>NC_074711.1:54464903-55090844 GCF_947242115.1 Biomphalaria glabrata
AAGAGAAGAGCCAGAGCAACTCAGAATGAAAGCAAGACTCTGAAGCCTTCTGCCATTGGCAATTTGTGATATCTGAGCTTCAATATCTTCAAGGCAAAGGGAATCACAGTTATATTGCAGCAAGGATACTCCGGGCTGCACAGCATGTTTGATTGATGAAACATTTCTGACTTTGCTGGAGATAATGATCAACCTGTTGGTGATGCCATCTTCAGATTTGTACAGTCGAGTACCAAATGTGTCAGAATCTCTAGAGTTCTCTGGATGAAAAACATCATTGCTGCTGGCACTGTCATGGCTGTGATGTCTATGACTGTCAGAGGAGTTGATTCGTTGATATGTAGGAGGGCATGATGATGTCGATGACAGGGAATGAGAATGATTGCGTTGGTGACCTGAATGTCTCCCATCTACATTTTTTCCAGCATGGCTTTTTTTGTCAATGCTATCATTTTGAACATCATGAACAGACTTGTTTACACTCATTGGTAGATAAATTAATACTTTGTTTTTTTGCTCACTTATGTTTTATATCACATTATGAATATTTCTTGAAAATGTCTTTGTTGAATATCACCTCTGAAAGATAAGATTGAGAATAAAAAATTATAAATTATTCAACTTGTGAAAAAGTACAGAAATAAGATTTTTTTTAAAATCAAAGAAAATGTATGCTGTTAATCTATTTAAACATTTTGACATTCATTATCATCATCATCTTTTCTTTGCGTTCCTCATGGAACATAGGGCCTCAAAAAAAAAACAGGCCACTCTCCATGGTCTCTAGCTAGTTTTTTAATGGCTTACCAGCTCTTTCCTGTCCTCTGGCTTTGTCTATTATAGGTACCAGTACTCAGTGATGGATTGCCTAAATTTTAACTAGTCCTAATAAATTAATAATAAGCATAAAAATACAATAAAAGTAATAACTTTTTCCTCACATTGAAAAAGGTGCCGTACCGGTGCATACCATCACTGCCTATAGTAAAAATATAATAGGATTCTTCTAATACTTATATATAGCAACTCAATTCCACATCCTGCGCAGACATAACCACTGTGACTTACTGTCTGCTGGTGGTCAATTTAATAATGATTATATCATTATAATTAAATAATATAAAACAAAAAATTATTTTTAAAAAACTTAAAAAAGAAATTAAAATTTGTAGTCTAATTAAAATTTAATAAAATATTCAAAAAGACACTAAGATAAAGTCACATTCCTCATTCCATATGCTAGGACAAATTTGTACAAATGCTCCTTCTTCCCTAGTGCTATCAGAGCATGGAATGGGTTGCCTGAGCTAGCCAGGAAAACCAGTGACTTGGCAGAATTTAAGTCATTGGTTAATATGCGTAGGACGCAACCATCTTCTTTTTTGAAGTAATGTCTGTATTATATTAATTTTAATTATTATTAGAACTATATAGATTAGATCTAATTTAATTATATTATAATAAATATACTTAAAGATTAATTATAGATTATTATAATAATTATTATTAATATTATTATAATTATAGATCTAAATCTATCATAATCATGATAATCTATCAATGTATCATTTTAAATCATTCTATTTCTATGTATTAAGTCAAGTATTAAGTAGTAAAGTAATAGTACTAATACTCAATAATACTGTATGTAATAGCCTATTTAGTATTACCTATTATAGTATTATAGTATTATTAATAAGTCTAAATAGTCTAATAAGATTTTATAATTAAACTAGACATATGTTACCCGCGACCCGCGGGTCTTTATTTGCGCATTACTTTCGTTATAGTCATGCACTGAGAGTGTTTTGTAAACAATTAAACGAAATAATAATGTAATAAGTAAAGCGAATGTGTCAATGTAAAAATAGTGTGAATGAAGCTATCAAATCAAAATAGCTAATAGGCTTAAATCCATTTTTTTTTTCAAATTAAAACATTTGCTTGTAGGCCTACATATATTTGATTAAAATTTGAGATGAATAGACTAAATTTTGTATGTTCATGTGTATAAAGTATAAAGTAGATCTTGAGGTAGACATAGATCTAAATCTACACTAATCTAGAGTTAAAAATTGGCTTTTATAGAGTTCATTCTGTGCTGCGTATGTGTGAACTTTTTTTCATGAAAGAATGAATATAGGCCTATCTCAACACGGCTACGCAGCTTTAGCGAACAGCGAACGAATGTATTAAAAATGCTTTAGAAAAACAAATTTGAATGTTAATTTGATTAAAATATGAAATGAATGGACAATAATTAGTATGTTTATGTGTTGAGGCATAAAACTATCTTTGCGAAAAGAAGTTTTATCATCTTAGAGTTCAATAAGAGTTTTAGACCTAGGCCTAGGGAATAGACTCAGTAGAGAGATGTGTTAATGTGTAACCATTTGGTAATGTCTAATGAAAGAAAGAATGTTCGCCAGGAAATCTGTAGTCACAGATATCAGGAACTAATTTATGTAAAAAATGCTTTTGAATAATCCAGTGGATTGGATTTAGATGTATGTTAAACGTAGCTAATGATCCTTTCACATTATTTCTCTTTCGCTACGAAAATAAAATTAGTTTTGCAAAAATGGGTTTACCCATTCTTATCTATTAAAAACGAAAAGAGCGATAGCTTTGTTAAATGAATGGGATTATAAAGTGAACAATTAAACGAAATAATCTTTAGTACGCGATTCATGAATGAATATAGATCTAGGGCTCTAGGCCTATCTCAACTCGGCTTCGCAGCTTTAGTACACGAATGTAGCTTTAGAAAACCAAATTTGAATGTTTATTTGATCAAAATATGAAATGAATGGACTGTAATTAATATGTTAATGTGTTAAAGTATAAAACTATCTGTGCGAAGAGAAGTTTTATCATCTTAGAGTTGAATTAGAGTTTTAGATCTAGGGATGGGATTATAAAGTAAACAATTAAACGAAAAATATTTAGTACGCGATTCATTACGGTATATGAAAGAATGTTCGTCAGGAAATCTGTAGTCACAGATATAAGGAACTAATTTATGTAAAAAATGCTTTTCAAACACAAAATTGAAGGTTAATTTTATTATATAATGAAATCAATTGATCTTCTTTTGTATTTTCATGTGTCAAAGTAAAAAACTATCTGCGCAAAGTGTATTTCTTAAAATTAGATCTAGGTCTAAATCCTTTCTATCTTTTCTCATGTCAACATTGTAGACATGGCCTAGATCCATAAAATACTATAGCTGTAATAGAGTCGGACAACTTTATTTTTTTTGAGGGTCTTAAGTTTGTTTTAGGGCTACAATACATACACTACGGTCTAAGTTAGTACCCAAGGAACATTCCTGCCTAGTTTTATCAAGATTGGTCAAGCGGTTTTGATGTCTATAAGTAACATACTTACATACATACACCTCACATTCTACTTTATAATATAGATTATATACTTTTTTTTATAGAATATCATTATAATTATCTTATAGATCTAGATTCTAGATCTGGAATCTAGATATCTGTATCAAAATCTACGGTGATTCAAATCTACTGTAAGTGTAATCTACCTGCCAATAAACTCCGTTTTTTGTTATTCATTCATAATGTTCTGGAGGCATCCATATTGTTTACAACAAGAGTAATTAGGATTTGTCTAATGCCACACAAAAAAAATAAATCTTAATCTAAAGATCTAGGTTAAAACAATGTGCCTATAATTTAATTAACTGGTAATAGTTTGCATACTTTATTATGTAATTAATTAGTTTTATTGTACTTTTAAAGTCATACTCAAAATTTTTTACCAAATTAAAATCACGGCTAAACATTGTATCAATACTCGTAAAGGGGGACAATTCTTATTTAAAAGCAGTTCATTCTTCGAAAATGTGTACGAATAGAGTATTTCTAAGGCTTAACGTATTGATCTTAAAGCAACACTCAAACTTCAAGTTATCGCTTGTCTGGCAGCATAATTCAAGATTTTTCAGCATGTCAGCCTTACAGGTACATTACATAAATCTAGATTTAATATTACTGTAATGGTAATATAAATATTTGTTTAACTTATTGATAATTGTACTGGCCTGTTGAGGTCAAAGTCACAAGGCAGTCAAGGATAATATTATAATAATTATAATATAATTAATAATAGATCTAGATCTAGAGTAGTTTATGCTATTCGGACACCTATAGGCCCAAATTTGAAAGTTTGACTTTGACAGCGCATTATTTTACAATGGTTTGACATAGAAAAGAAAATGACGTATCAAAATCTTCTTTAGTTAAAGGAGAATAAGGATGGCTACTTATATTTGTTCCCCTAACCTATATTTGTTATTATATTTAAGGTCAAAGAGGCCGTGTGTTTTCATTTAATTCGGACACATTTGACCCACATTATTTGATTCCGGACACCATAATTTATTTCGGACAGTCTCTATATTTAGGCATCAATAAACTCAGATTTTAATTCTATATTAACATTAACTAAATTTTAAGATCCCCAGGCATAGCCCCTCACATGAAATCATTACGATGTTTTCAAACTATGCATAAATACGAACACAAAAAATAAAAATATGAACACACTTATCTACCAAAATTAGATCACTGGGATAGTGATTTCTGCACCGACTTTTAGACTTATTTTATGTTTGTTTATTTTATGTGTGTTGAATGTTTGGGGTTTGCATGATTAGATGTGTGTTGAATGTTTGTGTTTTTTGTTTTGTTTATTAATTTTTAATAAATTTCTAATACAGATGATCTTTTGTAGTATAGTAGGCCCCTACAGGTTACGATAGCCATTCTTGCCTAACTGAATCCTCTATATTCTCTCTCTATAGATCTAGATCTATCTAGTAGGTCTAGATCTAAGCATTTAACTTCATTCAATGTACCAAGCTCACTCCAAACATTTACCCATTTATTCTCTATTAAAAAAAACAACAACAAACGAACAAATATAATATAAGATCATTTTTATTGATGTCCAAAACTGGCTGTCCGAAATAAATTTTGGTAAGAAAATCTTAATTTAATTCGGACACCGTATTAATTTTTTTTTTGGTATAGAATTAGAAAACTTGGCTTGTGAATCAAATAAATTAGCTCCAAAAACAGAATAAATATTGCCGGGCTCATTAGTATAGACTTAGCCAATCAAAAAATATAGTCTTAACTCTAGGAAGAGGTAAAGTTATCCGGGTAACATAGGAAAAAACAACAACCTGACTAACAAATTTGAAATTCGTTTATCTTGCATAAAAAGACAGCTAAATGGAAGGAAATTGGGTCAGAGTCATTGGAAAATGGACAAGCACATTATACAGCGCGCTAGTTTTATAATAAATATTAAAATAATTATTTAATGACCACAAAAAACAGCGAATGTCCGAATTCATGTAATGTCCGAAATAAATAAACTACTATAGATTCTAATTATTATTTCGTTATCTCCATCTTATTATCTGTGACTACTTGGAGTTGGGAGCACGAAGGAGGAGTTGCACAAAGAAAAGCAGTAGTCTACTGCTTACACAAACATCATCTAATCCATCATTAAATGAAATTTTACATGGATGATCTATTTTTTACTTGAATTTTTGTGCAATAATAGCTCATCATTTTAAAAATA
This sequence comes from Biomphalaria glabrata, assembly GCF_947242115.1. NCBI lineage: Eukaryota > Metazoa > Mollusca > Gastropoda > Planorbidae > Biomphalaria > Biomphalaria glabrata. Next base: position 54,470,523 of record NC_074711.1, read on the forward strand.
TAATGTACTCATTTATTAACTATTAATTTACATGTATATTAATAGAAAAAAACAACACACAGAAAAAAAAAAAAATTATTAGTTCGCTGAGCTAAAAATATGAAAAAAAAATTGTAATATATTTAATATTATTTTTTAAAGTTAAAGTAATTAAACTTTTACTTTAAAATTTGCAGATTACAAAGTCATTTTATAATAAAGACACATTCCCTCTCCATAATCTAGCATTCAAACTCTATAAAAGTTAATCTAAATGAAAAATTCCTATGTGTGCTTCTAAAAATAGCTCGTGATAGACAGAAATTGACCATTTCCAGTAAATCACAGTGTTGGTTGTTACTAAAAATAGTTTTTAACCATCAACTTTGAAAATTAATATCTAAAGAGTGCGCCAAGCTACAAAGTTCAAACTTAGCACACAGATATATATTAACATGCTAAATTTAATAGAGTTAGTGAGATTGTTGTAACCATAACACTTTTATTTTATTTAAAAAAGAAAATTTTACTCTTCTTTGTCTTTGTTAATTTTAATATCAAATATCTTTTAAGTGCGCCAAGAGAATTTAATGAAATTTGAAATATACACATTTCATAATATGATAAATTATTGTAGCAAACAGCATTATTGTAACTTTTATAGGAAAAAAGTTGTAAAAATGTCAACTTTCACATAAACTTTTGTTAAGAAAATTTTAACAGATTGGCTTCAAAAGCAAATAAAAATGATCTCTGATATCTTATGTTTACAAAAAGTAATCATAATTAGTCCTCAAATCAAACACAATATAATATGCTAAAACTTTGATGGAAATGACCACCCCTAAAAAAAGGGTAAAATGTGCTGACACACTTTTCAGCCATTTTTTGGGAGAAAAAAAAATGGATCTAGGTCAGTTTATCGAAGTACCTAGCATTTTCATTGATTCTCATTGAGATTCTCTTCTGATGTAATACTATGTAATACACACTATATTTTCTAGATATATTAGATCTAGATATTAAGGTAGTAGAATCTAGCTACTAGTTACTAGTGTGAATAGTAGACTAGATACATAAACCAGATGACATTTTGCTGACAAAGTTATAATAAATAAAGCAGAATGGTCTAAGATCTAGATCTAGTATCATGTGTATCAGGGGCGTCACTTGGGTTGGTGCAGACATGCCTACAGTTCCGCATTATGCGGAACCATCCCGCAAAAACATCAAAAAGGCTCACGTTCCGCCATTCTGCATTCACGATTTTTTGTTCCGCCAAGTCTAAATTCCGACACAAAAAAAATATTAAAAAATTGCAGATTTTTCATTATTTATTAATAGTGCGAAATGAAAATACTGAATACAAAATAAAATATATATAGGAATATAGGTCTGTGTTTATTGTTTACATTTCATCTCTTCTCGGACCAGGTGTGTCCTAAATTTACGAAGATATTGTTGAGCTAGATCTAGACATAGATCTAGTACTCTAGATCTATTCTTAGAATCTAGAAAGTGCTAATAAGCCATATGTTCTATTCAAATCCCTTTCTTTTCCCGACAATAGCTCTACTAGTCTAGACTAGATCTATTCTAACACTAACTTGACTAAGGTGACTAACTCAACTCAGTCAACTGGTTTCTAAAGTTTCTTAGGACACTTAGGTTTCTATGACTAATGTCATGTAAGAAAATCTTAGAAAAGGATTTTTAAAAAAATACGCTACCCGTTATTAAATTAAAGATCTAGATCTAGACGTAATTAATTAACTTAGACACAGTAAGGCTAGAAGGCCTAAATATGGCTATATATCTACTCTACTTATTACATAGTTTTAATTAGTGTATCTAGATTTAGGACTAGCAGTAGCACAACTGTTACTAGATAACTAGATGATACTAAATCTAGATCTAGAAATAGACTTAGAAGGTGATAGATCTCTAGATTCTGGATTTCTATACATGTATCATTATGACATTATGTAATAAATTTAGTTGTCAATAAGTCTCTAGATCTAGATATAGACATAAATATTTAGATCTATAATAATACAGTTAATACTATTATATTAAAACTACACATAGTGCACGTACATCTGTAGTGGGCGTAATTGTCTTAAGATCATTTTCTTGTTAAGCATTTAGTTTTTGTCACACAAAAGTCGTCAAAATAACGGCATTCAACAGTTATGGGAATTTCTGGCTTATGAAAGACTTTTGACCAGATTAAGATGTTGATAAATAACTACAACAAAAATACAACTTTTTAATTTTAACCTTGAAAAATAATTTAAAAGGCCTCGCCCCCTCCACATTTGTCATGTCAATAGTATGATTGTAAGTCAGTCGAGAGAGATTTATCAGTTCTGCCATAAAAAGGTAGAAGACATTAGAATCGCTTTGTTAAAGACGCATTGAAAAGTCTTATTTTAAAAAAATCAACACTTGAATCGATCTTGTAGTTAATGGGGAAAGGTTCTAGTTGTGAAAAAAATATTTTCTTTAATTTTTTCAATAATGGCATTTTTACTTGATTAGTAATAAAATTTGAAAGAATTACAATGTAAATACAACCGACTTTTTTGTCCTTAAAAGAAAGACCACCTTTGCGTCCACATTTTTAACACTTAGCTTTTTGGACATTTGTAAGCCTACCAAAAAAATAAAGTTAATTAAAATATTTATATCAAGGTATGTTTGGGTATCTAACTAATCACTTATTTTTGTCTGTTGTCAGTTTTTTCCAAAGTACAATTCTTTTCCACTTGGGTGTCTTCCCCCTGGTGGGTGTCACCGGTGCGGACCGCACCCCCACACCTGCTTAGTGACACCACTGATGTGTATCACTACACCAATCTCAGTTTGCATTCATCCCAAGACAAATACTACAAGCAACTGCAATAGCTGCATCCATGATCCATTAGTCCACATCACCAATTCTCTTCATTCAATCATGTCCATATAGATATAAATTTTCATTTAAATTTGATTTTGTAATTGCTACATTATTAACATCCACATCACAAGGACCTAGTCATTTGAGACGGCATCACTCTAATTATATCTTTTTAAATGTATTCTGGACATTTAGCTGACAATGTGATGTGTGTTGAGAAAGTTTTGAAACTAAGACATTTTATTTGCAGTGTTAAATAAAACAAAGGGCAGGAGGGGATGGGAAGGTCTTTAATTTGAGTAACAGATAAAAGATCACATGTGATACAGAGACTTAAACACAAACTGAGAAGAAATGGGTGTGGATGGTATATTATTATATATATCCAAGTCACTACCTAGATAAACTATGAGGTCTAGGCATGGCACATACTAAAATATGAAGCAGAGATGGGAGAAAGAAATAAGGTTCAAAATGTGACAATTAATTTAAATCACTGACGTTTAGGTTTCAGAACTATTTATCTATATCAGTCAATCTATCTCTCTGTCTGTTTGTCTGTCTCTCTCTATATACCTATATATATATTTTGTATTTATATTATTAATTTATTTATATATTATATATATATATATATAATATAATAAATATTTTACATATTTTTTAGAGCAAAGGACTTGTTCTTGGTGTTTATGAACCTAAAGAGAAAGATGGTAAATTCATCCTTACTCCAACAGCACAAGTATTCAACCAGACATCTGGAGGGCAGTTGGAATCTATTCTCAAAATGTAACGTTGCTGATGTTTACCTTAGACTTCTTTGTTTTTATGTCACACAGTCATTATTCAATCTCTTTATTAGGAATATTTTATTTTTGTCATTGGGTTTCAGTTTTGATGAATGAAACCAAGGCTTTACTCTTATCTAAAATGTTTGTCAAGCCCACTGCTTAAGGTTATTTCATCTGTTTTCCTTCTAAGTAACATTTCTGTGTAGGTCCTCTTTTTCTTGGCAAAAGATTTCTTCTAGGGTCTAAGGTTCTAGGAGACTTTACTTTGAATATGAGCAAAGGCTGGTATCACTGGTATGTCCTTGTTATAGAAAGCTTTACAAATAATATAGAATTTAAGGAAGCTGTTAGACCCAGAGATGTACATTTAAAAAAAAAAAAAAATTATTGGTAGACAAAAAAAAAACAACAATTTAATCTTTAGTTAGTTAGTGAATAAAATTATAATTTAACCTGCAAAGCATTTTTGAAAAACCTGGACCCATCATTATAAAACAGAAATTCCACATTATTGCAATACTTGCACAAATGTGAAAAAAAAAGGGCATACTCTAGAGTAATCATGAAGTTAACACCCTGTGACTATGATTCTATCAGTTTGTTTAAAAACTCTCTTGAACTCAGTTTTCAGTTGTTTTTTTATGAAACTTGATAAAGGTATACTCGAAACTTAATATTCTTAAATCTTTTTTTGTCATCCGTTACTTTGTTATTCATATTGAATACATAATAATAATCATAATAATGTAATTTTAACTGACTACTTCCATAATAAAAACAAATCTACGTACTTTGACAGTGCTGGCAAAAAGCTGAAAACAGGTAAAAGTCGTTTGCTTTATGGTATTGGTGAGGCATACTCCACTATAGCTGTAGCTAATCTTGGAAAGCAAGATGCTGGCTATGATGCAGACGAGCAAGTAGACCAGGGCAAGGAGAATGTCAGAACAGCTGTCGCTAGTAAGTCTTTTTCTCACAAGTATTTTTTTTTTTTTTTCAACTTTTAGGGCATTTATACAGGAAAACAGGAAGTAATGTAATACATTTTACATTGTCTAGATTAGGTTCAATGGATATATATATATATATAATGTTTTTTATTTTATGGGGGGATAAAACTGATTTTATATATATATATATATATACCTTGCCAATCGTTTTTTCACCCAACACGTTTCAATCTAGCTTTTCAATTTGTACTGACTTTTTAAACATGATGACTCATAGTTACCAAGAGAAAGAAACAGTTCTAAAAATAGCAAGATTTAAAGTAAAAGTATAGAAGTAATATCCCTAAAATATAAAGAAACAAATTTTAACAGAACACTGAAATATTGAAAGTTAAAAATATTTTGTATTGCTTTGACAACCACAAGAACAATTTCTTTCTGTGACATTTGATCGTACAATGGTTAGCCTGATTGCACAATGGAAATCTCTAAAACAACCAAATTAACACATGAATGTGTATAGGATGTAATAATTTTCTTAGGATTTCTGTAAATAAAAAACCTTTTTTTTTTTAGATGTAAAATTATTTTCAAAAATAAATAAACCAGATGTGAAGAACTTGAGACATATAACTTCTTGAAAAACTTAATAAATGTAAATATTTTCCAAATCACAGGTGCTGTTGTTAGTCTAAGAGATTCAGGGGAAACTCAGGTGGACATTGAACCATGTGGGGATGCAGAAGGTTTTTTTTTTTTTTTTTGTTTGTTTCCAGAAAGCAATGAGTTTTTGAACTATTGTTCTGATATGTTTTTCTTAGGTGCTTAGTACAAATAAACCATTAAATGTGCACTTGAAATGTTTCCTTTTATATTCTCTTGTAAATAGCTGCTGCTGAAGGCACATTTTTATCATTGTACTCTTTTGATGATCTGAGACAAGAAGAAAAAAGGAAGCCATCAGTGGATGTGAATCTTGTTACACTTGGTTTGTCAGAGGAAGTCATGTAATACATTTTACATTGTCTAAGTTAGCTTAAATGAATACTCTTTAAAAAAAAAAAGTTTTTTTTTATGGGGTGATAATACTATGATTTTTTTAAAATAAATACCTTGCCAATTTTTTTTTAGCCAACACTTTTTTAATTTAAACAGCTTTGTGACACTGTAACTGTAAGAATGATTTTAAGATTCCAAGAATGCTTTATTTTACAGAGCAAGTACAAAGACTAGTTGGAGCAAAGGGCAAACTCTGGCCAGTGCTCAAAATTTAGCTAGAAAACTGAAAGAAAATCCAGCTAACTTGATGACTCCCACTATATTTTGTGAAGAGGTGAAGAAAAACTTTGAAGGCCTCCCAAATGTAGAAGTCATTGTCCGGTGAGTTCAACAGCTTGATATCATTTGCCTACAACAACACTATAAAGTTTTCTTACATGTTCATCTTCATGTATCATTAATTTCACTAGAGACAAGGAATGGGCAGAGGCTCAGAAGATGGGTTCATTCCTCTCTGTGTCAAGGGGCAGTGAGGAGCCACCAAAGTTCCTTGAAATCCACTACAATGGTGGTAACCCTGCTGATCCTCCAGTTGTCTTTGTTGGCAAGGGAGTCACTTTTGACAGGTTGTTACTGCTTATATTCTTTGATTATTCTAATATGTAGACTCAATTTCTTTAAAGTTTTTTTTTTTTAAATACACTTTTCTTTTGGTCACACCAGTGGTGGTATTTCAATCAAGCCATCTGGTGACATGGATAAAATGAGAGCTGACATGGGTGGTGCTGCTTGTGTCATCAGCAGCATCTTAGCTGCTGTTAAACTGGGTTTACCATTAAATATTAAAGGTAACGTTTGATAGTAATGGTTGTATAGTTTTAATATTGCTTTTGATTGTGTATAAAATAATGGAAAAAGAAGTTAAAAATTAATTTCTATTTTTTCTTTTGCTAATGCTCTTATCCATAGTGCATATATACAAATATATTAACTACTTGTTATTGTCAAAGAAAATCTCAAGCAAACATGCAGCCATGAGATAAAAGTTTGTGTGTGTATTTTTGATAGGGTTCACACCTTTAACTGAAAATATGCCCAGTGGTAAAGCAACAAAACCTGGGGATGTGGTGGTGGCCAGGAATGGTAAAACCATTATGGTAAGTCCTTTATTTTTTAATTAACTAAATTGTGTTTTTCTTAGTTTGTCTAAATTTAAACTTTTTTTTTTTATAGATTTAGGCTAGATGTTTAGTTTTTACTAAAAGAATGACAACTTAAAAGACTCACAAAAATAAGTGTTTTCTTCCCATTTTACAGATAGAATTTATTTAGAAATTGTTTGCTAATTATAATGTTTGTCTTTGTGCTGAAACAAATATCGGTCAAGCACTAGCAAAAGAAATCCCTATTTGTGTTAATTTTGTATGCACTATCCCATTGTTAGTTGTAAATATATTTTTCAATAATTGCTGAAAAAAAATGACTTGTACATATTCTGTAGAAAGCATAATAGAACACAGTTTATGTAGTTGCCATTGTTATTCATATTTCTAATGTTTAGGTGAACAACACTGATGCAGAAGGAAGATTGATTTTGGCCGATGCACTTTGTTATGCTGAAACATTCAATCCAAGACTTATCCTGGACATTGCCACTTTAACAGGTTTTTGTTCTATTTTCATACTCTTGTTTTTGTTTTGATACAAAATTTGGATGATTTCAGTATATTTTAGGCTTCTTTGTCCATTTTTTTCAGGTGCTGTTGTCATAGCATTAGGAGGTGTGGTATCTGCAGCCTACACCAAATCAGATCACCTTTGGGAAACACTCCATAATGTAATAACAATTTTGTGTGCATTACTAGATTAAATTCAGTGTTCTGTTGATGTAATAGAGTTTAACTATAATAACTTGTTTTATAAATTTAGTTTTTTGGTCATTAATTTAGAAAATAAAAATATGTGTCACTACTGGGTTTTTTTTTTTTTTAAGTAAAATAAATATTAGATATAAGAAATATAAAAATTTTAAAACATTTCCAACTCTATGTTCAAATCTAATTAGATGGGTTATGATTGAATCTGATCTGATTGTCATTGAAAAAAAAAAGCCCAGTTTGGGGATTGAACCTTTGACATGCAGGTTTTTAACATGCCACTATATAAATTTCCTGACATTTTCCAAAATTTCCAGACTTTGAACCAACTTTTTTCCTATTACCCACCTTCTATCCACTCCTGTAGAGTGTAAGCTATTAATTGAAAACTAGAATCATCAGCTCTAAGACTTCTAGGCTTATGCTGTAAAGTGTATTTGGGAGTAAGCCCTTTCATTTCTAGAAGTCTTCTATCCACTATTCACTTTTGATGCGTATGCTTTCTGATAACATAACGCTAAAGAACCCTTTGCAAATTCAGGCTCACATCATCTTTCAACAGTCATAATTCTTGTCCTGTAAAGAATTAGCTTTGTAAGAGATGTCACATATTTTTGTCATTGTTTTAAAACTGTACAGTAGTGGACTCACTCTCCTATGTGTTGCAGGCAGGGAAGGTGACAGGAGATCGTATGTGGAGAATGCCTTTGTTAAAGTATTACACTGGTCTGGTCACTGAGGGTGTCATTGCAGATGTCAACAATATCAGCAAAAAGGCAAGAGAAGCTGGTAGCTGTACAGCTGCTGCATTTCTCAAGGTAGAAACAATTTTTTCTAACATCTGAGAAACATTTAAACAATTGTTTCTAGTTCTAAAAAAACATGTTAAGTGTCTGTGTATATGTGTGTATTATATGAAAAATAAAGAAGACTGTGATCTTTAAAGGTCAGAGACAAGCAGTGTAGCAGTATGTTTGTATGGGCCAATACCCAAAACACTTTATCAATTTTGTCTTTCTTTTTATTCCTAAACTAGGAGTTTGTGAGCACAGACAACTGGATCCATGTAGACATGGCTGGTGTGATGCACAATTCAGATGAAGTTCCATATTTAGGCTCAGGAATGTCTGGTAAGGGAGAAAACTGTTAGCAGTTGGCTTTTGGAACAAGATTTATGACACATTCTTTATCCTAATGGAACAGGAAATTTATGGAGATTCCCAGTTTGAATTATTAAAACTAAGAACCAATTTTCCTGGTTAGTTTGCAAGGGGATGAAATAATGTCCTTAGGGTTACTTCTACTTTTAGAACGTCTTATCAATAGAAGGCACAAAAAAAAAAAAAAATTAAGTTCTTAAACATATGAAATATATTTGATATAGTTGATAAACAGTAATACATTAGTGTCACAATTGTTTAATTAGGTCATATCTTGGTCTGGGACTTTTACAATTTAGTATCTGAGATTTTAGAAGAAAAGTGTCCTATAAATATAATTTAAGCTTTGTTTATTACATGTCTGATACTTATTGTACTCCATTAAAATGTATTGTTTTTTCAATTCACCAGGACGACCAACTAGAACTTTGTTCCAGTTCTTGGAAAGCCTAAGCAAGCAGCAGGCTTGAGTCTTGTTCTTCTAGGGAAGTTCATTGTGAAAGAATTTCATGTTGAGCCATTTGAAATAGTTTAATGTAGTTGTGATAGTCATCTGAGAATGTAGTCTTAGCTAATGACCCAGATTTGCCTTTCATGTCATGTCTATTGTTGTATTCAAGATTTTATGGTATACAAAGTTTGTTAACTGTTGTTTTATTTATGTAATCAACATTATTCAGCCTACACATGCTTACAATGAATGTAGCCTACTCAACTGTTACATTCACTTATTTGTTGCTGTTCATGATGAAACAAATAAATTATAAAAGGTGACAAATGTGTTGATATTTTCTTTTAGTTTCTTCAACAATGAAAAGAAAGAAACTTCTTCATGGCTGAAGGTGAAAATATAACGTTTTATTACTTAATTGTTCACTGTGCATTGTAGTATTAACTGCAAACAAAACAGCCATGTGGTAAGCTCAACATTTAAAGGTTCCCTTTTCAGACCTTGCGATCTAAAGGGCAGATCATGTTAGGGTCATCTGTTTTTAGAATTTCGTTATATGTTACCATAACAAATTTCAAAGGCCTAGCTTCAGAAATAACAAAAATAAGATTTTCAGGGATACCTCCTCTTAAACAAAAACTCAACATTGTCAAAATCAATAAAATATAGTCCTATATGTGATTCTTAAGACTAGTTGACCATCTTTTTCAAAGGAAGGTGGAAAAGAACGCATGGCACAACACTTCCTCGACTCGAGATAGTCTTATACTAGGACTAAGGGCAGAGAAAATAATAAGGCCTACCATTCGAGCTTTTAGCATAGCTTTCTTGTAGACATCTTTATGTGCTGTGTTATGTTTGAACTTTTAGCATAGCTTTCTTGTAGACATCTTTATGTGCTGTGTTATGTTTGAACTTTTAGCATAGCTTTCTCGTAGACATCTTTATGTGCTGTGTTATGTTGGAGCTTTTAGCATAGCTTTCTCGTAGATATCTTTATGTGCTGTGTTATGTTTGAACTTTTAGCATAGCTTTCTCGTGAGACATCTTTATGTGCTGTGTTATGTTTGAACTTTTAGCATAGCTTTCTCGTGAGACATCTTTATGTGCTGTGTTATGTTTGAACTTTTAGCATAGCTTTCTCGTGAGACATCTTTATGTGCTGTGTTATGTTTGAACTTTTAGCATAGCTTTCTCGTGAGACATCTTTATGTGCTGTGTTATGTTTGAACTTTTAGCTTAGCTTTCTCGTAGATATCTTTATGTGCTGTGTTATGTTTGAACTTTTAGCTTAGCTTTCTCGTAGACATCTTAATGTGCTGTGTTCAGTAGACTTAACTGGAAATGCAGATACAATACCAGTTGACAAAGAATCCCGTTTTACAAAGCAATACGCTAGTCTAGTAGGCTATTATAAACGTACTAAAGCATCAATACCAATGCAATTTAAAACCCTAGTAATAAACTTCCAAAACTCTGAATAAATCAGCAGATTTTACAATTTTATTAGAAAGAGAAAAACCAGACGTAAGCCTAGTTTTAGGATCGGGGACATTCTATACTTATAGACTTAAGTACTGTTAACCCCCAAAACTTTATAACTGCATTAAATATAAATTTTCTATTAAATATCAAATTCCATGTAGTAACGATTCTGTGAGATGTACACTGGCAGTGTACGTAGCAGGAAGTGGCCCCTTGAGGAACATTAGGCCTATATAAAAAAAAAATAATTTTTTTTTACAATCTTTAAGTGAAAACAGATTAGTTATAACATTGAAAAACGCACAAATTAAGCAATTTAATGCAAAAAAAAAGTATATTTTAATGCTTTTTTTTTTACTAAAAAATTATAACAATATAGTAAAAAATAGGCTTCAAATGTAGCTTACAACATTATCTGGTACTAACCAGTAGCCTACTATCCAGATATATTTTTTTACAACAACAAATAATAATACAATAGCAAAGATTTTAATATTTGAAGTGCGGTTGAACCAAACATACTTTATATGCTCGTATATTCGTATATTCATATGCTTATCAGTTATGTAATAATCATAAATTCCATTTTTTTTTCTAATTCTTTTCATTGGGTCGCAGTCATAATTTTGGCATTTTCAAGTTTGTTAGCTTTGATAAAGTCTATAGACTCAATTCCCTTGTGATATTAGCTCTGCTAATTAGCTATACTAAATTGTGACTAAATTGTAAAAATAAGTATACATAATAAATAACGGTGTCTTAGAGGTAAACATATTATGTTATGATATAACACAAGGACCTAATAACAAATTATAAGATTCTAATGTCACTGAAACTAAAATCATGCTTTTGTCTAATTCATTTATTTACTATTAGATATCAGGTTCTCATCTTGATTCTTAATGATGACATTGTGAACTGTTAATATTTACTTGCGACCCTAAAAAAATATTATAAATTTCTATAATTATTATTAAATTTTTTTTTCACATAACCATACATCAATAGAATTATAATTTGCTAATGGGAAAAATATTTTTCTAAGCAGTCAGTTAAAATACTATAGCCTAGGAGAACTGTATGAAGTAAAATAAAACAAAACAAAAGAAAATATATAAAAGGAATTATTATATTATTGTTTATATGTTTTCAAATAATAACCTTATAATCATCATAATTAGTTCTATAATTTGCAATTATAAGGGTATATATGTTGTATAGCAATAATATATGATAATATTGATTAAAACAAGCAAATCTATGTTCTAAATGAAGTCTTGATCTATTGATCTATTTTGATTCATATATCAGTAATTGATTCCTACAGTGGCATATCTCATATCCTGCCATGTACACTGGGAGTGTACGTTACAAAAAATTAAAATTTGAATAGTACAATAGACCATGCTATAAATGTTAAATCTATTAATTAATTATAATACTAGGATACTTTATGTTTTTAAATCAATTAGTTTTATTTGAAAATATTTATATAAATGTGTTATTACTTATATTTTCCAAATTGGTTTCATTTTTTTCAATTTTTGACAATGTTGTCACTTTCAAGCACAATAAAATAATAAAACGCAATTGTAAAAGTCAAACAGCAGTGGCAAAATGTAGACAAACATATTATGTTCTTAAACGAAAACAAAAGAAAAAATAGAAAAAACTTTAATAGTTTTTTTTATAAAAGTTTTTGAAAAACGTACACTGCCAGTGTACAAAGTAGGATATATATCGTCTACTAGCCAAATTTTGTAAGCGAATCGAACATCTATAATTTGAGTGCGTCAGTTAGGTTTGTGCATTACCCCCCACCCCCCTTTCTTCTTCTTCACATGCACACAACACAAATCTCACTATATGCACTAAGTCCTATGTGCATGGGCGCCCGCAGGAGGTGGTGGTGGTGCAAGGTCGTGCACGTGCACTCCTCTGAATTCTGATTAACCCAATTATAGACAATCTGTACACCTTCATATCCATTAATTTCTTTTAAGTAGCAACTGTAGTGCTTCCACTGAAGTAGGCTACAGTTGTAAGGAAAAGTTATTGTATTAGACTAATAATAAAACTACTACTGTTAATAATAATCTTTTTATCCATAAAGAAATTTGTCTTACACTTTGTACAATATACCAAACAAAAACTACCCTGGGTTTATCCGGAATTGGTGTGGACCATGTACGTGCACCCCATCTTTCCCTTTCTGAATTCTAAGTAGCCAAACGTTAGACAATCTTTAGCACCTTCAAATCAATTAACTTCTTGAAAGTATATCATCTTAACCAGTTGTTCTTCCATTGAAGTACAGTTGCAAGGATAAGCTGTTATTGCACTAAACTAGAATAGGCTTATTAAGAGTTGTTTTGTCTTCTTCCTTATACAATGCAAGAGCTGGAACTTGAAGTGTGTCTGTTGCGACAAGAAGCCATTCATCAGTAAAGTTATAGACAGTTTCGGTAGCTATGCACAGTCGACGTTATTGTAGTTTTTGTTTGATCGACAGCAGGGAGGCACGAAAAAACTTAACAACGTGTAGGCCTACACATGCTCATTTTTTTTAATTTTTTTTAAAAATAAATTTCATGAAACAAGTTTTTACAGTGCACTTAAATTAATATCGCATAAGTATGGGGGCACTAAATCATCACTTTTCTTTAATAATCTGCGTAACCAGAAATTAATAAGAAAGTTAAAGCTACGATTATAAGCCATAGGTCGCAATTAATTTGCACCCGCCTGCAAAAAAATCCTGAAGCGCCCATATTATGCCTATGTGAGTCTAATAGATACAGACATCTAGGTATTATATGTAGGCCTACGTGCTATTACGCCTATATATTCACATTATTCTCTGTTCTGAACGTGAGTTTGTGATTTTCATTTCTTTAGGATACATTGTAATATGCCTACTATCCACATAGGCATATTCTTGTGTATCTTCTTCTTATATAATATGACGTTACTTCAAAAAAGAAGATGATTACGTCAGTCATGCATATTATTAACCAATGACTTAAATTCTGCCAAGTCACTGGTTTTCCGGGCTAGCTCAGGCAACACATTCCATGCTCTAATAGCACTAGGGAAGAAGGAGTATTTGTACAAATTTGTCCTAGCATATGGGACGAGGAATGTGCCTTTATCTTTGTGTCATTCAGAGTATTTTATTAAATTTTGTATTTGAAGATTATGGTTCAGTGTTTTATGTATAATTGCTACTTTACTTTTGAGTCTTCTGTCCTGAAGGCTTTCTAAATCTAAACAATGTGAGTAGGTAAAAAAAAAAAAAAAAAAATCATACGCTATGCCTGTACCATGGGGTTATCGTTAATGGATCAAGTGCACTCAGACTATAGGGTCTATCAACGCATAGATCGCGCTACAGTGACATATCAAAGTCTATAAACTTCAAGTAGGCTGGCTTACTTTATCTTGTGATTGTGGTATATATATAGCTACTAGGCCAAGACAGGTAGGCCTATGTTATTATTTTAAGATACTCTTTCCTCAGCAACATTTTATTTAGACCTAGATATAATACAATTTAATACATACAATAAATTATTATTGAATAATAACTTTAAATTGTTCTTTTAAACTATAGGCTACTTGATTATCGATTTAGGCCAAGTTAATTAAAATCTATATTTCTTTTAGGCTAAGCTAATTACCTATTCTTATTTAATATAAGACTATTTCAGCTAACAAGATCTATATAGCTTACTGAATTGACGCAAAAACAAGGTTGATAAGTCAATTCACAAAATATAGACATTCAAGTAGAAAGCGTAAATGTACCGAAAGGCTTATTAATAATTATTATGGTTGCAAATGGTTGTAGCCTACTGTTGGTATTATTTCGATTTTTTTAAAAGTCATTTTAAAATCACTTTTCTTTCAAGTTATCTCTGCAATATAGAAGTTCCTATAAATCCTATTTGTAAGCTTTGATCAGTTTTAAATTAGACTATGCATACCTTTAATTGTACTTATATTTTGCCTTTATTGTACAAAAGATGTTTTCAAATTCTTTCCATTATAGCAATTAATATCAGTTCTTACTTGCGAGTCTGTTTTTGAATATTTTAACTATGGTTTAAATAAAAAAATAAATAAATAGCAACCCAAGATGCTTGATGTTTGGAGTCAATGTACAATATTATGCAATTTTATCTAACCATTTTCAAAACTGTTTCCAGATGTATCGCTCTACTGTAACTGCAGCTGATGTTCCAGACATAGTTACAAAAGTATACAATCTCAATGTTAAAGTTGTTCAAGAACTGACTAGTTATGATGACCACAATTTCTATGTCCAAGATGTCTCTGTGGTATCTGACAATACCACCCATGGATATGTCTTGAAAATTCTTAACTCTTTAGATTCACAGAATCCAGATATCATTGGTCAGTATTTATTTCATAGTTTTTTTTTTGTTTTTTTTCTTAACACTATTTAGTATGCACACATCCACATAGCTCCTTTGACTTTAAAGAGATGATAAGATACCAGGATGAGACTATAATTATCATCACTTGTGTAATACCAGTATATTTGCTGTGTTGTGAGGGGTCAGAATTGTAAACATAAGTACAAATGACTAACAAAGAACCAGGGTACTGTTATTATTTCTAAAAAAAGAAACAAAAAAAAAATTCAATTATTTTATCATCATCATCATCATCAAACTCCATTTGAATGAGGGCTTGAGAGGCTCAAATCCTCTCTTGCAAATGCCCTAGACAGAAACCCTGCTGTTTTGTGTAGAGCATAAATGTCACCATACATGTTGAGAATTTTTGGTTTCCCAGACCTGTCGAGACAGTGATCATCAAGTCTGGGGCAGTCAAAAAGAATACGAGACACAGTCTCCTCTTCTTCTCTGTATAGAATTATACCATAATTTTAATTACTAAAATATTTGCTCATTACTTCAGAATTACAAACTCAAATAATGTTACACATGAAGAATGTTGGATACCCTACACCTGGAGTTATACCATGCAAAGATGGTCAGCTTTTAAAACTTATGTCATTACCAGCAAGGAAAAACCAAAGTAAATATATATATATATACTTCTTTCATCAGTTTGTATTGTAAAAAAAATTAATTAGGATGAAAGAAGTAGCTCTTGATTTGGATAATCTATAATGCAACTAAAACAAAATTAATTATTATATTATCAAATGCATGGAGTATAAAGACTAAAGTATATAACAATTCCTTGTAATTATCAGTAAACGTGATAAAAAGGAAATGACTGTTGAACTCTTTGTTTTCCAGATGGTACAGAGAGCACATCCAACTTTATTGTACGTTTGTTTACTTTTCTTCCTGGGCTTCCTTTAGATCATGTCAAGCTTACACTTAACATCTGCTTCCAAATTGGTTGGTTTGCAGGAAGAATGGACATAGTCTTGAAGGTAGTATAAGAATGGAATTAGTCTTGAAGGTATTAGAATTTAGGGTTGAGGTTGGGATTAGAAGTAGACTAAGACTGGCTAATATGACACTGTATTGGTACCAACATTAATGCTTTAAATATATCGGATGACTGCATGTTCATGTGGTATGCACTGCAGGAGGCTTAGCTGGGCTAGAAAATAACAATCTTCATTTCTGAAGGAGTGTCCAAAACATTTATAACAAAACAAATAAAGAATTTGAAGCTAGGTACTTAGTGTAATAATAACAAGTTTTTTTTAATCAACTCTGAACAAAAAACAACTTTTCGCCAACTTTTATATTTTATGAAAATAGAACTTCAAAAATGTGACTTGATATTCATTTGGCCCGAGAGAATGAACAAAGGAATAAAAATTCCTCTCTAGCCAGAAGAAATGAAGAAAATGATAGAGAGTAGAATAAATTGACCAGGTCTCATTCCAATGTCAAGAAAAACGATGCCTATTGTAAGCTATGCTGAAATGATCAAATTTTTCGCCCCAGAACCAAACACAACAGAATGAGACAACATATGTTCTGGTAACTAAAAGCCGGGACTGTGAAACTTGCACTTGTGGAGCATCTCACCAGAGAATGTTGACCATGTCTTTCAAAGCTGCATAGTCTACCTAGAGGCCCAAACAAGACACTAGCCCCAAATCCCTCCTATAGAAGAAAAACTTTATGGAGAATGGCCTGATCTGGAAATCAGTATACAAATTCTTTAATTTGTTTATTTTTATGAAAATAATATTTCGTAATAAGTAATACTAATACTACATAAGATTCTAGTTTCTATAATTTGATTAATTTATAAAACAATAAAAATCTGTAAATATATTAGTATAATTAGGTGCTAACAACCATTGTTTACTTCAGGATTTTTGTCTTGTAGACAAGCCACAAGTGGGCAAAATGAAAAGAAAATGGAACATGTCAGAGATTCCAAATTTACGAAGTAAAGTTCATTCAGTAACAAGTTCAGAGATGAAAAGTGTGGTCATAGAAGTTATTGAACAATTTGAGACTCAAATTTTAACTTGTCAACATATGTTTTCTAAAGGTAAATGTGTTTAGTGTACTTATCCTCAGCTAGATCTATAATGATTTGTTAGGTGTAAGAGAAGCACATTTTTTAAAATTCATAATTATTATACAACTAAAGTTGTTAGCATTTGCAATATATATGTATTTCATTTCCTCAAATTAATACAATGAAATTGCATATTTAGTTGTTTTGTTTATTACCGTGATTCATTTTTATGAAATTCTCTTGTGGTCAGGTTTCATTATTAATTTTTAAGCTACCGTATGTCTTAAAGATAGAAGAAAATACGAGCATTAAAAAAATTCCTTTACTGTGAGGGTTGCATTAATAAATCATTGTAGTAGATGAATAAAATTACATATATACATAAATTTTTTAGAAACATTTCAATAGTTATCAAGAAGTGTTGTGAGTAGTGATAGTTTGAATCACAAAACTAACTCCTGGCAGAAAGGATTTTAAAAAATTTTCAAAACAAAAATTTGAGGGGAAAACAAAAACTTAGGGAGGAATACTGGGAGTTTATTTGCATTGATTCATGGAAATAACTCTTGAATCATTCATTCTATATTCAATTTACAAAAATTACTTATTTCAAATTATGCATTTCAGGTTTGATTCATGGTGATTTTAACGAGTGCAATATAATAGTCAGTGAAAACAGTCATTTTCCCATAGAGGAGCAATACAGCTCACCTGCAAATAGCTTTACTTCAATGGCTACCAAGTGTCAAGATGAAGGCAAAGGTTATAATATTTCTGGAATCATAGACTTTGGCGATACTACATATTCTCTTTACATTTTTGAAATAGCCATAGCCATGACTTATGTGATGTTAAACCAGCACAACCTATCTCCAACTGCAGCAGCTGGCCATGTCCTAGCAGGTTACTTGTCACATATAACAGTATCCCAGATAGAGCTACAACACCTGAGGCTGTGTATCTGTGCTCGGCTGGTACAGTCCATTGTGATGGGTTACTTTACTTTCTCTGAAGATCCCAGTAATAGGTATATACTAACTCATGCTTCCAGAGCTTGGCCTTTATTAAATACACTGTGGCAGATGTCTGATTCTACACTACTGCAACTACTAAATGTTCCAAATCACTTAAGTTAAAGCAATTAACATTTAACATTGTGAACTGCAATCTTGAATTAAAGATAATTTAAAAAAAAAAATGTTTTAAATTATTGTTTTTCTATTTAAATTTGATTTTTGTAATATCCAAAGCTATTACATAACTAACATGTGAACAAAGATTGATCTTGAGCTTATAGTCTTATATTGTTTTCTTACAATAGTTTTTCATATTATTTCAATTACATCCATTCTATTTTAATGCTTTTTGCATGCACTGCCACATCATCAGTGCACTTCAAATTGTAAGCATGCACACTCATTAATAAATTAAAACACTTCTTTAATTATAATCCTAAATAACTAACTAATAAACATAACCAGTACTTTTAAATCTGGTTCTAAATTCCCATTAATGGTAAACACTGCCTCAAGCATAAATACTTTTAATTATTCCATACGTTATATTCCATTAGCAGGTTGTTTCCACAATTTATCACTCAACATTGAAATCCTCCCCTTACAAATGTTTACATTGGTTACCCACTCTTCAGTGAAAATTAGTTTTCTACCACAAATTTATTTATAACACAACCAATTAAGCAGCTTCCTCAGTTAATTTTAAAAAATTAGTTACTCCCTGATATCTATATTATAAAGTAGAATGTGAGGGGTATGTATGTATGTATGTATGTATGTTACTTATAGACATCAAAACCGCTTGACCAATCTTGATAAAACTAGGCAGGAATGTTCCTTGGGTACCAACTTAGACCGTAGTGTATGCATTGTAGCCCTAAAACAAACTTAAGACCCTCAAAAAAAATAAAGTTGTCCGACTCTATTACAGCTATAGTATTTTATGGATCTAGGCCATGTCTACAATGTTGACATAAGAAAAGATAGGAAGGATTTAGACCTAGATCTAATTTTAAGAAATACACTTTGCGCAGATAGTTTTTTACTTTGACACATGAAAAGACAAAAGAAGATTCATTGATTTCATTATATAATAAAATTAACCTTCAATTTTGTGTTTCAAAAGCATTTTTTACATTAATTAGTTCCTTATATCTGTGATTACAGATTTCCTGACGAACATTCTTTCATTAGACAATTCCGTAATGAATCGCGTACTAAATATTTATTCGTTTAATTGTTTACTTTATAATCCCATCCCTAGATCTAAAACTCTAATTCAACTCTAAGATGATAAAAATTCTCTTCGAACAGATAGTTTTATACTTTAACACATAAACATATTAATTAAAGTCCATTCATTTCATATTTTGATCAAATAAACATTCAAATTTGGTTTTCTAAAGCTACATTCGTTTACGAAAGCTGCGAAGCCGAGTTGATATAGGCCTAGATCTATATTCATTCATGAATCGCGTACTAAACATTATTTCGTTTAATTGTTCACTTTATAATCCCATTCATTTAACAAAGCTATCGCTCTTTTCGTTTTTAATAGATAAGAATGTATCGACTTCCTTCGGGTAAACCCATTTTCTCAAAACTAATTTTATTTTCGTAGCGAAACAGAAATAACGTGAAAGGATCATTAGCTACGTTTAACATACATCTAAATCCAATCCACTAGATTATTCAAAAGCAAATGTTTTAATTTTAAAAAATGGATTTAAGCCTATTAGCTATTTCGATTTGATAGCTTCATTCACACTATTTTTACATTGACACATTTGCTTTACTTATTACATTATTATTTCGTTTAATTGTTTACAAAACACTCTCAGTGACTATATCGAAAGTAATGCGCAAATAAAGACCCGCGGGTCGCGGGTAACATATGTCTAGTTAATAATAAAGTATTATCCTAGGCCCAGATCAACTTAAACAATGGAACCAAAGTTTACAGTCTGATTAAAAAAAAAAGTCTCAAGCTATTATTTTTAAAGAAAGAAACAAATGGAAAGAATACCATATAATTAATTGTGAAACAACTTTTTAATTTTCAAATAACATTTGCAATTTTCTTTACATATTTCTTTTATTGCAAATATTAAAAGTTTTCATAATTATGACAACAAATGCAAGGAAATGTAAACAAGAATATGTATATATATTCAAGAAAATGCCTATTGCTAGATTTATTTTTTTCAGTTACACATTTCTCAAATATTTTTTTTCTTAGAAAAATACTTTAAAAAAAAAGTAGTAAATTGATCCGCAATAAGATTTAATATTTAAAAAAAAATGAACAAATTGAATTTACATACAATGCATGTAAATGTAAAGTAATTTACATGTATAATTATGTACACAAATCTGAAATGTCTAAAATGTGTAAGACATTAGAAAGAAGATGTAATAAATATGATACAATTTAATTGTTATAAAAAAAAGTTTACTAAAACAAATTACTGAAAATCATATTTATGATTTTTTTAAAACAAAATAAGCGCTCATTTGAATATTTTTAATTTGAAACACAAAAAACATCCAATAAGTTTTTGTTTTTATTACAAAACATTTGAACTTGTTTTTAATAAGTTTTTTCTTTTTTTAAATACTGTTCCAAAAAGCTATTGATTAAACTCAAATTGTTAGCATTAGGGCCTATAATAGTTTATTTTAGAGTAGCCACTTTATGACATAATACACATGATACAAGGCTATCAAAAGTCATCGATGGTCTGATCTATGTGAATACCTCTTTCTGCCATGGCTTTCTTCTTACGTTCTTGCTCTGCCTCTCTTTCCAACTGCTGTTCTCTCTGTAGTTCCAATATAGTGTCAATGTTGACTTGTTCCAAAGGAAGATTGTGTTCATTTTCAAGATCCTGTTAAAAAAAAAAAATTACAATTCACAAAGACAAAAGAAACTTTTATACTTTAAGGCTCAAGCATGTTGATATGTAGAGCAAAAATGCACCCAAAACCGGATCTTTGAGAAATGCTGTTTTATTTAGTTTTGAGAGTTGTAGCTGCAAGTTTTTAGCACTAACTTAATTCTTTCTCTCCGTAATTATTTACCATAATCTGGTGGAATCAATGCTGGTATCGTCAGTTAGGAGAGAAAGAGTTAAACAATGAACTATGAAAATGACTGATAACTACTGACTGCTATCAATAACTAATGACCCCAATATTTTGCTTCATTTTCTTTTTATAGTCTCCAAAGAGATTTTTCTAGATGCTAACACTATCTTGACTTTTTTTTCTTTAAACTTTCTTTGGAATATTTTATTCCCACTGACCAGTACCAGCGCATTTGTGAACAGGACACAATCCAGATCTTCCAGACCAACATCTATCCCTAATTGATCCTGATTAACATGGTTGCTAGATGAGATGTGCAGTTGAGCGTGACAATAATCCTCTTAATTGATAGATGCCTTGTTTGTGCAAAGTTTGGCGGTTTTCTTTGAATGAGTTTTAGAACTGGAATTAGATTTAGTTTTACTCAGTTGAAGAGTGAATGAGTCAATGATACAGATTTCTTCAATATTAATTAACTTATGATTCAGGGCAATATTTAAATAACTCACTTCTCCATCAAACAATTTCTTAACTTTCAAGTAGAGCACCAAGAAGTTTACTTTCATTGACATTTATACTTTTTATCTAGGAGTCAAATTTGTATCTAGTATTTTTAAAAAGGGTTTGAGGTTACACGTTTGTTAAAAGCACTAAAATAATTTAAATTATTAATATCATCTAGTTCAATACAATCTACACAAATGTTAACTTAATCTGACAAAAAAAGCATGCTTAGTTAGCTAAACAACCTTTTATTTGTCAACACTGGTAGATTTGTTAAAATTGTATAGCACTAAAGAAAACACACTTACTACTTCTCCAAGTAACACAACATTTTCTCCACGAACAATAAAGATGCCCCGAGGAATATCTCCATACTTTTTGCCAACATGAATCCTTTCAATAGTACGGTGCAGAACTAAATTGGCTTAAAACAAATGTGTAAACATTTTAGAATTGCATGCACTATTTGAGAGTATTGCTAAACAGATTAAAATGTCCTAACACCATTTCAGCTAAGCAAACACAGAAAGAATTTTCAAAAAAATATTGGATCATTGTATTGTAACAGTTCAATCATTTAATTCTTTTTAAAATTATTTTGATTTTAAAAATGTCAAGACGAAGTAGGTCAAACATAAGAAGAAAAAAAAAAAAAAAAAAATATTGAAACTTGAAGTTGACTAAAGTAAGTATCTAATAGATTAGTTACAAAACAGAATAATACCTTTATATGAGGTATTAGCTAAATGTAAATTTGAAATAACTTTACTTACCAAACTGGTCAATAGTTCTTAAATAACCAATGAGCGTTCGCCCATCTCTTAGAACCACTAATAATTTTTCTGAAACAAAGTAAAAAGTAATTTATTTAAAAAGTTTATATAAAAAAAAATTTAACAAGTTTCTTTTGGAGACCTAAAAATCAAAATATTTACAGTAAGTGTTATAGACCAATGAATAGATCATCTGTCTTCATTATTTCCAATAGATCCATGAGCACAAGACTTGGGAATGGCCTAAAACTCAACACTCACATTCCAATTAAAAATAATTCAAAATCTAATTCATGACATTCTCTCTACGATGGTCATAAAAATACTCTTTTAAATGAGAAGCTACACAAATTCGTTAGGTTAGATTAGTATGAATTTGATTCATTTATGAAATTTTTTCAAATGTGTTCAACTGCAATGAAAGGACCATTCTTCCGATGAACAGCTGCCAAGATATACCTTATTTAGAGCTTGAATTGAAAGCTAGCTCGATGAACAGCTGCCAAGATATACCTTATTTAGAGCTTGAATTGAAAGCTAGCTCGATGAACAGCTGCCAAGATATACCTTATTTAGAGCTTGAATTGAAAGCTAGCTCGATGAACAGCTGCCAAGATATACCTTATTTAGAGCTTGAATTGAAAGCTAGCTCGATGAACAGCTGCCAAGATATACCTTATTTAGAGCTTGAATTGAAAGTTAGCTATCTCTACTTTTCTTTTTTTATACTTAGTTTAAAACTTGAAATCCTATTTCTTTGGAAATTCTATTCAGGTTTGTTTTTCCCTTGTTGGAACTCCCAAATGAGTAAGGACAGGAAGGACTACTTTTCCATAGAGCCCTGTTAGAGCTGTATGGAATAGTGCTTCCTCTCTTTATACTCTCCTGGTAGGTGTGCTGTAACCTAATCCCTCCCCAGTCAGCAGCTGTTCTTAGCAGGATATCAAGACAGAGGCAAGTTCATTATTTTACATAGTCCAGCCAGCTTTTCTTTGGATGACCCTTTCTTTATGCTCCTTTCACTGTGCCTTGAAGTATGACTTAAAACAGTGAGTCACGTCTTACAATATGACCAAACCAACTTAGTTTTGTCTCTTCACAGTATTGAGGAGTTCTTCAAAGTGTTGACTATTAACAGTACTTTACTCTCAAAGGCTTGAATTCTTCTTTCAGCTTCAGCGTTCAGTGTCCAACTTTCACAACCATACAGGAGTAATGTTTTGTTTGATTACATCTTCTGTTTAGTGATTTGCTCTGACATGTTTAACCTTCACTAAGGTCAATCTTGTTGAATATGTTTCTTTAGAAAAGAAGATTATTATGTCCATGCCCAAACCTCCTGCAGACAGCGGGCAGGGTTTGAACCAGGGGCTATCAAGACCATAATCCAAAACACATTATAAAGATACCACATGACAAGACAGTCTTGAGATAGTATGCAGCCTTATATAAAAATAACTTATCTTATTCTAGCCTTAAAATTTAATTTTAAAACACTCTATAAATATATATATGATATAAATATAATATATCATGTTCAGGTGGAGGTAACAACTACTTAGAACTTCCAACTGAATGCATGCGAAAGGCCAACATGAAATGAGACAAACAAATATGTTAATGATTCATGAAGAGGATCCATCTATAAATAACTAAGTCCAAAAACTTCTCGATTATCAAACTTGAGTCTTGATTGCCTTCAAAAGCGCAAATTTATGAACTGTTTGTATTTCATATCTAACTATAGTTTCTTTTTATTATTACGATGTTATTGTCGCTATGTAAAACCCACACACTAAATAAACAAAAATGAATCCTAACTTGTATACATGTGCTAAATTCCTTTTATTGCAACCTATATATCCTAACAATAGATATGTAGAGCTAGACCTAGAATCTATAAAAAAAAAAAGGGAACAATAACAAACTTACTATCAATTTCTTCAACCAAGCTTGCAGTGCCTGGTAAATAATTCATTGTGTTTCAACTGTTTCCAATGAAACTCAAGTCAACTGAATCAGTGAATGTCTGGGTGTGGAATAAAAACACAGCCAAAACATAAATATGGTATAGTGATATTCTGAGTCAAAGACTCAATCTGACTTACGACAGCAGGTCAAAGTATATGACTATCAGTAGATCATCTATAAGTAAGACTAGGAAAAAAAAAGGTTCTAATTAATAGTTTCTAGATTCTAGAGAGATGAGTCAAGTCAGTCAAGATGATGATATTATAATTTAAGTAAGATATTAAACAATTATTATTGAGACTAGAATTATAACTATAGATACTAGATCTAGATCTAAACAGATTCAAGAATAGTTGAGTAGTCAAAATAGAATTTTAAATTAAGAATATTAACTTTTAAAATTAGATTTAAGAATATATATAATATATTATTATTAGACTCTATTTATAGTTAATTTTTGTGACTTTTAAAAAACAACTTGAGTCTAAAGTAGAGACATCTCAATCTATATATTTAATTTTGTAAAATCTAAATTCTATATTGCTAGTGTACTCAGTAAACTTAATACACTGCCTCTATACCAGTGTTTCTCAAACTTTTTTGTCTGGCGGCACAGTAAAAAACTAAAAAACTTTCGCGGCACACCATGAAGAGCAACAGTTGTTTCATAATAAAAAGAAAAAAAGATTTTACCTGTTTTTAAGTATTACATTTAATGTGAAGGTTGTGCCTGTTTTTGAGAGCAAATGCGATCTAATTGAGGCTCCAGAGTCAACAAACAAACTCGCATTTCATCGTCTATTGTAAGAAGTCTCTTTCTTTTCTTAGACTTGATTTCAGTCAGTGCTAAAAATCCAAACTCACAAAACCATGAAGATGCAAATGGAAGAATTATTTTGATTGCTTTTAAACTGATAGCAGGATACAACTTGTTGATTGAAATCCAAAACACATCCAGGCTTTTCTCAGCAAAACTTGACTTTAGAACTGCATCGTTTTTTAAATCAATGAGCTGCTCTGCTTCTTCAGTTGTCAGATTTGTAGCTTCATTGTTTCCAAATGGATAGCTGACCCATCCATAATCATTACTTCCAACTGTTGGAAATGATTCCTGCAATGCTGACTGCAGGTGTTTCAAAGTGTCCAGAATTTTGGGGGTGATTTCTTTATTTGAAGCACACTCATTGTAAGTAGGAAAGCAGTTGAAAACTCCTTTCGAGATCTTACTTTGCCACAAAGGTAATTTTTCACCAAATGACTTCAGTTTTGAGGATGCAGTGATGATTGTTTCGATGGTCCTTGAAGACTTTAATTCAATGAAGACCTTAACCCACCAGATCTCGTCATGAATAGAAAATCCAAAGTATTTTTTTTTCAGCCTCCAAGAATGAAATCAGCTCAGCCTTGAGTTGGACGACACGCTTTAACACTTTCTCCCTGGAGAGCCAACGAACGTTGGTGTGATACAGGAGACATTTGTAGTCTGAATCCATTGCTTCACAAAGCTCTGAGAAAAGTCAGGATACAAGCGGTCGAGATTTGATGAAGTTTACAACTTCAATCACTTGATCCAGAGCAGACATCAAATCTTTCGGCAAAGATTTGAAGGCAAGAGCTTCTCTGTGGATCATGCAGTGAACAACTAATACATTTGGATTTTCTTGACGCACAAGAGTGACGAATCCTTTTCTATTCACCCGCATGGAAGGACAGCCATCGGTGCAAACACTGACACAGTTTTTCCACTGTAGTTTGAATAGCAAAATGTTTTCGTTCACCACTTTGAAAATATCTTCGCCTTTGGTTGTAGTTGGTAAGTCTTTGCAAAATAAGAATTCGTTGGCACATTTTTCATCCTTTATGAACCGAATAAAAGCTAGCAGCTGGGCTTTGCCGCTAACGTCAGCAGATTCATCAACTTGACGAGAACACAGCAGAGAAACTTCATCGTCAGTCACGTCGAAGTGTTCGCAGATTTGATCTTGTAAATCTGACGATAAGTCTTCAATTCTGCGCGAGATAGTATCATTTGACAAAGGAATTTTTAAAAACTTTTTTGGCGGCATCGGGTCCAAGGATAAACTTTGCTAAAGATGGAGCAATGACTGATTCAGCCTCTGTGTGTGCTTTCTTGCGTTTTGCTAATAGCTGAGCAACCTTATAACTTGCAATCAATCCCTTTTTTGGCAGCTTAGGTAGTTCGTAAGTTTCTTAGCTTGTTTATTTTGTTGAGCCCTGATGTTTTCCAAGTATTCCTACGGTTGCGCTTCTACAGCTGGATGTTTTGTTTCCAAGTGTCTCTTCAATTTGATTGGAACAAGCACCTCATTCGACAGAGTTGCATTGCAGATCATACAGAAAGGCAATGGAGAATCTTCAGGTCCAGAAGATATGAAACCATATCCGATGTAGTCTTCTTTGTACCTTCGTTTGGTTCTTTGCTTTTCATTTAACGCTTTCGCAGTTTCATTCTTGCTAACATATTTCTCCATGGATAACAATGAATAATGCGAATTGATAATTTGTTATGATTAGCATACACATAAATAATTATGTTAAATAATTAATGCGAATTGATAATTTGTTATGATTAGCATACACATAAATAATTAACATGAAACACATCGCTTATTATTATCGCTACCAATTCAAGAACTGCTGTGCGTCTGCTAAGGTGGCCTACATTTGAGTCATTATAATAATATATGTATAGTGGACAATTCCATAACCTGAAGAGCCTGAAACCTCCCGCGGCACACCTGCAAATCTTTGGCGGCACACAGTTTGAGAAACACTGCTCTATACTCTATAGTAATCGGCTATAGTGCTATAGGCCTACTCTAGACTATAAATTAAGATCTAGAGTCTAGAACCCTGTCCCTAGCCACCTAGATTGTAGTCGCCCTAGACCTAGATAGATTTTATAGAAGATGTATATATATAATATAAATATTTAATTATTATTATAACTAATATAATACGTATTAGTTTATTAGATATAGATATCTACATTTATATATAAATTATAATAGATCTAGAATAAGGGTCTAATACTCTAATATTAGTCTTTAGAAGTCTAGTGACTAGTATATCTATAATCATATAATTATAATATAATCTAGACAAACTAGAATTTAACTATAGATCTATTATCTAATATTAAATGTCTCATACTCAACTGAGAAATAGAATAGATCTATAAATATAATTTCTAAAGAATATATAATTTAATAATAAATAAAATAATAAAATGTACTAATTACTAATGATATGCAGTGGCGTAACTAAGGGGGGGGGGGGATGGGTGGGGATAATTTTAAAATCCCCCTGGGCCCCCACCTAGGGGGGGCCCCCACCAAATGGGTGTCCGAAATTTATTTGTAAATACATAAATTAATATATTTGATTGACAAATAGTGTCAACGGGTGTCTTTTTTTCAACATTTATGGATTAAATTTATCACAAAGACTAGATCTAGGTCTATCAGTACGTTGACTTTGTTGACATTTTAAAAATATTTTTTTCCCACAGAGATCAAATTTTTTTAAAAACATTAGTCCTACATTTTAAACTTTGTTGCCACGAATAAAACTGCATGATATACAGCGAATTCCAGGTATCTTGTTACCTTTACAAATAATAGAGCTAAATGGCAAGTATTATATGGCTACACTAATTAACCTTGAAGCAAAATTTACAGAATCGAGTATAACAGATCTAAAAGTTATTCTTAATAATGCTAAAATTGTCCATTATTCGGGTTTGGCGTCTAGAATTTCAGAATTAAACTTCACTCTCGAGTTATTACCCCTTTATTCATCTTTCCTCTATTCAATGGAAACTCTCTTTTTATTTCCATCTAATCCTTTTGCTTTCACACAAAACATAAATAAAAAATAATGACGTAATATATAATATTAACACATCCTTCCTTTTGAAGTTATTATCACACCCTTCCTTTTCAAGTTCTTAAGAGTGATATCTACTAGCAGGGCCGGCCCTAGCATTTGTGGGGCCCTATGCGAAACGGATCGCGCGGGCCTAGTCTGGGTAGGAATAAGCATAATGTCAAAATTATTTTTTTTTTATTAGAAAATAGGCCTACTTTCGTCTATGTAATAAATTTTTATCAAATGAAAGCTCGCAATACCGAATACCGCTAACTCAGGCCACTTCCATTATGTCATGTGAGAGATCATTCTCAAAGATCAAGTTCATCAAAAACTATTTCAGGAGCACAATGACGCAAGAAAGGCTTATCATAATTTTAATGTCAGTGAAGTTACAAATACTAGAAAGTATTGATGTAGTTGATGTTATAGATGTCTTTGCTGCACAGAATGCACGACGTGAAGCAATATCAATTTAGATTTGTCACTTCTGCAATATTTAACTAATAAACAACGGTATTATTCATTAAGAGTCTTGATGATTACTTTTTGTTAAGTTTACTGATATATTGAACCAATTTTTTTTAGTGGCTTATTTATTTTTGCGTACATTATCTCATGTCATATGTCGAATGTCAAAATGCAAGGGGCCCCTAAAGAGGTCAATCCCCCCGGGCCCCCAAATCCCTAGTTACGCCCCTGATGATATGTCAGTAATGTCTAATGTCTAAGTAAACTAAGTATACTAGACTCTATTACTATTATCTATCTTATCTTATATAATACAGACGTTAGTTCAAAAAAGATGATTACGTCCTACGCGTCATGCATTTAGTCATACATATTAATAACCAATGACTTAAATTCTGCCAAGTCACTGGTTTTCCTGGCTAGCTCAGGCAACCCATTCCATGCTCTAACTCTAATAGCACTAGGGAAGAAGGAGTATTTGCACACATTTGTCCTAGCATATTATTATTATAGCTGCTACTTTCATGCTTATAGCATGCTCAGAGCGCTTTTGGTCCAATCTTATTTGTGGACCAGTGGGGGGGAGGGGGTATCTAGGAGTTGGTTTTCCGTGCTGCCTTTAGGCGCTCAGTAAACACAACTCTGCCCAAATCAGGTTTCGAACCTAGAGCCCCCTTCTAGGTAGCCAAGCCAAGTTCAAGTGCACTTGGCCTCTCGACCATGCTTTCCACACTAGCTTCCACGCTATGGGACAAGGAATGTGCTTTATCTTTGTGTCTTTCAGATCTATAGATCTAGTGTCTAGATTATCATTATATAGAATCTTTAGAATTCTAAAAATTTACATCTGTATGTTTAAGTCAAATTAAGGTAAGTGTATGGTTAACTTATACTACTTATAGGCCTAAAAAATAAATACTTATTTATAGTATACTTAACGGTTAAATACCTTGCCTATACTGCTGCATACTGGCTATAGATTAGATATATAGTCATAGTACCTAGATCTATTATTCTTATATATGAATTTAGGAAATTTAGGCACCGGATATTTAGGCACCACGTATTTACGGATATTTAGGCACCGGATATTTAGGCACCCGGAAATTTAGGCACCGGATAATTAGGCACTTTTTGACAAGGCGGAAAATTAGGCACCGGATAATTAGGCACTCTTTAATTAGCGACCTTAATTTTGAAAGTAGTTTTAAAATGTTAACGTATATGTTATCCTTAGGCTATGGGCTATCGGTGACGTTATAAAAAAATAGCAACTATAACGATTCTAGCTAAAGAAAAGTTGAAACAAAATGGGAAAAAATGACAATCATGAGAATGTGTGGAAACAAAAGACTCCTGAGTATATAATATAGACATCACAGGATTCAGGGGAGGGTTGGTAGAGATGATACTCCGCTCATTGCTTCCGTCCATCACCAACCACTAAGGTTGACTGGTGAGTCTTTTTAAATTGATGATTATGCAAATTGTGTAAATATTTAGTTACTAATGTAAATACTTAGGATTAAAAAGTATTATAAAATATTGTTATTATGTCGGGGAGTGTTGGTGATAAATATAATCGCAATCGCCCTCTGCTTGTGGAAAAGGGAGGGGTCGTACTCTTAAAATGGGATGGGCGGGGCGAGGGGCGCACACACTCTCACTTAAATGAGTGGATTTCTCGCAGGTAGATGTAAACTTAGTCGTAAAAGTTACGTAGTGAATCTGAAGGCTACACACTGGACTAAAGGGTATGGAAACACAAAGGTGTTCAAATGGAAGTCTGGGGATTATATTTTAGAGGCCTTCCAAAAACTTTGGTAGACACATTTCTGTTAAAACCATCATAATAATAAGAACAGTAATAAAAATAATAATATATATAAGGGAAATGAAGATAGTTAAATTTCATTGGCAGTTTTGAAAGTTAGGGAAACGAGTGTTTTTTTTTTTTTTTTTTTTTAATATGTGTGTGTGTGTGTGTTTAATAATGAGTGTATGAAACCTTTTTTGTTGTTTTTTTTTTTTTTCATTCTGAAGAAAAAAATAATTGTATAAGGTAGGCCTACTGAACACAAAAGGAATGGAGGAATCATACCTTCTCGACAATTGTAGTAAATATATTTGGTTTATGATAGAGAAGGTGGGGTTAAATTGGAACATCAACAATCTTCTATAAGCAGAATAAGTATTAATAAGAGACCAATATTCCAAAAAAAAATTATATTTAAATTTTTAACTCATCTGTCTTTTCCATAAACTTTTTTTAAATTTTCAAAACATTATATTTTATCGTAATTTCTAGCCGTTTTGCGATTTCCATTGCTATTTATATAAATATTATATTACATAAATTTACATATAGGCCTATATTCAATAAAAGTTAATTACCACATTTGAAGGACGTAACACACCTATACACTCACACAATAGATCTTCCTAAAGGGGTTACCCATTAACAATATAAAAGAAGGAGTGTTGATAATAGATATTAATGGTATTATAAAAAATGTATACTACTTTAGTTTATCAACATATTTAATTCCTATAAGTAACGCGCGCAAATCCACCCTGCTCATTTCAATTCCCACTATAAGAAGACAATTTTCTCCAGACTTCCATTTTAGCAGTTATGTTCAATGCTGTACCCTGCCCTGTACTCCAGTGTGTAGCCTTGAGACTCATTGCGTCATTTTCACGACCTAGTTCAACATCTACCCGCCACAAATCCTCTCCTTTAGTGGGAGTGCGTAAAGGGGGATGGGCTAAGGTCAGGAAGCAATGAGAAGAGAATCAACTCTACCTCCCCTTCCCTGAATACTGTGAGGTCTATATTTTATAATGACTATTAATCCGGAGTTATTTTTTTCCACACATTCTCACGATTGTCATTTTTTTCCTCGTTTTGTCAGTTTTTCTTTTATATCATGAAAATTCAGTTAGAATCGTTATAAATGCTATTTTTTTGATAACGTCACCAATAGCCCATAGCCTAAGGATAACATATACGTTAACATTTTAAAACTACTTTCAAAATTAAGGTCGCTAATTAAAGAGTGCCTAATTATCCGGTGCCTAATTTTCCGCCTTGTCAAAAAGTGCCTAATTATCCGGTGCCTAAATTTCCGGGTGCCTAATTATCCGGGTGCCTAAATTTCCGGGTGCCTAAATATCCGGTGCCTAAATTTCCAGATACCCTTATATATAATTATAATAATAATCATTTTATTTATAAAGCGCTGTTAACAAAGAAAATGTAGGCTCAAGGCGCTGTAACAACATTACAAACAAAAACACGAGAGCTAAAATGACAGTTTAATCTAAAAAAGTTTTAAACAGAAAGGTCTTAATGTTCTTCTTAATACACCAGCTCTACTGATCATGATTCTAGAATATTCTAATTCTAGATCTAGATCTATATACATAGAGTCTAGTTTTTTTTTTTTATAGATCTAGAATTTAGTAGAATCTAGATTTAGATCATACTAAGATTATTATTATAAGAATCATAGAGTATGTAGACGTTAGACATTGTTAATGTTATGATTAATATGATTGTATCATTGTAGTGTAAGTCTAGAGTTAGTAGAATCTAGATCTAGAGTAGATCTAAATACGAGGTTGAGGTTGGTCATTCATATGATAAACAACCTATAGGCGACTATAGCCACTATTAGTGACTATTACTATAGGCTATGCTGGCCTATGACTATCACTGACTATGCCTATCATCTATGCTACTATTTAACTATTCTACTACTAGAATCTATAGCCGTAGTAGTCGAGTAGTATCTAATAGCCTATTTTAACTATTTACCTAGAGACCTAGATCTATAATTTAGGACATCTGTAAGTAAAAAATCTTTGCTTATCTAATTCTAGACAAGTAGAGTTGCCTACGATATCTAGATCTAGAAGTCTATAGTATTACGTAGATCTCTAGATCTTCTATAGTACAATTGTAGTCTATAGAATAGATCTACTCATCTACTCTATAGATTAAATTGTTATATTGTCGGCTAATCAGTTCAGTTAGTGGAACTCTTATAAAATAGAAACCTCAAAATTGCTAAATAGCGTTAAGAAAAATCATTAGGGATCATCCACTTATTGGGTGTAAAAAGAAACAAGTATTAGGGTTTCACTTCAAAAATCACAAAATACATAGAAGTTTTAGAAAAAACAGAACATTGTCAACTTATCTCATAATTACATTGTTGGAAAAGTAGTAGTTACAATTGTTCTCTAAGTAATGTAAACAAGATTGAGAAATTTAATAAAATACTCTGAAAGACACAAAGATAAAGGCACATTCCTCGTCCCGTATGCTAGGACAAATTTGTACAAATACTCCTTCTTCCCTAGTGCTATTAGAGCATGGAATGGGTTGCCTGAGCTAGCCAGGAAAACCAGTGACTTGGCAGAATTTAAGTCATTGGTTAATATGCATGACTAAATGCATGACGCGTAGGACGTAATCATCTTCTTTTTTGAAGTAACGTCTGTATTATATAAGATAAGAGAATACCCCAAAAGAATATTGTAATGTCAATAGGGCTATTTAACGAAAAAAAAAAGAAGTAAATAACAAAAACATATGTTTAAACAAACACACACATAGTGTGGAAAGAGGATGAGGGAATGGGGTGGGGTGAGTGGGGACAGAGAGAATATGAACTTTATATGAAAAGTGCTTTTTCTATGATAAATATATATTATGGTCCAAGGTTAGAATTATGCCTACCATCATTCTTACATATGCCGCAAAGCCTGCAAGAGATTTCTCAGATATATCTTCAGATTGTAATTTGCTTTAAAAAAAAACAACAAATATCTTTGGATTATCCAGTCTATAAGTTATAGGATTTGTTTTAAATTTTTTTGCACGTTTAGGCCATGTCTTGCCCTATAATTTTCCAAGCATTCTTTTCCTCTATTCAGTAGATACAAACAGGATATTAAAAGCTATACTACAAGTTAAGTATTGCAATCAGCTTATTAACAGTTAAAATATCGTATTAAAATTTCTAGTTTTAGTTAACAAAGTAATAATAAAAATCTTTTGTAAAAGAAAAGAGAAACACCATTATAATATAAAACAACATCAATTTTATTGTAAATCACAATTTTGCATTGATACAAAAGTATCTATTATGGTAACTATAGCCTACTGAGTCTGAGGTAGACTAATTACAAGTATATTACATTTTTCGTTGAGGGTACAAAATACATTAAAAAAAAGAGAGAAAAAAGCAATAATTTCTTTAATTGAAAACTGCAGATAAAAACGTATTGGCCTTTTTATAGTCAAAGAAATTTAACAGAAAATTAGTTTTTAATTTAAAAATCTAGAATAGAATAATTATTATAATACCCTATTTTAAAAAATTAACAAAAAATACTTAAAAAATAAAAAAAGCTTATATTAAGCGTAATTGTAACAATTAGTTTGGATCAGTCAAGTAATTAAATTTGTAATAGATCTAGACTAACAATAAAAAAGCATTTATAATAATTAAAACAATGGTGGAACAACCTGAATTCGAACACAAGGCTCACACCTTCTTGGTTTCTAAAGCCAACACTGTAAACACTCTGCTAGTAGAGAGCTTATGAACATGGAAATTTGTATAGTTATCTATTGTTTCCATAGTCTCATCCTGTTTCTCAGGTTGGTGTATATTAAGACTCAGATGACAACCTATAAAGGGAACTAATTCAACTTATACCACCTTTCAGTAAATTACAATATCTTTCCCTTGTTCTTTTTCTTAATTTATTATTTTTAAATTGATTCTTGTATTGTTAGATAAAAGAAATAATTGTGCAAAATTTCAGCTTGATCAGAGTTATAACATGTACTAACTTTTTACTAGACTGAGTGAGTTGATATAAGCTTTGTAAAAAAAAATATTTTTTTCTTGTCCAGGAAATTTATCCACAATAATTGAGAGATTTCAAGCTGCTCTATTTACTTTCTTCACAGCTAATTATTTTAATTGCATACTTATCTAAGTGTTAATCTAGTTGGACATGTTAATAAGTTACTTAAACTTTGCTAAGTCATTGATTTTCTCATTCGATTCATACAGCCTAATCCAAACTCTATTGGCAGTATGGGAAAAGGCAAACTAGTACAAGCTTATCTTGGCATATATGAGATAAGAAATCTGCCTTTGTTATTCTGTCTTAAAAATGCCTCTCATTCAATAATGATGTATTTGAATAGTATGTACACCCCAATGAACTAGCAGTCATCTCATTAACCACCTACAACCACCCAACAGATCTCTACCTGAACTATCAAAAGAAAGATTATTAAGCTGTTAACCAGGATGTTCTTAAAGAATTTAATTTAAAGAGTCTCCGATAATTTTTCTGATTTGAGTTATTGATATATTTAAATTCTGCATAAAAGTTGTAATAGTAAACATTATTCCATTTTTTATCTAGAAGCTTAGAAACTAGTCTACTATGGTGTGTAAGCAACATTTCTGATGTCACATAGAAGCCAATTGAAAATCTGATTGTTTTGGATGCACAGAAAAATATAAATTGCTAAGTTATTTTTTTTTAAATAAAATACAAAAGAATATATATTCCTTATCTACAAATCGAAACACATAAAAAATTGTCATAACCATCAGAATTTTCCTTTAACAAACTAAGCAAATTTAGATTATAAGTAAGATTACACATGAGAAAATGTAATGCTTTTGAAATCAAAATGTGACAGATGGACAGACTACACAAAACTTTTATTGCCTTAAAAGTAGTAAAAAGCTATATCAGGTCTGAACTATTGACTGCATTGTCATGATTCAAAAGATCATGTAGCTGTGACATATTGCCCTCATCTGTATCAGAGTAGAAGCAAGAAACTGATAAGGAATGCATTTGACCTGGTGAGCTGTGCTGCGGTAGGTCAAGGTCATCATGACTACCTGTTGATAAAAGAGAATTACTGATAGCAGATGGATCTGGCTCATTATCATGAACATCTGACAGGAGATTGGTAATGGGGCCATAGGAAAGGTGATCAGAAACTGAGTTGTCACTAGATGGCTGCTGCATCAATGAAAAGTAAAATGAAGTTTTGTCAACTTCTTGTTGAAAGAGATCCCCTTCTTCGTGACTTTCCGTTTGCACTAGAGAGGGATCAGAATTGTGTGTATTAGTATGAAGAAATGAAGCGTCATTCAAGAAGGACAACTGAGTTATATAATGAGAGGAATCCATTACAGGTATAGTTAGCAGATCAGGTTGTAATGTAGCTATTGGGTGTCCACTACCAGTAGACTGATTTGAAAAGTCCAACAAATTTATGTTAGTATTTTGAGGTTCATTTTTGGCTCTACTTCTTAGAATGTCTTTGATGTAAACTTTTTTAGAGCCTGGCTGTTTAGGGCCTCTTATTCTAGGTTTAAAATTGTTAAGCCCCACTTCTGTTTCAGTTAAATTTTCTTCTATGATAAAATCCTTAGGATTTATTATAGGCTCTTTAAAATCTTTCTTATGATTTTTAACATGAGCACGCATGTTGTCTCCCCTGGTGCTTCGTTTACCACAAATTTTACAAATAAAATTTTTGCTGGGTTCATGAATAGTAGATATATGCTTAGAGAGTCCACCCTTATCAGGAAAAGTACTCTCACACATTGTGCAAGTGAAAGTGAGTTGTTTCTTGTGGCGAGCCATGTGAGCATTGCAACAGTTTTTGGTTCGAAAAGTTTTGTTGCAAGTAGGGCAGGCAAAGGATTGTCCTTCTTTGTGTATTAACTTGTGAGTGTAGAGTGAAGCTTTAGACTTAAACCCCTTGCCACACTGCGAACAAAGATATGGTCTGGCTTTGCTATGAATGTTTATGTGTGCTGTAAGTGTGCTCTTAAAATGAAAAGTTTTTCCACAAAGTTCACAAATAAACTGTCGCTTCTCTTTGCCATGTTGTTTCATGTGAACATTTCTGGACTGCTCCAATTGGTAGGCTTTCCCACAAACATCACAATGGTACTTCTTGATGTTTTCATGGGAAAGGCAGTGAGCTTTCAGTGATTGATTAGAGGTGAAGCTTTTACCACATTGATCACATGTGTGAAGCTTGTGCCCTGTATGTTTTAGCAGATGAGTCTTTAGACTGCAACTATAAGCAAATGTTTTCCCACAAACATGGCACACCTTTTTACCAACCTTATGGGTGGCCTCTACGTGAACTTTTAAGTGATTGGAAGTGAGATAGGTTTTATGACACACTTGACAACTGAAGGGGCGCTGACCTTGATGTCGCAACACATGCAGCTTACAGCTATGATAGAAGTTGAATGAGGCATTGCACTGATGACAACAATACTGTTTCTTAAGGGCATGAAGTCCACGCTTGTGATGGTAAAGTGAATCTTTGGATTTCAATGTTTTACCACACTCATCGCACTGAAAACCACAACTGTGTTGACGCAAATGATTTTCATATAGACCTCTATTACTATATGTAGTTGTGCACAATGTGCATTGAAATACTAACTTTTGTGATGTTGATTCTTTTCTGCCACTTCCATTTTTCTGATTTTTTAGGGGATGGTCTATGTCAGTCAAGTTTTGTTTTCCTATTTGGCAATTCATTTCTTTAACTGTTGTATCATTTGCAGGCACAGATAGTTGCGAATGATTTGATTTATTAATAACCAGCTTTGGATGTCTCTTGTTGTCCAATTTTCCTTTCTTCTTTGGTTTGCTAGAATTCCTTTCTTGTTTATCTAAACTTTTATTGATAATTGTTTCATCGCTGTGGAGATCAGATTCAGCATGAATTAATTCATGTCTTCTATTTCTGGAGTTTTTATATTTATTTGAGGAGTGAGGGATGGAATTATTTTCAGTGATTTTCTTCTCAATAACTCCTGTCTTCATCTCTAAGTTTGTTAGTGCTTTCTGGAGGTCTGTAAAAATGTAGCATAAAATATGTTATTTTTATTTAAAAAAGTTGTTGTCTTTTCAATTTATAATTTTATTTTATCAATACCAGAAAGAAATGAAATATAGAATTTTCCAAATTTGATTAAAGCAGAGCTGATAATTATATTGAAAAAGATGATTGAAGATTTTTAGGCATTTCTATTTATCTTTGTTCAATAATGTATATCTACAGTACTAATATTCACATATTTGAATAACAGAGAGAGAGAGAGAGAGAGAGAGAGCAGTGATTAAAAAAAAAAAATAATTATATAAATAAAATAAAACAATTACCAATTTTCAAACGTTCATAACTGTGTTAAAAACATTTCAAAAGTAAATAATTTTCTGTATTAATGGAAATCTAATACTCTTACCAGATGGTGCTTTAAATTCTTTAGCTGTTTCTCCATCTTTGTCAGCTGTACTTTTATTTTCCTCTACATTTGATTGCAAAATTTCAGTTAATATGGAAACAAGTTCACTGTGACTAAACTTGTGTAGGTCACTAACACTGAGATTCAGTTTCTTGACAACAGCAAAACACTCATCTGATTTCAACTCTTTATCTACAATCATCTCTGGCTGATCAGTTCTGCCTAATTCAACAACTCTTATCTCATTACTTTCAGGGCAAGACTGACATTCTTTATCTACACCAACTTCTGCAACAACCTGATTACACTGAGCTATGTCAATGGAATTAACATGAGTGATTGTTTTGTTTAAAAAAGAATCTGCTAATGAGTCATTTGCATTGGAAAAGTTACTTTGTGATTCAATACCATCTGGTTCATGTGATGCTCCAAAGAGTTCAAATTTCTGACAAGAATCCTGTTCATTGGAAAAAAAATCTTGAGTTTTATTTATAGAAAGACTAGAGCTTAAGTCTGAAAGGAGTTCAGATTCTTCACAAATTCCTTGAGATTTATTTACTGCAATTTCCTCATTTTGCTCATAGGGGGCTGCATTAGCTTGCAACATTAGAACTATGTGGTTGACAGCATATTTGCTTGCCAACTGTGATGAACCATTTTGATCGTCAATATCTGGCCTGCTATTTGTTGGTATTAAAAGGTTGAATTCATTCATTCCATATGAAGAAAACGAAGGAATTTCACTGGTAGTGTTCATTCTTTTCATGAAATCACTCTCTTGTTTGTTACTGTATGCTACTGATGAAGAAGGTAATGGTAAGAACATAACATGCACTTCGGGGGTTTCACCAATAAAGAATATAAGCTGACCCTTTAGAGGGATGCTTATGCTTTGCAGTTGAGTTTTAAATTCTGCAACAAGATGGCTAAATGATGTCCTCCAATCCATTGTTTCTAACAATATGTCGTTCTTTCAAAAGAGAAGATAATTACGTCCTACGGTGCCTGTTAATTGGAGACTTAAACTCTGCTAAGTCATTGGCTTTCCTGGTTGATTCATGCAACCCATTCCATAATTTAATGGCATTAGGATGAAGGAGCACTTGTACATACTTGACCCAGTATATGGAATAAAAAATGTGCCTTTAAATTATCTTTGTGTCTTTCTGAGTATCTGTTCCTAATCTCGAATGAATAAAGAAAAAAAAAATCATGAGCAAGACTTTTAACTAGAATATTTGTAAATCTTATTGCTACAATAATAACTTTTCATTACCAAAAGAGACAAAAAGAATCTAACTATACATCAATAAAATATATATTTAATACAAATTGTGTAAATCTAGATCTAGATTTAAAAAGAAGTGTAAAAAAAAACATATAAGTTAATAAAACTAACATCTAAAGATAATTGTTTTCTAAGAAATTAAAGGCACTCTAGAAAAATAAATAAGTTTGAAACAGATCAATGATCTTGATCTATGCTGTTCATTAAAAAATATCTAGTAAAGGTTAACTAGTTCTAGTTATATTAGATTTATAATCTAGTCCTAGAGCCTAGAATCTATATATTCTTTTATCGTATATTATAAAAACTAAGACGTTACTTCAAAATAAGAAGATGATTATGTCATACGCATGTCTCTCTAATAGGTCTGTCACAGATTCCTATTATATTTATAATAATAACTCGATAGAATCTACCTTAGGTCTCGATACGTCTAGGTGTCCCTGGTTCAGTTCTAGTTAACAAAATAAAACAATGAAACCACTAGATCGTAAAAATAGATTATACATACATACACCCATTCATCCGTGACAAGGTCAATCTAGTCATGCATGTTAATCAATGACTTTAACCCTGTCAATGCTCCAATAGTTAGTAATAATAGCACTAGGGTTAGGTCCATTACTCTGGCTCTTACAACAAAGTGACTCTATTCTCTGTATATTCTAGTGATCTAGATAGTTCTAGATAGACTAGAATTGACAAGATTATTAATGATGATGGCCTAGATTCTAGATCTACTCTAGACTCTAGAGATTAGTAGATTATATTATACTATTAATTATATTAGATATATTCAATAATTATTAACAGATCTTTCTTATCTTAATACAGAGCTAACTAGAATCAAGATTGTTTAGACTTGTACTTGTGACTATTCAAATTCAAAGTAACGTAGGTAGCCAGTCGACTAGTCAAGATAGTCAAATATAGTAATACTATCTATAGTGAATAGGTCTCATTTGACTCAGTCTGTAGACTGAGACTATTGTGACATTATAATTATAGATTGTAGATTCTATAGTCTACAAACTCTATCTTGTAAGAGTAAGTAATTAAATACTATACTAGAATTAGACTAGATTACTAGACTCTAGATCTTATCTTGTTATCTTATATAATTATTATAATACAGATGCTGAGACGTTACTTCAAAAATGATTTTGTAACTATAGATGATATTATAAACCAATGATAGGTAACTCTACTGACCTATAAACTGCTAAACTAGCTGCTATAATAGTTTTGAAACAGCATGGCTATACTTCCAAACCCATGGTGTTAGTTGATTGTTGTTTTTAACATTTGCTTCATTTTTTAAAAACTCTTGTGATAATCTTAAAGGAGGATTCCTAAGCTTTTGAATGATACCACATTGTCAACAAATGAAAGTCATGTTTATTTAGAACATTTACAGTAAAGTCATATGTAAGAATGATTTTGCATTTACTATCATTTGTAAGCAAGCTTGGTATTTTTTTAATTGTATTTAGACCTAGATTTATGCTTAAAGTTTGTTATTTCATTATTTTTTTAATGAAATTTTGACCTCCAAAATATAAAAAAAATTACCCTAACATGCTGTTATCAGTTATAAATTATGCCAAATTAGGCAATTTTTAAAAATGGGCAAGTGGAAAAATTATAACTACCATAACAATCTATGACTATAGTATTAAAATCAATATTTCTATTATAGAGTAGTGTTAGAAATCTTTTTTTTTCTATACCTAGGTACACAAAATATAAAAGAAATCAGCTTATTAAGGCAAGTTTGGGCCCATCCT
The DNA here is from genome assembly GCF_947242115.1 of Biomphalaria glabrata. Classification (NCBI taxonomy): domain Eukaryota; kingdom Metazoa; phylum Mollusca; class Gastropoda; family Planorbidae; genus Biomphalaria; species Biomphalaria glabrata. The sequence goes on from NC_074711.1 coordinate 54,511,720, forward strand.
GATGATGTTAAATGAAGTCACAAGTAATGACATGTGGCGCCAGACATTAGCAATCGTCGTTGATAATATGAAGTATTTATAAATGATTAATGCATTGTTTAATGGCTTATCTTTGATCAACCTAGCGGAGAGAATGCTATCAAGGTGTTAGTTTACATTATATTTATAAATATTATAAAGCTGAGTTAGGAAGTTTCTACCAAACGGCATTCTAGAAAAAGAATCGAAGTCAATTTACAATACAATAGCCTCACTAAACAAACCTACTAAAGAAGTAATACCAAAATACCTTAAAACCTTAGTAATAAATTTTCAAAGCATTAGGAACAAAACAGCAGACTTAAAAATTTTATTAGAATGTGAGAAACCAGACATAATTGCAGGAACAAAAACTTGGCTACATCCTGAAATTTATAATGCAGAAATTTTCAATAGTAATTATGAAATTTTTAGAAAAAATTGGGCTGATAATCATGGAGGAGTTCTTTTAGCAATAAAAACACTCCAATAGCAGAAGAAATTACCTTACCTAACTCAAAAAATATAGATGTAACATTTTGTAAAATTAATACCACCTCAACATCCCTAATAATAGGCAGCATTTACAGACCACCAAATTCTAGTTTAGAATACATGCAGGAACTATGTAATCAGATTACTACACTTAAAGAGACAAATAAAAATGCAGTTTTTTGGATTATGGGTGATTTCAACCTACCTAATATAAATTGGAAAACACTAACCATAGATAAACACCAAAACCTTAAGGACATAAATGAGCTTTTCATAGAAACTTTACACAACCTTAGTTTAGATCAAATCATTAAAAAGCCAACTAGATTAAACAACACATTAGATCTCTTCTTAACCAACAGACCTGGATTAGTAGTTGATTATATTATCCCTGGTCTATCAGACCATGAGATCATAAAAATACACAGTCAGATAAAAGCAGTAGCCAATACAAAACCCAAAAGAAAAATCTTACTCTGGAATAAATGTAACCTAACACAACTACACCAAGATGCATTAAACTTTCAACAAACATTCTTATTAGAAAAAGACATTAACCAACCAGTCGATGACCTCTGGAATTTCATTAAAAACCATCTTAAAAGCATTATAGAAAATCATATACCAACTAAATACACATCAAACAAAATAAATAAATGCTGGTTTAATAATAGACTAAAGAAGCTTTGTAAACAGAAGGAAAACCTATATAGAAAATTTAAAGAAACTAAGGCAGAAAGAGTTTACAAAAAATATTTAAAAATTAAACACTTAACCCAAAACGTAAGCAGACAACAAACACCTATGGTCATACATTAAGTCTAAGAAAATGGAAACAACAGGCATAGCGCCATTAAAAGATGAACATAACATAATACATAATGATAATGAAACTAAAGCAAACATCCTAAACAAATACTTTGCATCAGCATTCTCAGCCCCAGGAGACAAAGACATACTACTGAATTTGAACCAAGTAAACAACATAGAAGATATAGTAGTACAAGAGAATGGAATTCAAAAACTATTAGCCAACACCAAACCAAATAAAGCATCTGGACCTGATGGTATTCCAGCTAGATTACTCAAAGAACTAAGCAATGAGCTAGCCCCAGTGTTCAAAAAACTCTTTCAGGCTTCGCTTAACCAGGGCAGAGTACCAAAGGACTGGAAAGACTAATGTCACCCCCCTATTTAAAAAAGGAGAAAAATCTGACCCAGAAAACTACAGACCAGTATCACTTACCAGCATCACATGTAAAATCCTAGAACACATAATATGTAGCAACATCATAAACCACTTAGACAAACATAATGTCCTCACACCATACCAACATGGCTTTAGGAAATAAAGATCACGTGAAACACAACTAATAGGACTAATTGATGATTTTTCAAAAGGTTTAGATAATAGTCAACAAATAGATGCTATCTTACTAGATTTTTCTAAGGCTTTTGACAAAGTTCACCACCATAGTTTGCTTAAAAAATTAAAATATTTCGGCATTAATGGTTGACTGCATCAGTGGATTAAAGATTTTCTGATAGGGAGAGAACAAACTGTAATAATAAATGGCTCTAAATCAACACTGATAACAGTAAACTCAGGTGTACCTCAAGGAACAGTCTTGGGTCCACTACTATTTTTAATTTACATAAATGATTTACCAAATTGCATTACTTCAGGAACAAAAGTCAGATTATTTGCAGACGATTGCATAATATATAGAACAATAAAAACAACACAAGACACAGATATTTTACAAAGAGAATTGGATGAATTACAGAAATGGGAATCAAATTGGAGCATGTTTTTCCACCCAGAAAAAAGTCAGTTGTTAAGAGTAACAAAAAAACTAAAACAAATTAACTCCACTTATCTTATTCATGGCAAACCAGTAACACAGACTAAAAACGCAAAATACCTAGGTGTTATAATAAATGAAAATCTGTCATGGAATCCACATATTGATGAAACTATAAAAAAATCAAACAAAGCATTAGGATTTATTAAAAGAAATTTCTATAAATCAAATAAGAACATAAAACTAAAATGTTATTTAACCTTGGTTAGGCCAATAATAGAATATGCATCCTCCGTTTGGGAAAACATTAAGAAACTGGAACAGACACAAAATAGAGCAGTGAGATTCATAACTAACGAACATTCACATTTGACTAGAGTAACACCTTTAGTAAAATCACTAAATTTAGAAAGCCTTCAGGACAGAAGACTCAAAAGTAAAGTTGCAATTATGCATAAAACACTGAACCATAATCTTCAAATACAAAAACAAAATTTAATAAAATACTCTGAACGACACAAAGATAAAGGACATTCCTCGTCCCATATGCTAGGACAAATTTGCACAAATACTCCTTCTTCCCTAGTGCTATTAGAGCATGGAATGGGTTGCCTGAGCTAGCCAGGAAAACCAGTGACTTGGCAGAATTTAGGTCATTGGTTAATATGCATGACTAAATGCATGACGCGTAGGACGTAATCATATTCTTTTTTTGAAGTAACGTCTGTATTATATAAGATAAGATAATTGGATTAGACTGTGAATGAATGTTAGCTGCATGTGAGATAAAACATTCAAATTAAGAATCATACAATGGGGTAGCTGTGTTCCAAATTTAAAGCTTTTTACTATCTATTATGGTTATAAAGTTATGATGAGATAAAGAAGAAAATTCATTTTTTCGATCACATTTTTTTTTACATTTTCTATAATAGTTGATTTTTCTACACATAAAACGGCATAACTTTGCTCCTATATAGAGAGTAGTATGCTATTCTGACACCTATAGGCCAAAATTTCAAAGTTTGACTTTGACAGCACATTATTTGACAATGGTTCAACATAGAAAAGAAAATGAAGTGTATCAAAATCTTCTTTAGTTTAAGAAGAATAAGGATGACTACTTATATTTGTACCCCTAACCTATATTTGTTATTATATTTAAGGTCAAAGAGGCCATGTGTTTTCATTTCATTCAGAAAAATTTGACCCACATTATTTGATTCTGGACACCATAATTTATTTCAGACAGTCTCTATATAAACTCAGATTTTAATTCTCTATTAACTTTAACTAAATTTTAAGATCCCCAGGCATAGCCTGTCAAATGAAATCATTAAGATGTTTTCAAATTATGCATAAATACGAACACAAAAAATAAAAATATGAGCACACTTATTCTACCAAAATTAGGTCACTGGGATAGTGACTTCTACAGACTTTTAGCATTATTTTATGTTTGCATGATTAGATGTGTGTTGAATGTTTGTAAGTGTTTTTTTTTTTATTAATTTAATAAATTTCTAATACAGATAATCTTTTGTAGTATAGTACAGGTTAAGATAGCCATTCTTGCCTAAATAGCTGAATCCTCTATATTCTCTCTATATAAATCGAGATCATCTAGTAGGTCTAGATCTAGATTCTAGGCATTTAACTTCATTCAATGTAACAAGCTCACTCCAAACATTTGCCAATTTATTCTCTATAAAAAAACAACAACAAAAAAACAAATATAATATAAGATAATTAACATTGATGTCCAAAACTGGCTGAAATAAATTTTGGTAAGAAAATCGTAATTTAATTTAAACACCCTATTAATTTTTTTTTATGGAATCAAACAATTTGGCTTATGAATCAAATAAATCAGCTCCAAAAACAGAATAAATATTGCCGGGCTCATCAAGAGGTAAAGTCATCCGGGTAACATTTAGGAAAAAACAACAACCTGACGTAGACATTTGAAATTCTTTTTTCTTACATAAAAAGATAGCTAAATGGAAGGAAATTGGGTTTTCATTGGAAAATGGACAAGCACATTATACAGCGCACTAGTTTTATATTAAATATCAAAATAAAGAAATAATGACCACAAAAACAGCAAGTGTTTGAATTCACGTAATGTCCGGATTAAATTTAAACTACTCGAACATAGAATGATAAATTTGGTATCATTATAGACCTCTCAGCAAGCTCTACATAACTAGATAGTTTCTGTTGTTATATATTTTTTTCCAAAAATGCCCAAATACCTGAAGCCTGAATCTTAAAATACCTTAATCTTAGACTAGAACTAGAATCTAGTTTTGTTACTAGAGTAGAGACTACTAGAGTCACTAACTCAGTGAGTGTAGTCAGTGTAGTGTACTGTAGTGTAGGTGTAGTCAGTGTAGATCTAAAGTAAATAGACTAGAACTAAATTCTAGATGATGCAATAGATTATAGTCTAGATCTTGAGTCTAGAACTATAGAAGATTTATAATTATCTAGATCTAGATAACCGATGTCTGTCAATATCTTAATAATCTTTTTGTATTGATAGATCTATATTCTAGATCTAAGAGACTGTAAGCAGTGAGTAGCAGTCTATTTTTGCAATAATAGATCACAGACCTATATATTTATGAAATATATTTAATATATAGTTGAGTTTTTAGATGAGCATCCATTTATGACGTCCACAAAGGGGGCTAGAAGTTAATAAAATGTGGATAAGCAAGAGTAACGAAAGGGAGGGATAAGCCCTATTCGGACATCCATATTTGAAAAACGGGGGTCGGGGTGGGGACGAGATTCTAACCATTGTGCAATATGTGCATTGCACGTAGGCGGCCCAATGATATCGATGACCAAAACGTTATTCAGGAGGCGCGATTGCTGAGGGGTATAGCGCTTGGCCTCCGAACCAGTTTTCCCGCCGACTAGTACGCTACTGCGCAGACTGTGACGTTAATCTCCAGGATCTGTGCAGGAGAGAGAGACAGGGACAGACAAAGTCCATCGTAGCCAAGTGTTAATGTCTCATTTATTATAGTCTAGTTCTGGAATCACATAGGTTAAAGACAACACTTTATAATATTATTATTACTATTTCTGTTTACTGTAATCAGAGATGAGTTAAATTTTTCGTTTTGTTGTATTAAAATCAAACCAAATTCATTAAAAAAGCTATTTAACTAATAAACTAATATCTTTAAATTATATATTTAACTTAATTCAGCATTTTTTCCACTAATTAATTCAAATTAACAATTCTTAGCTTAGGACTATTTTGTCTCACTAAACTAATCCTTATAATTTAATTTAATATTATTTAGATCTAGATCTAGTCTATATTTATTATTATATCCTTAGATTTTAGATCTAGTCAGTCTAGTGTTAGACTTAGACTTTAATTAAGTCTTTAGATCTACTAATCATCTACTAATAAACACGATCTAGTCTAGGTAAATATTTTGAATTTAATAAACCATTTGATTTAATTGTCATTGTAAATTAGCTTTCACTTTAGATTTAGACTTAACTTAGGCATTGTAAACCTTAAACTAGATTTAGACTAGACTCCTTTAAAAACTAAAATCAAGAACAGTCATCATGAAATTGCTCTGGCTATTTATCCTAATAATCACTAAATACACACTAGCTGAACACAGAACTAGATCTACCTTTGTCAACACTAAACTTAAAAAGGAAACAACAGTCATAATCAATCATCACACTTTAGAACAATGCAACTTCAAAAATAACCTAACATACACATCCATAACATTAAAGAAGATTACCCATCACAAATGGAAGTTCTCAATCAGACACAGCAGAAATAAATACCTATCACTGTTAATATTAATAGCAGGAGATGTAGATTCAAATCCAGGGCCTAGATCTAAAGATAGATGCAACATCTGCAAAAAAATATGCACCCTGAAACAGAAAGCCATTCAATGTGACGCCTGCGATGAATGGTACCATGCATCATGTCTCCATATGAATACACCTGTGTATTATGCCTTAGGCAACAAAGACGCATCATGGCACTGTGTACCGTGTGGGTTACCTCAGTTTACATCAGGACTGTTTGATTCCTTTGATGCGGACACTTCTAACCCATACAACATCCTAAACACCATCCCGAACAAAACTCACCAACCACTAGCCAGATCCACTCCTGTTAAACCTAAATCTACTAAAATTAATACAACAGCCTCACTAAACAAACCTACTAAAGAAGTAATACCAAAATACCTTAAAACCTTAGTTTTAAATTTTCAAAGCATTAGGAACAAAACAGCAGACTTAGAAATTTTATTAGAATGTGAGAAACCAGACATAATTTGCAGGAACAGAAACTTGGCTACATCCTGAAATTTATAATGCAGAAATTTTTAATAGTAATTATGAAATTTTTAGAAAAGATAGGGCTGATAATCATGGAGGAGTTCTTTTAGCAATAAAAAACACTCTTATAGTAGAAGAAATTACCTTACCTAACTAAAAAAATGTAGAATCAACATTTTGTAAAATTAATACCACCTCAACATCCCTAATAATAGGCAGCATTTACAGACCACCAAATTCTAGTTTAGAATACATGCAGGAGCTATGTAATCAGATTACTACACTTAAAGAGACAAATAAAAATGCAGTTTTTTGGATTATGGGTGATTTCAACCTACCTAATATAAATTGGAAAACACTAACCATAGATAAACACCAAAACCTTAAGGACATAAATGAGCTTTTCATAGAAACTTTACACAACCTTAGTTTAGATCAAATCATTAAAAAGCCAACTAGATTAAACAACACATTAGATCTCTTCTTAACCAACAGACCTGGATTAGTAGTTGATTATATTATCCCTGGTCTATCAGACCATGAAATCATAAAAATACACAGTCAGATAAAAGCAGTAGCCAATACAAAACCCAAAAGAAAAATCTTACTCTGGAATAAATGTAACCTAACACAACTACACCAAGCTGCATTAAACTTTCAACAAACATTCTTATTAGAAAAAGACATTAACCAACCAGTCGATGACCTCTGGAATTTCATTAAAAACCATCTTAAAAGCATTATAGAAAATCATATACCAACTAAATACACATCAAACAAAATAAATAAATGCTGGTTTAATAATAGACTAAAGAAGCTTTGTAAACAGAAGGAAAACCTATATAGAAAATTTAAAGAAACTAAGGCAGAAAGAGTTTACAAAAAATATTTAAAAATTAAACACTTAACCCAAAACGTAAGCAGACAACAAACACCTATGGTCATACATTAAGTCTAAGAAAATGGAAACAACAGGCATAGCGCCATTAAAAGATGAACATAACATAATACATAATGATAATGAAACTAAAGCAAACATCCTAAACAAATACTTTGCATCAGCATTCTCAGCCCCAGGAGACAAAGACATACTACTGAATTTGAACCAAGTAAACAACATAGAAGATATAGTAGTACAAGAGAATGGAATTCAAAAACTATTAGCCAACACCAAACCAAATAAAGCATCTGGACCTGATGGTATTCCAGCTAGATTACTCAAAGAACTAAGCAATGAGCTAGCCCCAGTGTTCAAAAAACTCTTTCAGGCTTCGCTTAACCAGGGCAGAGTACCAAAGGACTGGAAAGAAGCTAATGTCACCCCCCTATTTAAAAAAGGAGAAAAATCTGACCCAGAAAACTACAGACCAGTATCACTTACCAGCATTACATGTAAAATCCTAGAACACATAATATGTAGCAACATCATAAACCACTTAGACAAACATAATGTCCTCACACCATACCAACATGGCTTTAGGAAATATAGATCATGTGAAACACAACTAATAGGACTAATTGATGATTTTTCAAAAGGTTTAGATAATAGTGAACAAATAGATGCTATCTTACTAGATTTTTCTAAGGCTTTTGACAAAGTTCACCACCATAGTTTGCTTAAAAAATTAAAATATTTCGGCATTAATGGTCCACTGCATAAGTGGATTAAAGATTTTCTGATAGGGAGAGAACAAACTGTAATAATAAATGGCTCTAAATCAACACCGATAACAGTAAACTCAGGTGTACCTCAAGGAACAGTCTTGGGTCCACTACTATTTTTAATTTACATAAATGATTTACCAAATTGCATTACTTCAGGAACAAAAGTCAGATTATTTGCAGACGATTGCATAATATATAGAACAATAAAAACAACACAAGACACAGATATTTTACAAAGAGAATTAGATGAATTACAGAAATGGGAATCAAATTGGAGCATGTCTTTCCACCCAGAAAAATGTCAGTTGTTAAGAGTAACAAAAAAACTAAAACAAATTAATTCCACTTATCTTATTCATGGCAAACCAGTAACACAGACTAAAAACGCAAAATACCTAGGTGTTATAATAAATGAAAAACTATCATGGAATCCACATATTGATGAAACTACAAAAAAAATCAAACAAAGCATTAGGATTTATTAAAAGAAATTTCTATAAATCAAATAAGAACATAAAACTAAAATGTTATTTAACCTTGGTTAGGCCAATAATAGAATATGCATCCTCCGTTTGGGAGTCCTCAACTCAAGAAAACATTAAGAAACTGGAACAGACACAAAATAGAGCAGTGAGATTCATAACAAACGAATATTCACATTTGACTAGAGTAACACCTTTAGTAAAATCACTAAATTTAGAAAGCCTTCAGGACAAAAGGCTCAAAAGTAAAGTAGCAATCATACATAAAACACTGAACCATAATCTTCAAATACAAAAACAAAATTTAATAAAATACTCTGAAAGACACAAAGATAAAGGCACATTCCTCGTCCCATATGCTAGGACAAATTTGTACAAATACTCCTTCTTCCCTAGTGCTATTAGAGCATGGAATGGGTTGCCTGAGCTAGCCAGGAAAACCAGTGACTTGGCAGAATTCAAGTCATTGGTTAATATGCATGACTAAATGCATGACGCGTAGGACGTAATCATCTTCTTTTTTGAAGTAACGTCTGTATTATATAAGATAAGATAAGATTTTTTTTATTTACATATTATAGACCCTACTGTCGTATTAAACATTTGCTAACTTGATATATTATAAACACCAACTTACTTCTTTTTAAATATTTTCAATGTTGGTGATTAACGCCTAGTTCTATATCAATATATCAATTTGAAGTACAAATTATAATAGTGTCCGGAGTGTGAGATAAGAATTTATATAATAATTGACAATTGTGCTTCTTTACTTTATCGTCATTTCTGATATTACCTTTATACATTATATTAGTCGGAGTAGTGAGAACCAATCTAGCCATCAAGAGCTGCTATCAAGTTCTTGACTGAAAACACTAACTCACTTTTGCACTCTTGTAGGTTAGACTTTCAAATCGATAAAAAAAAAAAAAAAAAATTGAATGGATGGTTTTGATGTCATACGATGAGAATGAGTGGGCATTGGCATTGTATTGGTTTCAAAATCAACCATAGCAAGAAAGAAAAAAACAAAAAAAAAACTTTAAATGGATGGTTTTGAGGTCATACGATGAGAATGAGTGGGCATTGGCATTGTATTGGTTTCAAAATCAACCATAGCAAGAAAGAAAGAAACAAACAAAAACAAAACTTTAAATGGATGGTTTTGAGGTCATACGATGAGAATGAGTTGACATTGGTATTGTATTGGTTTCAAAATCAACCATAGCAAGAAAGAAAGAAACAAACAAAAAAACTTTAAATGGATGGTTTTGAGGTCATACGATGAGAATGAGTGGGCATTGGCATTGTATTGGTTTCAAAATCAACCATAGCAAGAAAGAAAGAAACAAACAAAAACAAAACTTTAAATGGATGGTTTTGAGGTCATACGATGAGAATGAGTTGACATTGGTATTGTATTGGTTTCAAAATCAACCATAGCAAGAAAGAAACAAACAAAAAAAACTTTAAATGGATGGTTTTGAGGTCATACGATGAGAATGAGTGGGCAATGGCATCGTATTGGTTTCAAAATCAACCATAGCAAGAAAGAAAGAAACAAAAAAAAATTTAAATGGATGGTTTTGAGGTCATACGATGAGAATGAGTGGACATTGGTATCGTATTGGTTTCAAAATCAACCATAGCAAGAAAGAAAGAAACAAAAAAAAAAAATGGATGGTTTTGAGGTCATACGATGAGAATGAGTGGACATTGGTATTGTATTGGTTTCAAAATCAACCATAGAAAGAAAGAAACAAACAAAAAAAAAAATTTGAATGGATGGTTTTGAGGTCATACGATGAGAATGAGTGGGCATTGGCATCGTATTGGTTTCAAAATCAACCATAGCAAGAAAGAAACAAACAAACTAAAAAAAAACAAACTTTGAATGGATGGTTTTGAGGTCATACGATGAGACTGAGTGGGCAATGGCATCGTATTGGTTTCAAAATCATCCACCACATGAATCCGCTGTTGGAATAATTTAAATCGGCACTCTCTGAACCTCCAAGAAAACATTTAACATATTGCTGTCACTCAGCCAACAGCGAGTTCAAAAAACCTTAACGAAAGGGATATATGAAAACACCAGTTTAATAATAGAACAATAGTAATGCGATAACAAATATACTACTAGAGTAACCAATAATAGCAGCACTTTTTTCTTGTTTACTTCCTAGATAAAATTATCGGCCATCTTTGACTTCCTCTTTCATTAAGCGTGTCTCTGTCCTGTGTCTCATGGTGCACAGTCCTCACTTTATTACAGTGCGCAATGTAGGGTCATAACAATATATATTTTATTTGTCCATGACAAAAATTGTTTAGTCTTTTATAATACCCATATCTGCATGTGTCTAAAATGTTTGTTTCTAGAATCTATTTTTTTTCTTTTCTCTTCTGAAACATATTGTCAAATCTGAGTTAGTGATTTTGCAGATTTTCACCTTATGGCCTCATGACCAATCTACCCGCTGTCTCGTGTCCCCTAGCCCTATCCCTCCCGAACGCTGTCGGTGATAACTTTGTTTGTAGGACAAAAGGTTGGTTGCCAGCTAAAGAAGGAAAACTCAGAATTGAAACCTCTGCTGTCTCCACATAAGTATGATTTTTAAATCAAGGCATATTTGATATGAGATACATTCGCTTTTTTTTTTCGGCGCTATTTTAAAGACACCATTTTGTCAGCGCTACTCTGTCGTACGAAATTTCGGTATGTAACCTAATTTTAGTTATGTGTGCTTCTTATAAAACAAGATTAATTCTAGGCAGTGCTATTTATTATTCAAGTCTATCTTTGTTCGTCCATCCTTGGTATGAGCATGAAGAAGAAACACACAATGATGCTGTCTCTTTGTTTAAAGTCTAAAACTATAAAATCATATTTGTAATGTTCAAGTCGGATCTATTCATTGGTTAGCACGCAGGATTTTTTGCTTTGTAAACTATCGCAGCAGGGTCGGATTTAAGGTAGTGCAGAATATGATACTATAGTAGACTCGAAGACCATTTTTTTCTGTAAATAAACGTTTAGACGATTTACTAAAGCGATATCCAGTTCTTTCAAGAGCGCATGAATAGCTGTGCGGCGTGCATGTCTGGTATAACTCTTAATTGGAGCTTAACAATTAATCAAATGTGATAGCAGTCTGGGTGATAGCACAAAAATTAGAGAATAAATTAGACATAGCTTAAGGGACCATAAAGACAGGCTCGGGCTAAATGGGAGATTGCATAAACACGGCTTGGGGTTGGACCGAATTGATGTTGGAAATCAAGTACCAGTGCTTCTTGTGACTGAATTACAGACAGATTTATAAGCGCACATTATTAAAAGCACGGGGTAAAACGTTACTATTATTCAATATCTATTCGTTTTAAGACTCAGTAGGAAGTAATATGTAAGCATGTAGTTTAAATATTGAACTATCAGTGTTTCGTTATATTTCTATTTAGGTGACAGCAAGAGACGGTAGATCTATACTGCGTAACGACTGCCTGCTACACAAGTAAATATCGGTATTACACTAGTAGCAGTGGCGTAGCAAGGTACCCGTAGGCCCGATTTAAGAACATCTTGGTGCCCCCCCCCCCCCACTCCAGCTAACAAGACAAATTTAGTGCTTGACAAAAAAATGAGTAATGTAAATGTAAAGACATTCCATTGTAAAGATCGTATATTTTTTTTAAAAAAGTTATTATGTCATAACGTTTGATTCAGTTAGGACTGCATATAAGTAAAAGTGTCTTAAATGTCAATGTTTTTTCATCTTCTTAAAGAATTAAACGACTTAAAACTGTTTCAAATCAACAAACAAATATCAATTTCAAATACAAATTTGTGTCCGTAGTGTGAGATAAAAATTGATATAATTATTTATTGTGTTTATTTACTATATTGTCATCTCTGATATTAGCTTTATATTGTTACGAATCTCACTATCCAGGCTCTCTGCAAACTGCACCATACACCACCAACTTAAAGAACTTGACAAGTCAGGGCTCCAAAATAACGTAAAGGTTTAATGTCCATAAATAACAGCCAATACTGTACAATTGGCAGCACGTAGAACAGTACAAATAGCTCTGCGATAACAAATATCTCTCCGATAACACCGTTCCGCCGTATCAAGTCTTGCACTGGCCTCTCCGTCTCGTTCCGGGCTTGCACTGGGTTCAACAGTTCGGGACTGACTTCACACACTTGGGCTCGTTGTGTCGGACTCGATCACAGACCAAGATCAAGACGCCGTTCGTCTCAACTGTACTTGACAGTACTCCGCACTGAACCGTCGTAATGCTCCGTACAGAACCACACCGTTGAACTGTGCTGTAGTCGACCGTGCTCTGAACTCCTTTCGTGAACCCGCTTTCTGAACCTTGCTGTATTGAGCCCCTTTTCTCGACTTGCATATGCCTCTCAACGGCTTCGTCAGGTCTCAATGGGTTCTCATGATCACCACCAACGCTCCTCTCACTGGTTTTAGCGTCTGAACGAACGTCTGTATTGATGATTCTCTCCTCCACATCAGGTATGCGTTGGTTCATGGCGGCTATCTTGGTGTTCATGGCATCTATCTTGGAATTGATGTTTCCTAGCATTGAGCTCAAGAGCTCCTCCATATCTGGTTCTACGTCAAAAAGATACGTGTCTGGATCTTCCTCTTCTTCCACTATGTCTTCCCGGAGGCGTGCCTGTAATGTTTCTTTAATTCCACTTGTCTTCAGCCCTCGATCGCGTAGCTCTCGCTTCAGTTCTTTCACTTCGAGTTCGTACAGCAGTTTCAGACGAGCCATAGTAGATCCGTTCCTATCCGATACGATCCGCGTTGGTTCATAGCCAATAACTCGGTTTTGATTCCCGAGGCCATGACATCTATCTTTTGTCTCAGTATCGGGCCAATCGTCTGTTGGTTTCAGACCTTGTCGATGACTTTCGTCTTCGGGAGGACCTTGGGCTCTTCTGTATTCGATACACGACATCGTTGATTCTTTTTATCACGCGGTAGGGTCCTTCCCAGTCTGTTTGAAGCTTTGGGGACTTGCCTTTTCGTCTTTGTGGATTGTAAAGCCACACCAGATCGTTCTCCTGAAACCCAGCGGCATTGGCCCGTTTGTCGTACCTTGTCTTCATCTGGTCACTGTTGATCTTGATGTTTCTGCGGGCTAGAGCGTGAGTTTTCTCCATCCGTTTTCGGAGATGTGCGACATAGTCTGTTGAAGAGGCTGGCACATCTCCCGGAATCCCGAATAGCAAGTCACACGGTAGTTGCAGCTCTCGGCCGAACATCATCTTTGCTGGAGTGTAACCGGTGGTGCTGTGAATCGAATTTCTATATGCCATAAGGAACATTGGGATATAGGTGTCCCAGTCCTCTTGACGTTCATCGACGACTTTCGACAGATGCTGTTCCAGCGTTCGGTTAAATCGTTCCACCATTCCGTCTGACTGAGGGTGTAGAGGGGTTGTGCGTGTCTTTTCGATGCCCAGTACCTGGCACGTCTCTTGAAAGATCTTGGATTCGAAGTTTCGGCCTTGGTCGGAGTGTAACTCCCTGGGAGCACCGAATCGGCTAATCCAATTCTCCACAAGTGTTTCCGCTATGGTGGTGGCCTCTTGGTTTGGTATCGCATACGCCTCAGGCCACTTAGTAAAATAGTCGATCACCACTAGAACGTACTTGTTTCCTCTCTGGGACTCAGGGAATGGTCCGGCTACATCGATCGCTATTCTTTCGAAGGGATTACCGACGTTGTATTGCTGCATACGTCCCCTCGTTCTCCTGTGCGGGCCCTTTGCTGCTGAACATGCGTCGCATCTTCGGCACCATTCTTCTACATCATCCCGGTAGCCGAACCAGTAAAACCGCTGGCGTACTTTTTCAAAGGTCTTGTTGACACCTAAATGTGACCCACTGGAATTATTATGGATTTCTTGCAGCACCTCAGCAACTCTCACTTTAGGCAACAACAGCTGTAAGCGATTGCATGTCCCATCTGCCGTTTCCCAGACCCTCTTGAGAACTCCATTGTCGATTGTCAGTGAGTCCCATTGCGCCCAATATGCCTTGGTAGCAGCTCCTTTATCAGAAAGGTGATGCCATTCTGGTCTTTGTCCGTCTTCCTTCATAAGCAGAATGGGAGCCAGGTCTTCATCTTTTAACTGGTCTTCTCGGATTCTTTCGTCGGACCATGACCAGGAAGCTTGTACCCCAAGATGTCGACAGTCAATGATAACTTCCTTTTCTTCAACCTTGCTGCAGTGTTTACATTCCATTCTGCAAGGTCGTCGAGACAGCGCGTCAGCATTCTGGTGAGTTTGTCCTTTTCGGTGCTGTGTCTCGAAGTCATAGGTTTGCAAACGTTCAATCCACCTGGCGACTTGTCCTTCCGGACTTTTAAATGACAACAGCCATTGTAGAGCAGCGTGATCTGTCCTAAGGATAAATTTTTGCCCATATAAGTATTTGTGGAAATGTTGTATGGCATCCACAACTGCCAGTAGCTCACGTCTTGTAACACAGTAGTTTTTCTCGGCTTTGGACAAGCTCCGACTAAAGTAAGCTATAACCCTCTCAGTTCCATCTACCTTTCGGGATAAGACAGCGCCTATTCCGGTGTTGCTCGCATCGGTGTCAAGTATGAACGTCTCGCCTGGTATCGGGTAGGCCAGAATGGGGGATGAAACAAGAGCCTTTTTAAGTCTCTCAAAGGCCTCATGACATTCCATTGTCCAAATAAACGGCCGCTTCGGTTCTGTCAATTGATGAAGGGCACTACAGAGGCTAGAGAAATTAGGCACAAAACGTCTGTAATACGTGCAGAGTCCAAGAAAGCTTCTTAACTCCTGGATATTAGCGGGGATCGGCCATCCATTTACGGCTTCAACTTTATCCGGGTCTGTGCTGACTCCCTCCTTTGACACGATGTGCCCAAGGTACTTGACGCTTCTTCTGAACAAGGAGCACTTCTTTGGATTCAATTTCATTCCAGCGTTTCTAATTCGTTCAAACACTTCCTTCAGGTTTGCAAGATGTTCCTCGAATGTCCTGCCTATGACGATAATGTCATCTAAGTAAACAAGACACGTCGTCCAGTTAAGTCCTCTTAGCACATGCTCCATTAGTCTTTCAAAGGTGGCTGGGGCGTTGCAGAGGCCAAAAGGCATCACGGTAAATTGCCAAAGACCATTACCAGCAGAGAAGGCTGTTTTATCTCTGTCCTCGGGGTGTAGTCCCACTTGCCAGTAACCGCTCTTCAGGTCAAGGGTGGAAAAGATCTGTGACCCAGCCAGTGTGTCCAATGTGTCGTCAATCCTAGGAAGCGGATAGCTGTCCTTGTGTGTGGCGTCATTTAATAATCTATAGTCGACACAAAATCGAGTGGATCCATCTTTCTTCTTTACCAAGACGATGGGTGAACACCATGGACTGTTGGATGGTTCAACAACCCCCTGCTGCCTCATTCGTTCTATCATGTCCATAGCTTCTTGGTGTTTTGCTAGCGGCAGGCGACGTGGTTGTTGTCGGATGGGCCTAGTGTTTCCTGTGTCTGTTTGATGCTGGATCAGGTTTGTTCGCCCAAAGTTTATTTCATCAGATGGCAATATGTCGGAGAACTCTCTGAGGAATCGTTCTGCTTCGGTGTACTGTTCTTTTGACAATATCGTTTTGACTTCTGCTAGAAGTTTAGTAACATGTGGTTCGCTGGGCTTGAGTGTTCCGTCGGGATTTTCACTGCTGCAGTTTCGTATCATCTCTAAAGCATGGCAACCAGCGATGATGCTACCTTCCCGTAAATGTTTCTCTACTGTGCCGAGGTTCACAATTCTTACGGGTACCTTTTGGTCTTTCCCAATCGTGACTAGCGTCTTTCCTACTGCTATCCCGTTGTAGTTGGTGTCTAAGCTTTCCACCAGCGCCGTTCTTGTCGTGGGATAGTCATCCTCGATTTTTCCCCAAATGATCATTTCCGACTTAGCAGGCAATGTTGTATTTTCTACCAACTTAACCCTTCTGACTCGGCCATCTTCTTCATTCTCGTCGCCAAGCAAGGGTACTTCGAGGTCCCCACATTGTAAAGTGCCTCCGCCGATATTCAAGGAAAAGCCATATTTCATCATGAAGTCGAGCCCTATTATGCAGTCATCTGTGACGTCAGCAATCAGGAATTCGTGTTTGAATGACTGATTCCCGATCTCGACTGTTATGTCGATCAGGCCTTTTATGGGCAATAGTTCTCCGCTGGCTGTTTTCAATGAGTAGGCTCTAACTGGCGTTTTCTTGCTATTGTCCACTTTATCCGTCCGGATGACTGATCGTGAGGCACCAGTATCTAGGAGGAAGTGATAATTTTGACATCCAATTTTTCCGATGATTTTAAGACTCTTACTCTGTCCTAGCACGGCGACCGGGATGATGGTTGCAGGGGCTCTCATTCTCTGTGTCGCCGGGTTCCGCCCCTTGAAGCCGGCGCGTACTAGTTTCCCTGGTAGCCCCGGGAACTTGTTCGTGCATACCTTTCTGGTCTGTGATGGGTTCCGGTTTGTGGAAATCTTCTAGTGCAGCTTCTTTGTATATGACCGAGTTCTCCACAATTCCAGCATCGTACAGGAACCCTAGGTTGATTTTCTGGTATCTGGTTTGTTCGTCGTTCATCTAGTGCCTCTGTCACCCTTTTCACAAGTTGTGCGAATTCTTCCTCTTTGACTTCTAACCTTCGGCCTTGATGAGTGCTCCCTGATGCGTCTTTGGCGGCTTCATATGAGAGAGCGTATACGAGGGCTTCACTGGCCTTATGTTTACCACTAACTCTGGTGGCTTTCTTTAACTCGGGGTCTCGAAGCGCATCAATGAAGGCGTCTGTAATAATGACTTCCAGAAAATCTTGTGCGGCGGTTTGGTAGGCTAGATGTGCGAGGCGTTCGATGTCTGTCTCTAGCTCCTGTAGTGTTTCATCGGGGCGCTGTTGTCTGGTCTTCAGTTGCACTCGATAAACCTCTTGCAGATGTTCATCCCCGTATCGGAGTTCCATAGCCTGTACCAGAGCGGCGAAGTCTTGCTGGTTCGGTAAGGACTGAAGCAATTCGGAGGCCTTTCCTCTTAGAGATAACACAAGGGCAGTTGCTTTCTCTTCCTCGCTGTTCCATTTGTTAACTTTAGCCGCTGCGTCAAATTGCTTCTTGTACACTGACCAGGACACGGAACCATCAAATACGGGGGGCTTCATTTTTCCGGAGCTTTCATGCACAAATGACGTCATACTTGTTTCCGGTGCATTAGTGTCCTTACAGTGAACTTGCGTTTTCATTTCTTCAATTGCCTTCTCCACTGCGTCGACCCTCTGATTCATCTGTTCGTCAATGCTGGTGAATGTGGTGCTGCCTGTCAATCTGAAAACAGGGAGTACAGACCTGTGAAGCCGAAAGAGACAGATGAAGAGACAATGGAAGCTGCCCATAGTTCGAACGAAGCTTGTGATGCAGCTGTACCTGATATGAGCACCTCAAACAGCAAGACATATCAAGTGAATGTTTGCTCCGCGTCCAAGCATTTTGCTGAGAAAACGTTTTCTGAGTTCCACGTGGATAGCGATGAAAGCACGACGGCGTGGCAACCAGGTCAAGGTCCAAACTGAAGGTCGTCCACATCGACAGACTCAACAAGTACTATGGTGAAGCTGGATCTGCCCGGGACGGACAGATCTAAGGAGGGGGCAGTGTTATAAACCTGGTGGTGGCACAGATGGGGGTAGTGGTGTGAGTGTAGTCAGTCGACGCAAATTGCCCCAGGCCAGCGCTAGACGAGCGGTCAACCGTGACGAGTTACGACGATCGGCCGAGACGAGTGTCAACAAGAGGGTTCAGGAAGAATCGCCGTCGTGAACAGAGCTCATTAGCGTCCCGAGAATTGTAGTCATCTGACCACCTAGAAACGTTGAGCGGCATTCTGTCCGGTTCTAGAAGGCCAGTAGGGACCCTATATAAAGAGCGGAGGTGTCGCAGTCAAGACGGTTCAGAAAGCCGAATGGAGCCTGATGCCGAAGACGAGGAACCTTTGCACGAGGAGTGTTACCAACCTGCCCCACGAGCATGCCCTCCAGACAAGGCTGAAGATGATGACCTGTACCACAATTCCCCGCCCTGTGGATTTGAAGCCCATCCCAGTCCTTCTTCGCAAAGCCCTATGAAGCCACCTCTTTTGCCAACGATCTTGGTATCCCTAGCCCTTACATCCAATACCTCTCCATGTGTCAAGTGGTTGTCCTCGGTACCGACCGACAAGAGAGCGATGCAACCACAACGTCACTGCAACAAGAGGACGATCAACTGGAGGAAAAGAAGAAGGCGGCGTTTGCGTAGTCCAACGTGCATGGTGATTCTACCAAGAAATAACTGCAGCCACATGAAGACCAACTTGCGGAGAAGAAGAAGGAAGAGGGAAGTCCTGATGGTGGTCAAGAGAATCCAAGGAAGCCTGACGTTGAAGTTAAGGGACATTTGCAAGCTAAGATATACCAGCGAGATTCGCAACAATATGTTATTTTAGTCGAAGTAGTGAGAACCAATCTAGCCATCAAGAACTGCTATCAAGTTCTTGACTGAAAACACTAACTCACTTTTGTGCTCTTGTAGGTAAGACATTCAAATCAATAACGGAAAAAAACTTTGAATGGATGGTTTTGAGGTCATACGATGAGAATAAGTGGGCATTGGCATCGTATTGGTTTCAAAATCAACCATAGCAAGAAAGAAAGAAACAAAAAAAAAACTTTGAATGGATGGTTTTTAGGTCATACGATGAGAATGAGTGGGCAATGGCATCGTATTGGTTTCAAAATCAACCATAGCAAGAAAGAAAGAAACAAACAAAAACAAAACTTTAAATGGATGGTTTTGAGGTCATACGATGAGAATGAGTGGGCAATGGCATCGTATTGGTTTCAAAATCAACCATAGCAAGAAAGAAACAAACAAACTAAAAAAAAAAACTTTGAATGGATGGTTTTGAGGTCATACGATGAGACTGAGTGGGCAATGGCATCGTATTGGTTTCAAAATCAACCATAGCAAGAAAGAAAGAAATAAAAAAAAAAAACTTCGAATGGATGGTTTTGAGGTCATACGATGAGAATGAGTGGGCATTGGCATCGTATTGGTTTCAAAATCAACCATAGCAAGAAAGAAAGAAAGAAACAAAAAAAAAAAACTTTGAATGGATGGTTTTGAGGTCATACGATGAGAATGAGTGGGCATTGGCATCGTATTGGTTTCAAAATCAACCATAGCAAGAAAGAAACAAACAAACTAAAAAAAAACAAACTTTGAATGGATGGTTTTGAGGTCATACGATGAGACTGAGTGGGCAATGGCATCGTATTGGTTTCAAAATCATCCACCACTGGAATCCGCTGTTGGCATAATTTAAATCGGCACTCTCTGAACCTCCAAGAAAACATTTAACATATTGCTGTCACTCAGCCAACAGCGAGTTCAAAAAACCTTAACGAAAGGGATATATGAAAATACCAGTTTAATAATAGAACAATAGTAATGCGATAACAAATATACTACTAGAGTAACCAATAATAGCAGCACTTTTTTCTTGTTTACTTCCTAGATAAAATTATCGGCCATCTTTGACTTCCTCTTTCATTAAGCGTGTCTCTGTCCTGTGTCTCATGGTGCACAGTCCTCACTTAATTACAGTGCGCAATGTAGGGTCATGACAATATATATTTTATTTGTCCTTAAAAAAAAATAGTTTAGTCTTTTATAATACCCAGATCTGCATGTGTCTAAAATGTTGTTTCTAGAATCTATTTTTTTTTCGTTTCTCTTCTGAAACATATTGTCAAATCTGAGTTAGTGATTTTGCAGATTTTCACCTTATGGCCTCATGACCAATCTACCCGCTGTCTCGTGTCCCCTAGCCCTATCCCTCCCGAACGCTGTCGGTGATAACTTTGTTTGTAGGACAAAAGTTTGGTTGCCAGCTAAAGAAGGAAAACTCAGAATTAAAACCTCTGCTGTCTCCACATATGTATGATTTTTAAATCAAGGCATATTTGATATGAGATACATTCGATTTTTTTTTTCGGCGCTATTTTAAAGACACCATTTTGTTAGCGCTACTTTGTCGTAGGAAATTTCGGTATGTAACCTAATTTTAGTTATGTGTGCTTCTTATAAAACAAGATTAATTCTAGGCAGTGCTATTTATTATTCAAGTCTATCTTTGTTCGTCCATCCTTGGTATGAGCATAAAGAAGAAACACACAATGATGCTGTCTCTTTGTTTAAAGTCTAAAACTATAAAATCATATTTGTAATGTTCAAGTCGGATCTATTCATTGGTTAGCACGCAGGATTTTTTGCTTTGTAAACTATCGCAGCAGGGTCGGATTTAAGGTAGTGCAGAATATGGTACTATAGTAGACTCGAAGACCATTTTTTTTCTGTAAATAAACGTTTAGACGATTTACTACAGCGATATCCAGTTCTTTCAAAAGCGCACGAATAGCTGTGCGGACTGCATGTCTGGTATAACTCTTAATTGGAGCTTAACAATTTATCAAATGTGATAGCAGTCTGGGTGATAGCACAAAAATTAGAGAATAAATAAGACATAGCTTAAGGGACCATAAAGACAGGCTCGGGCTAAATGGGAGATTGCATAAACACGGCTTGGGGTTCGACCGAATTGATGTTGGAAATCAAGTACCAGTGCTTCTTGTGACTGAATTACAGACAGATTTATAAGCGCACATTATTAAAAGCACGGGGTAAAACGATACTATTATTCAATATCTATTCGTTTTAAGACTCAGTAGGAAGTAATATGTAAGCATGTAGTTTAAATATTGAACTATCAGTGTTTCGTTATATTTCAATTTAGGTGACAGCAAGAGACGGTAGATCTATACTGCGTAACGACTGCCTGCTACACAAGTAAATATCGGTATTACACTAGTAGCAGTGGCGTAGCAAGGTACCCGTAGGCCCGATTTAAGAACATCTTGGTGCCCCCCCCCCCACTCCAGCTAACAAGACAAATTTAGTGCTTGACAAAAAATGAGTAATGTAAATGTAAAGACATTCCATTGTAAAGATCGTATATTTTTTTAAAAAAGTTATTATGTCATAACGTTTGATTCAGTTAGGACTGCATATAAGTAAAAGTGTCTTAAATGTCAATGTTTTTTCATCTTCTTAAAGAATTAAACGAATTAAAACTGTTTCAAATAAACAAACAAATGTTCTACATAATATCTAATGTGGGCCCCAACTGGCCATTAGTCATGGGCCCAAGCGTAATGAACTCCATCGCGCCATGGTTGCTAGGCGACATCTGAGGGCCCTATTGGTCGTGTGCTCGGGTTCATTAAATTCCTTCACGCAGTAGATGCTACGCCACTGCCCCTACTGTCGTATGAAACGTAGGCTAACTTGATAAATTAATAAACATTAACTTACTTGTATTTAATTATTTTTAGTATTGGTGGTTAACGCCTAGTTCTATATCAATATATCAATTTCAAATACAAATTTGTGTCCGTAGTGTGAGATAAAAATTGATATAATTATTTATTGTGTTTCTTTACTATATAGTCATCTCTGATATTAGCTTTATATGTTATTTTAGTCGAAGTAGTGAGAACCAATCTAGACATCAAGAACTGCTATCAAGTTCTTGACTGAAAACACTAACTCACTTTTGTACTCTTGTAGGTAAGACATTCAAATCAATAACGGAAAAAAACTTCGAATGGATGGTTTTAAGGTCATACGATGAGAATAAGTGGGCATTGGCATCGTATTGGTTTCAAAATCAACCATAGCAAGAAAGAAAGAAACAAAAAAAACTTTGAATGGATGGTTTTTAGGTCATACGATGAGAATGAGTGGGCAATGGCATCGTATTGGTTTCAAAATCAACCATAGCAAGAAAGAAAGAAACAAACAAAAACAAAACTTTAAATTGATGGTTTTGAGGTCATACGATGAGAATGAGTGGGCAATGGCATCGTATTGGTTTTAAAATCAACCATAGCAAGAAAGAAAGAAACAAACAAAAAAAAACTTTAAATGGATGATTTTGAGGTCATACGATGAGAATGAGTGGGCAATGGCATCGTATTGGTTTCAAAATCAACCATAGCAAGAAAGAAAGAAACAAACAAAAACAAAACTTTAAATTGATGGTTTTGAGGTCATACGATGAGAATGAGTGGGCAATGGCATCGTATTGGTTTTAAAATCAACCATAGCAAGAAAGAAAGAAACAAACAAAAAAAAACTTTAAATGGATGATTTTGAGGTCATACGATGAGAATGAGTGGGCAATGCCATCGTATTGGTTTTAAAATCAACCATAGCAAGAAAGAAAGAAACAAACAAAAACAAAACTTTGAATGGATGGTTTTTAGGTCATACGATGAGAATGAGTGGGCAATGGCATCGTATTGGTTTCAAAATCAACCATAGCAAGAAAGAAAGAAACAAACAAAAACAAAACTTTAAATGGATGGTTTTGAGGTCATACGATGAGAATGAGTGGGCAATGGCATCGTATTGGTTTCAAAATCAACCATAGCAAGAAAGAAACAAACAAACTAAAAAAAAAAAAACTTTGAATGGATGGTTTTGAGGTCATACGATGAGAATGAGTGGGCAATGGCATCGTATTGGTTTCAAAATCATCCACCACTGGAATCCGCTGTTGGCATAATTTAAATCGGCACTCTCTGAACCTCCAAGAAAACATTTAACATATTGCTGTCACTCAGCCAACAGCGAGTTCAAAAAACCTTAACGAAAGGGATATATGAAAATACCAGTTTAATAATAGAACAATAGTAATGCGATAACAAATATACTACTAGAGTAACCAATAATAGCAGCACTTTTTTCTTGTTTACTTCCTAGATAAAATTATCGGCCATCTTTGACTTCCTCTTTCATTAAGCGTGTCTCTGTCCTGTGTCTCATGGTGCACAGTCCTCACTTAATTACAGTGCGCAATGTAGGGTCATGACAATATATATTTTATTTGTCCTTAAAAAAAATAGTTTAGTCTTTTATAATACCCAGATCTGCATGTGTCTAAAATGTTGTTTCTAGAATCTATTTTTTTTTCGTTTCTCTTCTGAAACATATTGTCAAATCTGAGTTAGTGATTTTGCAGATTTTCACCTTATGGCCTCATGACCAATCTACCCGCTGTCTCGTGTCCCCTAGCCCTATCCCTCCCGAACGCTGTCGGTGATAACTTTGTTTGTAGGACAAAAGTTTGGTTGCCAGCTAAAGAAGGAAAACTCAGAATTAAAACCTCTGCTGTCTCCACATATGTATGATTTTTAAATCAAGGCATATTTGATATGAGATACATTCGATTTTTTTTTTCGGCGCTATTTTAAAGACACCATTTTGTTAGCGCTACTTTGTCGTAGGAAATTTCGGTATGTAACCTAATTTTAGTTATGTGTGCTTCTTATAAAACAAGATTAATTCTAGGCAGTGCTATTTATTATTCAAGTCTATCTTTGTTCGTCCATCCTTGGTATGAGCATAAAGAAGAAACACACAATGATGCTGTCTCTTTGTTTAAAGTCTAAAACTATAAAATCATATTTGTAATGTTCAAGTCGGATCTATTCATTGGTTAGCACGCAGGATTTTTTGCTTTGTAAACTATCGCAGCAGGGTCGGATTTAAGGTAGTGCAGAATATGATACTATAGTAGACTCGAAGACCATTTTTTTTCTGTAAATAAACGTTTAGACGATTTACTACAGCGATATCCAGTTCTTTCAAAAGCGCACGAATAGCTGTGCGGACTGCATGTCTGGTATAACTCTTAATTGGAGCTTAACAATTTATCAAATGTGATAGCAGTCTGGGTGATAGCACAAAAATTAGAGAATAAATAAGACATAGCTTAAGGGACCATAAAGACAGGCTCGGGCTAAATGGGAGATTGCATAAACACGGCTTGGGGTTGGACCGAATTGATGTTGGAAATCAAGTACCAGTGCTTCTTGTGACTGAATTACAGACAGATTTATAAGCGCACATTATTAAAAGCACGGGGTAAAACGATACTATTATTCAATATTGTCACAGATTACATTATAGAATTGTTTGTACATTTCACTTTTGAAAGTAATATAAGCCCTCGACATGAGTCTCGGGATTTAATCCTCAAATTTAGACACTTGACGTTCAAGTCAGGATTTACCCAAGGGACGTAATTAGTATGTTTGAAATCTATTGGTTGATTTGAATTTAAACAAAGACATTTTTGAAAAGAGTTAGCGCCAGAGAATTGGCGGTAGTAAGAAAGTAAAAGTCAGTCGATAAAATAATGTTCTTGTAGCTAGTCACTTTTCTAAGAGCTCTGATCTAAAGCCTTTGTAATATGTTCCATATTCATTGATTTGTAATTTGTACATAAACTGTACTTACGTTGTATTTATTAAAGTTCCAGAGTTTTGTTTTATCAAAGAATTGTTAATTTGTGAGTCTAGATCGTCATTTTGTTAACTACTGAATTCAAGTAAAATCCCCGGCATAACAACACATCGTACCACCAAAATGTTGTCACATCTGGCACAAGTGTTGTTACATTTGGCACTCTCCGACTAATAAAAGTTCATGGACAACTTTTAACGAAATTTATTCAAGATCTAGGACCAATTTCTAAAACTCTTCAAAGGAACTTCATTCTTATTTAACGGAGGACAGAATTTCTGTGTTTAACAGGTCAGTTGGTTATCGATAATTCTTTTATAAAGATTTTCGTTAGAGTTACGTCTAACTCACGAAATCTATTATTATATGTAATTGGCAAAAGGAATAAGACCAATATACGTTATAACTGGCAATATAAAAGACCAGTAAAGCAAATAACTGGCAGTATAAAAAAAAGACCAGTAAATCAAATAACTGGCATTATAAAAAAAGACCAGTAAATCAAATAACTGGCGTTATAAAGAAGACCAGATTTAACCAACTGTTAAACCAGTAAAAAGTACTCGGCTCAATAGATCTATATATCAATCATACGACTCCAGTTACTACAAGTCTACTGTCAAGAATTTATTAGCAAATTGAGGCTTCAAGAACTTTGTCATTATATTATTATTATATCTGAGATAAAGCCAAAATCCAGATATCGAACATTTTGCTCCAATACAAGAAACTAACAAAAAAATTAAATACGGCTTCCGGCTCTAGAACAAAACGACTCCAGTAGTACTTCTACTGTAAAACAAAGTTATACTTCATAGCCAGTTACGGCATAACTAACATTGATTTGTTATATTCAAAACGTTACTATATTTCTACATTCCAAGTTGCTATATTTTTCAACATGTCTCCAAAGACAAGAACACAAAGATGGTTAGAATTATTCGACATAGCTAAAGAAAAACAAGTACCTAAACCAGAAGAATGGGTTCATCGACAGGAAGAAAGAGAATATCAAGCAAAAGAACATTGTAACATGACTTCAACAACAGACATAATAGGTGAAGCCATAGCTTTAGCAGAAAAACTCAACATTCCTTCACATGAACGAGAAAGATGGTTTGATAATAAATTAGCTGAGTTCGACAGAGAAAACGACAGAAGACGGCAAGAAGAACTAAAACGAGAATTATTAGAATTGAAAAATACCGAATTCAAAGCTGAACAAAAGAATGATGCAACATTAACAAGAATATACCAGAAAGCTCAATTAAGAAAGCGTACAGCATATCTCGAAGATGGATTTCTCAAGAAGATTACTTTCCACAAGTACAATGTCATTGAACAAATATATGTACCAAAGAAGTTCAGAAAACAAATAATTAAAGCAAAGCATGAATTTTATGACACCATACATATGAGTGTAACAAGTACCAAGAAGAGAATTGCCAAAGAATATTATTGGCCTAGCTTGACCAAAGATGTCAAGAAATACATTAATAAATGTTTACATTGTCAATGGGATTATGATGAGAAACAAACTCAAAAGAAAAGCAACATAACTAAAACAAAGAATGAACCAGACTACAAAGTCAGAATTGACAACAATGAATCTATGAATCATGACTCAAGCAAATCTACAGGGACATCACTGCCTACTACATGTCCACCCCTACCTGTTACTACATGTCCATCCCTACCTGCTACTACATGTCCATCCCTACCCGACAATACAAGCCCATCCCTAACCACTGATGATGACTTCATACATCAAGACTTGAACAACACTGCATCTGCATCATTACCTACCAATACTATGGTATACATTGAACATTTCTGCTGCAATCAAGACAAGTCTCATGAACCAGAATCAGAAGCAGATAACAAAGAAATTTTTATTCAATCAACTTTGGCTATACCAGACAAAAGAAAAATTTTTCAACTTGACTCTACCACTCATACAAGTATTCCTCATCTGAAAGAATGTGAGTCAACTAAAGAAGCCATTACAACCAAGAACATTGAAAGTCAAAGAATATTACAGGAACACATGAAATCAAGACATTTTGCTCAAGGAGATCAAGTCAAATTACTGTTACCAGATTGGAGTAACAAGCTATTCTACAAATGGCAAGGTCCATTTACCATCACCAGAAAGATTTCCAACCTGCTTTATGAAATCAATGTCAACAAAGTTACCAAAGTATTTCATGTTCATATGTTTGAACATTACCATGAAACAGATAATGAAGACATCAAAGCAGAAGTTGAACATTTTACAAGCTTAGCAACTATTCCTGAGGAAGAAGAAGAAACGTCATCAACACCCATTTCTGAGATAGATGTTTCATTACCAGCATCAAATCAAATTGACATTCCAAAGGTCATCACTTCGGATGACATATCAACATCAAATCAAATTGACATTCCAAAGGTCATCACTTCGGATGACATATCAACATCAAATCAATTTGACATTCCCAAGGTCATCACTCTGGATGACATAGCACTACAGAAAGTGAAGAACATTAAAGTGTTTACAGACCATGCAGATTTCTTTACCAGTGTTTCTGAGACATTTCCAGTACTGCAATTTGAAAGAAACTCAGAGAGCAACAACATTGACAACACCAAGTTTCATCCTCCTTCTACTCAAGGGGCAACTTTTCTTCAGAAAGGAACAAATGAACTTCTTCAACATTGCTGTATCGACCGATTGAACTCAGACATGTTCAGTCATTGCTCTATTGAACATTATAACGCAAAGCATTCTGCTACCATTGTTCTACAGCGTCAAAGTTCGTCAACCAGAAAATTGAGTTTTGGTTTCGGACAGTTCTTATTTTCACCAAACTCAAACGCGGTTCAATCAGACATTATCTGTGAGATCATTATGACATGGAGACAACAGCTTCATAAACTGAAAGACCTTTTCTTCAAGTTTAGAAAACGCACATGCACATCCATGTCGGCAATTCAGAAGGGTTCCGAACTTTACATTTCTACTCTGCATATGTACTATAGCATATTTAGTGCCACTTGATCCATTATCATTCATACTCGTCAAGGAAGAACAGTATTCAGTTGTACTTAATCAATTAATTTGTCTACTCATTTTTTCCACAGGTATTCTATATCAGATGTTACATTTATTTTTAGCACCAAGCAACCCACTGAGGAAGGTCACTCATTCAAGATACTTTGTTTATTATGTTTCAGCATCTTTGCATATGACATGCATCAGACATCTTAATTTTTAAATCATGAGCATTTTATTTCAGGTATTTTATTTCAGGTACAATATTATTGCATATATCCTATTATAATAGTACAGATACATGACAGACAATTGGAATTTTTCATTGCTTCACACATATTGAGATTTATATCACATTGAGTATTATTATTCAGAAGATTGTCATGTACTATCACAATTATTTTTCTATGTCAATCGTTCATATGCAATATATTTTTCCATGTACACATTTCCACATTAGTACTAACCAAATGAGTTGTAGTATCATAACAATTTTTTGTGTATTATACGCATTTCTATTACCATACAAATGCTAAATGGAGAGGGGGGTAATATGTCACAGATTACATTATAGAATTGTTTGTACATTTCACTTTTGAAAGTAATATAAGCCCTCGACATGAGTCTCGGGATTTAATCCTCAAATTTAGACACTTGACGTTCAAGTCAGGATTTACCCAAGGGACGTAATTAGTATGTTTGAAATCTATTGGTTGATTTGAATTTAAACAAAGACATTTTTGAAAAGAGTTAGCGCCAGAGAATTGGCGGTAGTAAGAAAGTAAAAGTCAGTCGATAAAATAATGTTCTTGTAGCTAGTCACTTTTCTAAGAGCTCTGATCTAAAGCCTTTGTAATATGTTCCATATTCATTGATTTGTAATTTGTACATAAACTGTACTTACGTTGTATTTATTAAAGTTCCAGAGTTTTGTTTTATCAAAGAATTGTTAATTTGTGAGTCTAGATCGTCATTTTGTTAACTACTGAATTCAAGTAAAATCCCCGGCATAACAACACATCGTACCACCAAAATGTTGTCACATCTGGCACAAGTGTTGTTACAAATATCTATTCGTTTTAAGACTCAGTAGGAAGTAATATGTAAGCATGTAGTTTAAATATTGAACTATCAGTGTTTCGTTATATTTCAATTTAGGTGACAGCAAGAGACGGTAGATCTATACTGCGTAACGACTGCCTGCTACACAAGTAAATATCGGTATTACACTAGTAGCAGTGGCGTAGCAAGGTACCCGTAGGCCCGATTTAAGAACATCTTGGTGCCCCCCCCCCCACTCCAGCTAACAAGACAAATTTAGTGCTTGACAAAAAATGAGTAATGTAAATGTAAAGACATTCCATTGTAAAGATCGTATATTTTTTTTAAAAAGTTATTATGTCATAACGTTTGATTCAGTTAGAACTGCATATAAGTAAAAGTGTCTTAAATGTCAATGTTTTTTCATCTTCTTAAAGAATTAAACGAATTAAAACTGTTTCAAATAAACAAACAAATGTTCTACATAATATCTAATGTGGGCCCCAACTGGCCATTAGTCATGGGCCCAAGCGTAATGAACTCCATCGCGCCATGGTTGCTAGGCGACATCTGAGGGCCCTATTGGTCGTGTGCTCGGGTTCATTAAATTCCTTCACGCAGTAGATGCTACGCCACTGCCCCTACTGTCGTATGAAACGTAGGCTAACTTGATAAATTAATAAACATTAACTTACTTGTATTTAATTATTTTTAGTATTGGTGGTTAACGCCTAGTTCTATATCAATATATCAATTTAAAATACAAATTTGTGTCCGTAGTGTGAGATAAAAATTGATATAATTATTTATTGTGTTTCTTTACTATATCGTCATCTCTGATATTAGCTTTATATGTTATTTTAGTCGAAGTAGTGAGAACCAATCTAGACATCAAGAACTGCTATCAAGTTCTTGACTGAAAACACTAACTCACTTTTGTACTCTTGTAGGTAAGACATTCAAATCAATAACGGAAAAAAACTTCGAATGGATGGTTTTGAGGTCATACGATGAGAATAAGTGGGCATTGGCATCGTATTGGTTTCAAAATCAACCATAGCAAGAAAGAAAGAAACAAAAAAAAACTTTGAATGGATGGTTTTTAGGTCATACGATGAGAATGAGTGGGCAATGGCATCGTATTGGTTTCAAAATCAACCATAGCAAGAAAGAAAGAAACAAACAAAAACAAAACTTTAAATTGATGGTTTTGAGGTCATACGATGAGAATGAGTGGGCAATGGCATCGTATTGGTTTTAAAATCAACCATAGCAAGAAAGAAAGAAACAAACAAAAAAAAACTTTAAATGGATGATTTTGAGGTCATACGATGAGAATGAGTGGGCAATGCCATCCTATTGGTTTTAAAATCAACCATAGCAAGAAAGAAAGAAACAAACAAAAAAAAAAACTTTGAATGGATGGTTTTGAGGTCATACGATGAGAATGAGTGGGCATTGGCATCGTATTGGTTTCAAAATCAACCATAGCAAGAAAGAAAGAAATAAAAAAAAAACTTTAAATGGATGGTTTTGAGGTCATACGATGAGAATGAGTTGGCAATGGCATCGTATTGGTTTCAAAATCAACCATAGCAAGAAAAAAACAAACAAAAAAAAAACTTTAAATAGATGGTTTTGAGGTCATACGATGAGAATGAGTGGGCAATGGCATCGTATTGGTTTCAAAATCAACCATAGCAAGAAAGAAAGAAACAAACAAAAAAAAAACTTTAAATGGATGGTTTTGAGGTCATACGATGAGAATGAGTGGGCATTGGCATCGTATTGGTTTCAAAATCAACCATAGCAAGAAAGAAACAAACAAACTAAAAAAAAACAAACTTTGAATGGATGGTTTTGAGGTCAT
Organism: Biomphalaria glabrata; assembly: GCF_947242115.1. Taxonomy (NCBI): domain Eukaryota; kingdom Metazoa; phylum Mollusca; class Gastropoda; family Planorbidae; genus Biomphalaria; species Biomphalaria glabrata. Next base: position 54,542,945 of record NC_074711.1, read on the forward strand.
ACGATGAGAATGAGTGGGCAATGGCATCGTATTGGTTTCAAAATCATTCACCACTGGAATCCGCTGTTGGAATAATTTAAATCGGCTCTCTCTGAACCTCCAAGAAAACATTTAACATATTGCTTTCACTCAGCCAACAGCGAGTTCAAAAAACCTTAACGAAAGGGATATATGAAAATACCTGTTTAATAATAGAACAATAGTAATACGATAACAAATATACTACTAAAGTAACCAATAATAGCAGCACTTTTTTCTTGTTTACTTCCTAAATAAAATTATCGGCCATCTTTGACTTCCTCTTTCATTAAGCGTGTCTCTGTCCTGTGTCTCATGGTGCACAGTCCTCACTTAATTACAGTGCGCAATGTAGGGTCATGACAATAGATATTTTATTTGTCCTTGAAAAAAAATAGTTTAGTCTTTTATAATAACCAGATCAGCATGTGTCTAAAATGTTGTTTCTAGAATCTATTTTTTTTCTTTTCTCTTCTGAAACATATTGTTAAATCTGAGTTAGTGATTTTGCAGATTTTCACCTTATGGCCGGGGTCGGCAACCTGCGGCTCGCGAGCCACATGCGGCTCTTTTGATGGAAAGCTGCGCTGAAAGCTGAGTTCCAGAAGAAAGTATTATTTATTTTATCGAAGATATTTTTTTTCAAATAGTTCTAAATTGTTTAACTAAGATTAGGCACCAATTCTATCTCTTAGCCACTATCCACTAAAACAGTACAAAATAGAATAAGTCAAATGTTTTGAAATTTAACATATTTGCAGGGGGGGGGGGAGATATTTAACTTTCTTTTGTCTTATCACTTGCTATAGATGAGACATAAAGACACGATACAAGTTGCCCATTTTGTCAGATATATGTCTTCCCAAGGTCCAAAAGAAGAACTTGTCTATTGACAAACTAGAAGGAAAGGTGGAGCATGCCAGAAATATCAAGGGGATAAATAAAGGAGCAACAACGATTCTTCGGAGCAAAATAAACCACGAAATGTTTACGTTTCATTACACAAGAAGCTCTGTGTGCCCAAAACGATTCCGGTCGAAATAGTTGAGGTCATACATTTATTTGGTAATCAAGATTGTTAATAGCATCTTGTGAGAAACACCATACCATCGTCAGTTTTAAGAATTGTTACACGAAATGAAGACTCTGTATTACGAGCTCCTTCTTTACATAAAAAGTGCGTAACGCAAGAAAAGTGGACAGCTTTCAAAGAAATGCCGCGAGCTGATTCGGCGCATGGAATAATCTACATTGAGGTACATTGAGGTGAAGAGAGTGGTATTTGGAGTGCTGACTATCGTTGGATCAACATATTCGTGCGAGCAAGCGTTTTCTTGCATAAATATAATCAACAGTAAAATAAGAAACCAACTAGCAAGTGAAAATTTAGAGTCGTGTTTGAAACTATAAACAAGTTATCAGCTAAATGTATCCAAACTTTCTAAAACCATACAAAGCCAACGCTCCTACCTCACTTGTCGACTTAATTGTTAGTTATTGAAGTACAATTAGTTTTGTAAGTAAATGTTTAATAATAGCTTTAGTTATTGTCAATATTTTCAAACAAATCTAATAATGCCACATGTATATTATCTTTGTTTTGAAAAATACTATATAGGAATTAATAGATATAATAATAAGGCTAGTCTTCGAGTCCGAAGATCAGTGAGAAATGCAGTATTTCCATATTTTGCCACATCCAGGGCAAACATAACTATTGTCTACAGATGGTCGATTAAGATTTTCTTTTCGCCGTCTGCGTTTGTCCTCGGCAGCAGATTTTCTATGCGTCTCAAATGAGTATCCCGCGGCCTTCGTGAGTGACCTCCAGCTGTCTCGTTCTGAGGCCGCATGCAACCAGGTGCTCTCTTCTATGTCAGCCAAGTAAAGTTGACGCCAAAGCTGGTCTTTGAAGCGTTTCCGTGGGGTGCCTCTGTTACGTCGAGCACCTTTTAGCTCACCAAAAAAATACTGCCTATGGCATACGTTCGTCTCCCATACGGGATACGTGCCCTACCCAGCGTAACTGTCGGACCAAAAGAAGTCCCTCTATACTGTCCATACCGGCGTTCGCAAGGACATCGCTGTTTGTAGTGCGGTCTTGCCACCGTATGTCCATGATGGAGCGCAAGCATCTTTGGTGGAAGCGCTCAAGAAATCTTAGATGTTTCCTGTATAGTGTCCATGTCTCAGAGCCATACAGAAGGGTTGAGAAAACCACCGCCTGGTAGACACTGATTTTTGTAGTCAGGCGGACATAATTTCTTATGAAGAAATATCTTTTTTTTTCCATAAAAAAATCAATTACTAGAGTACTATTTATTGTTGTCAAGAAAAAAAATTGTTGTGGCTCTTTCGAAACTTTACAATTTCGTCAATTTTAATTTTTGGCTCTTCCGACTCAAAAGGTTGCCGACCCCTGCCTTATGGCCTCATGACCAATCTACCCGCTGTCTCGTGTCCCCTAGCCCTATCCCTCCCGAACGCTGTCGGTGATAACTTTGTTTGTAGGACAAAAGTTTGGTTGCCAGCTAAAGAAGGAAAACTCAGAATTAAAACCTCTGCTGTCTCCACATATGTATGATTTTTAAATCAAGGCATATTTGATATGAGATACATTCGATTTTTTTTTTCGGCGCTATTTTAAAGACACCATTTTGTTAGCGCTTCTTTGTCGTAGGAAATTTCGGTATTTAACCTAATTTCAGTTATGTGTGCTTCTTATAAAACAAGATTAATTCTAGGCAGTGCTATTTATTATTCAAGTCTATCTTTGTTCGTCCATCCTTGGTATGAGCATGAAGAAGAAACACACAATGATGCTGTCTCTTTGTTTAAAGTCTAAAACTATAAAATCATATTTGTAATGTTCAAGTCGGATCTATTCATTGGTTAGCACGCAGGATCTTTTGCTTTGTAAACTATCGCAGCAGGGTCGGATTTAAGGTAGTGCAGAATATGATACTATAGTAGACTCGAAGACCATTTTTTTTCTGTAAATAAACGTTTAGACGATTTACTAAAGCGATATCCATTTCTTTTAAAAGCGCACGAATAGCTGTGCGGACTGCATGTCTGGTATAACTCTTAATTGGAGCTTAACAATTTATCAAATGTGATAGCAGTCTGGGTGATAGCACAAAAATTAGAGAATAAATAAGACATAGCTTAAGGGACCATAAAGACAGGCTCGGGCTAAATGGGAGATTGCATAAACACGGCTTGGGGTTGGACCGAATTAATGTTGGAAATCAAGTACCAGTGCTTCTTGTGACTGAATTACAGACAGATTTATAAGCGCACATTATTAAAAGCACGGGGTAAAACGATACTATTATTCAATATCTATTCGTTTTAAGACTCAGTAGGAAGTAATATGTAAGCATGTAGTTTTAATATTGAACTATCAGTGTTTCGTTATATTTCAATTTAGGTGACAGCAAGAGACGGTAGATCTATACTGCGTAACGACTGCCTACTACACAAGTAAACATCGGTATTACACTAGTAGCAGTGGCGTAGCAAGGTACCCGTAGGCCCGATTTAAGAACATCTTGGTGCCCCCCCCCCACTCCAGCTAACAAGACAAATTTAGTGCTTGACAAAAAAATGAGTAATGTAAATGTAAAGACATTCCATTGTAAAGATCGTATATTTTTTTAAAAAAAGTTATTATGTCATAACGTTTGATTCAGTTAGGACTGCATATAAGTAAAAGTGTCTTAAATGTCAATGTTTTTTCATCTTCTTAAAGAATTAAACGACTTAAAACTGTTTCAAATAAACAAACAAATGTTCTACATATCTAATTTGGGCCCCAACTGGCCATTAGTCATGGGCCCAAGCGTAATGAACTCCATCGCGCCATGGTTGATAGGCGACAGCTGAGGGCCCTATTGGTCATGGGCTCGGGTTCATTAAATTCCTTCACGCAGTAGATGCTACGCCACTGCCCCTACTGTCGTATGAAACGTAGGCTAACTTGATAAATTAATAAACATTAACTTACTTGTATTTAATTATTTTTAGTATTGGTGGTTAACGCCTAGTTCTATATCAATATATCAATTTTTAAATACAAATTTGTGTCCGTAGTGTGAGATAAAAATTGATATAATTATTTATTGTGTTTCTTTACTATATCGTCATCTCTGATATTAGCTTTATATGTTATTTTAGTCAAAGTAGTAAAAACCAATCTAGACATCAAGAACTGCTATCAAGTTCTTGACTGAAAACACTAACTCACTTTTGACCTCTTGTAGGTAAGACATTCAAATCAATAACGGAAAAAAACTTCGAATGGATGGTTTTGAGGTCATACGATGAGAATAAGTGGGCATTGGCATCGTATTGGTTTCAAAATCAACCATAGCAAGAAAGAAAGAAACAAACAAAAACAAAACTTTAAATTGATGGTTTTGAGGTCATACGATGAGAATGAGTGGGCAATGGCATCGTATTGGTTTTAAAATCAACCATAGCAAGAAAGAAAGAAACAAACACAAAAAAACTTTAAATGGATGATTTTGAGGTCATACGATGAGAATGAGTGGGCAATGCCATCGTATTGGTTTTAAAATCAACCATAGCAAGAAAGAAAGAAACAAACAAAAAAAAAACTTTGAATGGATGGTTTTGAGGTCATACGATGAGAATGAGTGGGCATTGGCATCGTATTGGTTTTAAAATCAACCATAGCAAGAAAGAAAGAAATAAAAAAAAAAACTTTAAATGGATGGTTTTGAGGTCATACGATGAGAATGAGTTGGCAATGGCATCGTATTGGTTTCAAAATCAACCATAGCAAGAAAAAAACAAACAAAAAAAAAAACTTTAAATAGATGGTTTTGAGGTCATACGATGAGAATGAGTGGTCAATGGCATCGTATTGGTTTCAAAATCAACCATAGCAAGAAAGAAAGAAACAAACAAAAAAAAAACTTTAAATGGATGGTTTTGAGGTCATACGATGAGAATGAGTGGGCAATGGCATCGTATTAGTTTCAAAATCAACCATAGCAAGAAAGAAAGAAACAAACAAAAACAAAACTTTAAATTGATGGTTTTGAGGTCATACGATGAGAATGAGTGGGCAATGGCATCGTATTGGTTTTAAAATCAACCATAGCAAGAAAGAAAGAAACAAACAAAAACAAAACTTTAAATTGATGGTTTTGAGGTCATACGATGAGAATGAGTGGGCAATGGCATCGTATTGGTTTTAAAATCAACCATAGCAAGAAAGAAAGAAACAAACAAAAAAAAACTTTGAATGGATGGTTTTGAGGTCATACGATGAGAATGAGTGGGCATTGGCATCGTATTGGTTTCAAAATCAACCATAGCAAGAAAGAAAGAAATTAAAAAAAAACTTTAAATGGATGGTTTTGAGGTCATACGATGAGAATGAGTGGGCATTGGCATCGTATTGGTTTCAAAATCAACCATAGCAAGAAAGAAAGAAAGAAACAAAAAAAAACTTTAAATGGATGGTTTTGAGGTCATACGATGAGAATGAGTGGGCATTGGCATCGTATTGGTTTCAAAATCAACCATAGCAAGAAAGAAACAAACAAACTAAAAAAAAACAAACTTTGAATGGATGGTTTTGAGGTCATACGATGAGACTGAGTGGGCAATGGCATCGTATTGGTTTCAAAATCATTGACCACTGGAATCCGCTGTTGGAATAATTTAAATCGGCTCTCTCTGAACCTCCAAGAAAACATTTAACATATTACTGTCACTTAGCCAACAGCGAGTTCAAAAAACCTTAACGAAAGGGATATATGAAAATACCAGTTTAATAATAGAACAATAGTAATGCGATAACAAATATACTACTAGAGTAACCAATAATAGCAGCACTTTTTTCTTGTTTACTTCCTAGATAAAATTATCGGCCATCTTTGACTTCCTCTTTCATTAAGCGTGTCTCTGTCCTGTGTCTCATGGTGCACAGTCCTCACTTAATTACAGTGCGCAATGTAGGGTCATGACAATAGATATTTTATTTGTCCTTGAAAAAAAATAGTTTAGTCTTTTATAATACCCAGATCAGCATGTGTCTAAAATGTTGTTTCTAGAATCTATTTTTTTTCTTTTCTCTTCTGAAACATATTGTTAAATCTGAGTTAGTGATTTTGCAGATTTTCACCTTATGGCCTCATGACCAATCTACCCGCTGTCTCGTGTCCCCTAGCCCTATCCCTCCCGAACGCTGTCGGTGATAACTTTGTTTGTAGGACAAAAGTTTGGTTGCCAGCTAAAGAAGGAAAACTCAGAATTAAAACCTCTGCTGTCTCCACATATGTATGATTTTTAAATCAAGGCATATTTGATATGAGATACATTCGATTTTTTTTTTCGGCGCTATTTTAAAGACACCATTTTGTCAGCGCTACTCTGTCGTACGAAATTTCGGTATGTAACCTAATTTCAGTTATGTGTGCTTCTTATAAAACAAGATTAATTCTAGGCAGTGCTATTTATTATTCAAGTCTATCTTTGTTCGTCCATCCTTGGTATGAGCATGAAGAAGAAACACACAATGATGCTGTCTCTTTGTTTAAAGTCTAAAACTATAAAATCATATTTGTAATGTTCAAGTCGGATCTATTCATTGGTTAGCACGCAGGATCTTTTGCTTTGTAAACTATCGCAGCAGGGTCGGATTTAAGGTAGTGCAGAATATGATACTATAGTAGACTCGAAGACCATTTTTTTTCTGTAAATAAACGTTTAGACGATTTACTAAAGCGATATCCAGTTCTTTTAAAAGCGCACGAATAGCGGTGCGGACTGCATGTCTGGTATAACTCTTAATTGGAGCTTAACAATTTATCAAATGTGATAGCAGTCTGGGTGATAGCACAAAAATTAGAGAATAAATAAGACATAGCTTAAGGGACCATAAAGACAGGCTCGGGCTAAATGGGAGATTGCATAAACACGGCTTAGGGTTGGATCGAATTGATGTTGGAAATCAAGTACCAGTGCTTCTTGTGACTGAATTACAGACAGATTTATAAGCGCACATTATTAAAAGCACGGGGTAAAACGATACTATTATTCAATATCTATTCGTTTTAAGACTCAGTAGGAAGTAATATGTAAGCATGTAGTTTTAATATTGAACTATCAGTGTTTCGTTATATTTCAATTTAGGTGACAGCAAGAGACGGTAGATCTATACTGCGTAACGACTGCCTACTACACAAGTAAACATCGGTATTACACTAGTAGCAGTGGCGTAGCAAGGTACCCGTAGGCCCGATTTAAGAACATCTTGGTGCCCCCCCCCCACTCCAGCTAACAAGACAAATTTAGTGCTTGACAAAAAAATGAGTAATGTAAATGTAAAGACATTCCATTGTAAAGATCGTATATTTTTTTAAAAAAAGTTATTATGTCATAACGTTTGATTCAGTTAGGACTGCATATAAGTAAAAGTGTCTTAAATGTCAATGTTTTTTCATCTTCTTAAAGAATTAAACGACTTAAAACTGTTTCAAATAAACAAACAAATGTTCTACATATCTAATTTGGGCCCCAACTGGCCATTAGTCATGGGCCCAAGCGTAATGAACTCCATCGCGCCATGGTTGATAGGCGACAGCTGAGGGCCCTATTGGTCATGGGCTCGGGTTCATTAAATTCCTTCACGCAGTAGATGCTACGCCACTGCCCCTACTGTCGTATGAAACGTAGGCTAACTTGATAAATTAATAAACATTAACTTACTTGTATTTAATTATTTTTAGTATTGGTGGTTAACGCCTAGTTCTATATCAATATATCAATTTTTAAATACAAATTTGTGTCCGTAGTGTGAGATAAAAATTGATATAATTATTTATTGTGTTTCTTTACTATATCGTCATCTCTGATATTAGCTTTATATGTTATTTTAGTCAAAGTAGTAAAAACCAATCTAGACATCAAGAACTGCTATCAAGTTCTTGACTGAAAACACTAACTCACTTTTGACCTCTTGTAGGTAAGACATTCAAATCAATAACGGAAAAAAACTTCGAATGGATGGTTTTGAGGTCATACGATGAGAATAAGTGGGCATTGGCATCGTATTGGTTTCAAAATCAACCATAGCAAGAAAGAAAGAAACAAACAAAAACAAAACTTTAAATTGATGGTTTTGAGGTCATACGATGAGAATGAGTGGGCAATGGCATCGTATTGGTTTTAAAATCAACCATAGCAAGAAAGAAAGAAACAAACACAAAAAAACTTTAAATGGATGATTTTGAGGTCATACGATGAGAATGAGTGGGCAATGCCATCGTATTGGTTTTAAAATCAACCATAGCAAGAAAGAAAGAAACAAACAAAAAAAAAACTTTGAATGGATGGTTTTGAGGTCATACGATGAGAATGAGTGGGCATTGGCATCGTATTGGTTTCAAAATCAACCATAGCAAGAAAGAAAGAAATAAAAAAAAAACTTTAAATGGATGGTTTTGAGGTCATACGATGAGAATGAGTTGGCAATGGCATCGTATTGGTTTCAAAATCAACCAAAGCAAGAAAAAAACAAACAAAAAAAAAAAACTTTAAATAGATGGTTTTGAGGTCATACGATGAGAATGAGTGGTCAATGGCATCGTATTGGTTTCAAAATCAACCATAGCAAGAAAGAAAGAAACAAACAAAAAAAAAACTTTAAATGGATGGTTTTGAGGTCATACGATGAGAATGAGTGGGCAATGGCATCGTATTAGTTTCAAAATCAACCATAGCAAGAAAGAAAGAAACAAACAAAAACAAAACTTTAAATTGATGGTTTTGAGGTCATACGATGAGAATGAGTGGGCAATGGCATCGTATTGGTTTTAAAATCAACCATAGCAAGAAAGAAAGAAACAAACAAAAACAAAACTTTAAATTGATGGTTTTGAGGTCATACGATGAGAATGAGTGGGCAATGGCATCGTATTGGTTTTAAAATCAACCATAGCAAGAAAGAAAGAAACAAACAAAAAAAAACTTTGAATGGATGGTTTTGAGGTCATACGATGAGAATGAGTGGGCATTGGCATCGTATTGGTTTCAAAATCAACCATAGCAAGAAAGAAAGAAATTAAAAAAAAACTTTAAATGGATGGTTTTGAGGTCATACGATGAGAATGAGTTGGCAATGGCATCGTATTGGTTTCAAAATCAACCATAGCAAGAAAAAAACAAACAAAAAAAAAACTTTAAATGGATGGTTTTGAGGTCATACGATGAGAATGAGTGGGCATTGGCATCGTATTGGTTTCAAAATCAACCATAGCAAGAAAGAAAGAAACAAACAAAAAAAAACTTTAAATGGATGGTTTTGAGGTCATACGATGAGAATGAGTGGGCATTGGCATCGTATTGGTTTCAAAATCAACCATAGCAAGAAAGAAAGAAAGAAACAAAAAAAAACTTTGAATGGATGATTTTGAGGTCATACGATGAGAATGAGTGGGCATTGGCATCGTATTGGTTTCAAAATCAACCATAGCAAGAAAGAAACAAACAAACTAAAAAAAAACAAACTTTGAATGGATGGTTTTGAGGTCATACGATGAGACTGAGTGGGCAATGGCATCGTATTGGTTTCAAAATCATTCACCACTGGAATCCGCTGTTGGAATAATTTAAATCGGCTCTCTCTGAACCTCCAAGAAAACATTTAACATATTACTGTCACTTAGCCAACAGCGAGTTCAAAAAACCTTAACGAAAGGGATATATGAAAATACCAGTTTAATAATAGAACAATAGTAATGCGATAACAAATATACTACTAGAGTAACCAATAATAGCAGCACTTTTTTCTTGTTTACTTCCTAGATAAAATTATCGGCCATCTTTGACTTCCTCTTTCATTAAGCGTGTCTCTGTCCTGTGTCTCATGGTGCACAGTCCTCACTTAATTACAGTGCGCAATGTAGGGTCATGACAATAGATATTTTATTTGTCCTTGAAAAAAAATAGTTTAGTCTTTTATAATACCCAGATCAGCATGTGTCTAAAATGTTGTTTCTAGAATCTATTTTTTTTCTTTTCTCTTCTGAAACATATTGTTAAATCTGAGTTAGTGATTTTGCAGATTTTCACCTTATGGCCTCATGACCAATCTACCCGCTGTCTCGTGTCCCCTAGCCCTATCCCTCCCGAACGCTGTCGGTGATAACTTTGTTTGTAGGACAAAAGTTTGGTTGCCAGCTAAAGAAGGAAAACTCAGAATTAAAACCTCTGCTGTCTCCACATATGTATGATTTTTAAATCAAGGCATATTTGATATGAGATACATTCGATTTTTTTTTTCGGCGCTATTTTAAAGACACCATTTTGTCAGCGCTACTCTGTCGTACGAAATTTCGGTATGTAACCTAATTTCAGTTATGTGTGCTTCTTATAAAACAAGATTAATTCTAGGCAGTGCTATTTATTATTCAAGTCTATCTTTGTTCGTCCATCCTTGGTATGAGCATGAAGAAGAAACACACAATGATGCTGTCTCTTTGTTTAAAGTCTAAAACTATAAAATCATATTTGTAATGTTCAAGTCGGATCTATTCATTGGTTAGCACGCAGGATCTTTTGCTTTGTAAACTATCGCAGCAGGGTCGGATTTAAGGTAGTGCAGAATATGATACTATAGTAGACTCGAAGACCATTTTTTTTCTGTAAATAAACGTTTAGACGATTTACTAAAGCGATATCCATTTCTTTTAAAAGCGCACGAATAGCTGTGCGGACTGCATGTCTGGTATAACTCTTAATTGGAGCTTAACAATTTATCAAATGTGATAGCAGTCTGGGTGATAGCACAAAAATTAGAGAATAAATAAGACATAGCTTAAGGGACCATAAAGACAGGCTCGGGCTAAATGGGAGATTGCATAAACACGGCTTAGGGTTGGATCGAATTGATGTTGGAAATCAAGTACCAGTGCTTCTTGTGACTGAATTACAGACAGATTTATAAGCGCACATTATTAAAAGCACGGGGTAAAACGATACTATTATTCAATATCTATTCGTTTTAAGACTCAGTAGGAAGTAATATGTAAGCATGTAGTTTTAATATTGAACTATCAGTGTTTCGTTATATTTCAATTTAGGTGACAGCAAGAGACGGTAGATCTATACTGCGTAACGACTGCCTGCTACACAAGTAAACATCGGTATTACACTAGTAGCAGTGGCGTAGCAAGGTACCCGTAGGCCCGATTTAAGAACATCTTGGTGCCCCCCCCCCACTCTAGCTAACAAGACAAATTTAGTGCTTGACAAAAAAATGAGTAATGTAAATGTAAAGACATTCCATTGTAAAGATCGTATATTTTTTTAAAAAAAGTTATTATGTCATAACGTTTGATTCAGTTAGGACTGCATATAAGTAAAAGTGTCTTAAATATCAATTTTTTTCATCTTCTTAAAGAATTAAACGACTTAAAACTGTTTCAAATAAACAAACAAATGTTCTACATATCTAATTTGGGCCCCAACTGGCCATTAGTCATGGGCCCAAGCGTAATGAACTCCATCGCGCCATGGTTGATAGGCGACAGCTGAGGGCCCTATTGGTCATGGGCTCGGGTTCATTAAATTCCTTCACGCAGTAGATGCTACGCCACTACCCTACTGTCGTATGAAACGTAGGCTAACTTGATAAATTAATAAACATTAACTTACTTGTATTTAATTATTTTTAGTATTGGTTTTTAACGCCTAGTTCTATATCAATATATCAATTTTTAAATACAAATTTGTGTCCGTAGTGTGAGATAAAAATTGATATAATTATTTATTGTGTTTCTTTACTATATCGTCATCTCTGATATTAGCTTTATATGTTATTTTAGTCAAAGTAGTAAAAACCAATCTAGACATCAAGAACTGCTATCAAGTTCTTGACTGAAAACACTAACTCACTTTTGACCTCTTGTAGGTAAGACATTCAAATCAATAACGGAAAAAAACTTCGAATGGATGGTTTTGAGGTCATACGATGAGAATAAGTGGGCATTGGCATCGTATTGGTTTCGAAATCAACCATAGCAAGAAAGAAAGAAACAAAAAAAAAAACTTTGAATGGATGGTTTCTAGGTCATACGATGAGAATGAGTGGGCAATGGCATCGTATTGGTTTCAAAATCAACCATAGCAAGAAAGAAAGAAACAAACAAAAAAAAAACTTTGAATGGATGGTTTTGAGGTCATACGATGAGAATGAGTGGGCATTGGCATCGTATTGGTTTCAAAATCAACCATAGCAAGAAAGAAACAAACAAAAAAAACTTTGAATGGATGGTTTTGAGGACATACGATGAGAATGAGTGGGCATTGGCATCGTATTGGTTTAAAAATCAAACATAGCAAGAAAGAAAGAAACAAACAAAAAAAACTTTAAATGGATGGTTTTGAGGACATACGATGAGAATGAGTGGGCATTGGCATCGTATTGGTTTCAAAATCAACCATAGCAAGAAAGAAAGAAATAAAAAAAAACTTCGAATGGATGGTTTTGAGGTCATACGATGAGAATGAGTGGGCATTGGCATCGTATTGGTTTCAAAATCAACCATAGCAAGAAAGAAAGAAAGAAACAAAAAAAAACTTTGAATGGATGGTTTTGAGGTCATACGATGAGAATGAGTGGGCATTGGCATCGTATTGGTTTCAAAATCAACCATAGCAAGAAAGAAACAAACAAACTAAAAAAAAACAAACTTTGAATGGATGGTTTTGAGGTCATACGATGAGACTGAGTGGACAATGGCATCGTATTGGTTTCAAAATCATCCACCACTGGAATCCGCTGTTGGAATAATTTAAATCGGCACTCTCTGAACCTCCAAGAAAACATTTAACATATTGCTGTCACTCAGCCAACAGCGAGTTCAAAAAACCTTAACGAAAGGGATATATGAAAATACCAGTTTAATAATAGAACAATAGTAATGCGATAACAAATATACTACTAGAGTAACCAATAATAGCAGCACTTTTTTCTTGTTTACTTCCTAGATAAAATTATCGGCCATCTTTGACTTCCTCTTTCATTAAGCGTGTCTCTGTCCTGTGTCTCATGGTGCACAGTCCTCACTTAAATACAGTGCGCAATGTAGGGTCATGACAATAGATATTTTATTTGTCCTTAAAAAAAATAGTTTAGTCTTTTATAATACCCAGATCTGCATGTGTCTAAAATGTTGTTTCTAGAATCTATTTTTTTTTCTTTTCTCTTCTGAAACATATTGTTACGAATCTCACTATCCAGGCTCTCTGCAAACTGCACCATACACCACCAACTTAAAGAACTTGACAAGTCAGGGCTCCAAGATAACGTAAAGGTTTAATGTCCATAAATAACAGCCAATACTGTGCAATTGGCAGCACGTAGAACAGTACAAATAGCTCTGCGATAACAAATATCTCTCCGCCGTATCAAGTCTTGCACTGGCCTCTCCGTCTCGTTCCGGGCTTGCACTGGGTTCAACAGTTCGGGACTGACTTCACACACTTGGGCTCGTTGTGTCGGACTCGATCACAGACCAAGATCAAGACGCCGTTCGTCTCAACTGTACTTGACAGTACTCCGCACTGAACCGTCGTAAGGCTCTGTACAGAACCACACCGTTGAACTGTGCTGTAGTCGACCGTGCTCTGAACTCCTGTCGTGAACCCGCTTTCTGAACCTTGCTGTATTGAGCCCCTTTTCTCGACCATCTTGACTGCGACACCTTCGCTCTTTATATAGGGTCGTTACTGGCCTTCTCGAACCGGACAGAACGCCGCTCGACGTTTCTAGGTGGTCAGATGACTACAACTCTCGTGACGCTGCGATCCTTCCCGAACCGTCCTGTTGACACGACTCGGCTGACAGTCGTAGCTCGTCACGGTTGACCGCTCGTCTAGCGCTGGCCTGGGGCGATTTGCGTCGTCTGACTACGCACACACCACTACCCCCATCTGTGCCACCACCAGGTTTATAACACTGCCCCCTCCTTAGATCTGTCCGTCCCTGGCAGATCCAGCTTCACCATAGTACGGGTGGAGTCGATTGATGTGGACGACCTTCCGCTTGGACCGGTGGCTTCCTTGTATCCGGCAAACGTCATCTGTGATCTTTTTAACTACATGGTAAGGGCCTTCCCAATCTCTTTGATGCTTATAGGACCTTCCGTTTCTTCTCCGGGGGTTGTATAGCCAGACCAAGTCGTTCTTATGAAACCTCGAGGCATTGACCCTATTGTCATTCCTTGCCTTCATTTGGTCACTGCTGCTGTTGATGTTTTTGCGGGCTAAATTATGACCTTCCTTCATTCGGAAAATGGGGGCTACATTTTCATCTTTTCGCTGAGCATCTTGGCTTTTCTCGTCTGACCGCGGCTCGGGAGCTTGCACCTCAAGACGACGACAATCGATGATCACCCCCGTTTCTTCAGCCTTCCTGCAGGGTCTGTATACTTTCTCAGATCTGTGTTGGTTCACTTCTTGTCGAAAAGACCTTTTTGCACAGTTTCGTTGTAAGTGGCCAAACCATCCACATTTCCAGCATCGTTTTCTCACTCCAAGTTGACCTTGTGGTATCTGGATGGTTCTACATTTCTCTAAGGCCTCGTTCGTTTTTCTCAGTTCCTTGCGACCTTTATCTTTAACCTCCAGCCTCTGGTCCTGGTAAATGTTCTCGAACTCGTCTTTAGCAGCTTGGTATAAGAGAGCGTACACAAGGGCTTCACTGGCTTTGTGCTTGCCACTAACTCTGATGGCCTTCTTCAGTTCGGGGTCTCGAAGTGCATCGGCAAACGCATCAGTAATGATTATTTCCAGGAGGTCTTGCGTGGCTGTTGGGAAAGCCAAATGGGCGAGGCGTGCAATGTCTGCCTCCAACTCCCGTAGGGTTTCATTTGATTGCTGTTGGCGGGTCTTCAATTTGACTCGATACAATTCTGGCAGATACTCGTCACCGTAACGGAGCTCCATCGTCTTGACGAGAGCAGCGTAGTCTTGTGGGTTTGGGATGGACTGCAGCAGTTCGGAGGCCTTTCCTCTTAGGGACAATATAAGGGCTGTTGCTTTCTCCTCATCGCTGTTCCATTGGTTGACTTTGGCCGCGGCGTCAAATTGTAGCTTGTAGACGGACCAGGACACGGATCCATCAAACACAGGAGGCTTTACCTTCATGAAAGCTTCGGGTACGATTGACATCACATTTGCTTTCTGCATCTTGGTAAAATCCCTGTAAACTTGCGTCTTTATTTCTTCGATCTTTTTCTCAACAGCGTAAACCCTCTGGTTCATCTGTTCTTCTATGGTGGTGATTCTCTCCTCCACAGCATGTATGCGTTGGTTCATTGCCAATAACTCCGTTTTGATTCCCGAGTCCATTTTGTCTATCTTGTAATTGGTGTTTTCTTGCCACCGAGTTCATCTGTTCTCGCATAGCTGCCATCTGCTCCTGTATGCTACTGGCGATCTGTCCCTGCATAGCTGCCATCTGTTCCTGCAAGTCCGGTTCGACTTCAAAAAGATATGTGTCCGGATCTTCTTTTTCCTTCACCAGTTCTTCCCGAAGGCGTGCTTGTAAGGTTTCTTTGTTTCCGCTCGTCTTCAGATCTCGATTACGGAGCTCTCGCCTCAGTTCCTTCAAAAGGAGTTGGTCTAGCGTTTTCGTAGTAGCCATTGCAGATCCGATCCAATCCAATTCCGATCCGATCCCACTTCTGACACCAGTTGTTACGAATCTCACTATCCAGGCTCTCTGCAAACTGCACCATACACCACCAACTTAAAGAACTTGACAAATCAGGGCTCCAAGATAACGTAAAGGTTTAATGTCCATAAATAACAGCCAATACTGTACAATTGGCAGCACGTAGAACAGTACAAATAGCTCTGCGATAACAAATATCTCTCCGCCGTATCAAGTCTTGCACTGGCCTCTCCGTCTCGTTCCGGGCTTGCACTGGGTTCAACAGTTCGGGACTGACTTCACACACTTGGGCTCGTTGTGTCGGACTCGATCACAGACCAAGATCAAGACGCCGTTCCTCTCAACTGTACTTGACAGTACTCCGCACTGAACCGTCGTAATACTCTGTACAGAATTACACCGTTGAACTGTGCTGTAGTCGACCGTGCTCTGAACTCCTGTCGTGAACCCGCTTTCTGAACCTTGCTGTATTGAGCCCCTTTTCTCGACTGTCTTGACTGCAGCACCTTCGATCCTTATATAGGGTCCCTACTGGCCTTCTCGAACCGGACAGAACGCCGCTCGACGTTTCTAGGTGGTCAGATGACTACAACTCTCGTGACGCTGCGATCCTTCCCGAACCGTCCTGTTGACACGACTCGGCTGACAGTCGTAGCTCGTCACGGTTGACCGCTCGTCTAGCGCTGGCCTGGGGCGATTTGCGTCGTCTGACTACGCACACACCACTACCCCCATCTGTGCCACCACCAGGTTTATAACAATATTGTCAAATCTGAGTTAGTGATTTTGCAGATTTTCACCTTATGGCCTCATGACCAATCTACCCGCTGTCTCGTGTCCCCTAGCCCTATCCCTCCCGAACGCTGTCGGTGATAACTTTGTTTGTAGGACAAAAGTTTGGTTGCCAGCTAAAGAAGGAAAACTCAGAATTAAAACCTCTGCTGTCTCCACATATGTATGATTTTTAAATCAAGGCATATTTGATATGAGATACATTCGATTTTTTTTTTCGGCGCTATTTTAAAGACACCATTTTGTTAGCGCTACTTTGTCGTAGGAAATTTCGGTATGTAACCTAATTTCAGTTATGTGTGCTTCTTATAAAACAAGATTAATTCTAGGCAGTGCTATTTATTATTCAAGTCTATCTTTGTTCGTCCATCCTTGGTATGAGCATAAAGAAGAAACACACAATGATGCTGTCTCTTTGTTTAAAGTCTAAAACTATAAAATCATATTTGTAATGTTCAAGTCGGATCTATTCATTGGTTAGCACGCAGGATCTTTTGCTTTGTAAACTATCGCAGCAGGGTCGGATTTAAGGTAGTGCAGAATATGATACTATAGTAGACTCGAAGACCATTTTTTTTCTGTAAATAAACGTTTAGACGATTTACTACAGCGATATCCAGTTCTTTCAAAAGCGCACGAATAGCTGTGCGGCGTGCATGTCTGGTATAACTCTTAATTGGAGCTTAACAATTTATCAAATGTGATAGCAGTCTGGGTGATAGCACAAAAATTAGAGAATAAATAAGACATAGCTTAAGGGACCATAAAGACAGACTCGGGCTAAATGGGAGATTGCATAAACACGGCTTGGGGTTGGACCGAATTGATGTTGGAAATCAAGTACCAGTGCTTTTTGTGACTGAATTACAGACAGATTTATAAGCGCACATTATTAAAAGCACGGGGTAAAACGATACTATTATTCAATATCTATTCGTTTTAAGACTCAGTAGGAAGTAATATGTAAGCATGTAGTTTAAATATTGAACTATCAGTGTTTAGTTATATTTCTATTTAGGTGACAGCAAGAGACGGTAGATCTATACTGCGTAACGACTGCCTGCTACACAAGTAAATATCGGTATTACACTAGTAGCAGTGGCGTAGCAAGGTACCCGTAGGCCCGATTTAAGAACATCTTGGTGCCCCCCCCCCCCCCACTCCAGCTAACAAGACAAATTTAGTGCTTGACAAAAAAATGAGTAATGTAAATGTAAAGACATTCCATTGTAAAGATCGTATATTTTTTTAAAAAAAGTTATTATGTCATAACGTTTGATTCAGTTAGGACTGCATATAAGTAAAAGTGTCTTAAATGTCAATGTTTTTTCATCTTCTTAAAGAATTAAACGAATTAAAACTGTTTCAAATAAACAAACAAATGTTCTACATAATATCTAATGTGGGCCCCAACTGGCCATTAGTCATGAGCCCAAGCGTAATTAACTCCATCGCGCCATGGTTGTTAGGCGACAGCTGAGGGCCCTATTGGTCGTGGGCTCGGGTTCATTAAATTCCTTCACGCAGTAGATGCTACGCTACTGCCCCTACTGTCGTATGAAACGTAGGCTAACTTGATATATTAATAAACATTAACTTACTTGTATTTAATTATTTTTAGTATTGGTGGTTAACGCCTAGTTCTATATCAATATATCAATTTCAAATACAAATTTGTGTCCGTAGTGTGAGATAAAAATTGATATAATTATTTATTGTGTTTCTTTACTATATCGTCATCTCTGATATTAGCTTTATATGTTATTTTAGTCGAAGTAGTGAGAACCAATCTAGCCATCAAGAACTGCTATCAAGTTCTTGACTGAAAACACTAACTCACTTTTGTACTCTTGTAGGTAAGACATTCAAATCAATAACGAAATAAAACTTCGAATGGATGGTTTTGAGGTCATACGATGAGAATGAGTGGGCATTGGCATCGTATTGGTTTCAAAATCAACCATAGCAAGAAAGAAAGAAAGAAACAAAAAAAAAACTTTGAATGGATGGTTTTGAGGTCATACGATGAGAATGAGTGGGCATTGGCATCGTATTGGTTTCAAAATCAACCATAGCAAGAAAGAAACAAACAAACTAAAAAAAAACAAACTTTGAATGGATGGTTTTGAGGTCATACGATGAGACTGAGTGGCAATGGCATCGTATTGGTTTCAAAATCATCCACCACACGAATCCGCTGTTGGAATAATTTAAATCGGCACTCTCTGAACCTCCAAGAAAACATTTAACATATTGCTGTCACTCAGCCAACAGCGAGTTCAAAAAACCTTAACGAAAGGGATATATGAAAACACCAGTTTAATAATAGAACAATAGTAATGCGATAACAAATATACTACTAGAGTAACCAATAATAGCAGCACTTTTTTCTTGTTTACTTCCTAGATAAAATTATCGGCCATCTTTGACTTCCTCTTTCATTAAGCGTGTCTCTATCCTGTGTCTCATGGTGCACAGTCCTCACTTTATTACAGTGCGCAATGTAGGGTCATGACAATATATATTTTATTTGTCCTTAAAAAAAATAGTTTAGTCTTTTATAATACTCAGATCTGCATGTGTCTAAAATGTTGTTTCTAGAAACTATTTTTTTTTCTTTTCTCTTCTGAAACATATTGTCAAATCTGAGTTAGTGATTTTGCAGATTTTCACCTTATGGCCTCATGACCAATCTACCCGCTGTCTCGTGTCCCCTAGCCCTATCCCTCCCGAACGCTGTCGGTGATAACTTTGTTTGTAGGACAAAAGTTTGGTTGCCAGCTAAAGAAGGAAAACTCAGAATTGAAACCTCTGCTGTCTCCACATAAGTATGATTTTTAAATCAAGGCATATTTGATATGAGATACATTCGATTTTTTTTTTCGGCGCTATTTTAAAGACACCATTTTGTCAGCGCTAATCTGTCGTACGAAATTTCGGTATGTAACCTAATTTCAGTTATGTGTGCTTCTTATAAAACAAGATTAATTCTAGGCAGTGCTATTTATTATTCAAGTCTATCTTTGTTCGTCCATCCTTGGTATGAGCATGAAGAAGAAACACACAATGATGCTGTCTCTTTGTTTAAAGTCTAAAACTATAAAATCATATTTGTAATGTTTTTTTTTTGTCGATGCTATTTTAAAGACACCATTTTGTCAGCGCTACTTTGTCGTACGAAATTTCGGTATGTAACCTAATCTCAGTTATGTGTGCTTCTTAAAACTTACTTCTTTTATTATTAAAGTCTATCTTTGTTTATCTATCCTGGGTATGAGCATGAAAAGAAACACATAATTTTGTTGTCTCTTTGTTTAAAGTCTAAAACTATAAAATCATATTTGTAATGTTCAAGTGGGATCTATTCATTGGTTAGCACGCAGGATCTTTTGCTTTGATTTTTAACTATTGCAACATGGCCAGATTTAATGGAAGGCAGAATAGAGACACTTTGAGAAGAAGGCTTGATGACGATTGTCCCTGTAAATAAATGTTTAAACGATCTTTCAAGGGCGTCTGAAAAGCTGTGCAAACTAGCATGTGTATTATAACGATTGGAGCCTAACAATTTATCAAATGTGAAAGCAGTCTGGGTGATATCACAATAATTAAAGAATGAATTAGACTTTGCTTTACTTAAGGGACCATAAAAACAGGCTCGGGCTAAATGGGAGTTGGCATAAACACGGCTTGGTGTTAGACCAAACAAATATTAGAAATCAATTTTCAGTGCTTCTTGTGACTGAATTAGAGACAGTATTGTTGTAACTCTAAGGCAGGCAACTCAACGAGTTTCTACAGTAAATAAATAAGTGTATTTATTTACCAGGACAAACATATCGCAATCTGAGCATTAAAAATAAAAATAAACTTTATAGAATCCTAAATGCTGCTGGTAAAATCATTGGCAAAAAAACAAAACCCATTTGGGCAGTTGTTTGAGACAAACATCTATAAAAAGCTAACAAGATCCTCGAAATAAAGAATCACCCTTTGTATCACGATTTCGTGATTTTATCATCAGATAAGAGATACATGACACCGAGTTAAACAACTTAAAAGTGTTTCAAATGATTAAACAAATGTTCTTCCTAAGTTCTAATGTGGGCCCCAACTGGCCATGAGTCATGAGCCCAAGCATTATGATCTCCTTCGCGCCATGGTTGCTACGCCCAAACGTTGGGCCCCTATTGGTAAGGGGACCGGATTCATTGAACCTCTTCTCGCCATGGATGCTACGCCACTGTGTCTCGGGTACAAATCCTGGTGAAGACTGGGATTTTTAATTTCGGGATCTTTTGTGCGCCTTGAGTCCACCCAGCTTTAACGCGTACCTGACATTAGTTAGGTAAAGTAAAGGCGGTGGGACGTTGTGCTGGCCACATGACAATCTTGTTAACCGTGGGCCATAGAAACAGACCTTTACATCATCTGCCCCATAGACCACTAGGTCCGAAGGGGGAACTTAAAACGTTATTTCAAGGTTGCTTTGGGATACGTCGTCTAACATCTAAAGGAAAAGGCTTAGATTTTTTAAAGAGTTTATAGCAATATATATTGCTTGCAACAGCTTAAACTTAATTACACTATAGCAGGATGTACACACACACACACACACACACACAAATTAGCTAGGCCTACACTGTAATTGAAATAATAGCAGGCTATCTGAAACGTTTTCTATGAAAAATAAAACCATGGTAGTTAGAACAGTCGGACTTGTCACCTTTTTTATAGCGATGTGATGGCGGCGTCCCAGCATAAAGTGAAGATGTCTTTAAACTTTCCTTCAAAGAGCACCCATTTAAAGAACTCAAAGAAAGAGCGCGTGTCTCCAGCGTCACCTCTTTGTATCTTTTCTGAAATCTCCAGGCACCATAGACAAAAGCGCATTTTGTCGTCTCCAAATAAGAGTATTGCGTCTAACAATGTCTATAAAGCAGTGGTTCTGAACACACTTTTGTATGGGTCTGAGACCTGAGGCATCGAAGGCTACTCGAACGCTTCCATCAAAGGTTCTTTTGCCCCATAATTAGCATATGCTGACAAGACTAAAATTAAAAGATGGGAAGAAGAAGAGGTGTCACCCCAGGAAGCGCTATTAAGATAAACGTCTGTATTTTATAAGGTACTATATTGCCCTCACAAGCGCAAGGGAAAGCAGTTGGCAACTGGTTTTGCGGGGGTTACCTAAAATACTGCACTCGTTCTTAATTAATCTTCGGAATCAAATATAGCCTAATGCCTTATTACCGGTACTATTACGGTGCATGCTTATTAACGTAAAGCAATTGTTTGTCTATCCCCTACTTGATATAACAATAATGCAATAAAGGACAGACTTGAGATGTTAAACTAAACATAGCCTACTGACATTTCTGAATTTTTATATTATATAACTAGCGTTAAAAATATGAGCCACGAAGATTTACAGAAACATGTTCCAATTGTACAGTCAAAATTAAATAATCCCATGTTAAAAGCAATGAATTTTGCATCTACAGGAACTTTATGAAGAATTAAGAGTAATAGAAATTTTGTTGAAACTTGAAATAGATACAGTTGAAGTATTTCAATATATTTGTAGAAATAATTTATCAACATGTTCAAATTTAGTAGGCTTAATTGTATTGCGAATTTTTCTAACTATATCCGTGTCAGGTGATAACAGCGAACGGTCGTTTTCAAAATAAAACTGTTAACAATTGTTTTTATTTAGAGCCATTTCTTGCTTTTAGCTCTCTCAATATGTGATGATCCTATCATTGTCTGGACCAGTTGGGAAAGTTGAAGGGAAGAAAGATCGCTTTTTAAATGCATTTATTAAAAAGAATAAAAAGCTGAAAGACTTCAATTCAAACTCGAGGGTTAAAGCTTCCTCAAGCCAACACACTAACCACTGAGCCAGAGAATCAATTATGAAAATAGAAGGTTTTATATTTAACCATGGTTAGCTTCAAACTTTAAAGCAGTGACCTACAAAGTTTAAAGGGGTTAATTCAACTTATATCACCACTTCCTTTAAGTACAATTTCTTTCCCTTGTTCGATACCAAACAAAATAATTAGTTAGCAATAGTTATTTAACTAATTGCTTAATTTATTATTATTTTTTATATGTTTTAGCTTTGTCAGTTAAAAGAAATAATTGAGCAAAATTTCAGTGTGGTCAGACATTGGGTGTTGGAGATATAATGTGTACAAACGTGAGGATATGGGGGGGGGGGGTTGACTTTCCCGACCCTTCCCCGCTACCCCCTTGCAAAATGTATTTTTGTTTTATTGTTGTTTTCGCGTTAACTTAAGTTCTCTGAAATTCATTCAATAATTATGTCTAGTTTACTAGTTGAATTATGCCCCCTGGTAGATCAGTTCCAAGAAGTGTCGAGTTACGGAACGTATCATGAGGACTGCACAATATTTTTGTTCATAAGTCAAGATGCCAAAACTCTTTAATAAACGGTTATTCTGAACTCATTAATAACCCGTTCTTATGCTTAGATATTTAGATTACAAATTATTTTCTAATCTTCGCTATATTTTCATTTTGAATTCACTAACAAACTTGGCAGAGTTTACGCCATTGATCAACGTGCATGACAAGATTGACTTAGGACGTAGGGGTAATCATCTACTTTTTTTGAAGTAACGTCTGTATTTTATAAGGTACGATAAGATCTTAAAAGCAGATTGTTGTGAAAATATTATTGATAGTCATTTGATTGATGTTATTATATCAGTCATATTTTTGCCTATATCCTTTCATCAACTTGAGAAATAATAAAAATATAAACAATAATTTTCTAAAAAATATTTTATTGATATAAAATAATCGGACATTTGACATTTATTTACAAACACATTGGTGTACAGCACAGAATACAATAGTTGATCTGAAGGTTTTGTTTTTCTTTAGCTACCTGCAGTACCAAGTTCAATACAATGCATAAAATAGATTTAAAACTTATATCTTAGCATAGCAATGTGACAGTGATATCATTTAGATCTATTATAGTTTACTAAACTATGTTTCATATGACAAACTAGGCTATATTTGCATGTAAACGATTGTGACTAAATTATTAAGACATACAATCTTATTATTAAAATGTATCAACTATATATGAAATATAATAGCTGTTTACAAATTAACAAACATAACTAAATAAACTCAGAGGCCGTTCAGAAATACACAGGACCGGACCCCATAGTACCAATTTAGCAATTGCTGTAAATCTAAGGTTGGATTAATTTCGCTAAAAAAAATAATTAGTGTCTTAATTGTTGGTAGCCTTTGCTATTAAGAATCTATCTTTTTAAAACAGTAAAATAATATAAAGATTGGGGTGCGCACGATGGAAGAGTGGTTAAGCGCTTGGCTTTCGAAATTGGGGTCATTGGTTCGAATCTTAGTGAAGACTAGGTTTTTGAAAATTGGGATTTTTTTTTTCTTGGGAGTCCAGCCAACTCTAATTTATACCTGACTTTAGTTGGGGAAAGTAAAGACGGTTGGTCGTTGTGCTGGCCACAAGACACCCTGCTCGTTTACCATTGGCCATACAAACAGATGACCTTAACATCATCTGCCCTCGAGGTCTGAAAGGGAAAACTTTACTAAATATAATTTATAATGATGTTGGACTTTGGCGTAAAAATTTGCTTACTAATGTAGTTTTTTTTTTAAACGAGTAAAGAATGAATGCGCCATATTTACTAACAAAAGAATTTCTCTCTGAACGTAATTTTTAGTTCCCAATTTTTGACAAATACCATCTATTTGGGTTGACAAAGTCTTTATAAGGACGATCTCAGGACAAGCGATTCGAGAGCAGGCATTAGGGCGACCACCCGGTATTCCATCCTTTCAACACCACTTATTGGTAAGCTGCCTGTTTTTAGCCATTGATTAATTTCATTTTTTTAGGCGTGTGCGACACTTTCAAAACATATTATTTGTATATCTGTACTTTACTTGCTGGACCAAACTTGGCAAATTTCTTTGGAATGCTAAGCATAGAGACTGACACAGGCTAAACGCGTCTACCTTTGATGTAGGCATATTACATATATGAATTGATGCTTCTAGTGTTGTCAGTGACCATACCACATACTATATACGAAAGTAAAAATAATATCACATCAACAATTTAAACGGTTTTTAAAATAATACTGTAGCTGTCATAGCAATGAAAGAGTTTTGTTTGAAAATAAAAAAGATGCACACATTTACAAAAATGACTGATATCTTACATTATAGTATTATAAAAAACATATTTGAGCGATGCTAAAGTTTCGTTTCGAAAGAATTATAGAGAGTTAGTTGCGTGCAGCATAAAGTATACAGCAAACTTTTTGTATACTTTAGATTTTGTCCCCCTTTTCCCCCCATCTTATGGCACTTGCTTCCCACTGTGAGAGCTCGAAAACTTGTGGATTTAATTGTCAGATCATCCAGTGCCTGGAAAGCAGCGGCTGGCACTAGAGGCGGTTCAATACAATAGCACAAGTGCCAGAAACACCGCCGGGGAGAGGAATAAATTGAGGCGGTGAAGAGAGCAGGAGGCGCTGTCCAGCTGTCTGTACAGCCTGCTGTAGATGTTGACGTGACGGAGCATGCTGATAGTGTTGACAGAGATGGGAGGCAACTCGTTGTGTTTCAACATCAGGCCAGCTGGAAAAGATATAGAGGAAAAAAAAGTGCATTTCAATTCATTTTGTGAACTAACAGTGAACAAACCATCTATATTCTATATATATATATAATTCTCTTCATGGCTCAAGAGTTTGGACACCAAGTAATGTAAAAATCACTCTTTTATTTCTGCAAGTCGGACAGACTAGAGTTACCCAACATAATTTTAGAGGCGAAAAAAAAAGGTGGGGGGGGGGAGAACAAGTAGTATTCACCCGTCACTAGATAACAGGGCCGGACTTAACTATTGTGGGTCCCAATGCGAAACGGATTTCGCGGGGCCCAGTTTGGGTAGGGATACGGAAAATAAGTGAAAATTAAGAGTTTGTTTTAGAAAATATATTCGTCTTTGCATTTTATTCATTCTTTACTACGCACAGAATTACTACACGAGCCTTGCGTGTAGCGAAGTCATACAGTGTATCATAATAATTCTGTTTCCTACATAGATCACACTCAATAGCACGAATTACCAAATGTTTTAATCTATCTACGAGAATTGTTGACCTCAAGTAATTCTTCATTAGTTTGAGGCGCGAGAAGCTTCTTTCACCAGATTCCAAAATTACGTGATAATGCCTTTTTTTTTATCGCGCGTTGGATTGACGTTTTCTATATTGAATGATACCCCAAAATGACAATTTTTGTCTATATATTTCTGGAGATTTGTATAAGTTTTCAAAAGATTTTAAGAATTTCCGGAGATTCCCAGGACTTTTTCGTATATTTTGCAATTTCAAAAGATTTCCAGGAGCTCCTGGTAAATCAGGAGGCCGCGGGAAATCTGTTATAAGTTATAAAATGGTTTAATTTAATAATTTACACCTAGAGTTACCGCGGGTCCTATGAAAGTGCGGGGCCCACTGCGGCCCTGCAAAATAGCGGTGTACGCTGGTCGACTAGTCTTAAATATTTGAAGCATTGCCTTTACTGAATATTGTTTAACGTTGTCACATGTGATCAACAAGTAGAGAAGAACAAATGACCATTTATAGTGAGTGGCTAGAGAGACTATTTTATTAAGTGGAAATTATAACAAAAATAAAGTGCGATGAAAACACATTCTGTCCAGGGCACGCACCACAAACCTCCTACTAGGAAGTATTAGTTTACATTATTGTTTAAATAAGAAACAGAGTTAAATAGGGTGAAATAAAGTCCTCAAATGGGAACAAACTAAAAGGATATCTGACACTAGAACTGCAACTAGTAGCATTACAAGAATGAGGAATTTTTCTAACTCAAAGCCATTTTTTTCTCATGAACAAACTATTGAACTGCCTTAATATCTGTAACATATGAGAATCACCCCGTAGCAGACATTCAATAGCTATGTTAACTTCTGAAATAACCACCCAGATACTTTACTGTTAGACAAATGTGACAACCATTTATAAAGATATAAATAAAAAGCGCGCACACAAACAATAACAACAACAATGATAGCGACAATAATAAGCCTCCACTTATGAATGAGGCGTTAGAAACGAGTAATGAGAGACATAAACCAGACAGAAGGATTGATGCCACAACAATATTCACATTCAATACGTAGACATACCGCTACTTCAGAAATCATAACTGATTTCGACAACCAGCAAACTAACTAACATTAAGGGCAGAAGAATTATAACATTTAGGGCAGAAGAATGACACATTTCAAAGGATATGCTAAGACAAATTTGTACACAATGCTTCTTCTTCCCTAGTGCTATTAGAGCATAGTATGGGTTGCCTGAGTCAGCCAGGAAAACCAACGACTTGGAAAAGTTTAAATCATTGATTAAGTTGCATGACTAGATTGACCCAGGAACACCCGTAGGACGTACTCGTCTTTTTTAAAGTAACGTCGGTAATTTATGCTACGCCGTCGGTCGACTAGTTTTAAATATTACAGTTCACCTGGTATCACTTCAAGCACGTGACTAGTGTCAACGCATTCTTTCGAGACCATTTGTTATAGGAGACCTTAACACTGACCTGCCACGTCACAATCTCAGACATGTGACGTAGCAACGAGCTATTGGTCTAAACTGCCCTCAGGTTGTGACACTGCAGGTCAGTGTTGAGGCCCTGTATAACGAATGGTCTCGCTTCTTCCCACCCAGATCTAGAAGTCATTGCTCCTGCAGGAATCTTGTAGAAGTCACGTTTGTCTAGCATGGCTGCATATCAAATTGTCACTTGAAACGTTTGTCTAGCATGGCTGCATATCAAATTGTCACTTGTAACGTTTGTCTAGCATGGCGGCATATCAAATTGTCACTTGTAACGTTTGTCTAGCATGGCGGCATATCGAATTGTCACTTGTAACGTTTGTCTAGCATGGCGGCATATCAAATTGTCACTTGTAACGTTTGTCTAGCATGGCGGCATATCAAATTGTCACTTGTAACGTTTGTCTAGCATGGCTGCATATCAAATTGTCACTTGTAACGTTTGTCTAGCATGGCTGCATATCAAATTGTCACTTGTAACGTTTGTCTAGCATGGCGGCATATCAAATTGTCACTTGTAACGTTTGTCTAGCATGGCGGCATATCAAATTGTCACTTGTAACGTTTGTCTAGCATGGCTGCATATCAAATTGTCACTTGTAACGTTTGTCTAGCATGGCCGCATATCAAATTGTCACTTGTAACGTTTGTCTAGCATGGCTGCATATCAAATTGTCACTTGTAACGTTTGTCTAGCATGGCTGCATATCAAATTGTCACTTGTAACGTTTGTCTAGCATGGCTGCATATCAAATTGTCACTTGTAACGTTTGTCTAGCATGGCGGCATATCAAATTGTCACTTGTAACGTTTGTCTAGCATGGCTGCATATCAAATTGTCACTGAATCTGTTTTGTCTCCCTTTAGGCTATTAAAGTAGTAGCAAGTTTCTTTTTAGAACTTACAATCTACTTGGCAGATGATATAAATCTCACCTCTTTCTATAGCTCTTTTAGACCTTGCGATCTACCGTTTTAAAGGTAATAAAATTAAAGTTCCCCTTTTAGACCTTGCAATCTATTTAGCAGATGATGTTAAGGTCATCTGTTTCTTTGACCATCGGTTAAAGAGCAAGGTGTTATGTGACCAACACAACGACCAACCGCCTTTCCTTTACCTAACTAAAGTCATTGAGTGAAAGTCTAATACTTACTCTAAATCAAAATTATATTGTGCGACAAAAGGGAAGAGCTTAACAAAATGGATTTCAAGTGCTAACACTTATCCTATACTTTACAAATGTGCTTACCAGCCACTGCTTTGAGTCTCTACACAGGATACACCCAACAAAAAAGCCGGCTATTTATAGTTTTTCCGCCTTAAAAAAATGTCTCCTAAAATGTTAGTTTAAAAAAATTCATGTAGCAATTTTATTGAGAGGAATAAATAAAACCTTTTAATTGTATTAACTAAATTATAAATCGCAATCCTTATTTTTGTTCTTGCTTAATGGAGGTTCGAAACCTGTGTGCTGTAGTGTCAGAACAGCCAATGAAAAACATGGAAACATATCATCTTACTTCGGTCCAACTCTCCTTTGGCGTAAAATTGATACCAATTATTGGTCAAGTCTAAAGTTGTGTCTGAGTCTGTGCCTTTTTTCTGTTAAATAGAATACTATATTATAAGATCTAGGATACATATATATTAGGCCTATTTGAAAAATTCCCCCACCCCCATTAGTATATACAAGTTTAAATATGAATAGATACTGAAGTAAATATGAATGTCTACAGAAATAAACATATTTTAAGTAGAAAAACTACAAAGAGTTTACATTTATACAACTGACGTTGTGAATCCCATCAATGAAAAAGAAGACTACTATTTAAAAATTCGCTTAAAAAATATGTCTAATAATTTTATCACCAATTGCCAACAATACATTAATAGATGACCACAATGTGTGTGTGTGTGAGAGAGAGAGAGTGTGTGATTAGATAGATAGATAGATAGATAGATAGATAGATAGATAGATAGATAGATAGATAGATAGATAGATAGATAGATAGATTGATAGATAAAAGTTACGGGTAGGGAGATCAAGAGATACAGAAGGTGAGAGAACGAGAGAGAGAGAGATGAAAAAGGGAAGAAATGCGGAAAGCAAAAGGTGAAACGGAGTGATAGGAAGAAAGATCCCGAGACAAAGAAAAAGTAAAATTGTCAAAACTTATTGTTTAGATTTCTTTAAAAAATAAAACAGAACAAAAGCTTTCTTCAAGCATAAATTAAATGTTCGTAGAGAAAGCAAAATGTAAAAAAAAAATAAACTTGATTAGGTGAAAACCTGGAAAACCAAATAGATAAAACACAGAGTAAAGGCATCCAGAGACTATCCATCTTGAAAAAATTAGCTGGCACAGATTGGGGAGCTAATCACAACATCCTGAAAAAGACCTATACCAGTTATGTAAGACTGTACTAGAATATGGTGCCACAGCATGGGGCTCAGCAGCCCAAACCAACCTAAGAAAAATAGACAAGGTTCAAAATATTGGTCTAAGGATAATGACAAGAGCAATCAAAACAACACCCATAAGAGCTATGGAGGAAACCGCTGCCCTGATCTCTCTGGATGAAAGAAGAGAAATAAAAATCCTTTCCTAATTCACTAAATTGGAAACCTTGGAGAGGCACCCTCTCAGAACAAAAATCTACAAAACTGGCACAAAAAACCGTCTCAAAAGGACCAATTTCATACAGGAATCTCAAACCTAAAAAAGAAACACCAACTTGAAAAAAATACTCTGAAATCCTCGATACACTATAATGAATCTCCACCCTGGGACGAAAGCCCTCTTTCTACTATAAGGGACCATATTGAAAACATAAAAAGAAAATATGATTACAGACCAACAGAGCTCAAGGAAATAGTGAACTGTTTTCTACATACCAATTACCCTAGCAATCAGTGGATCAGAGTTTGCACAGCTGGCTCATCCCATAAAGCCACCACAAATGGAGGAGCTGGAATACTTATCGAATGGCCAAATGGAGGAAAACTAGAAAAATCCATTGCAACTGGAGAGCTCTCTGACAGTCACAGAGCAGAAAGGGAAGCACTAGCACTAGCTGCTACCATGCTAGAAAATCATCCAAGTTCCTCTCACAGTCACATTGTCTTTCTAACAGACGCGAAAACAACCCTCCAAAGCTTGCAAAACTCTGATTCCTCTTATATTAAAAACCTCAGAACAGCACTTACAACAACAGCAAAAAAAACTGTTATTCAATGGATACCAGCTCATATACAACTAGCAGGAAATGAGAAGGCTGAACACTCGCCAAGAGTGGGAGAACAAACTCACAAATTAACTCTGCACTCTATCCAGAAGAAATGAAGAAATTAATTGTAGATAAAATAGATGAGAAATGGACGAGCTCCCATCCAAATCACAAGAAAGATGACGCTTACTATAAGCTATCCCGACAAGACCAACGTCTAATCTTTCGACTCAGGACCGGACACAACAGAATGCGACAACACATGTACCGGAAGCTCAAAATTGGAACCAGTGAAATCTGCCCATGTGGAGTGTCACCAGAAAATGCCGACCACGGCAAGAGGCCCGTATAAGACATTGGCCCCAAATCACCACAATAGAAAGAAAACTATATGGAGAGGTCCCTGATTTGGAAACCACTACGCAGTTCATCTCATGTATTGGTCTAGTCATATGAACACTCCAACATAACAATGAGAACGATGAAGAAGAAGAATTAGGTGAAGAGCAGATAATCAGTTAAGGTTTTCCTAATTGCTCAGTGATGAGAATGATTCAGAGGAAAAATTAGCATAACTTGCATTTGTCATTACTTACCGACAGAGAGGACGTCATCTTACAATAGATGTAACCGTCTGTGGAGTTCTGAGCAACTAGAGTGTACATATTTTCTTTCACTTTTGGTCTGGAGTGGGCCAGATTGATCCACATGGTGACAGACTCCAGCTCCTTGTCGCCTACAGATTTCCGCTTGCAGGCTATGACCCCATCACCGCCCTGAAAGCATACCATTTCATGTGACAATGAAAAGTGTGAAAAACTTGTGCATGACAAAAAAAATAAAATTATGTATTGTATTGTACTGTATTTCAGATGTCAAATTATTATTTGATTATATTTATATATAGATTGAGGAACCAGTAAGCTTCGGGCAGGAGGGGCTCGTTAGCCTTGTTTGGCTACCCATCTAGGAGAAGGAAAACTCTGAATCCAAACCGCCCTGCCTTGCGGCTATACTCAAACATTGGAAATGCTTCGGGAGACAACCCTGAGGAAAAATCAGGAGCTGGTGACCCTCAGGCTGATGGTTGCACACTGTGCTACAGTCTTCCAGAGCCTGCGGCGCTACTGATCCCAAATTGTATCGGATATTCCGTTCCTTTGGTCTTATCAGCTGCGCGGAGAGGGGGGGGGGGAACTGCTGTGTGGGCGACATAGTTCCGATCATAGAAAATACCCAGGCTATCATCTCGCTACCGAGATAAACAATAGTCGTTTCACGACTGAAGGAGGCCGACGACGACGATTTGATTATAAAATATAACCAAACAGCTTTAATTATTTTATGCAGGAAAAAAAAAACAAAGAGAGAACAGCGATATCTGCAGACCATTTTATCATCTGATGAAAGTCCCAGAGCCAGCCAGCCAGTTGCTTTTCCGCTAATCTCAAGTTCTAGAAATGTCAAATTTTTGATGCTGTATGTTAGAAGATAATCACATTGGAGATGGCTGCAGTTATCATTTCCGAATCTGAAACACACATACACAAAAGCTTAACATACATTCTTGCAATGTTCCCCCCCCCCTCAAAAAAAAAAAAAGAAACACAAAACCGAACGCAAACATTGATAGTTATTTACGAGATTCGTGTGGATTGTCCCTAGCGGTAGCTAGTTTCCTTTATGAAATAAAGAAATCAATCTGTCGCCACAATAATTGGAATATGCAAAAAAAAAATTAAATTGATTGGGTGTTGGATATTTCTTTATTACATTTTATAATTGCACTGGATTATTCGGCAGATAAGCGTAACTAAGTAATTTAAACATTGAAACAATATCTTGTGTCTAGAGACTTATATGGAGGTGCAGTCTATGAAGTCAGCTTTTTAAAACACAATAAGCACAGTTTAATTATCTAACAAAAGTTACTCCTTTCAGACCTTGAGATTTTATGGATGCAGATGACGTAAAGCGATGGTTGCGATGGTGTCTTGTGACCAGTACAACGACCAACCACAACTGCATCTCCAACTATGTCAAAATCGTCCTGAAAATGGCCAAGGTCAGTCTTCACCGGGATTCAAACTCAAGCGGTTCGGAAGCCGAGCGCTTCACAACTCAGCTAACACACTAACTAAAACACAAAGATAGAAGAAACGAATTTATTTATTGTACGTAAATTAAAGCTGAAACCTACCGTCCACTACTAGTAGTACTGAGTATTACACTCTAGAAAACTGAATGTATTAAAGACTCTCTGGAAAGTTTAAGAAGACATAAAGACCTGTTCATAACAATCAGGAGTTTATCACTTGAAGTTTTCAACAATCAGTGAATAGATGGGCCAAACATTTCCAGAAACCATTGGATCAACCAGAAGTCTTTAACTACAAAGAATATGACAATCATCTTGAATCTTCCAATCAAATGTGAAATTCCAAAATGAAAAAAAAAGACCCTTCATTCAAAATAAATAAAAGAAAGTCTGATCATGGAACTATACTAATGGAACACCAGCTTCGAGATTTTATGATCAGAGTGCCGTCGCGCATCTTTTTTCGCGCACCATACCAATTTGAAAAATCGATGAGGATGCCAAAGAAGAAATTTACTCCGAGAGCCACTTGGATTGACCTTCATTGAGAGTAAAACTTCCCCACACTATATTTTATTAGATCTGTAAAAAGTTTATCCATTTTCTGACTATCTGATAAAATAGATACAATTTCCCTGAATAATGGATCGTCTCAAAAGATTTTTTTTTAAGGCCACTTCATTAAAATAGGTGTTTCCAGTACTTCCTCGTTTGGGTATTTTACACAAAATCTGGATTTTTTTTATGTACAAGTCCTTTTTATTATCTGTCCCGCGCAACCAAACCATCCACTTTTCCCGGTCACCAATGTTCTTAACAAGATATCAAGAGAGAGAGGCTGGTCCATTATTTGCGTAGTCCAGCCAGCTTTTTTTTTTTGACAACCTTTTTTCGTTCTCTCTCATGAAGGATATGTTTTGAAAATTAGTCTTACAAAATACAATTCCAAATCAACTCATGCAGTTATCGTCTTTTCACAGTATTGAGGAGTCATCCTTTTTGCTAGCCAGAGTGTTAATTGGCAAAAGTGAAAAATTCATTTTCTTTAATTTTTTAAAGTAAATATTCATAACTATATCTTTTATATAATAATATATTTTTAAAATAATAATCTTTTATATAGACATGCTTTAATAGATCTAATAAATGATTAACTCGGACCTACCAATATGGGTATATAAATACTTAAATCTGGGTATTTAAAATTTCGAATGCGAATTTTTAAAAAAACCGACTTATATTGATTTTGATCTCTTGTATAATATCTAGATTAATATAGATCTACAACACCTAGGCCTAGACTAAAGTTAAAGACTAAGGTCTAGATTTATTTAACGTTTTAAAAAAAAATCAGGAGATCTAATATAGACAGTCATGAGATCCACTCTATTTTATCTAGATCTAGACCATACATGAGATCAATAATTGTCAATATGAATATTTATAGATCTAGTCAAATCTAGTGACTCTAGTCTAGATTCTAGTTCTATCGATCATCTATGATCTAGTCTGTCTATAGCTATACTTACTTTTATACACTTTTACAGTATATGAGTATACTCTTACGAGTCATACTGGCTATACTATAGTATAGACACTATAGTTAGTAGGCCTATAGTTAATACTTTTTAATAGTAGATCTATAATCTATCAATTCTATCTAAATAATTCTAAATCTAGACTTCACTTTCACATCACATTCAGTCATTCACACGATTATTGATACAGACAGTGAATGAAACGAATGCAGTGGTTATACTGATTATACTTAAAGTGACGATACTACTTATTATATAGATCTACCAGTTGATAAACATCATCATCATAGATAATAATCTACATAGAATCTATAATCATAGTGCCCTTTATTTAGTCAATATAGTCAAGTCAAGGTAGTGGAACGTAAACTCGAAGGTTTAATACAATATGGTATGAGTCTATGATTAGTATAAGATCTAATTATTTTGTTACTTTGTATGTGACAGTATGTCAATGTCTCAATTAAAATAATTAATATCACCAGCCATATCATTTTAAATATTTAAAAAGTAGACATAGATTTTTATTATATTATAAATAGATAGATTAGATCTACATATAATTTTACAAACTTTAGAAATGATTGATTTTATTTTTTATTGATAAGCCTTCTAGACTAGATCTAGCATCTCTATAGATATAGCTAGACTCTAACATGTAGATTGTAGATCTTTGAATTGGATCGATATTCACCTTCCTAAATTGTCTCTAAAGTCTATAGCTGATTTGAGAGGCCCAACGAGGCAAGACGAGTCTATTAGTACTCTGTCTCTTGATCTATCTAGTAGGCCTACTAAGCTAGTGCATTAGCCATAGTGTAGTCAAATCTTGACAACTAGTCTTCTAGATCTAAGCTTCTAGAATAATTAGATCTAGATCCAGTTTAGATTTAGAGTATAAAAGTTTTTACTACCTAAAATACTAAATCTACTGATCTAAATTCTAGATATATAGATCCAGTTCAGATTAGGATATAAAAATATTCCACTAGCTAAAATTCTAAATCTACTGATCTATACTTAATATGTTAGATATTATATGACATCTATCTACAAAAATTATTATTAAGATATAATTATAGATTCTAGACTAGTTATATATGTACATAAAATATATAAATAAAAGATAAAATTTATGCAGGCCTAGGTCCCATAAATTTATAATTGATCCAGATCTATCAGTAAAAGTTACCTTCGATTGGCAGTTTTACCCAATCTAATCTATACAAGACAATTTATAATCCATGCCTTGCCTACACCCCATATATATTAG
This sequence comes from Biomphalaria glabrata, assembly GCF_947242115.1. NCBI lineage: Eukaryota > Metazoa > Mollusca > Gastropoda > Planorbidae > Biomphalaria > Biomphalaria glabrata. Next base: position 54,578,298 of record NC_074711.1, read on the forward strand.
TTTCCATTCCATGCCATACCCATGAGTTCATGAAATAATAAATGATGTGGTGTCAAGTTGGATCTATCCCCTGAAATTCAGTACTTTAATATAAAACTCACATATCTAGTTATTTATTTGCTGACACTCTGATAAACTTGGACTTGTGTGATACATATATGTTTCTTATCAGATTTAATTAATGAAGTTTTGGTGCATTTTAACCAGTAATAAGGCTACAAAAGTAGCATCAGGTGTATTCTAACCATTGGTATTTTTCCTGGCAACATTTCTATTCTAGTCTGTGATAAATTATAAATTTAAAAAAATGTTTGTAATGTTTCAGTTATTAACAAGTAGAACCATGGCAACCAGTTCTGATGATGTACCAGAATGGCTCAAGGATCATACTTATACTATTTCTACTCTCTGGGCATCCATTCAATATTTAATGTAAGTACTACTATACAATTTTTATTTTAGTTATCTAATAGATGTTTTATGAAGTGTGTGATTTTCATGGTCAAGCAACATCCAAATATCTGGGATGGAATTTAACATTTTTCTCTAAGTTTTTTTTTTTTTTATTTATAACACTCTTAAGCACATTCATCTTTCATGAATGCCTAATATACCTTGGCTGTTGTGCAGGCCATTCCTTTACAATAAACTGTTAGATGAAATTAGGCAAAATTGTCTGATAATTTGTATGTTTGATACAACGTTTTCAATTTAATAATATTATTTTTTAATTGTAATGTTTTCAAAAGAAATTAACCAATATGCCTAATTGTATAATTACAGTTATGTTTGGAAATGCAAGAAAAAGGCATGCATTCCTGAAAAGTCAATGATTGGTTGCACCTCTTAAAGGTAAGGTACTGCAATTTTTCCCATGTACTTTTCTCATAAGCTGAAGTACTTGTATTTTTGAAAAACTAGTTTTCCATGAAAATGTAAATCATAATATATGTTATAGTTGCTTTTAGATTAGTTCAATGTGCATCAAATTAACTGAACATCTGCCTTCACCTATAGTAATAATTCATAACTATTAAGGTCAGGGCCATGTCTACACATTAACGCAGTAGCTCCTTTTAGGTACAGACTATTTTTAGAATGGCAAAATTATATAACTATAATTAATAACATATATACGTTTAGCATGGTCAACACATATGTCACACATATTTTTTAATTTTTTTAAAAATCCTTTTATTTATTTTTATAACTAGATAACTTTCTGTTATGAGAAAAGATGAGATTCTTGGACTCCTGCATAGCACCACCAGAAAGGAAAATCCTATCATGTTGCAAAATAAAAGTCTTGGACCAATTTTAATTTTAGATATATATATTATACTGTAAGCTGTATACATATTTATGTATATCCTGTCATTCAGCCAACAGGTTTGGATTTAGTATTTCTTTAAATCTGTTTGATATTGAACTTGAAAACTATTAATCTGAGCCCCATTAAAACAAGAGGGAGTGCAGTGGATGAGTGGTAAGGGAAATTTTACTTTTTTAAAATTAAAATAAGAATCTAACAAAAGTAAACATATAAAATATGGTGCATTCTCCTTAAAACTAAAACCTGGTGCAAAGGTTTAAAATGTTGGCAAAAAAAAAGCAACATCAATTAAATATTCTTAATTCCCTTTGCAAAACTTACTGAGAAGAACATGCATGTTGTTCCCCTATAAGTTTCTTGACAGAGGAAATCTTGTTTATATTAGATTTGAATTAAGCAAATTAAGAAAAAATTATAATCATTATTTCAAATGGTTGTATCTAAACCTTATGAATTATTTTTCAGTTATAAGTATATTGAAATGAATGGATAATCATGAAATTGTTAAATAATTGCTGCTATCATTCCATTGACTAAAGAACCATAATTTTTTTTTTAAATTAATTTCAAAATTAATTAATTAATTAATTTTCAAGCAGAGTTCACATAGATCTTGAGTGAAATTTTTCTTTTTTTGACTAATGCTTCAATTTTATTGTATCATTAGTTTTTTTATTTTTATTACCCAGAATATTTTAAAAATGAGTACACTATTTTCATGTAATAATGTAACTTGGTATTCACACATCAAAATACGCTATAATCTTTAGGCCATATAGATTTGTATAAATATAAATTAACTTGCTTAAATACATTGTAAATGTATATTGTTTGGATAAGAATAAAGTTTTTCTGTAGACAATTATTGTTCAAGATTTGTTGATGCTCCTGCTTAATAAATTATATACACAGGTCATTAGTTTTAACACACTACTGACACAAGAAAAACTGGTCGCCCCCACTTCCATTACATAGATGTAATAAAACGTGACCTCAAATCAGTGAACATCAATACTGACAATTGGGAAGACATAGCTTTAGACCGCAACAGATGGAGAGACAGTGACCAAGAAAGCTATGGACAGTGAAAGTACATAGGTCTCAGCTCAGGAAGAAAAACGTACAATCCGAAAAACGGCCAGCTCCTCTACCACCGAAGCAAAAACCACCTTAACCTGTGCTATCTGTGGATGGGAGTGTCTCTCCGAAATAGGGCTCCACAGCCACATGAGGAAGTGTGCTCTGAGATGAAACCTTAGTCTTTCTATTTCTATGACTGAAGGAGGCCAATGATGATGATACAGGTAATTAGTTTTAACACGTCTGATAATAAATGACAGTACAAGTTATTGAATGAAAATTTGTCATTATTTCAGGTGCTTTAGGCCTACATCAATGTGAGGTACCAGTACTTTGATTGTGTCATATAACAATTTAAAGCAACATTTTGAAATGAATAGTGTGTAGAATTGACAGTAAATACATTTAAGTGATGGGCTGTGATCTGCATGAATTGAATTTGTGTTTTTGATCTTTACTTCAAGTAAATGTTAATAAACAATTAATTTTTAATGAATAAATAATTTAAAAATAAATACAAAGAAACCATAAACATCTACTTTATTTTAATAATTTTTTTTCATCAGAACAGAATTTCCAACTTTGCATTCTTAAAATAAAATATAATTTATTTAGAGTAGAGTCAGAACACAAAATCATAGTTTTGAAATTAAGTAAATTAAGCTAAGCTGTGATCTCTTATAAACATTTGTATATAGACTACACACAATTTAATTATTATTTTTTATCAAATTGCAGGAACTAGTACAATACTTATGCATATTTGACAATAAAAAACCTTAGTCAATGAAATAGTAATACTAGTAAATGAGATAAAAGTAAACTAAATATCATCAATGCTATTGAAGCCACACTTGTTTCTTTTTATCTTGTTTGGTGGACTGCAATTAAAGTTGCTATTAATTTTACTGATTGTCTTAGCTGAAATGCCAGTGTCGTCTCTTTGAATCCTAAGCTTATTTTCTTGGTTACTGGAAGTCCAGATGTTTGGAGTTTCATTTTAAACACCTATATATTCCGAAATGGCCTTCCGATAGGCAAAACCTATTTGCCTAACATGTCATATGCACATAAAGAGGTACCACAGAAATGCTTTAAAGACAAGCTTAGGCGCCAACTTGCTTTAACTGACATAGAATAAGAGAGCACCTGGTTGCATACAGCTTCAGAGCGAGACAGCTGGAGGTCACTTACAAAGGTGTGGTATACACCAATGAAAATTAATTGCCTAGGGTAGACGGCAAAAAGAAAAAAAACAACTGATTCTACCACAGGTGGACAATGGTTGTGCCTGTGCTCAGTGAGGCATAATATGTAGGTCACAGCTGGGGCTGAGTAGCCACTGGAAACATAGCATTCCTCATAAGTCTTCGGAATCAAAGACAAGCCTATCATTTTTGTAGAATAGTTTGTAGCTTCTGTAAATGCATGAAATGCCGTCACAAATGACACAAGTCCTCTGTGAGTTTGATCATAGTTTGATGGATTATAAACATCTTACTTCTTTGCCTTATTATATTAAATGGTCCTTCTGTCTGTTCCACTAGGTTTATCTAAATATCATTGATATATCGTAACATGTCATCAAAATAAAAACTAGAATCTCTGCAACTGGTTTACAAGTCAGAAGTCATCAATAACACTTGCCATTAAAAAAAAAAAACAATTTAGATTACTGATTAGTCAAATTAGTGACTGATTATTCGATTCATTTTAGGCCTATAATTTTTTTTATGTGAATATATAATGATCCTTTACACTTTGTGACTTTACTAGTAGATCTATACTTTGGAGTAGACTTGTTTGTTGAGCTTAAGTCGGAAGTACACATTGAATTTTACTGTGATCTAGTAATCATCTACTAGTCAAATGTAGTGATCTACTAGTACTATAGTAGCTTCTTATATTAGGCACAGCTCATCAAATTCTCCTTTTAGAAACACGTCGCTTTTTTTGTTTATAATTAATTTGTTTTTATGTTTGGAGCTAAAAACGATGTTTCGGGACAAAGCATGTCCAATTTAAGATAAGTTCCTGTATTTTTGTTCCGCTTTTCCAAAGCAGATGGCAGTTTTTTAGATTCTCGGTAACCAAGTATGTAAAGCTATTGTTTAAACCTCCCCCGGCAATTCATACCCATATAAGGGATGAAGGCTATATTATGAGCCTGTTTGATCGTAGGCTGGTGGATCTATCAAAATAAGCTTCCAAACATCTTTAGAAAGACATTCCAATCACATTCATACTGTTAGCTGTTAAATAAAATTAAAAAAGGAGGTGTTTCAATGAATAATAATGAATTAAACACATTCTCCTATAGTGCACAAGGCAAAATCGTAATAAGAAATATTATTGGGATTAATAAATCTATGATTTTTTTCAATAAATAAATGTGACCTAGATCGAGATATCTAGAATATATAATTTATGAATGAAAGAAAAAGTGCGGGCTGCTAATTTGAAGCCAGAGACCATGCCCACTGCAGGTGATCACGCCAGGCGAGCGCTGGTGGTGAGGAGAGGTATACACTAAGCGTGTAGTGTCACAACCTATCATACAGGCAGTGGAGGGAAGGGGGAGAGAGTCATGAAAAGAATTATAAGCATCTATGGGAGGGAGGGGATGTAACAAAACGAACATCCAAATTATGAAAAGAAGAGGGTCCTTGGATGGGAATTAAAAGAAAGAGACAGAGAATACATGTAGCCTATCATGTTTGTTGAATTATAATAATTAATTTATAGATCTATAATTATATAGATTTATTTCTGTTTCTACACATAGATTATATAGGTAGGCATATATATATATATATATATATATATATATATATATATATATATATATATATATAGAGAGAGAGAGAGAGAGAGAGAGAGAGAGAGAGGCAATATACTATAAATACATATTGCAGAAGTGAATCTACTTCTTTTAATACAATCTAAATAATTTTTAATTAACACAGATATAATTTATTAGCAATAACATAGTGGTGTTTCTTAACGGTGCTCGATGTGTGCTGAAGGAGAAAGCACAAAAACTGCGTTTATTATAGGAGCATGAAGTGACCTGATTTATTTTAAAATAAAATCTTGACTATGAGTGGTAATTCAAAGAAACACAGCTATTTTTATAGTCCTTTAGTTGCAGAATAAGAATCTGCTTTCAGTTTTTTTGTAAGTTAAACCGTCACCAAATAAAAAAATAAAATAAAAATTTGACCTACTTCCCGAATACGGTGTGCCTAATATAAGAATCTACTATAGATCTAGAGTCTAGACTAGTAGTAGAGAGAGTAGGCCTATCTGTCATATCGTGATCAGTAGGTGGCTGAAGTTTTATAAATCTATTCCATGACAAAAACCCTGGCTAGATTTAGATCTAGTGGTCTAGACCTAACTAGAATTAAACTAGAAAACTGAATTAGAGAAGTAGCTTTCTGGATCTAGAACTAGAATCTATATATTACTAATATTAGATCTAGTTGCGTCAAACGCTTAATTTTTGGTTGTTGTTTTTAATAAATGCACATAAAATACATTGTATTTTGGCAATAAAAATACCCAGCAGTTGGTAGTCAAGTAATTCTAATAATTAATTAATGAATGACTATCAGTATTTGTTTTAGATCTATCAGATTCATATGACTTATTATTTATACTTATTTTATATCATTCGTCCAAGAAAATCTAGCTCTAGATCTATTTCATTTTAGATTAGGCTATAGTTGTTTTGTTGTTGTTTTTTTTGTCATTTTATTTAGGCTACAATATTATCAAGATTAACTTTTTCTTTGTTTCCCACGAGACGTGTATGCCTATAGCCTAGTCCTTTCGATAATAAAAAAAAAAAACGATTAGAAATGCGTAGCTTGGAGTGTCAAAACTGTATTAGGCCTCCTATTTTTTATTTCGTGCAATTTAGTATATCGTAACAAATACGCATTTAGCGGAACGGTAGACAGGTCTTCATCCAGATTTAGTGTAAATAAACCAAACACAGAAACACTGAAAGATTGTATTTTCGGAATTTAGATTCTATTTTTTGGAAAATAAGTGGCATTTTATAGGAAGATCGAAAAAAAACAACTTTTGTGACGATCTTTTATTCAGGGAAATTGTATCTATTTTATCAGATAGTCAGAAAATGGATAAACTTTTTACAGATCTAATAAAATATAGTGTGGGGAAGTTTTACTCTCAATGAAGGTCAATCCAAGTGGCTCTCGGAGTAAATTTCTTCTTTGGCATCCTCATCGATTTTTCAAAATGGTATGGTGCGCGAAAAAGATGCGCGACGGCACTTCGACTCTCTTTGTCTTTGTAAAAAACTCGAAGCTGGTGTTCCATTAGTATAGTTCCATGGTCTGATGATTTGCTGTGGCCTTGACCCCAATTTTGTTGAGAATAAAGAAAGGTAAGGACATGCAAGAGTATTAGAAGTTCAGCTCATAACGCTATCCTATTAATATAATCTTAGTAACTATTATCAAATTACTTCGTATCTGATCCACTAACAGGAGGCGCAGGAATTTTAATATTGGGATTTTAGGGCGTCTCCGATTCCACAAAGCTATAATGGGTACCTGACATTAGTTGGGCAAAAGTGAAGGCGTTTGGTCGTTGTGTTGGCCACATGACACCTTCGTTAACCGTGGGTCACAGAAATAGATAACCTTTACATCATCTGCCCTATAGATCGCAAGGTCTGAAAGGGGAACTTAACAGGAGATACTTCATGTTAATAAGAGTGAACGATTTTTAAACAATTAATTGATTAAGCAGGATTTATAAAGAATAGATATTGCATAGTTTGAATAACAACCCTTTACATAAAAGGGAAACATGCAGATAAATGATAAATTAAAAAAAAAATCGAACAAAAGAAGACTAAAAGCTATTGAAATCTGGTTAACCTTTAATTTTCCTTCCAAAACTGTAACATAGAAATAGTTTTAAGTATATATTATAGATTGTTTCGGATGTTTATATATATATATATATATATATATATATATATATATATATATATATATATATATATATATATATATATATATATAGAGAGAGAGAGAGAGAGAGAGAGAGAGAGAGAGAGAGAGAGAGAGAGAGAGGGAGAGAAAGAGAGAATGAGATAGAGAGAGAATCTCAGATAAATCAAATACCGTTAATTAAATTTTTGGGGATGATCTAGTATATCTACCATAGCCTTATGGAGAGATTTACATACCATACTTTGGTGTTAGGAAATTGTTTTCTTAAAACTCCGCAACATATTATTAAGATAAAATTAGATTTAGTAACGTTTAAGCAAGAAAATTAAATGTAGTGTAAGATAGAAGTGCGATTTTAAATAAATAGAGTTAAAATGTTTTTCATAAAAAATCCGGAACAGCCAATTTTTGTAAATGAGAAGAAGATTATTTGTTTTATTTCTTAGAAAGGGGATTTCAAACAGTTATTTGGCGTTAGTAGATTTTTCTAATAAAATTCGGATCAATTTTGACGACGATTTGTAAGATCATTAATGTTATGTAGGTCGATTTCTTATTCAAAACGAAATTCCGGAACATTCTTTACCGATTGCTATGTTTCAACAAGAAAATTAAATGTAAAATAAGTCTAACAAACCTAATATCGGCTTTTCCCCTTACGGGGGCCACTAAAAAGTGATTTTCAATAATCGTTTCTAGTAAATTACTTTCATATTTTAAAATCCTGAATAACTTATTGTCGAAATTTTTGAAAAAAAAAGTCATTTGACATACATTTGTTCTAAGTTGAAAATACGGAACGATTTGATATCGATAATTAAACTATAGTGACGTATTGTGACGTATTGTCCAAGAATATAAGTGTACTGTAAGTCAATGATGTGATTTCAAATAATCATTTGGCATAATTTACTTTTAATATAACAACTTCCGGAACAACTTTATAGTTAATGAACTATAAGTCAGTATAGAGATTTTCATTTAGCATTTATATGCTATTTACATTAAAAATCCGGAACAAGATACGATTGATCAAATGTTTTCAACGTTTAAGCAATGAGATTACATATAAAATACATTTGAAGAGCAAAAAGACACTCGTTGACATTGATTTGTTTTCACAAAACCATCCGGAATAATCTATTATAGATACTTAAAATTATAGAGATATTTTGTAAGGAACATTAAAGGTCAAATCAGATTTTCAATTGCTTTAAGTGTTATCGTTTTTTTTAAATCTAAACGTGACGGACAGACTGACCAACAGACAAAACGCACAAAAATAAGCGGCTTTTATCCTGATGGAGCACTAAACAAAAAATAAATAAAATCTGATTATTTAAAACTTTTTAAGGAATTAGTTTAACATGCTGAAATGCCACGGCGTTACGCTACTGCACGAAAGTCGATGCATAAATAGTGCATTGAAAAAAATGTGCGTGATATTTACATACAAAGTGCATTCTTAGCCCTTATAAACAAACATAAATGTTTTCTTTTAATTTTAGCAGCTACTTGACCAGAAGAAAACACCTTTAACTAATACTTATATTTGTTGTGAACATTTCTTGTACATTTTATAAATATATTCAACTTAGTGATACTTAAAAAAACACAAGATATAGTTGTTCTTTGTGAACATAGAACATTGCCTCCCTTACATTTACGTAATTGCTTTAGAATTGGTGTATTTTTATGAAAAAATCGCTTGCATAATTAATTTTATAAATTAACCGGTTTGCTTTTAGAAAACCGAAAGTAGCCGTTGCACCTAAACTTTTCAAGCCGCACTGCATGGTGAAATGATATTTTTCATTTCTTTTCTAGTTTTCGAGATCTGAGTGTGACAGACGGACAATTTGCACAAATCTAAAAGCGGCTTTTTCCCCTTACGGGGGCCGCTAAAAACACAAAAGCGATTTAAAAAAAGTAGCAAATAAAAAAAAACTTTTGTTTTCAACCAAGTTCGCAAGAAAATGTTTTAGGAGTCACGCGATAACAATCAATAACTCAGTGGTTAGATCTAGTCTCAGAAAAACAAGTCAACAAATCTAATTCAATCTGTGAAGTGTTGATCCATTTTGAGCAACATTTTAGACACCAATCTTGCTTTATAAAATGTATCTGTAGCATAGCAAGCTGCTATATTGTATTTATTCCAATGCTCTTGAAGTGTTGAATATTTCATTGGAATAGCCGAGCAGGGTTGTTACAAAGCTTATATCAACTCACTCTGTCTGAATGGTAAAAAGTTTGTTCACGTTTTTTCTCCCACACCCAATCTCTGATCAAGTTGAAATTTCGCACAATTATTTCTTTTATCTGAGAAAACAAAATTCAATTAAAAAAATAATAAAAAATTAAAAAACCAATTAGTTTATACATCATTATCCTCACCTGTCGCTTGACTTTCATCATAGTGGTGCTGTAACAGTTCGAGTAACTGAATTCCTTCACATTTTCCTGTCAGCATCTGTTACTAGTAGGATATCAAGTCCATTATTTTATATTGTTCACCAGCCTTTCTTCGAGCTCCCTCTACTGTACCTTGAAGGACACAGAGTCATGTCTTACAATAGGACCAAACCAGCGCCACTTTTCTCTCTTCAAAGTATTGAGAATTCTTCATTTTTGCCATTCAGCGTGTTGACTTGTCTAATTACAAACTCATTTGTCTTCTGCTGATGTCCAGCATTTTTCTGTAGCATTTACTCTCAAAAGCATGGATTCTTCTTTCAGCCTCAGCGTTCAGTGTCCAACTTTCAAAACCAGATAAAAGTTATAACATCAGTAGCGAAGAATACAGCTTTAATTTTACTTAGTAGCTGATGTAACTCTTACAGATTTTCCACAGTTTGTTCATGGCAGTGGATTCCGAGTTGTTGTTTTTTAAATTTAATCTCATTTATTGATCCTCCATCTTTTGCTATGTTTGACCTTAGGTATTTAAATGAAGTTTATCTGAGATTGGAAATATACCGCCAATTTATAGTTTCATCCAAAGTAGATCCTTCTCGAGTTACCATCATAATATGCCCCACAAATGTGTTAAAAAGAGATGGAAAGAGAATGCATCCTTCCCGCATTCCTATTGTTGTTCAGAAGTATTGAGCTTTTTGCATTTGAGTATAGTGCTTTGATAAATACTGAGAATCAATTAGGAATGAAATATTTTTTTTTTATCTCAAACAAGTGAAAGAAACTATACTTAATTGGTGTGGTGGCATATGTTGAATTAGCACAAACAGTTTTGAGCATTCTAACATGTTTTTTGGTTCTTACCTGACACAGCTTTGATCTTTGCCACACACTTTCTCAGCATGAGCCGAAGACACATCTGGAAAAAGTAGATCTTGTGAATGATTAGATATCAAAATGTACAAGCGTAAAAAAAAACTACACATAACCTACAATGCCATCATACTGTTGAAATAAAGCTAGAACCACATTCCTGCTCTTTATACACTGGAGATTTACATTAATGGTGGAGAAAACTAGAAATAGCTAGCTATTTGGCGTATTGAGGGTGCGGTGGTTGAGTAGGTTCGAGTCTTGGTGAAGACTGGGATTTAGAATTTTGGGATTTTTTTTGGCGCCCCTGAGACCAACCAACTCTAATGGGTACCTGAGTCTAGTTGGCGAAAGTAAAGGCGGTTGGTCGTTGTGCTGGCCACATGACACGTTGGACAAAGAGACAGATGACCTTAACATCATTTGCCCTATAGATCGCAAGGTCTGAAAGGGGAACTTTACTTTCACTTTTATTTGGCGTGTACAAAATGAAGTACTGATCACCTATGTTTTTGTTTAGAGGTATATGATTTTTTTTCGCACCACTTAGCGCTGTAGAGTCAAATACCATTTGTAGCTTTTTTTTTTCGTTGGCAAAATTAAAGTTAAACTTAGCGCCCTTGACATTGTTTAGCTTATCATGCAAATCTCCATCATCAAAACTGATCAGATAGATAAGAGATAAGAAAAGATAATTTTTATTGATCCAATCAAATGGAAATTTAGTTTCACTACAACTGAAAAACCTCGGCGTTTTAGCAAACCCTATCTATCAATGTATTCATCATGTAATCCACTCTTTCACCTATAACATACAAACTAAAATCAAGTAATGTGGTAATGACAAAGTCACTTTAATGAATGGAGAATAGACGTTTAAAATGCAAAGTCCAAGAGAATGTAACCCTAAAACTACAGGCCTAGCGCTAGTCACCATTTAGAACGATATGAAAGGAGGAGGAACATACACCGGTACCCGCAATGAGGAGGAACATACACCGGTACCCGCAATGAGGAGGAACATACACCGGTACCCACAATGAGGAGGAACATACACCGGTACCCGCAAGGAGGAGGAACAAACACCGGTACCCACAATGAGGAGGAACATGCACCGGTACCCGCAATGAGGAGGAACATGCACCGGTACCCGCAATGAGGAGGAACATACACCGGTACCCACAATGAGGAGGAACATACACCGGTACCCGCAACCCTGGAAGCTAGATACTCTCGCGTAATCGAAGAAAGAAAAAGGCCTCAGCAATTATACATAGGAATTACATCATAGCACGAGACTTCCTTCGGTGCCAGCAAAAGTATCCAAGCGAGAGGGGAGAAATATCAGAAAAAGATCTTGAATAGATAGTATCGCAAAGAGTTCAAGGGCATCGAGGATATGTGTGAGAAAATAGACTGCACAACTTATTTGAAGAAGAAACACTTTTATACAAAATAGTATTACTGAAATATGAAACAAGCAATATGAGAGGAGAGAGTGTGAGAGAGAGAGAGGGGGAGAGAGAGGGGAGAGGGATGGAGAGTGGGGGGAGAGAGAGGGTGGAGAAAAAGGGAAAGAGAGGGGAGAGAGGGGGAGTGAGAGGGGGTAGAGAAAGAGAGAGAGAAAGAGAAGAAGAGAGAGAGAGAAGGAAAAAGAGAGGGAAAGAGAGAGAGGGAAGGAGAGAGAGGGAAGTAGAGAGAGAGGGAAGGGAGAGAGAGGGAAAGAGAGAGAGAGAGAGAGGGGGAAGTAGAGAGAGAGGGAAGGGAGAGAGAGGGAAAGAGAGAGAGAGAGAAGAAGAGAGAGAGAGAAAAGAGAAGGAAAGAAAGAAGGAGAGAGAGAGAGAGGGAAAGAGAGAGAGAGAGAGAGAAGAAGAGAGAGAGATAGAGAGAAAAGAGAAGGAGAGAGAGAAGGAGAGAGAGAGAAAGGGAGAGAGATTTTTTTTTCAAAACGTGACAAAACGTATTTAAAAAAAAAAATATTCCAAGCCCGCCTCCCCCCCCCCCCCCCCCAAAAAAAAAAAAAAAAAAAAAAGTTGTATCGACCGTGCCCTGAAGTCACTTCTGCTCTGTTTTTGTCTAATTCCACTCTCTCCTCCCTTCCCACTTTTTCTCATTGTCTCTTGTTTCTTGGTGGAAGTCAATTTTGTTTGACTTTTGTCTTGTGCTGTTCTTGAATTAATTCACGTTCTTGACTTAGGAATGGTCTGCAGGGTCTTTGTTAGCGATTAGATCTGGACTACATTGAAATGAAATTTTGTAACAGCAGTGTGGGCTTAATGTAGTCTGTAGGCTATGTAGTGTGGGCTTAATGTAGTCTGTTGGCTATGTAGTGTGGGCTTAATGTAGTCTGTAGGCTATGTAGTGTGGGCTTAATGTAGTCTGTTGGCTATGTAGTGTGGGCTTAATGTAGTCTGTTGGCTATGTAGTGTGGGCTTAATGTAGTCTGTTGGCTATGTAGTGTGGGCTTAATGTAGTCTGTTGGCTATGTAGTGTGGGCTTAATGTAGTCTGTTGGCTATGTAGTGTGGGCTTAATGTAGTCTGTTGGCTATGTAGTGTGGGCTTAATGTAGTCTGTTGGCTATGTAGTGTGGGCTTAATGTAGTCTGTAGGCTATGTTGTGTGGGTTTAATGTAGTCTGTTGGCTATGTAGTGTGGGTTTAATGTAGTCTGTTGGCTATGTAGTGTGGGCTTAATGTAGTCTGTTGGCTATGTAGTGTGGGTTTAATGTAGTCTGTAGGCTATGTAGTGTGGGCTTAATGTAGTCTGTTGGCTATGTAGTGTGGGCTTAATGTAGTCTGTTGGCTATGTAGTGTGGGCTTAATGTAGTCTGTTGGCTATGTAGTGTGGGCTTAATGTAGTCTGTAGGCTATGTTGTGTGGGTTTAATGTAGTCTGTTGGCTATGTAGTGTGGGTTTAATGTAGTCTGTAGGCTATGTAGTGTGGGCTTAATGTAGTCTGTTGGCTATGTAGTGTGGGTTTAATGTAGTCTGTAGGCTATGTAGTGTGGGCTTAATGTAGTCTGTTGGCTATGTAGTGTGGGCTTAATGTAGTCTGTTGGCTATGTAGTGTGGGCTTAATGTAGTCTGTAGGCTATGTTGTGTGGGTTTAATGTAGTCTGTTGGCTATGTAGTGTGGGCTTAATGTAGTCTGTTGGCTATGTAGTGTGGGCTTAATGTAGTCTGTTGGCTATGTAGTGTGGGCTTAATGTAGTCTGTTGGCTATGTAGTGTGGGCTTAATGTAGTCTGTTGGCTATGTAGTGTGGGTTTAACCGAGACCAATAGTTATGGAAGGCAACCAATGGGCAGTTTAGACCAATAGCTACTATATCTACCAAGTAACCACTGATTGACTGATTGATCAAGAGATTTTTTTAAACTGTCACATGAAATATCGTACAAAGGTTAATTTTTCCTCCTAGGCGGCTTAGACAGATTCGCTTCCTGGCCATAGCAATACCCTAAACATCGCAGGCTTTCCATCAAACTTTTGTATTTTATTTTAGGTATTTCCCAGTATGCCGCAGTCTATACATAAAGCATAAAAAGAAATAGCCATAGACATAAATAAATATAGACTGGCCGATTAAAGAGTTTTTTGAAACGAAACCTTGTGACTTGCAATTTTGTGTACTTTATTATACAGCATTAATGAGCAGTATAAAAGTTAAGTATTCATATATATTTCAGCCATAACCTATATAAGTATTACATTATTTTCACTAGTGTTTTTTTTTAATATCTAAGAATGAAGATCATGCAATTTTTCATAATTCGGAATAAGGGGGGGGGGGGGATAAGTAACAGTGATACTAGAATTCAAAGACAAAAGCAAATAAGTGTATTTGTGTCTGGGCGTTAAATAAAGTTAAACTTCTATATCGGAGAAATTAGATGTGCAGGGTGATAAAATAAACAAAAATATGGGTTCCGGAAAGAGTAAGAGAGAGAGAGAGACAGAGAGAGAGACAGAGACAGAGAGACACAGAGAGAGAGAGAGACAGAGAGAGACAGAGAGACACAGAGAGAGAGACAGAGAGAGATACAGAGAGACAGAGAGAGAGACAAAGACAGAGAGAGAGAGAGACAGAGAGAGAGACAGATAGAGAGAGAGACAGAGAGAGAGAGTGAGAAGAAAAGATAATGATTTCTCTGAATTCTGTGAAACTAACAGAGTTAAAAAATCGTCGCCAGTTGAAATTTTATTCTAAAATATTAATGTCTCTATCAAAGTATCATTTTTTAAATCATTTTTCCCTCAATTTTCATCAACTACTGACCTGAATATTTTTTGCTTTCTATCTCTCTCTCTCTTTCTCTCTCTTTTTCGTTTTGTTTTCTCTCACTCTCTTTCTTTCTCTTACTTTGCCCATATATTCATCTCTTTTTTTTTTTTTGTTTTTCTTGAAATAACAGCAAATAACAGTATTTAGATAAAGAAGTGATAGTTTATCATCTTTTTATAATCTTATCTTTTGTCGTGTTTTTTAAACTAGTAAGGATTAAATTTTCTTGTCAGGTCTTCCTAATGACATATAAGTTTAGGATGTCTGCCTGGCCGTGTGGTATGCGATTCGGATAGGTCCCGAGTTTGAACCCATACCTTGGTCATTCCCTTGCCGACCTGCAAAGTGTTGTAGAAATGGTGATGATGTTGGCTTGATAGATCCACTTTACGATATATTCATTTAGCATAGACTTACTAAACAACACTCAAATATTGAAAATCACCACACACCTATCGCTTAGATTGTTGGAGCGTTGGGGCACCACTTAAAATCTGTTAACCTTCTTTCTCCATTCCTCTGTGTTTTTTGCCTTTAATTAAATCAATGACAGCCCTGTCTATTCTTCTTGATATTGTCTTGTCATCGCTTTCTCTGTCTGCCTCTTCTTCGTTTTCCTGGTTCTGTTCCCTGAAGGAAGGTCTTTATGAGCCATAAAGACCTAATGATATGGCCACAGAGTTTTAGTTTGCGTTTTTGGAAAGTAATTATTAGGTCATTGTGGGGTCCAATCGCTGAACTAATCCTGTCTCTAATCTCTTCGTGTGTGATGCGATCTGTGTATGTAATACCTAGGATATTTCTGTAGCATCTCAATTCTATTGCTAAGATATTCCTCTCTAGTTATGCAGTCAGCGTCCAAGATTCGCAAGTCAATTGGAAAGTGGCCATTACAAGGGAACACACCTGTCAGAGTGTCGTGGGCTAGGAAAGACAAAAGCCTAGTCCTTAACATCGAAAATATAGTTTTAAATAATTGCTGAACAAAGGAATCCTCTAAATCTTAATAGAAAAAGAGTAGGCTATAGGTAATGATAACACATTTCCAATAAGGATCAATCAATCTTAGTCTTAGTCTGACTTAAATAAATAGCTACACAATAAAATGAGATTATCGTGTTCGTCTAATACATTTTCTTATAAACTATCTATTGATTAAAAATAATAGTCAAATGGTTCAAAAAGAAAAGAGATAACTTCTACAGATCTAGCCTCTATCTAGGTATTATGGAAGCACCAGGCGTCTCAATGACAAACAAAACCAACAACAACGTATAGCTACAACATTAAAATCTTTTCAGACACAATCAATCTAAATAAATATTTCATTCACACCCCCCCCCCCAGTCTGACAAGTAACAGGTGCCCTTCACAAATACGTTCAATGAAAGGGGAGAGAAACGCGCAAAGGAAATGTGTATCTTTCACCATTCACTTTTCTTTTCAAAGGAAATCTAACGTGTCGATTGAAAATTCAGTTTATCTCGTACAGCAGAGGCTGGCTCTCGTCACCTTTGACATTGGTATTATTTGATTTCGCCAACACCGGCTCCCGCAGTCTCTTTTTAATATCATAGTCTGAGGCTCAGAGGGTCGGCTGGGACATGACATCAAAAGTAATCAGGACATCAAACGTTAGTGAAGCTGTAATGGGGGGTGGGGGGAGGCGAGTTTTTTTAAACTTTAGTTTTGTTAAGAATTGCAGGCCTATCGCGTTAAGCAATGTCCTTGTTAGTAATTGTTTTATTGTGTGTGTAGCATGTCCTGTTTAGTTATTGTTTAATTGTGTGTATAGTATGTCCTGTTTAGTTATTGTTTAATTGTGTGTATAGTATGTCCTGTTTAGTTACTGTTTAATTGTGTGCATAGTATGTCCAGTTTAGTTATTGTTTGTGTGTATAGTATTTCCTGTTTAGTTACTTTTTAATTGTGTGCATAGTATGTCCAGTTTAGTTATTGTTTGTGTGTATAGTATTTCCTGTTTAGTTACTGTTTAATTGTGTGCATAGTATGTCCAGTTTAGTTATTGTTTGTGTGTATATTATTTCCTGTTTAGTTACTGTTTAATTGTGTGTATAGTATGTCCAGTTTAGTTATTGTTTGTGTGTATAGTATTTCCAGTTTAGTTATTGTTTAAATGTGTGTATAACATGTCCAGTTTAGTTATTGTTTAATTGTGTGTATAGTATGTTTAGTTTAGTTACTGTTTAATTGTGTGTATATCATGCCATGTTTAGTTATTGTTTAATTGAGTATATAGCATGTCCTGTTTAGTTATTGTTTAATTGTGTGTATAGCATGTCCTGTTTGGTAATTGTTTTTTTTTTGTGTAAAGCATGTTCTGTTTGGTTATTGTTTATTTTTGTGTAAAGCAGTTCCTGTTTGGTTTTTGTTTATTTCTGATTAAAGCATGCCCTGTTTGGTTATTGTATGTATATTGCATAAAGCATGTCCTATCATCTTAATAATGTTATAAACCTGGTGGTGGCACAGTAGTGGTGTGTACGTGTAGTCAGTCGACGCAAATCGCCCCAGGCCAGCGCTAGACGAGCGGTCAACCGTGACGAGCTACGACGGTCAGCGGAGACGAGTGTCAACATGACGGTTCGGGAAGGATCGCCGTCGTGAACAAAGCTCAGGAGCGTCACGAGGGATGTAGTCATGTGACGAAGCTAGAAACGTCGAGCAATGTTCCGTCCGGTTCTAGAAGGCCAGCGGGGACCCTATATAAAGAGCAAAGGTGTCGCAGTCAAGACGGTTCACGAGAGAAAGTTCACGACAGGGGCTCAGAACACGGTCAACTACAGCACAGTTCAACGGTGTGGTTCTGTACGGAGCATTACGACGGTTCAGTGCGGAGTACTCTCAGGTACAGTTGAGACGACTGGCGTCTTGATCTTGGTCTGCGATCGAGTCCGACACAACGAGCCTAGTGTGTGAAGTCAGTCCTGAACTGTTGAACCCAGTGCAAGCCCGGAACGAGACGTAGTGGCCAGTGCAAGAGTTGATACGGCGGTACGGTGTTATCGTAGAGATATTTGTACAGTGTACGTTTTGCCAATTGTCGCATATACCTCTAGGTTTGAATCCAGATGTAAACAAAAAAAATTAAAAAACAAAACAACAAAGCTTTTATTGAGTACAATTGAGTATCAAATAGTTTGGATCAGTTATGTAATTAAATTTGTAATTGATCTAGAATAATAATAATAAATCTGAGAGATTAGCCATATTTTTACCAATTGTTTTTACTTAGCATATTTTCATGCTTTTTGCCTTCTATATGCGCTATGATTGTATTCTTGTGTGGACCAGTTGGGAAAGAGGAGGTGAGAAAGAAAGAAAGTAGTTTATAAAAAGTTGTACGGCTTGGAACCAGACGGCTCAAGCCTTCTCAAGCCAATACACTAACCACTCTACAGAAAGTAGAAAAGGGACTAATTCAACGTATACCACCACATCTATCAAGTACAATATCTTTCCCTTGTTGGATAAAAAATAATTAATTACCAATGGTTAATTAACTAATTGGTTCATTTGCAAATTTGATTCTTGTTTTGTCAGGTGCAAGAAATAATTGTGCAAGATTTTAACTTGATCCTAAGTTGGGTGTGGGAAAAATAACGTGTACAAACTTTTACCAGACAGACAGAGTTGATATAAGCTTTGTAACCAGGAAATTTAAAAAATAGGGATTCGACTTGAGCTGAGATGTGTCTGCAGATTGCCCAAAGGCGGAAACCTTCTCCCAGACACCCCATCCGCTTGTTTTTCTTACACAACAAATCTCTTTCTCTTTTTATTGTATTACACATCACAAATTCACCACTTTAAGTTGGCAGGCTCCGATTTCTGATGAAAAAAAAAGAATTCCATCCTGGAACAAAACTGGCATTGTCTTTGCATGAAAAAAAAAACGCTATTTAAATAGCTTGCTCTTAGTTTCATCGAACTCAGAGCTGTCACTTGATACATGGCAATTTATCATAAAGCCTGAATACATCGCTGACCGACAAGCTAATGGACAATAAATATCTTCCATGTTTGTAAATATCTTCTCATATATTTCAGAACGCCTGCATGAACATCCTCCCTGACTGGTTTTATTATTGATTGCGATCGTGAGGAGGAGGGGCAGGAGCTTAATTGTGGTGTTATGGTGTGTGTGTGGGAGAGGGGACGTTTTTCCCAAGCTACTAAATATTTCTACTCTTTTCCGTTCTTTCCTGTAGTTTTCTTTTTACAAAGCATATATCAACTCTGTTTGGTAAAAAGTATGTACACGTTATTTCTCCCACACCCATTCTCGGATCAAGCTGAAACTTCGCACAATTATTCATTGACAAAGACAAGACATGAATCAATAAAAAAAGTAACCAAATAGACAATTAATTACGGGTAATTTATTATTTTATTTAATATCAACAAGGGAAACTAATACTTCAGTATTCACAGATATGGCCAAATTTGTTGGGTTTAGTCCCCTTAAATAATTGTTAACGCTATGTTTCCCTCACGCATTCTCCAATCAACTTGATACTTTACAAAATTATTTATTGTACATAACGAAATATGAATAAAGAAACACAAATACTCATTTAGTCAATTAATTATTGGTAATAAATGATTTTGTTTGATATCCAATAAGGGGAATAACTTGTACATTATTGGTAGTTTTAAGGACGGAATTCTTCCCCTTTAGATAAGCTTTTTTTTAAAAAGGATTTTTTATATTTTACTTGTTTTCTTTTTTTTTCTTTTGTTCTTTTTTTTTTAGCGTCCCCCGAAATGGGAAAAGACGCTATTAGTTTTGTAGGGCCTGTCTGTCCGTTCGTCCGTCCGTCCTGTTTAGATCTCAGAAACTAGAAGAGAAAATGAAACTCGAACATCATGATATTTTAGTTCATTCAAAGTTCTGATGCAACGGCTACTTTTTTCTTTTCCGAAAATGAACCGTCTAATTTTTTAAATTATATATGCAAGCAGAGTTTTCAAAAAATTACTCCACTTTCAATGAAAGACTTCAGGGGAGGTAACATTTTTTAAAAGGTCATGGACTTCTTCATTAATAACTCAAGCTTCATTCATAGATTCGCGCATTATGGTACAAAAAATTTGCATCTAAGGTCACAATGGTAAAAGTGTCAATAGATCATTATAAAATATATTTTCCATTTTAAAACTAACTCATTGAATAGAATACTGATTCAAATGTTGTTTTTAAAAAAGAATTTTGATACGAACTTCGTTTTAGTTATAAGTTTAAAAAATAACATACTACTGTTATAGCGCACAGTTGTGACATATCCTCATTATAGGGACCTTAATAAGATTAACTATTTCTCTCCTAATCGACGATACCATCGTTGATTTTGACCTCAATAAAATAAATTAATGTTTAATTTTTTAAACTTGACTTTGTATTATATAAAAAGAGCATGCATTTCCCTTTAATTCTATACAAATACAACATTTTCTGATAATAAACAACAAAGCTTTTGAAGCCTAATCATAACAGGTGAGTGAAATAGTAATGAGCTAAATGAAGAATTCCTTCAAAACATGGGGAAAAAAATATGGAGAGAAAGAGTTAAATAGAACCCAGATCTAGATATATTTATAAAAATGTATGAATTATTTGAACAATAGTTTAATTATTAAGGCAATAACTTATTTTCTGACAGCTTAGGGGTGCAGATTTATTTATTATGCAATTTATAGTATCACATTAAGAAATGAATCAGATACGAACTGCATACTTTAGTACACCATTAGAAATGGCCTTGCCCGGTAACAAAAAGCCTACTATTCATGATCATAACATTGGTCTAGGTCTAGTAATTTCAACATTAAACGTGTAAATTCATAGGCAGTCTAGTCTAGATATAGTAGATTCTATATCAAGATTCTATATCTAGTTCTAGATCTAGATCAAGAATTAGATCTACACTGACAAATGACAATGGAGATATTAATTTTTATTTTGCGAGGGGAATGTCTGGTCCAAGTAGACCTACTCCAAGTCTTTCACGTCATTTCTAGCTAGCTCACTACCTAACGAAAATAGGTCAAGGATTTTTTTTTTCGTGTTGCCAATTTATCTAATTTTGTAAGAAGAATAAATATTTATTATTTATAAAAATATAAGTGTACGCTAAATGAATATATGGAGATGCTGTGGCTGAGGGGTAAAGCACTTTGGAACCGGAATCCCGTGTTCGAATCCTGCTGAAAACTCTAGCTAGACCACTTCGGGGACCGATTTTGAGTACAAACTGTCTTTGTAACCTTGTTTTATTATATACATTTGATTTGAGTTTATTTAGAATGAACTTTTAATTGGCCCACATGACCATTAGCTTCGATTTTTTAAATGCATTTTAAAATATGCCTACCTTTATGCATGTCAGAACATCATGGAACCTGGACGGTGGAGGTTGGAACCTGGACGGTGGAGGTTGGAACCTGGACGGTGGAACCTGGACACGGATCTCAAAACACGGCTCTAACAATTTTCCTAGGAATTTAACAGTTAATGTATGAGAAAAGAAATACTAGCTCGCTGGCTGTTTGTTTGTAAAATGTTTTACATGTTTCGGATGTTCCTTCAGAGTTGAAGATAGTTTACTTCTTAGTCCAAACCTCCCGCAGGACGACGGGAGATGTGAGCGGGCAGGGTTTGAACCCTGGACCATCGATAAATCTGAACGATAGTCCAGCGCGCAAACCGCACGACCAGGCAACCTGCACGGATAAAACTCTAGTTTGACCGTTATAATTTTTCAATGTAAAAAAAAGAAATACATTTAAATTTGGCTATAGAAATACATGGCGTAGTCAGCCATACTGTACCGAAAACTGAGTTGTTTATTAAATTTAAAGTTGCTTTTTAGTTTATTAATAGATTCTCTAAGCTTTGCTTATATCTTTACGTAAATTTAATATAAGATGAAGATTATAGATCTAGAAGTAGATCTTGGCACAATGGGTAACGTCGTTGGTATATCGATGTGGCGGTGCCAAGCACGAGTTTGATACCCGGCAACAGATTTTAAAAATATATTTTTTTGTCAATTTTTAAAAATTAAATTGTGTAATGAAGGGAATGGTATAGTTAGCAAATTTAAAAATGTTTTTCTTGTTTAGTTTTGTTATATGATCATGTCTATGACAAGTCTGGACTTGACGTATAAGCAAAGGTTAGTTCTAGTTTTAGTTTTGTCGGGTAAATAAAAAATAAACATAATACTTGAAAAACTTTGTTGGCGCTTTACACTTCTGTGATGTTTGTGTCAACCGTTTTCTATCCTTATGTCTGTCTGTCTGTCTGTCTTTGTTCTTTTAGTATTTGTTCTCTCTCAGTTTCTCTATTTCTTCTCTTTTCCCATTAGTACTTCTCTCTCTCTCTTTCTCTCTCTCTCTCTCTCTTTTTCTGCCAGTCTCACCAGAACTCCATTTGACCTTCTCTTCTCTCTCTCTTTCTCTGCCAGTCTCACCAGGACTCCATTTAACCTTCTCTTCTCTCTCTCTCTCTTTCTCTGCCAGTCTCACCAGGACTCCATTTGATCTTCTCTTCTCTCTCTCTCTCTTTCTCTGCCAGTCTCACCAGGACTCCATTTGACCTTCTCTTCTCTCTCTCTTTCTCTGCCAGTCTCACCAGGACTCCATTTGACCTTCTCTTCTCTCTCTCTTTCTCTGCCAGTCTCACCAGGACTCCATTTGACCTTCTCTTCTCTCTCTCTTTCTCTGCCAGTCTCACCAGGACTCCATTTGACCTTCTCTTCTCTCTCTCTTTCTCTGCCAGTCTCACCAGGACTTCATTTGACCTTCTCTTCTCTCTCTCTCTCTCTTTCTCTGCCAGTCTCACAAGGACTCCATTTGACCTTCTCTTCTCTCTCTCTCTCTTTCTCTGCCAGTCTCACCAGGACTCCATTTGAACCTCTCTTCTCTCTCTCTCTTTCTCTGCCAGTCTCACCAGGACTCCATTTGACCTTCTCTTCTCTCTCTCTCTCTTTCTCTGCCAGTCTCACCAGGACTCCATTTGACCTTCTCTTCTCTCTCTCTTTCTCTGCCAGTCTCACCAGGACTCCATTTGACCTTCTCTTCTCTCTCTCTTTCTCTGCCAGTCTCACCAGGACTCCATTTGACCTTCTCTTCTCTCTCTCTCTCTTTCTCTGCCAGTCTCACCAGGACTTCATTTGACCTTCTCTTCTCTCTCTCTCTCTTTCTCTGCCAGTCTCACCAGGACTCCATTTGACCTTCTCTTCTCTCTCTCTTTCTCTGCCAGTCTCACCAGGACTCCATTTGACCTTCTCTTCTCTCTCTTTTTCTCTGCCAGTCTCACCAGGACTCCATTTGACCTTCTCTTCTCTCTCTCTTTCTCTGCCAGTCTCACCAGGACTCCATTTGACCTTCTCTTCTCTCTCTCTTTCTCTGCCAGTCTCACCAGGACTCCATTTGACCTTCTCTTCTCTCTCTCTTTCTCTGCCAGTCTCACCAGGACTCCATTTGACCTTCTCTTCTCTCTCTCTTTCTCTGCAAGTCTCACCAGGACTTCATTTGACCTTCTCTTCTCTCTCTCTCTCTCTTTCTCTGCCAGTCTCACAAGGACTCCATTTGACCTTCTCTTCTCTCTCTCTCTTTCTCTGCCAGTCTCACCAGGACTCCATTTGAACCTCTCTTCTCTCTCTTTTTCTCTGCCAGTCTCACCAGGACTCCATTTGACCTTCTCTTCTCTCTCTCTTTCTCTGCCAGTCTCACCAGGACTCCATTTGACCTTCTCTTCTCTCTCTCTTTCTCTGCCAGTCTCACCAGGACTCCATTTGACCTTCTCTTCTCTCTCTCTTTCTCTGCCAGTCTCACCAGGACTCCATTTGACCTTCTCTTCTCTCTCTCTTTCTCTGCAAGTCTCACCAGGACTTCATTTGACCTTCTCTTCTCTCTCTCTCTCTCTTTCTCTGCCAGTCTCACAAGGACTCCATTTGACCTTCTCTTCTCTCTCTCTCTTTCTCTGCCAGTCTCACCAGGACTCCATTTGAACCTCTCTTCTCTCTCTCTCTTTCTCTGCCAGTCTCACCAGGACTCCATTTGACCTTCTCTTCTCTCTCTCTCTCTTTCTCTGCCAGTCTCACCAGGACTCCATTTGACCTTCTCTTCTCTCTCTCTTTCTCTGCCAGTCTCACCAGGACTCCATTTGACCTTCTCTTCTCTCTCTCTTTCTCTGCCAGTCTCACCAGGACTTCATTTGACCTTCTCTTCTCTCTCTCTCTCTCTTTCTCTGCCAGTCTCACAAGGACTCCATTTGACCTTCTCTTCTCTCTCTCTCTTTCTCTGCCAGTCTCACCAGGACTCCATTTGAACCTCTCTTCTCTCTCTCTCTTTCTCTGCCAGTCTCACCAGGACTCCATTTGACCTTCTCTTCTCTCTCTCTCTCTTTCTCTGCCAGTCTCACCAGGACTCCATTTGACCTTCTCTTCTCTCTCTCTTTCTCTGCCAGTCTCACCAGGACTCCATTTGACCTTCTCTTCTCTCTCTCTTTCTCTGCCAGTCTCACCAGGACTCCATTTGACCTTCTCTTCTCTCTCTCTCTCTTTCTCTGCCAGTCTCACCAGGACTTCATTTGACCTTCTGTTCTCTCTCTCTCTCTTTCTCTGCCAGTCTCACCAGGACTCCATTTGACCTTCTCTTCTCTCTCTCTTTCTCTGCCAGTCTCACCAGGACTCCATTTGACCTTCTCTTCTCTCTCTTTTTCTCTGCCAGTCTCACCAGGACTCCATTTGACCTTCTCTTCTCTCTCTCTCTCTCTTTCTCTGCCAGTCTCACCAGGACTTCATTTGACCTTCTCTTCTCTCTCTCTTTCTCTGCCAGTCTCACCAGGACTCCATTTGACCATCTCAATTGCCTACGGAGTGTGTTTCCATGATTTCTCCGAATTCGCTAACAAAACTCACAATGCTTAATAACTCATAATCCCTGGAGAAAGATTATGAAATGTGAGGGGGGTGGCGTGAGGGGTTGTCAAGGTTTACATTGAACATATTGAGCACCGGGTTGAAACAAGGAATAATACTCTGGGGTCTTCAAATCGAATTTGGTGTTGGTTCTATGAACATATGACTTTGGACTCGCCGGTCGTTGAGTGCGCGTGTGAATGTGTGTATGACAATGTGGGTGGGTATGTGAATGTGTGTGTGTCTGCCAATGTGTCTGTGAAGGGTGTGTATGTGAATGTGAAATTGTGAATACCCTGGGGAGTTGGTGTAGAGATTGAGGACAATGTGTTCAAATGAAAACATGAATGTTCCCCGTGGAATTCTATTAGCAATGCATAAAGTTAAAACAAGTTCAACTTTTCCAAAATGTATTTAGATTATGCATAATGTAATTGAGATTCCCACAGGCTACAACATTGACTACATAATTATAACATTGAAAACAGGATTGAATTATTCATGAAATGAAACGTTCATTGGTTCAGGCCTTTTTGGAATCGGAGATTTTGGCGCTAAATGTTTTTGACACATTATGTATGTTCATTTTATTATGACTTTGCAAAGAATGATATGTTCCTTTGTATATGTGTTTGTATTCAAAAGTATTTTTTTGATGTCAATATCCTGGTGTCGGGTAGGAATCTGACTTTTAGGGGGGCGAGGTGGCTGAGTGTCTTCCGAAACGAGGGATCTCCGGCGAAGACAGGGATTTTAAACTTTTTGACATTTTAGGGCCCTTATGTGTCCCCCCAAATCTAATGGGTACCTGACATAAGCTGAAGAAGCACCGGCGGTTGGTCGTTGTGCTGGTAACCGTCGGCCATATAAATAGAAGAATTTTACATCATTAAATCGTAAGATCTGAAAGGGTTGCCTTTTTTTTATTACTTATAACATGGCAATATTTTTTCATGGATTAATCAAAACCTTTTGTAAAACTTTATCTGTGTGTGTGGGGGGGTGTGTGTGTGGTGTGTGTGTGAGTGAATGTGGGAGAGGGAGGAGATGAAATGATGAAAATTAAATGTTTTTTTTTTAAAAAACAAAAAACGTTAAAAACACATTTCAATCAGAACTTTCCTCCCCCCTCCCCCCGCAGATGGGATCGGAATTTAGTGACATATTTTTTGCTTTGATTTTGTTTATTTTAGGTAAGATTTTAATACTAAAACATCACTTGTCCCAGGTTTTTTTAAAAATCCCCCTCTTCTATAAAACAAAACAAAAAAAATGCAAACGGCAATCCCCAAACTTTAAGAGCAAAGTTAAGGAAGATTTTGATTTTAAAACCCCCTCCAAAATTTACAATAAACCCCTCCATCAATATAAAAAAAAAATAATTACTCACTCAAAATTCTATGAGAGTAGCCAAAGGATGTTTGAGTTTAACCCCCCCCCCCCCCCCCCCCCCCGTCTTCAGTAGGGTTTGAAGCTAAAAAATGCTATGATCGTAGCCCAAGAGGTTTTGACTTTAAATCCCGCCTCAGCAGGTTTGAAGTAAAAAAAATACCTCTTAAATATAAAAAATGCAAATTGATCAAAATTCTATGAGCGTAGCCCAAGGGGTTTTGAGTTTAAACTCCCCTTCATCGGGGTTTGAAGCAAAAAAATAGCTCTTCAATATAAAAAAGCAAATAACGCATTAAAAATTCTATGAGCATAGCCAAGCCAAGAGGGGTTTTGAGTAGAAATTCCCCTCCTCCAGAGTGCTTTAAAAAAAGTTTAAGACCCCTCCAGATGGTTTTGAGTTTAAAATCCCCCTACAGAGAGTTTTGAGGTTGAAAACCTCTCTCTTCAACATTATTCTAAAGCAAAATACAGTCACCAAATTCTATGACCGTAGCTAAATGGTGTTTTAAATTTAAAAAAAACAACAACTCATGACATTTTTTAGTTTAAAACCCCACAACAAAGGATTTGACGATAAAACTTCCCTTTTCGATATCTATACTATAAAGTAGAATGTGAGGTGTATGTATGTTACTTATAGACATCAAAACCGCTAGACCAATCTTGATAAAACTTGGCAGGAATGTTTCTTGGGTACCAACTTAGACCGTAGTGTATGTATTGTAGCCCTAAAACAAACTTAAGACCCTCAAAAAAAAAAAAAGTTGTCCGACTCTATTACAGCTTTAGTATTTTATGGATCTAGGCCATGTCTACAATGTTGACATGAGAAAAGATCGAAAGGATTTAGACCTAGATCTAATTTTAAGAAATACACTTTGCGTAGATAGTTTTTTACTTTGACACATGAAAATACAAAAGAAGATCCATTCATTTCATTATATAATAAAATTAACCTTCAATTTTGTGTTTCAAAAGCATTTTTTACATAAATAAGTTCCTTATATTTGTGACTACAGATTTCCTGACGAACATTCTTTCATTAGACAATACCGTAATGAATCGCGTACTAAAAATTAATTCGTTTAATTGTTTACTTTATTATCCCATCCCTAGATCTAAAACTCTAATTCAACTCTGAGATGATAAAACTTCTCTTCGCACAGATAGTTTTATACTTAACATTTGAACATACTAATTATAGTTTATTCATTTCATATTTTGATCAAATAAACATTCAAATTTGGTTTTCTAAAGCATTTTTAAGAGACTACATTCGTTTACGAAAGCTGCGAAGCCGAGTTGAGATAGGCCTAGATCTATATTCATTCACGAATCGCGTACTAAAAATTATTTCGTTTAATTGTTCACTTTA
This sequence comes from Biomphalaria glabrata, assembly GCF_947242115.1. Classification (NCBI taxonomy): domain Eukaryota; kingdom Metazoa; phylum Mollusca; class Gastropoda; family Planorbidae; genus Biomphalaria; species Biomphalaria glabrata. Next base: position 54,605,996 of record NC_074711.1, read on the forward strand.
TAATCCCATTCATTTAACAAAGCTATCGCTCTTTTCGTTTTTAATAGATATGAATGTATCGGTTTCGGGTAAACCCATTTTCGCAAAACTAATTTTATTTTCGTAGCGAAAGAGAAAAAACTTGAAAGGATCATTAGCTAACTTTAACATACATCTAAATCCAATCCACTAGATTAGTAAACACAAACTTAGACCCGCAGGCCGCGGGTAATGTCAGACTAGTATAATCTAAAGAAAACTACAGTCACCTAATTCCAAGAGCGGTTTTCAAGAGAGGTTACATATTTCTACCAGTGGCTGGGCTCCATTAATAAAGTGCAGTGAATAGTCATATGCCGAAATTGAAAAACACTAAATGTGGTTCAACAAAGATGGCTAAGACAGCTTCTATGCCGAACTGGGAGTCAACCCCTTAGTTAGGTTTGCGGGACATATTCTCAGACAAAATGAGTTACGCATAATAAGAGTTGCGATTACATCATATTACAACTTGGTGCAACACTTTTGATTTTTGTGGAAACAGCTTGCCGCCAAATGCGCCGAACGGCGCGGGAGGGTTTAAGTCAGTAAGAATAGCACAATAGCACATTAGGTTTTTGAAATTAAACATTTTAATAGCAGTATAATGCACTGTAGATACCTCAGAATATGCATTTTGTTGGCTTTCAATACCGGAAATATTGCTTCGTGGCGAGGCTTCGACCAGCTCTGGGGGAGCTCCCAGCGCTCCCCCAGACCCCCTTGATGGGGGGGGGGGGGAAGGAGTCCACACATTTTTTAACTAACTCAAGGCAGAACATATTCTAAGGCACAGTAAACATCTTCCGAAAGAATAAAGGGTCAAAAAGTAATAAAGATTAATTATGTACACACAGACACACACATGCACACACATTTTTTTTTTCGCGGGGGAGGGTGGGCCATGGGGGGGGGGGGAGAAAATATCCCCCCCCCCGAAAAAAAATCCTGGCTACGCCCATGACCTTATTATTGATCTAATCACAATCACACACACACATATCTACACACTTACGAGTAGATTGTGGATGAGATCGTCTCTCCCTCGCCAACTCGGCGGAGTGCTGTCGCAGTGAAGTTGGGTCTCCAAAACATGCTGCAGTTGATCGGAAAGCTTTGTATTAGTGCTAAGACATTTTCAAATTGAAAAGACCAACAAAAATTCGAGCCTAGTGTTGACTAAAACAATTCCTAATACAAATAAATGAAAACTATTTTTTCTTTTAACAGGCATAATATTTGATGTATATGAAAACATTGAAATAAAGCTAGATATGATATGAAAACAATTAAATAAACCTAGTTTTTTAATGTTTCCTTTTTTTTCTTCCTTACACAAGTCAATGGAGATGTATGTAGAAGATTCGTGCTGTGATTAAGCGAACAGTTAGTATTCTTCATACCTCCCGGTCAGTAATATCGTTATACTGGCCACTTCTTCTGATTGTGCCATTTTGTTCAATGATTTTCCTGACTAATTTAGACACCCCATTCAAAGTTCTTGTTTGAGTTTATCCCAGCATAAGGGATTAGAAATAACAAGTAACTTTTACATCTTCTCCTAAGTCTTTGCTTATCATTTCAACATCTTTCTATATCTCTAAATCTTGCAATATTTTAAGAAGTAATTCACATTCTCTTTTCAGTCATGAAGAAACGTGGATTAGTCTGATAGTCTGTATTGCATTCCTTATACCTACTAGTATCAAAGTATAAGTATAGTAAACCTTGTTACTAAATATAAGCCTACAGTAGTACAATGAACTTTAATTTTCTCCTATCCTTTATTTTCATAGTAAATTTCTTACTACTCACTAATAAGGCTACTACTACTACTACTACTACTACTACTACTACTACTACTACTACTACTACTACTACTACTACTAAAAACAACAACAATAACAATAGCAAATACAATATCAATAATAATAACAAAAAGAACAATATTACAAAAACAATAATAATGGTATCCCTTATTAATGATTCACCAGTACGGACTACAGCCTTTTTCATCTGCTTGGAATATCCTAATCCAAGGGAAAGACTCGATCTAAATAGAGGCAATTAACACAAGGTTTGCTGAAACGAACTGGCTTTCGGTTAGACTAACCATGGACTAACGATGTCAAGTAGAGCATTTTTCAGTGCGAGGTCTTCAGTGACTATTGTACATAGTGGGCCTGGCTTGAATGCATAATAAATAGACAGTTTCATCAGTTTCAAACAAGTTGATACAAGACTGTGTTTAGGTCTATGACTTGAGACAGAAGCGAAAAAATAAACGTACTGGTAAAGCACTATTCACAGTACTAATAGACCACGATTCACAGTACTAGTATAGCACGAATCACAGTACTAGTAGAGCACGATTCACAGTACTAGTAATCCACGATTCACAGTACTAGTAGAACACTATTCACAGTACTAGTAGAGCACGATTCACAGTACTAGTAGAGCACGATTCACAGTACTAGTAGAGGACTATTCACAGTACTTGTAGAACACGTTTCACAGTACTAGTAGAGGACTATTCACAGTACTAGTAGAACACGTTTCACAGTACTAGTAGAGCACGATTCATTGTACTAGTAAACAACGATTCACAGTACTAGTAGAGCACGATTTAAAGTACATAAGAGCAGGATTCACAGTACAAGAAGAGCAGGATTCACTGTACTAAAAGAGCAGGATTCATAGTGCAAGAAGAGCAGGTTTCATAGTACTAGAAGAGCAGGATTCATAGCACTAGTAAGGCACAGTTCACTGTACTAGTTCAGCACGCTTCAACGTACTGCTAGATTACATGTCAAAGTACTAATTAATCACATTTCAAAGTGCTAATAGATCACATTTCAAAGTACTAGTAGATCACGTTTCAATGTACTAATAGATCACATTTCAAATAGCTAATAGGTCACATTTCAAAGTACTAATAGATCACGTTTCAAAGTACTAATAGATCACATTTGAAAGTGCTAATAGATCACATTTCAAAGTACTAATAGGTCACATTTCAAAGTGCTAGTAGATCACATTCCAGGAAGACATTCTAGCTTTTTGGCGTGCTGAAGTGGTTTATTAACGTGATCGATACTAGCTCTAGGGCTCCTCTTTCTGCTCTGTGGCAGTCCAAGAGTTCACCTCTTGCAACTGATCAATCACAGATGAATCCAATAGCAGCTCAAACCAGGAACTTAAGACCAATGTGTTAATAAGGATACCACAAATTCTGGTTACAAAAACGTATTCAAATTTACATCTTGCAGTATGTGTGATTGTAAAGAAGTTTTGACTGTCTTCCCATCTTCTTATTTGGTACAACGTGGATTCATTGCCCTAATGAACCTCATCACAAATCAAAGAAACCGACTCACAGTTTGTGCTCGTTGAGCCAGACACTCACTAAATCTCATCAGCCCCAGCCAAGTCATTATTTTCTTTTAATTTTTATTTTAAACAAAAAGTTCGCAATAAACACTCTTTCAACAAAATGTTGTTGTTTTTACACGTTACATATAATATGAATTAGTGTAGCTTTTTCATTTAGGGGTCCGTGCCAAGTCTTGACTATATAAAGGGGTCCCCGGGTAAAAAAAAAGTTCTGGCTTAGATCATCAATTTTACATAGCCGCATCAATCTGCTTTTAATCTCAACCTTTCAAAGACCATCTGCTCCTGTAACTTTCGGCCTTTTTTTTCTTCAGAAATTGAGATTCATGTGTTCTAGTTGAAACCTACACGACGCCAGAGTTTCAGCTCTGAACAGTCCTAACACCATACATCCTAATGTTAAAGTTTTTAAATCGTAAAGCTAGGTGTCAAATAATTTAAGTTGAAAAGTTACAATTAGTCAGTTAGTATAGAGACGCACCATAGTTGATAGACTTTGAACGCTACATTTTGTGACGCCATGGATTAGTGGGTTCTAGTTTATTTATGTTATTATTAGTCAGTTGGTGTTAGGAATTCAGGGTGACAACATCTTATTACGGACAGAGACTCGAATGTGGCCTTTATGCATTCAACTTTATTCAAGTCTCTACCGGTCTGGGCTTAGTCCTTACATCTTGTTCATGTGTAGGTTAAGAGCCTCTTATAAGGAACTCAAACATCTTCTGAGTAATCTGTCGAATTCAGACAGCCATTTTACAACTACAAGATCACGCCTATCACAGCATGCTACCGATGATCGAAGTTTCTATTAAAAAGGATAAGACCGTTAATGTGATTAGCCAAAAAGAAAAATTAATAAAGCCAATAAAAAATTATAAGAATCGTGCATGTTTTGGTTGATTCGTAAGACTCACCTAATTGTTCGTGTACAGTGGACCATTTGGTTGTGTTATTGTCGGTCAAGTATTGATACATCCAAGACAGTCTGGAAAAAAATCCTTGTTTACAAACTTGAAAATAAAGATACAAGAAAAAGGTGAGTCTAGAAAATGAGAAAGTAAATAAGAGAATTTACATACACGTCACATCATGTAAATTACACGTCACATCATGTAATATACACGTCACATCATGTAATATACACGTCACATCATGTAAATTACACGTAACATCATGTAAAATACACGTCACATCATGTAATATACACGTCACATCATGTAAATTACACGTCACATCATGTAATATACACGTCACATCATGTAAATTACACGTAACATCATGTAAAATACACGTCACATCATGTAATATACACGTCACATCATGTAAATTACACGTCACATCATGTAATATACACGTCACATCATGTAAATTACACGTAACATCATGTAAAATACACATCACATCATGTAAAATACACATCACATCATTTAGTTTTTGAAAACAAAAGTCTTTCCTTAACTGAGAATAAAAATCTATTTTACATTAGATTACAATTCATTGTACACTATCTGCAATGTAATGAGATGTAATGAGGACATCTATTAACCAGCGCTTTACGAATTAGTTCTGTACACTTCTCGGTGACGTCACATGACCTTGAAACACCGTGACTGAAAGTGGGCTAAAGGAGTTTTTTTTTTTATCTTTCCGTGGAAACAATTGTAGGGAGGGGACGATTAGGCCAATAGGCTAGCAAAACATGAGTCCTGTTAGAATTCCTCTAGAACTATTTTCATAGCACTGGTCGGGGATTTAAAGAGCGCTCCAGCAACTATATCAGAATTCATATGCTGTTCTTTAAGGGACCGTTTCATAAATTGATGAGCATTCGCACGGTTAGGCCTGTATGGGATACATGTGGTTAATTGTTATACCCATATAGCTTTGACAGCAAAATTTCACTGGTAATTGTCCGCCATAGACAAATAGCTATCAAAGTATACAACACATTTCAGTAATAATGCAAACTAGTGAGAAAGGGAAGCACTACCCTTTAATTAAAAAGCCGTTGTCCTCTTGGGGTTTATTTACTTTTTCTTCTCGTCCACTGCACCTGCTTTCAACAAGGGTTCAGAGACCAAATAAATTATTTAAAATACACGTACATCTTTTTTTTTATCACAAAAGAATTGGAAATGAAGCATAAATAAATAGTCGTTTCTTGGTGTCATTCTAAAATATTCATGTGCTTTTTTTTTCTCTTTGCGGCCCCCCGAAAGAGGAAATAAATATTTATTTTGTGTGACCTGTCCGTTCGTTCAGTTAAAAAAAAATACAGAAAAGTTATGGAAAATCCAACTGCATGGCCTTTTTCAGCTTGCTAAATTCTGGTACAACGGTTACTTTTTATCTGTGTATAAATAAGTGACTCTTTTTTTGTTTTCTAAAATTGTACAATTTTAAAAGTTATTTAGTACTAATATTAATATAAGAAAAGTAGTTGTATATATGTACCAAACATATATGTCTTTGTCATATGCTGAAGTAAATTATAAAAAAATTCATAATAATAATAATGCGTTCTACGCTGTTCGAGCTAATCGACGGAAAACTTTTTGGCGCAGCCGTTTTTTGATGCGGGACGTTTTGGCGCTGAATGCTTTAGCCCCATTCTATATGCTTAACAAGAAAAACATGAAAGATACTTTCAAAAAAAAAATGTTTATACGAAGTGTAAGTGTATCAATTAGTTTGGATCAGTCATGTCATTAAATGTGTAATAGATCTAGACTAACATTAATATATCTGTGCAATTAGAACTATTTTTACCAATTGTTTTTGTTTAGCACTATGTCATGCTTTTAGCTTACTTAATACGCATGGATCCTATTAATTGTCTGAACCAGTTGGGGGAAGGGGGAGAAAGAAAGTGAGCAACTTGAAACTTGGTTTCTTTAATTATTCTTTCATCTTTTCTCTTGACACGTGCCATCATGTAAAATAGCTTTCCTATTTCCCATTTTAAACAGATTCCTTTTTCACCACTTTTCTTATTCAAAAACATTATAATAAACCATTTGGAAATTCTGCTCAAAAAATGACCTCCGAAAGAATGACATAAGCTTGTAAACTGGTGTTGAAACTAAAAACGTTAAATCTTGGATAAAAAAAAACAACAAAAAAAATATACTTTGTAAACCGACAAGTAATTGATAATTAATGAACTTCACGAAAAAAGAATTCCCGCTGGGAATCTATTATGATCACGCGCCATTGTTAAATTGCAAACATAAAAATAACACTTGAAATGCAAAGCTTGAAAGTTTCTCTATTTTATCACAAAAACACTTTTTCAAAATTTTCCTAACAAACTCTTAACACATATTCAGAAAAAAAAACAAAAACATCCAGAGTTTCAGCATTCATGTCTTCTCTGAGCTGTGAAAGGCTTTTTCCGACATTTGTTGTCGTTGTTCTTACCCTAAGAATGGCACCCCCCAAGAAAGCAAAGAGAAAAAAAAAGGATGTTACTAATGAGGTCAGTACAAAAGAGTGTACTATTCATATTCACAAGAGACTGTACGGAATAGGAATTAAAAAGAGGGTTCCTCGTGCCATTAAAGTAATCAGAAAGTTTGCTGAACAAATGATGGGCACTCCTGATGTTAGAAGCGACATTCGCTTGAACAAGCACATCTGGTCCCAAGGCATGTTCCACATAGACTTCGAGTGAGACTTGCCCGTGGGAGGAACGAAGATAAAGGCTCTACTCACAGATTGTACACTTTGGTGACACATGTCCCATGCGGTAATTTCAAAGGAAAACAAACACTGAATGTTGATAAGGAATAAAATTCTTGTGGTTTCAAATTTAACTAAACAATATCAAGGACGCTAAATTCAACTTCACTGTTGCCAACTAAAAAAAATATTGAGCTCTTGTTTTAACACCATGCATTGCAGCTGATCTTCGTGTCAACCCTTCTTAGTTACCGCTAGTTTTGTTTTGTTTTTTTAATAACTTATAAGTCGCAGAGTGAAAGTCTAAAGCTCTCCTCCCTATTGACAATAAGTTGGACTACAAACGGAAGAACTTCGAAGATTTGATTCTGCAGGGCTAACACGTGCACACACACACACACACACATTTTCACATACATTTAAAAAATATCCTAGATTATCAACACTTCCTTTATTCTCTACACCGGATACACCGAAAGGCTGGACTTTTTTTTTTTTTTGCCTTTTATGAAAATCTCCACTATTGTTGAATACGTGTAGTAACCCCAAACAGCTAGTTTAACTCAACTGTTGTAGGCGTATCAATCTCTAAATGCAGAGCTTAAAATCTTTTTTTTTTTTTGTACACCTGATACACCAAAAGGCACCACTCTCTACACGTCTTTCAACTTCAATGTAGGTGAATACAGAAAACAGACGTGAAACAATGATAATGTTAAACGAAATACAAGTCCCTTTAAAATAGTCACGTCTTTCTGTCACTTGTCTCTCACTCGTCTCTCCCACAGTTTCAATCCCCTATTTATAACCTCTTCAACGACAAACTTCCTCGTGATTACATCAGAATCCATTCAGTTTATACCATCAGATTGTCCATCTAGCTGGTTTCATGATTACATCAGAATTCAAAAACAAGCACGCACACTCTATAACGTATACAATGTGTCAATAATCAATGAAATCATTCTAATTGGTTCATCCTTTTCACTCCGATACAAAGACAAAGGTGTTTAGGATTAGTTAGGGCAGTGCTCCCCAAACTGTGTCCCGCGGAATCCAAGTTTTCAGCGAGGCCTGAATAGGTGTTTTGCGAACTACTGAAATAATTAACTAGTAGGCCACCTTGTGAATTAATCTCTCTGAAAAAATAAGCAAAGTGTCCCGCTAATACTTAAAATGTGCGAGGTGTTAAGGTAAAAGTTTGGGATACACTGGATTAGGGAATTGAGTATGACCGCCTACAAGACGAGAACCCCTGAACCACAAGTGTGATACGTTTCTAGAATCTAGTTTAGTACTAAAACTTACTTCAGTTTAAAGATGGTATCCGACGGCTGCTCCGCACTGACCAGAGTGACCTTCACTCGTTTCATTGGCTGCTGAACGAGTAGGGTGCTGTGAGGTCTAAAGCAGGAGATGGTCTTTTCGTTAGCAGCGGCACCACGTTCAAAATATCCAGGAGCGTCCACATACACGAGTACTTTTAAGACATTCGGACAAGCTGAGATGGTAGCTGGTGATATAGAAAGAAGGAAGTAATTGTTAGGGCTAGTGGTTTTGAAGAGCTTGCATATTGTATTTTAATTTATTTTTAAATGGCCTCAACATTTCAGAAACTGAATTCAACCTTAAGCTTTAGAATGTTTTTTTTATGTACCAGATGTTCATTTCATACACACATCGATGTAACAAACAGCATTGATATGACTTTACATCAGTGTAACGACCAGATTTGACATTAATGTAACGACCTGATTTGATATGACTTTACATCGATGTAACAAACAGCATTGATATGACTTTACATCAGTGTAACGACCAGATTTAACATTAATGTAACGACCAGATTTGATATGACTTTACATCGATGTAACAACCAACATTGACATGACTTTATATCAATGTAACAATCAGATTTGATATGACTTTACATTGATGTAACAACCAGCATTGACATATCTTTATATCAATGTAACATCCAGCATTGACATGACTTTACATCAACGTAACGACCAGCATTGAAATGATTTTACTTCAATATAACGAAAGAGAGAAAGAGAAAGTCTCAGAAACTCCTTGAGAAATACGTGTTTACTTGCTAATCAAACCCTTTGCGGCACGCCAGGGAATGAAAGCGCTTGGGTTCGAACCATCGTAACACTATTTGGAAGTACAGACGTGTAACTAGATAGCTATTCTTTGCTATCATTTATTAATCTAGTCATTCCCTTTATTAGTCTAGTCACTCATGGAATGGTTTTAATAGACTAAACATCCGCTTCTTGGAAAGGAATATATTCAAAACAAAATGTGCGTGCCTCTTTAAGCTCACTGTCTGTCGGTATTATTAAGTCGGTGTGTTTTTTATTAAATCCGAACTGCAGTCTTTTTGTTTTCCTAAATATAAATTAAATAAAGAAAAAAATATTTACATTTCTTAGTTTCTTTTCTATGGCTAAAGAGTTCTCTTGAAGAATCTCGCCCACATATCGCCAAGCTAATCTCTCTGATTCACTTCTAAGGCTTTTAGACTTTCGAGGATTAAAATCTTTCATATTGATAAAGCTGCTTCTAAAACCTTTTTAATCTTACTAAACATTTTTACAAAGTAGACTTTTGGTCCACTCCCATGGGATTCTCCAGACGTTTTAGATTTAGAGATGAAGACATCAATAGTAGTTTTTTTTCCTCTTGATGTTGTTGGTTACTTAAGAGCACACAAAGTGATACGCGTTGCAAGCAATGTGAAACACATCCTCCAAATGTGAAACACCAAATACGAGCTAAATTAGTTTTTAAAGTGCCACTAGACTTTTAAGACAAAATTATATTATTAATTTTATACAGGTCATAAATCTTCATCCCTGTACAATAATGATGGGTGACAAAGGGTTAATATATCAATTAATCAAGATGAAGTTATGATTAAGAACTTATTGAATATATCAATCACTCAAGATGAAGTTAGGATTAAGAACTTATTGAATATATCAATCACTCAAGATGAAGTTAGGATTAAGAACTTATTGAATATATCAATCACTCAAGATGAAGTTAGGATTAAGAACTTATTGAATATATCAATCACTCAAGATGAAGTTAGGATTAAGAACTTATTGAATATATCAATCACTCAAGATGAAGTTAGGATTAAGAACTTATTGAATATATCAATCAATCAAGATGAAGTTAGGATTAAGAACTTATTGAATATATCAATCACTCAAGATGAAGTTAGGATTAAGAACTTATTGAATATATCAATCAATCAAGATGAAGTTAGGATTAAGAACTTATTGAATATATCAATCACTCAAGATGAAGTTTGGATTAAGAACTTATTGAATATATCAATCAATCAAGATGAAGTTAGGATTTAGAACTTATTGAATATATCAATCAATCAAGATGAAGTTAGGATTAAGAACTTATTGAATATATCAATCACTCAAGATGAAGTTAGGATTTAGAACTTATTGAGTGTACTAAGGAAATAATGCCCAAATAATACTATATATAAAATTCGGTGGACTAGTTGAAATGCAAGCACTTAAACATCTCAGGGTTCCAAATCAAGTACTAAGACATCGCAGAGCTCCAATTCGAGCAGTAAAACATCGCAGGGCTCCAATGCAAGGACTAAGAAAGGGACACATTTCTTATTGTATACTCTAGAACAAATTCGTACAGGTGCTCCTTTTTCTCAGGTGCCATTAGAGAAAGGAATGGATTGCCTGAATCAGCCATGAAAACCAACGAATGAGCAGAATTTAAGTCATTAATTAACATGCGTAGGACGTAATTATCTTCTTATTTTGAAATACATGTAATGTCTGTAATATACAAGATAAGATAAGAAATCGCAGGGCTCAATGGCAAGCACTAAGATATAGCAGGATTGCAGTGCAAGCACTAAAACATACCAGGGTTTCAATGCAAGCACTAAGGCATACCAGGGTTTCAATGCAAGCACTAAGGCATACCAGGGTTCCAATGCAGCACTAAGGCATATCAGGGTTCCAATGCAAGCACTAAGGCATACCAGGGTTCCAATGCAAGCACTAAGGCATACCAGGGTTCCAATGCAAGCACTAAGGCATACCAGGGTTTTAATACAAGCACTAAGGCATACCAGGGTTCCATTGCAAGCACTAAGGCATATCAGGGTTCCAATACAAGCACTAAGGCATACCAGGGTCCCAATGCAGCACTAAGGCATATCAGGGTTCCAATGCAAGCACTAAGGCATACCAGGGTTTTAATACAAGCACTAAGGCATACCAGGGTTCCAATGCAGCACTAAGGCATATCAGGGTTCCAATGCAAGCACTAAGGCATACCAGAGTTCCAATGCAAGCACTAAGGCATACCAGGGTTTTAATACAAGCACTAAGGCATACCAGGGTTCCATTGCAAGCACTTAGGCATACCAGGGTTCCAATGCAAGCACTAAGGCATACCAGGGTTCCAATAAAAGCACTAAGACATACCAGGGTTCCAATGCAGCACTAAGGCATATCAGGGTTCTAGTACAAGCAATAAGGCATACCAGGGTTCCAATGCAAGCACTAAGGCATACTAGGGTTCCAATGCAAGCACTTATGCATACCAGGGTTCCAATGCAGCACTAAGGCATATCAGGGTTCCAATGCAAGCACTAAGGCATACCAGAGTTCCAATGCAAGCACTAAGGCATATCAGGGTTTTAATACAAGCACTAAGGCATACCAGGGTTCCATTGCAAGCACTTAGGCATACCAGGGTTCCAATGCAAGCACTAAGGCATACCAGGGTTCCAATAAAAGCACTAAGACATACCAGGGTTCCAATGCAGCACTAAGGCATATCAGGGTTCTAGTACAAGCAATAAGGCATACCAGGGTTCCAATGCAAGCACTAAGGCATACTAGGGTTCCAATGCAAGCACTTATGCATACCAGGGTTCCAGTGCAAGCACTAAGGCATACCAGGGTTTTAATACAAGCACTAAGGCATACCAGGGTTCCATTACAAGCACTAAGGCATACCAGGGTTCCAATGCAAGCACTAAGGCATACCAGGGTTTTAATACACGTACTAAGGCATACCAGGGTTCCAATACAAGCACTAAGGCATACCAGGGTTGCAACGCAAGCATCACACGGTTAGTTTCAACTTGAAACACAATTCAGTAGACAGATATAGCACAATGCGCATGATCACCCGGAGGACACTGTGTAAGAAAGACTTTCACACGACGTAACGTTGCATATGTTTTATGTGACAAAGCTTAAGAGGATTGCGCGAGACTCAGAACTTGGCAGAATGCTGCCCAATGCAACACTGCTGATAACATAACAACTATTAGCCTACGTGAAGTATTCCGCCTCAAGAAATATAAATGAAGGACGTAGACACTTAGTAGACAGTAGACACTTAGTAGAGACTTAGTAGACACTTAGTAGACAGTAGACACTTAGTAGAGACTTAGTAGAGACTTAGTAGAGACTTAGTATTTCGTAAAGAGAACACGAGATAATATTAAAACTACCTAAAACTCGCCTAAATAAATAGTATGAATAGGTACGGCAGTACAAAGCAGGTTCCACAATAAGTAGACTACTTGCTACTAAAACAAAGTTTCTTCTTTGTAGTATTTCTAAATTGGCTTTTAATATTTGGGATACTTATTATTTTATAATATATGTAAAGTTTTTAAATTTCATAAACAACTTTATTTGAAAAAAAAGGATATTTTATATTCTGTACAGGAATGTTCTAAAAAATAATGAAATATGTGCTTTATACTATCGAAATATTTACGTAATGTATCCAGAGGTGGAATCATTTGTGAATATCACTTGAAGTGGAAAATGAATCGAAGTTATTTCACCCCAGATGATTGCCTGTAGAGATGGTCAGTTGATTGAAAACAGACTGTCAAATTACAGGTCAAAGTTCAGATGTTTGGATGTGGGTATCTGAGTAACAATAACAAGCTCTTCTTGGTGGCGAGTTCAATAGAGGGAAAGTTTAAATAGCGGGACATAATCCAGTTAGGAAAGTAAACAACGGTCATCAAAGACTTTGTTTCAGATTTATACAAAGAAATGTTGAGTTTTGTCAAATGTTTTACAACTCTCACGGACACATTTGGTGGTACGACATTACAGATGGAACTTGAAAGAGAAGAGAATTTCTAGATTTCATATTGTATAAGTGTTTTTTTTTGTTAACATGACCATTCATTGGGACAAACAAGAAACGTTGAGTGACATGAAGTGGTTCCCAAACGTTTGCTCTACGTTACCCTCTTTAGCACGTGTAACCGTTCATAGTGCACACACACACCGCACCGAATTCAACATCAGTTTAGACATATGTAACAATAACTGTGTTGAAATGTGAATGAATCAATACACGCAGCTGTACTATTTAAAGATACATAGAGATATTTCTCTTCTTTACTATACAAGACTCGGTCTGTAGAGATATTGTTCTTCTTAACTATGCTAGACGCAGGCCTGTAGAGATCTATTTCTTCTTTACTATGCTAGACGCAGGCCAGTAGAGCTCTATTTCTTCTTTACTATAGAAGACGCGATCTTTATACAATATAAGATAATAAGATATAGCTTTTAGTTGTTATAACCTCGACTATTATAATTTGTAAATCACTGAGATATCTTGGTCTGCTGGTTAAGTTCATCTTTTCTTCAAGGGCAAATGAAATTTTTTGAAATGACATTTTGCCAGGTTATATATATATATATATATCCTCCTTCGTGGTCGAAGATTAGCACATTTCTCATTTCTCATGGACTCGAAGATGGCTGTAAAGTCCAATCCTCGCTTTAAAAAGCCGGCCGCATATGTGGCATGGGTGGGTTAGGTCAGTTGTAAGTAGGCCTGCTTCTTCTCTCAGCTTTTTGTTGGTTCGGTGCTCTTTCGCCCTGGTTACTCTTCTTGCTTCAAATCTTGAGACTCCGAGACACACAGCTTCACGCCACTTGTACCGAGATGTCAGGTCTTTGAAAAATTACTACTACTATTACTTACTATAACCTCTGTTTCTTTGTCTAACGGTTAACGAGGGTTTCATGTGGCCAACAGAAGGACCAAACGCCTTTACTTTCCTTAGCTAATGTCATGTTTCCATTAGACTTAGAGGCGACCTAAAAATCCTCAAATGCAAAATCCGAGATTCTTACTAGGAGGCCCCGGTTCGAGAGTCAAGCGCTATACCACTTATCCTCCACGATCTATAAATATAGTCAAGTATTATAGTCAAGTATTATAGTCAAGTATTATAGTCAAGTATTATAGTCAAGTATTATAGTCAAGTATTATAGTCAAGTATTATAGTCAAGTATTATAGTCAAGTATTATGGTCAAGTATTATGGTCAAGTATTATAGATCGTGGAGGATAAGTGGTATAGCGCTTGACTCTCGAACCGTTGCCTCCGAGTAAGAATCTCGGATTTTGAATTTGAGGATTTTTTGAGACTCCGAGACTCACAGCTTCAGACACTTGTACCGAGATGTCAGGTCTTTGAAAATACTATAACCTCTGTTTCTATTTCTAACGGTTAACGGTTAACTATAATCCAACCCAGTGTGTAGGAATAAATCCAGATTAATATCTACCCTTCATATTTTAGAACAGTACACTTGATCTATAAAGAGATTGAATTCCTGGAGGCGGCTAGTTTGTAATGTACACTTGACGTTTGATATTTCTTTACCTTTAATCCTGCTGCCCATACTCTCGGTAGTGACCTGAACCATAGAGCCGGGATCACGACACTTTGTCATCGGCTGCGCAGCACGTTCCTGATCAGACGTAATGCATTGATTCACCGCCATTGATCTCAGGCCAGCTCCTTGCTTCAGCTGATCTACTTTGTCACAAAGACTCCAGCGATTGCCATGGGAGCTAACTCTCACAAATATGATTATCTCCAGCAGAGTAACGGCCACCAGCGGGTAGATGACTTGGACATTCATGCTGAAACAAAAATATATTTAAAAATACGTCAATGGACTCGTCACTCGGTAATAGTACACTCAGGGCCCGCTCTAAACATGTAGCTTCAAGGCAAATATTTGTTGTTTTTTTTGTTACATGAATTCTCAGCAAGTTTAAGATGTAAAAGATAGTAATTTTTATCTCAGAACGACCATAATGTTCAAGGCAATAAATAAATAAGGTAAAGTTGGCCATTGGGGTTGAGTTATACTCACAGTCAGTAGAATAACAAGTAGGGTTTGCACTTTTTGAAATCGACCGGAGCTGGATATGGCCGGATAGTAAAATAAGATATCGGACCGGAGACGCATACCGTACTTACATATAGAGTAAACTAGCCTGACATTACCCGCGGCCTGCGGGTCTAAGTTTGTGTTTACTAATCTAGTGAATTGGATTTAGATGTATGTCAAACTTAGCTAATGATCCTTTCAAGTTTTTTTCTCTTTCGCTACGAAAATAAAATTAGTTTTGCGAAAATGGGTTTACCCGAAGCCGATACATTCATTTCTATTAAAAACGAAAAGAGCGATAGCTTTGATAAATGAATGGGATTATAAGGTAAACAATTAAACGAAATAATGTTTAGTACGCGATTCATGAATGAATATAGATCTAGGCCTATCTCAATTCGGCCTAGCAGCTTTTGTAAACGAATGTAGTCTCTTAAAAATAATGCTTTAGAAAACCAAATTTGAATGTTAATTTCATCAAAATATGAAATGAATGGACTATAATTAGTATGTTCATGTGTTAAAGTATAAAACTATCTGTGCGAAGAGAAGTTTTATCATCTTAAAGTTGAATTAGAGTTTTAGATCTAGGGATGGAAAGATGTGTAGCATTACGGTATTGTCTAATAAAAGAATGTTCGTCAGGAAATCTGTAGTCACAGATATAAGGAAATAATTTATGTAAAAAATGGTTTTGAAGCACAAATTTGAAGGTTAATTTTGTTATATAATGAAATCAATGGACCTTCCTTTGTATTTTCATGTGTCACAGTAACGCGAGCACGCTACTCTGCCTCATCGTGGCGCTCGCGTGGAAACGACCATTAGAGGAAGTGGTTAGGTTAAATGGGTAGCAACACAAGACTCCCGTGGGGATGCCCACGGGTAGACGAGAGTCCACCCATTGCATGGGCGGGGTTGCAAAAGAGTCCCCATAAACCTGTCACACATCCATGCGCTGTTCCTCAAGGGACAGTTACACAAATAGCGAGTCCCCCACGGTTAGCTTGGTATAACGAAGGAAAATGGCGGAGGCTCCCGGTGTCCTCGGCCTTCGGCCATGTGCAGCCAAGCATGCGTCGGGGGCCAAAGGCATTGGAAACAGCAATGCTTTACATAGGCATTGACTCGGGTCTCTCTTACACAGAACTGTGTTCCCAAAGGTTGTTTTTTTTTAATGTTTGGCGTCCAAACAGGTTTTTTTCAAACTTTGAGCTCGAAGAGCCTTCGGCTCAGCTCATAAGACGATCAAACGGTGTCAAAGTAAAAAACTATCTGCGCAAAGTGTATTTCTTAAAATTAGATCTAGATCTAAATCCTTTCGCTCTTTTCTCATATCAATATTGTAAACATGGCCAAGATCCATAAACACTATAGCTTTAATAGAGTCGGACAACTTTATTTTTTTTAGGGTCTTGTTTTAGGGCTACAATACATACACTACGGTTTAAGTTAGTACCCAAGGAACATTCATTTTTCAAGATTGGTCAAGCGATTTTGATTTCTATTAGTCACATACATACATACATACATACATACATACATACATACATACATACATACGCCTTACTTTATACTTTATAGTATAGATAGCTATATTCTGAACATTTTGCAATACTTCTAAATAGCATACCTATGTTATAGTTTTTAAAACGTTTTATTACCTTACTCTTTTAAATTTTATCACGTATTAATGAATTAAAATTGATAAGCATTTATTAACAGATAAACTAATCTCAGAAACTTCTTTTTAGATGTAGAATGTACAGATGTGTAATGTACTATTGTAAAGCTCTCAAAGGTAATAAGGAATCTGGGTGGTATAGAGGGTAGATGTTTGTGTTCATGTATTTCAGACCATCAACTGGTCATCAGGCTCGTGTTAAAAAACCGATTCTGGTAATTGCATCTAGAGCCTGCTACTGTAGGCGAATAAGTACATATCGTAAGTAATAACAAAAAATTACTTGACACTTCTAAAATATTAAAATATGGTTAACAAACCCTAACACTGACCCTAGCAAACACTAACCCTAACAAACCCTAAGCCTAAAAAACCTAACCATAACCCTAACCATAACCTTAAAAAACCATAATCCTGACCCTAACAAACCCTAACCTTAACAAGCCCTAACCCTGACCCTAACAAACCCTAACCCTAACAAACCCTAACCCTGACCCTAACAAACCCTAACCCTAACCCTAACAAATCCTAACCCTAACAAACCCTAACCCTAACCACTAACAAACCCTAACCCTAACAAACCCTAACCCTAACAAACCCTAACCCTGACCCTAACAAACCCTAACCCTAACCCTAACAAATCCTAACCCTAACAAACCCTAACCCTCAACGCAGGAGTAAGATTCGAAGTTAACACGTTAAGAAAAATAATTCCACAGTAATGTCAATCAGGGGCGGACTGGGGGATCAATATCGGCCCGGGCATTTCTATACAATGTGGCACACAAATTGTACGCCACATTATGGGCATCCAATCATTTCTGTTCTCATTATGTTGAAGTTTATTAATGTATCGAAAGTATTTTGTATATGAATAATTTATTAGATGATTTTGAAACTAACTAATAAACACTATTACTAAATGAAAAAAGTATAACATTTGGAATGGTGAATCTCTTATTATGCGAAATTCTAGTTACCATATACATTAACATATACATGCATTTGACATTCACATTCAAGGAATTCAAAGCTAGCACTACCGTATAAACTGAAGCGATTCGCTGTCAAAACCATCTATAATAAAGGTACAAAAGAAATAAAAATACAAAGATTGACACGATTCGCTCTCAAAATCATCCATAATAAAGGTACAAAAGAAATAAAATTTGAAAGAAAAGCTAGAAGATCTTAGTCAAACAATGGACCTGCCTTTCTCTTGATTTCTGCTAAGGATAGCTTCTAATGGGAAAGAGTGAAGAAATTGTATTACTCTAACCGTAATAGCACCACAGAGACATCTTTTAAAAGACATGATGATAAAAATAGTATAAAAAAAGATTAAATAAGTAAACACAATATATTACAATTTTTAGTTATTTATTTATTAAAAATAAGCATTAAAAAGTTTATGTAATTACTAAAAATCCGTTACTGATATTCGAACTCTGCTATAGAAAGCCAATGCTCTACGCAAATGTCACACGACAAACAAGGTCAACGATATTCAAGGTTATTTATATACGTACTTTAAATTAAATTTCTTTCAGAAAGATAAATCTACAATTTTCCAATTCAGTATTTTGTAGACATTGTTTCAAAATGTTGAACTTTATATGAATGAAAACATTTTATATGTTTTAAAACAATATTAGTACAAAGAAAAAAAGGGTATATTTAATGCTAACACTATATTTGCCTTAAAAATTCAGAATTTAGTAATATTTATATAAATGAAAGATAGATGAGTTCTTTTCCAATAGTTATCTACCTTTGAAGGAATGACCTTTAGGTTTTTTATTTTCGTAGTACAACGTTATAGAGAACTCTAGAGGTGTTTTAATAAGAAAGCTTTGCATTTAATTTGATAATAAATCTTTTTTTTTTAGTGAATTGTCCAAATGGCATATAATTACTACAATGTTTTTTAAACTAATCATTATCAAAATCTTTAAAGAAAAAAACACACGTTTCTTTCATTTATTGTAACAAAATTTACCTTTTGAGGATGTAGTACACTTTTATTGTAATCCAATATTACTTTTTAATACTTTATTTATATCTGTCTCTGGCATTTTACATTTCGGGAGACGATCTTTTCCCATTGCAACTTCTTGTATGACTAAAGAGGCCAATCCTTGATACACAGCTGCGATCGCATGATGGGCATATATAATCACTGTGACAAGTCAAAAACTCGCTGTCAGAGTCACTCAAATTTATCACAGCATTAATTATTATTTTTCATTATTTATTTATTTTATTTTAATTATTTCCCCGTCCTACCCCCAAATTCTTCACCCGCGTCACCTTTTCCGCTCCAGGCTAGACTTAGTTGACCACATTGGAGATAGCTAGGCCGCGTCTTTCGACTTATCTTCCCTTAACCGGGGCAAAGGGAGACACATTCTCTTTGATCGTACCGGCCGGATGTCTGACGGGCGCAGTGGACACCACCTTGTGTGGAATGCAAGTCACTCCTCCCCCCCCCTTTCTCCTATGCCTCTCTTTGATCTAGGAGACCACGAGGACAAACACGCCCATTGACCTCCCAATGTGCGAATCCCATCTCTTGTCGGACTTCACCCACGTGTAAGATAATTCTAAGCCTAGGACATTTCCGGTTTCCGCCCACATTCTCCAGGCCTGTATATAAGGTAAATTAAATCAGGCCAGACTCTCTTTCATTTCTCATTCGAGCTGAGCTATCGAGTCTGGACTGCTTCATTTATTCTCACTCCTAGAGGAATACCTGGTGGTAAGCCGAACTTAATCACAAGTTCCATCTTAATTACTCTGTGTATATTTCCATTGGATTTTATCATGTGTATTTTGCCTAGTTCATTTATATTTAATTAGTGCATTGTGTATTTCTCACTGACGTAAGTAGAAAACATAAACATTTCCTATGTATTTATTTATGTATTGCATTAATCTATTAATGCTACGTTGCTCAATTGATCGTTGATGCAACCATGTATATATTTGTACATCTTATTCTATTTCCTTTATCTCGGTTGACCACCTTGATAATTTTACTAGCGCACTAATACTGCGTCTAGAAAAGAGTTATGAATTATCTCCCCTTTACTCATTTTACTCTAATGAGAGTTGCGCCGCTTGAACGGACACCCTCTCCATTCAAGCGCGCTCCATTGTTCTCGACCCACGGTCATATGTAAACAAACCGTCTTGGTCGCTGACCACCGCCCAATTCACCCCCCCCCCTCTCTTTCTCTATCCACCTGTGTTATTTATTTGAGATTATTATTTCTCCTTCTATGTACACTTTATATTATTACTTTCCCTTTTATGTACATTTTTATATTGCTACTATCAGCCATCTATTATTCCAAATCCCATTTGTCATCATCTCCCCTTTTGTGCTCAAAAGCAATTTTACCAATCTGACGAATGCACCTCAGTCGAGGGCATCGATAAGATGCATGAGAGACATGTCCTAACTTGTCTTTATTTATCTGCAGCCTCCCTCAGGTGTCTGCCTATTCACCTGCCTATTTATTCATTGGATCAACGATCTATTTACCTGCATCTGTGCTTAGTGCTATTCAGCACTGCACTTGCCTACTGAGATCTACTCAACTCTACCACTTGGCGCTATCGGCATTGCCCGCCTATTCGACAGCCCACCTGTCAAGCTATTAGGTGCGACGTCCCTATAGATTCAGATCTGTGTGAGACGTCATAGCTACGCCAACCCTCTGCAACTCACTGGACATATCCTGTCAACTACGCTGCCCACGGCAGATCAGCTCTGCCCGCAGTAACCTTGTGCCCACGGTAGCCGGCACCCGCCCTACTGTGCCCACTACAGATATCAGAACTTTGGACTGAAACTCCACAAGAACTGAATCACCGGCGTCCCTCTATCCGCTAGAGCGCCACCTCCAGCTGCAGAACCCCAAGCCGAAACACAGCCAGCTGCGACATCAACAGGACAACCAGCTAAGTCAGAGGACAAAGTGACATACTCTCTTATTTAATGCACGAGTGATGATTAAATCTAGTATTCACTAGAGATAGATGCAAACCCTCCCCCTTTTTATTCTTATATGTATATTTATGTAAATAAATATTCTTTTATTTTAACTTTTGTATCTATCTTTCATTGCTTGTCTCGTTGCGTGTCTGCTCCCGATTCATATGCTGATAGGTTGGTGTGTGATAGCTTTAAAAATAATCATCCCCTAGACAATAAACGCGCCAAACACACATCACATTTCCCCACCTGTCACAATCACCAGGCGCCGTTGCATTTTCACCCTTCTTTCTGCTTCTGTTGTGTATGACATCTGCAATCTGTGACCCTTCCATTATGCTCTATCTCCATGTGGATCTGTCCAGCGCCACCTCTTCCCAGTTGCCAGTGTCGATTTTGAAGAGCTTCATGTCGCGTTTGCATACATCCGTATAACGTAAAAGTGGGCGACCAGCGGCTCTCCTGCCTTCTATTAGATCGCCATACAGAATGTCCTGTGGAAGTCGACCTACTGGCATTCTACGAACGTGGCCAAGCCAGCCAAGGCGTCGGCTGCTGATAACAGAGCGGATGTCCTGGCACCCTGCTCTTTGTAGCACTTCCTCATTGGTTATCTTATCTTGCGACCTTATTTTAAAGATCCGCCTTAGGCATCGGAGGTGGAAGACATTCAGCTTTTTTTTCCTGCCATGAGTAGGTTGACCATGTTTCACTTCCGTACAGCAAGGTGCTCAACACACAGGTCCAGTAGACTAGGGCTTTAGTACTGCTAGTCAGCAATATGTTGTCCCAAATTCTTTTCTGCAACTGTGACATGGTGGCCATTGCCTTGGCTATCCTGTTGTTTATGTCTTTATCCAGTAGAGTGTTGTTGGATATGATGGAGCCAAGCTAACAAAAGTGATCAACAATTTCTAGTGGTTGGCCATTTATATATATATAAAATGTCTTATGTGTAGCATTGTTCACAACATAAAATTTGTTTGCATGGCCTAACATGTGAACAAATTTGAAACGAAGTTCTTTAAATTCTTAAATTTATATCATAAATATAAAAGACTGCAGCATTTGAAGCATAATCCTCTCTCTGCAGTTCGGAAGGCAGCTTGCACATTATATTTTACATTTTGGGACTCTTAGGGCACCCCTGAGTCCACCCAACTCTAACGGGCTACGGGCACATGACTTAAGTTGGGGGAAAGCAAAGTGGCTGGTCGTTGTGCTGCTCGTTAACCATTGGCTATAGAAACAGATGACCTTCACATCATCTGCACTATAGATCGCAAGGTCTGAAAGGGGAATTTTACCTTACTCACAAGGTCAAATACTGCTTTGACTGTCTGCATCTTAGAGCTGACTACACACACAGTATAACATTAAGTTCCAATTGTTTGACGGTCATTGAATACACTTACGTTCTGTAAAAACGAATGCTGTAAAGATTATCTCCTTATTTGAGCAAACTCTATGTATTACGATCGAAGTCTATATCCTTGTCGTCTTATGACGTTGAGTTCATTCATAACTACTGTCATCATAATGTATGTGAATCTCTGGTGCTTGCGAGAAAACATTCATACTACATTTTATTCCACAGGATTCCAGCGATAGTTGCTTTTTATCTGACTTATTTTCTGCTCCTTCTTTTCGATTCCTTTGCATTTTGCTTCCAATCAACACATTTCTACACTGTTCAAGATAATAATTGTGATTTATGAAGGATATCGTAGCGGGACCATCTCGAGATCACGTGACAACTCCTCCCAACCAATAAGAATTGTATGTGACTGGACATGTCATCTATAGGACTTGGAACTTTATTGGTCTCTTTATAGATTCATCCGAATATATCCACACTAACGTCGATCTCTAAGAGAAATAATGGCCTTAAGTATCTTGTTAATCGTTTAGAGCAAATAAGAAATTGGCGTCTACTAGAAGCATTGTATTCGGACGAATGTTTTTTACGACAATGCTTTAGATTCAGACTTTTAAAGTGTAAAAGATGTTTTTTTTTAAATCACGCCGCTCAAATATCTACTTTTAAAGAGAATATAATAAAATCTTAAAACACTTTGATGGCATTCATGCGGCCCTTCGGTGGCCCTACTGCCCAACTGGTTACAAGCCCACTAGGTATTAGCCCTAATGCCCATATAGCCAGTCCGGCCCCGATGTCAATATGCTGTTTTAGCAAGTTGCGCTAATCCATTTTAGCTTAAAAATGGTCAATGTCTATCTATAAATACAGTCTTATAGACTAAACAAATATGGAGTAGGAAGTGTTTAGCTCTCCCTTTAAAGATAGCCCTGGTCAGTGTCTTTTATGCTAATAGGCTATACTCAAATCTGAGCGTTGTACTTTTGTACTTTGTAAATCGAAATTAGTTACTGGCTTACTGGGCTATGACGTATGGTAATATACTCGTAGAGTGGTTAGTGTAGCAAAAGGTCACTCGTTTAGGTGTTCTTTAGTCCAGCCTCCTAATTGAGATTTGTCTCCAATTAAGCAAACTGAGTAGCTGTGTAGAGGTGTGGCTTGAAGTCCAGCCCTCCAGTCGCGATTTTTTTCCATGTAAACAAATTCAGTTCCATCATAAAGTGTGAAATCTAGACTCTAGACAGTGTAAACATTACGTTCATCCTATCTGACTCAATGTGGTCATCTGTCTATCTATGAGCTCAATGTTCATCCTCTCTGACTCAATGTGGTCATCTGTCTATCTATGAGCTCAATGTTCATCCTATCTGACTCAATGTGGTAATATTTCTATCTATAAGCTCAATGTTCATCCTCTCTGACTCAATGTGGTCATCTGTCTATCTATGAGCTCAATGTTCATCCTATATGACTCAATGTGGTAATATGTCTATCTATGAGCTCAATGTTCATCCTATCTGACTCAATGTGGTCATCTGTCTATCAATGAGCTCAATGTTCATCCTATCTGACTCAATGTGGTCACCTGTCTATCTATGAGCTCAACGTTCATCCTATCTGACTCAATGTGGTCATCTGTCTATCTATGAGCTCAACGTTCATCCTATCTGACTCAATGTGGTCATCTGTCTATCTATGAGCTCAATGTTCATCCTATCTGACTCAATGTAGTCATCTGTCTATCTATGAGCTCAACGTTCATCCTCTCTGACTCAATGTGGTCATCTGTCTATCTATGAGCTCAACGTTCATCCTCTCTGACTCAATGTGGTCATCTGTCTATCTATGAGCTCAACGTTCATCCTCTCTGACTCAATGTGGTCATCTGTCTATCTATGAGCTCAATGTTCATCCTCTCTGACTCAATGTGGTCATCTGTCTATCTATGAGCTCAACGTTTATCCTATCTGACTCAATGTGGTCATCTGTCTATCTATGAGCTCAACGTTCATCCTATCTGACTCAATGTGGTCATCTGTCTATCTATGAGCTCAACGTTCATCCTATCTGACTCAATGTGGTCATCTGTCTATCTATGAGCTCAACGTTCATCCTATCTGACTCAATGTGGTCATCTGTCAATCTATGAGCTCAACGTTCATCCTATCTGACTCAATGTGGTCATCTGTCTATCTATGAGCTCAATGTTCATCCTATCTGACTCAATGTGGTCATCTGTCTATCTATGAGCTCAATGTTCATCCTCTCTGACTCAATGTGGTCATCTGTCTATCTATGAGCTCAACGTTTATCCTATCTGACTCAATGTGGTCATCTGTCTATCTATGAGCTCAACGTTCATCCTATCTGACTCAATGTGGTCATCTGTCTATCTATGAGCTCAACGTTTATCTTATCTGACTCAATGTGGTCATCTGTCTATCTATGAGCTCAATGTTCATCATATCTGACTCAATGTGGTCATCTGTCTATCTATGAGCTCAATGTTCATCCTATCTGACTCAATGTGGTCATCTGTCTATCTATGAGCTCAATGTTCATCCTCTCTGACTCAATGTGGTCTATCTATGAGCTCAATGTTCATCCTATCTGACTCAATGTGGTCATCTGTCTATCTATGAGCTCAACGTTCATCCTATCTGACTCAATGTGGTCATCTGTCTATCTATGAGCTCAATGTTCATCCTATCTGACTCAATGTGGTCATCTGTCTATCTATGAGCTCAACGTTCATCCTATCTGACGCAATGTGGTCATCTGTCTATCTATGAGCTCAATGTTCATCCTATCTGACTCAATGTGGTCATCTGTCTATCTATGAGCTTAATGTTCATCCTATCTGACTCAATGTGGTCATCTGTCTATCTATGAGCTCAATGTTTATCCTCTCTGACTTAATGTGGTCATCTGTCTATCTATGAGCTTAATGTTCATCCTATCTGACTCAATGTGGTCATCTGTCTATCTATGAGCTCAATGTTCATCCTCTCTGACTCAATGTGGTCATCTGTCTATCTATGAGCTCAACGTTCATCCTATCTGACTCAATGTGGTCATCTGTCTATCTATGAGCTCAACGTTCATCCTCTCTGACTCAATGTGGTCATCTGTCTATCTATGAGCTCAACGTTCATCCTCTCTGACTCAATGTGGTCATCTGTCTATCTATGAGCTCAATGTTCATCCTATCTGACTCAATGTGGTCATCTGTCTATCTATGAGCTCAATGTTCATCCTATCTGACTCAATGTGGTAATATTTCTATCTATAAGCTCAATGTTCATCCTCTCTGACTCAATGTGGTCATCTGTCTATCTATGAGCTCAATGTTCATCCTATATGACTCAATGTGGTAATATGTCTATCTATGAGCTCAATGTTCATCCTATCTGACTCAATGTGGTCATCTGTCTATCAATGAGCTCAATGTTCATCCTATCTGACTCAATGTGGTCACCTGTCTATCTATGAGCTCAACGTTCATCCTATCTGACTCAATGTGGTCATCTGTCTATCTATGAGCTCAACGTTCATCCTATCTGACTCAATGTGGTCATCTGTCTATCTATGAGCTCAATGTTCATCCTATCTGACTCAATGTAGTCATCTGTCTATCTATGAGCTCAACGTTCATCCTCTCTGACTCAATGTGGTCATCTGTCTATCTATGAGCTCAACGTTCATCCTCTCTGACTCAATGTGGTCATCTGTCTATCTATGAGCTCAACGTTCATCCTCTCTGACTCAATGTGGTCATCTGTCTATCTATGAGCTCAATGTTCATCCTCTCTGACTCAATGTGGTCATCTGTCTATCTATGAGCTCAACGTTTATCCTATCTGACTCAATGTGGTCATCTGTCTATCTATGAGCTCAACGTTCATCCTATCTGACTCAATGTGGTCATCTGTCTATCTATGAGCTCAACGTTCATCCTATCTGACTCAATATGGTCATCTGTCTATCTATGAGCTCAACGTTCATCCTCTCTGACTCAATGTGGTCATCTGTCTATCTATGAGCTCAACGTTCATCCTATCTGACTCAATGTGGTCATCTGTCTATCTATGAGCTCAATGTTCATCCTATCTGACTCAATGTGGTCATCTGTCTATCTATGAGCTCAATGTTCATCCTCTCTGACTCAATGTTTTCAACTGTCTATCTATGAGCTCAACGTTCATCCTATCTGACTCAATGTGGTCATCTGTCTATCTATGAGCTCAACGTTTATCTTATCTGACTCAATGTGGTCATCTGTCTATCTATGAGCTCAATGTTCATCATATCTGACTCAATGTGGTCATCTGTCTATCTATGAGCTCAATGTTCATCCTATCTGACTCAATGTGGTCATCTGTCTATCTATAAGCTCAATGTTCATCCTCTCTGACTCAATGTGGTCTATCTATGAGCTCAATGTTCATCCTATCTGACTCAATGTGGTCATCTGTCTATCTATGAGCTCAACGTTCATCCTATCTGACTCAATGTGGTCATCTGTCTATCTATGAGCTCAACGTTCATCCTATCTGACTCAATGTGGTCATCTGTCTATCTATGAGCTCAACGTTCATCCTATCTGACGCAATGTGGTCATCTGTCTATCTATGAGCTCAATGTTCATCCTATCTGACTCAATGTGGTCATCTGTCTATCTATGAGCTTAATGTTCATCCTATCTGACTCAATGTGGTCATCTGTCTATCTATGAGCTCAATGTTTATCCTCTCTGACTTAATGTGGTCATCTGTCTATCTATGAGCTTAATGTTCATCCTATCTGACTCAATGTGGTCATCTGTCTATCTATGAGCTCAATGTTCATCCTCTCTGACTCAATGTGGTTATCTGTCTATCTATGAGCTCAACGTTCATCCTATCTGACTCAATGTGGTCATCTGTCTATCTATGAGCTCAATGTTCATCCTATCTGACTCAATGTGGTCATCTGTCTATCTATGAGCTCAATGTTCATCCTCTCTGACTCAATGTGGTCATCTGTCTATCTATGAGCTCAACGTTCATCCTATCTGACTCAATGTGGTCATCTGTCTATCTATGAGCTCAATGTTCATCCTATCTGACTCAATGTGGTCATCTGTCTATCTATGAGCTCAATGTTCATCCTATCTGACTCAATGTGGTCATCTGTCTATCTATGAGCTCAATGTTCATCCTCTCTGACTCAATGTGGTCATCTGTCTATCTATGAGCTCAATGTTCATCCTATCTGACTCAATGTGGTCATCTGTCTATCTATGAGCTCAATGTTCATCCTATCTGACTCAATGTGGTCATCTGTCTATCTATGAGCTCAACGTTCATCCTATCTGACTCAAAGTGGTCATCTGTCTATCTATGAGCTCAATGTTCATCCTATCTGACTCAATGTGGTCTATCTATGAGCTCAATGTTCATCCTATCTGACTCAATGTGGTCATCTGTCTATCTATGAGCTCAATGTGATGAACTAAACAAATAAAGGGGGTGGGAGTTATTCATCTTTACCTCTGGACAGCTAGACAGACGTCTGGTCAGCGTGACGTAGCTAAGGAATATAACCTGTTAACTAACCCACTAAAAGGTCGGGATAAACAAATTTTAAAAAATGTGCCAGCCATCGCTGCTATGTGTTTGATGTGCATTTCTAATGATCCATTTCATTTCTATTTGTCTTTGTCCTGAAAGATGTTTGGTGCCATATTCATAGATTTGAACAACATTTCTTTTTAAATATAAACGTTGATACATTCCGTAACAGACATTAATGGAACCACATTTACTTTATACATATAAATAGAAACGTAGGTACTTCGATCAACTTTTTTACTATCCAGCCAACTATCCTGCAGTGATACTCGGCCGGAGCAAAAAATGGCCGGAGCAAAAAATGGCCGGATTTCGGCCAGAACCTGAGCCGGAGCTACTATCTAGTGCACCCAGTGAGCCATGCGTTCAAGAATATGATGGTGGCCACCTTTCACGTAGGTTAAATGTGAGTAAAAGAAAAATGAGTCTTCCGGTAAATAAAATAATGAAAAAACAACACACAAATCATTAAAAAAACTTAAGCGAAGTGTAATTGTATCGATTAGTTTGGATCAGTCATGTACATAAATTTGTAATATATCTAGACCAATAACAATAAATCTATGCGATTAGAAATTTGTTTTTAAATATTGTTTTTATTTAGCATTATTTCATGCTTTAAGCTTTCTCATTACGCTCTGATCCTATCACTTGTCTCACTACGCTCTGATCCTATCACTTGTCTCACTACGCTCTGATCCTATCACTTGTCTCACTACGCTCTGATCCTATCACTTGTCTCACTACGCTCTGATCCTATCACTTGTCTCACTACGCTCTGATCCTATCACTTGTCTCACTACGCTCTGATCCTATCACTTGTCTCACTACGCTCTGATCCTATCACTTGTCTCACTACGCTCTGATCCTATCACTTGTCTCACTACGCTCTGATCCTATCACTTGTCTCACTACGCTCTGATCCTATCACTTGTCTCACTACGCTCTGATCCTATCACTTGTCTCACTACGCTCTGATCCTATCACTTGTCTCACTACGCTCTGATCCTATCACTTGTCTCACTACGCTCTGATCCTATCACTTGTCTCACTACGCTCTGATCCTATCACTTGTCTCACTACGCTCTGATCCTATCACTTGTCTCACTACGCTCTGATCCTATCACTTGTCTCACTACGCTCTGATCCTATCACTTGTCTCACTACGCTCTGATCCTATCACTTGTCTCACTACGCTCTGATCCTATCACTTGTCTCACTACGCTCTGATCCTATCACTTGTCTCACTACGCTCTGATCCTATCACTTGTCTCACTACGCTCTGATCCTATCACTTGTCTCACTACGCTCTGATCCTATCACTTGTCTCACTACGCTCTGATCCTATCACTTGTCTCACTACGCTCTGATCCTATCACTTGTCTCACTACGCTCTGATCCTATCACTTGTCTCACTACGCTCTGATCCTATCACTTGTCTCACTACGCTCTGATCCTATCACTTGTCTCACTACGCTCTGATCCTATCACTTGTCTCACTACGCTCTGATCCTATCACTTGTCTCACTACGCTCTGATCCTATCACTTGTCTCACTACGCTCTGATCCTATCACTTGTCTCACTACGCTCTGATCCTATCACTTGTCTCACTACGCTCTGATCCTATCACTTGTCTCACTACGCTCTGATCCTATCACTTGTCTCACTACGCTCTGATCCTATCACTTGTCTCACTACGCTCTGATCCTATCACTTGTCTCACTACGCTCTGATCCTATCACTTGTCTCACTACGCTCTGATCCTATCACTTGTCTCACTACGCTCTGATCCTATCACTTGTCTCACTACGCTCTGATCCTATCACTTGTCTCACTACGCTCTGATCCTATCACTTGTCTCACTACGCTCTGATCCTATCACTTGTCTCACTACGCTCTGATCCTATCACTTGTCTCACTACGCTCTGATCCTATCACTTGTCTCACTACGCTCTGATCCTATCACTTGTCTCACTACGCTCTGATCCTATCACTTGTCTCACTACGCTCTGATCCTATCACTTGTCTCACTACGCTCTGATCCTATCACTTGTCTCACTACGCTCTGATCCTATCACTTGTCTCACTACGCTCTGATCCTATCACTTGTCTCACTACGCTCTGATCCTATCACTTGTCTCACTACGCTCTGATCCTATCACTTACCTGAATCAGTTGGGGAAAGGAAGGGGAGGGGGACAAAGAGGGAGATATCTGGGGGGGGGGGAATGTTACCGTATTCGGTTTTTGAAAGCATTCGCAAAAAAAAGGGGGGGGGGGAGTGAACAAACTGAATTCGAGCTTATGGTTCACGCCTCCTCAAGCAGAAAAAAACAACTGACCACCCTGCTAGTGAGTTGCCTATGACTACAGAAGATTGTGCGGCGACCTATAGAGTGGACTAATTCAGCTTACGCAAACACTTCAGTCAAGTAAAATATATTTCTCAAAAACAAAAACAAAAATATTACTGATAGTTAATAAACTAATTGATTTATTTCTTTGATTGATCCTTGGGTTTTCAAGTAATAGAAATAATTGTGCAAACTTTTATCTTGATCCGAGATGGGGTGTCGGAGAAATAACGTGTACAAACTTTTTACAAGACAGACAGAGTGAGTTGCTATAAGTTTAGAAAAAAGAAAAAAAATATATAAATGTACTTTTTTCAGTCTTGACATCCAAAAACTTATCTGTTTCTATGACAGTTAACGAGGTGGGGGGGGGGTGTCATGTGGCCAGTACAACGATCAACATATGTCAGGTACCTATTAGAGTTGGGTTGACTGAGGCGTCCTAAAAATCCCGAAAATTCAAAACCCTGGTTTTCACCTGTATTTAAACTTTCGACTAGGAAGCCAAGCACTTTACCACACCGCCTCAATATCAATACATTGACAAAAAAGGTATTTCAATCCACGTACTACCATTGACTAGTGCACCGACACTCAATTCAGTAACGGCTAATAATAATCGTATAAGTTTCATACATATAAATTCCTACAGTCAAAATAAAAAAATTTTTTGGTGTTTTTCTTCTTTCAAGGCTCTTGGGGTGCCCTAATTGAGCCCCTGCGTGCGATGGTTGCTACGCTACTGTTCACGCTTTGCGTCATACACATTCAAAAAATTTCTGTGTGGACTACGGA
Organism: Biomphalaria glabrata; assembly: GCF_947242115.1. Lineage (NCBI taxonomy): Eukaryota > Metazoa > Mollusca > Gastropoda > Planorbidae > Biomphalaria > Biomphalaria glabrata. The sequence continues at coordinate 54,637,160 of NC_074711.1, forward strand.
GGCTGCTTGCAAGTAAATATTAAGCTGCATTCAAGAGCCCATCTAGCCGCTGATAAACGTGAAATGCCTTTCTCGCGTTTTCATTGAAATAATCTCAATGTATGCAGAGCCGGATTATAACGTCAGTTCTGACAGTGAGGCCGCACTGAGCCTCTCATTTAATAAAAAATAGGGGGAAGCTCCACAAACGAAACAATGTTAAGACTTCTAAAAATAAAGATACTAAATCACTGGCGGATCCAGAACTTTGGAGTGGGGGGGGCGATTTTTTTCCAAACCCTAACCCTAACGCCCAGTAAACCCTAACCCTATGCATAAACGTGCGTACAGCATATATATATATTCGATATATGAGAATAAAATAAGACTGTTTCTCAATCTTCTGCAAAAAAAAACACAGAAAAAACAGTCTTGTTGAGGCCTGGGAAAGCGTTGTAAGTTTCCTCAGCCAAAAGCGTTTTCTTGCATTTTTCACGGCTGAAACGCATTCTGCTGACATCTACAGCTCATTATTTATTAGTGGGGTTCGGTTCGCCCCGACTCCAAAAGCGTTTTCTTGCATTCTTCACTGCAGAAACGCATTCTCCTGACATCTACAGCTTATACAGCTTATTATTCATCAGTGAGGTTCGGGGCGAAGCCTCAACGCTAAAAGCGTTTATTGGCATTCTTCACTGCAGTAACGCATTCTCTTGACCTACTGCTCATTATTCATTCTATTATAAAGGACCTTTTGAATAATGTGGAAAAATATTCTAATATGAATTTATAGTCCCTTAATACATTGCAAATATAACCGATTTGTTCTTTGAAAAGATAAGATACCCAACATATTTAGATTAAGGCTTTGAGGATCGCCGCCGAAAAAAAAATATTCGTTTAATAATATTCAATAAAATGTAAGCATAAATTGTGAGTTATAGTCCTAAGTTTATTTAACTAGAAAAATATGATTTCTGCTAATGATTGCATTTTGCATTAAAGAATAGAGGTTGGGCGACTCGATATAACAATTTACTTTATAGCATATATAAATTATATTAGTGACAGATTTTTTTAATTTTGTAATTTCTTACTATAATACAAAAAGAAAAAGTATTGGTTTGTCCGATGGGGGCAAGGTGATTGCATGTATCGCACTTCCACCTGTTTATATTATATAGATATTCGACTAATTTTGTTCACATACTATGATTTCTCCATAAAAGTAGGACCCCCCCCCACACTCAAAGGGTTTAGATGGAAAGGGCAGTAGAGGTATTCGCTCCTCCCCTTCCAATCGGCCAAAGATGAACGACATAATATAAAGACCGGTTAAAATACCAATAACAAGTTTTAATCATATAGATATTTAATTGATTCTGATAGCAAGCTGTGATTTCTGCAACTAAATAGGACCACCCCCCCCACTCGAAAGTTTATGGTGGGGGGGGCGGATTGATGCCATCGCCCCCTCCCGACCCTACCAAATCGGCCAAAATACTAGAGGGGGGGGGCGAAATAATCTAAATAATAATAATAATAATCTCGGCCGAGTGGGGGGGGGGGGTGATCGCCCCTACTGCCCCCCCCCCCTGGATCCGCCAGTGTACTAAATTAATGGCAATGTCTTCGATTCCGAAAAAGAAGGAAAAGTGCAGAAACATGGACATACCATTAACAAGTATAACCACAAAGCTACATTTTAGCTGTAGGCAATTATTCTTCCTATCCGATACAACAAAAAGCTAGCTATTTATAGTTTTTCGACTGTTAATGAAAGTCTTTAATAAAGAAAATATAAACGGTCACCATTTGTGGGACCAATGTCAAACTCTGGAACACCATTGTTAGGCCAATACTACTTGAATAAACAGAGACCCTGAGAACCACCGTCAACGGCATGAAATCAAATCAAGGTATTCAATACCTGCATCAGAAAGATCAGCTGGCCAAACAATATCACTAAAGAGGAAATGTGGCATTGAACAGACCAGCAGCCCATTGAAGGAAATATCATCAGAGAGTTTTAAGCATCCGTCATGACAAGACAAGCCCTCATCTGGAACCCTCAAGGAAAGAGGAAGACGGAACGACCCAGAAATACATGACGCCAAGATTTGGAAGCAGATGCCAAGCAGATGGGCGATACTACGAACAATGGAAGAGACTAGCCTAGAACTGAGACGTCTGAAAGATGCTGGTTGTTGACCTAGGCCCCAAACACAACCAAAGGCAGAGATTTCTGATGGTTTTGCATCATTCTGAGTATTAACGAAGGTGAAACTAAAATCGACTGATCTGTGATCTATATATATAGCTCCTCCGTCGTGGTCGAAAATGAGCACATTTCTCATATATTCAATGAACTCGAAGATGAATGTCAAGTCCAATCACCTCTTTAAAAAGCCGACCGAATACGTGGCGTGGGTAAGTGATCTGTGACAATACAGATGAGTCGAACAGCTTAATCGGCACCCAAAAGTAACATAGATTAAACACGCTAAATACCTAGGTGTTATAATTAATGAAAAACTGTCACTGAATCTTCATATTGATGAAACTATAAAAAAAATATATAAAAAAAGCATTTGGGTTTATTACATACCAGCGAGTTTTCATAACACATTGTCAATGTTTTTTGCTTTAAAAAAAGTTTAAATTATTCTATTTGAATGTTAGCTTTAACGTTTTTCTTAATTAACATTAACATATCAATAGATTAACATATGTTGATAAAATAAACTTAAATCTAAAAGGCGTATTACCTAGTTTGTTTATCAAATCATGAACGTTTATGCGCGCAGAATCTAAGAACACTAGATACCCTCCGATTTCAGCAAGAGTAAGAATTTAAAAATAGAAAATGGAATTCCCGAACTCAATTTCTAACGTTAAACTAGAAGCAAGCTAACTATAATTTGTCTATATTTAGTTAGCCAGTTTCAATTTTGAAGTTGTTGTTTTTTTGTTTTGTTTCAGTGCACATTTGGTTTCTTCTTTCCCCCTTTATGCCCAGCGCCCCCTTACCACCCCTATTGTTCCCAGCGCCCCCTACCGCCCCTTTGGCTCCCAGCGCCCCACAAAATCTTGAAAACGTCCCCCAGGGGGCGATAGCGCCCCCGTTAAAGACCATTGGACTAGAGTAACACCTTTAGTAAAATCACTAAATTTAGAAAGCCTTCAGGAGAGAAGACTCAAAAGTAAAGTAGCAATTATACATAAAACACTGAACCATAATCTTCAAATAAAAAAACAAAATCTAACAAAATACTCAGAAAGACACAAGGATAAAGGCACATTCCTCGTTCCATATGCTAGGACAAATTTGTACAAATACTCCTTCTTCCCTAGTGCTATTAGAGCATGGAATGGTTTGCCTGAGCCAGCCAGGAAAACCAGTGACTTGCAGAATTTAAGTCATTGGTTAACATGCATGACTACATGCGGACTACATTAATAATAAGTAATTTTCCCCCATTTCATACGGTAATTATAACAGCACATAAGATAAACATGTTAATGGCTCCGCGTCCAGAGTGTACAATACGGTTGGGCAGTCAACATTATCGAAGTATTGTAAGTAGATCACGATCATTGACAACGTTCATTGGTCTATACCCGTTACACTGGCCAATAGAGGAGCTTATGTGAGTTCAGAGGACGTTACAGTGGCCAATAGAGGAGCTTATGTGAGTTCACAGGACGTTACAGTGGCCAATAGAGGAGCTTATGTGAGTTCAGAGGAAGTTACAGTGGCCAATAGAGGAGCTTATGTGAGTTCACAGGACGTTACAGTGGCCAATAGAGGAGCTTATGTGAGTTCACAGGACGTTACAGTGGCCAATAGAGGAGCTTATGTGAGTTCAGAAGACTTTACAGTGGTCAATAGAGGAGAATATGTGAGTTCAGAGGACGTTACAGTGGCCAATAGAGGAGCTTATGTGAGTTCAGAGGACGTTACAGTGGTCAATAGAGGAGAATATGTGAGTTCAGAGGACGTTACAGTGGCCAATAGAGGAGCTTATGTGAGTTCAGAGGACGTTATAGTGGCCAATGGAGGAGCATATGTGAGTTCAGAGGACGGAAACGTTTTTAATTTACATGACCACAAAAAAAAAAAAAACAAAAAAAAAAACGAAGATCTCCAATTTTTGACCAACACATTCGTTAGAAATTGTTGAAAGTTTACGATCATTGGATGTCCACTTGAATGTCCATTCTTTCTTGTAGCAGATACGTTCTCCTCCATCCAAAAGTTGCTTAAAGCTCTCACCTCACGAACGAAGACTTTATACTCAGAATTATTTTGAAAGTCAGTCAGTCAGAAAACAGTTCTGCAACACTCTCTTGAGAATAACACAGGTGATTGTTTTGAAGTTCGTGTATTGTAGGCCAGCTGAACGTATACTCCAAGATAAACCAATAGTACAAAGCATGAACTCATTCATTCTATACTGGCGATAATTATTCCCCCCCCCCCCCGTATACATATTTACTAATGGCAATTCAGTCTTTCGGGAAGGGGTTCGGCAGAATTGGGGGGAGGCGATCGCACCTACCCCACCTGTATCCTTCAGTGCCTTCAGTAAGCTTCGGGCAGTAGGGGCTGGCTACCTACCTAGGAGATGGAAAACTCTGAATTCAAACCTCTGTTCGCTTGCAGCAATGCCCAATCATGGGAAAGGCTTCGAGTGTCAACCCTGGGGAAAAATCAGGAGGTCGACCCTAAGGCAGTTTGCAGAACCCAGTGCTACACCCTGGCAGAACTTGCGACTCCGCTGACCCCAAACTGTATCGGCACTGACGTTCTTTTCTTTGAATATATCATTTGCGTGGAGAGGGCGGGAGAATTGGTGTGTGGGCGACATCGTTCCGACCACAGGTAATGCCCAGGCATTCATCTCATTTCCAAGAGATGATACATATTTGCGTCACGACTGAAGGAGGCCATAGCAATTGTAGTGGTAAACGCAGAAGACATATTAATCAGTTCATCATTTTAAAAAGTGTAAAATTGAAATTTTAAGAACATAAGCTCCATGTAGATCAACAAGAACACTGTCTCGGGGAGAGTAGCTTTACTAAAATTAGTAATGTTATAAAAATGGTTACTGTCTATTTCAATTAACTTAGTTGAAATCCTTTTTTAACCTAATATGGTTTATCTTCGAGTTTGAAGTGCTGTATTTCATTTGGCTAAACTAATATGCACTTTAGAAGTGATGATTTATAAATGAATGTAGTGTAATTTACTATCTTATCGGCGTTGATAATGAGATGTAAAGCATGACAATGTCCTAATAGTGATAATGTATAATTTTTAAAAAAGCAACAATAACCATAATTTGTAGTTATGGGGTGTGTATGCATGCTTATATTGCTTGGTGAATCCTGATGTGACTTTTAAGTACTGACCCAGCGGAGTGGATACAAGAGATTAACACTGGATCAAAGGGGTAAAGTTGTCTGAGTTTTATTCAAGATTTGTGTGACAGTTATACGCCCAAAGGATTAGTTGGGCTGGAGGTACAACCCATTGGTATATTTCAGGCCTCATAGTGGCCCTCCCGTGAAAATGTCCGTTAAGGAAGACAGGTTAACTGGGATAGAACACTTTAGGCTTTCACATCACGTTTCAGACGACAAGCACTTTACGTGGAAAGGGTGAAAGAAGTCCCAGGCAAAGTAAGAAATAGCAAAATTGTTTCTTTTTTTGCCTGAAAACGTCAGGCAATATGTACTTTGTTTTTTTACGGAGTTTGAAAAATTAAAAAAAAAATATTCTTAATTTTATTAATGAGCATAAGGTAAATCCTTCAAGTTGATGTATAATTATAATAATAATAATAATACTCGCTCGTTTCTAACTTAGTAATCGTAGTAATAATAAAAAACAATAATAATAATAAGACTTTTAATATCACATTAATTAATAATAATTAATAATAATAATAATAATAATAGTAATAATAAAAATAATAGCAACAAAAGAAATAATTTTTAATAGAAATAATAATAATAATGATAATAATAATAATACATTAAAATAGTGATAATAATAAATGGGAATAAAATCCTTTGACTTGACGACAACATTTCTGTTTTATTGTAATGTAGGTCTTCAGACTTCTCAGCTCCCAATTCTCACACACACACACGATCAGATAGTTTATCATTTCGTACCTAAACACATTTCGATCTAACAGAAACCTAAGAGACACATTAAGACTTTACCTTACTGCAGTGTTGAAATCTCAGTGGACAGTTGAAGTCGTCATGAGGTTAACCTGGCTGTCGTAGGGCTGATTCTTCATTACAGAGCTGACCGGCAGCTTCCTGTCAGGAACCAACGTTTAGTTTTCAACTTCATCAAGGAAGAAGCGAGAGTGAGAGACGGTAAGAAAGTGGGAAGAACACTGCCGGAATAAATATTATTATGGGATGTAGGAGCACTCACTTTTCAGCGAAAACCAGAGTCTTATTTGCAAGAGTCGGGGGCTTACAGATCGATGGCGTATGGAGTGAGGGAGGAGGGGAGGGGTATCTCGCCATGAGCATTTGGTACCAGAGGACATTAGGGAATAGGTAGAGACGGAGTAAACAAAAGAAGGAAGGGAGGGGTGGGGAGATGAACAAACATGCAATGATAGAAGGACATATTGGGAAGAAACAAGGACAAAAAAGGAGAGAGAGAGAGAAAGAGATTTGGAAAGATCCAAAAGGAAAGACGAGAGATACAAAAAATGAAATAAATTAAAAAAAAAACTGCTAAAAATAGACATTTAGGAGAAAAAAAAACGAAAAAAAAAATCAAAAGTTCTGGGGATAGAATACAGGACAAGTAGGACAAGAAAAACGTGAAATAAAGCGTACAAATAAATAGGACAAGAAACTAAAGGACAAGTAACACGAGTAACAATAACGACATAAAAGACTTTGATCCCGAATGTTAAAAGCAAGAAAGAAACACACACTACATTAACAAATGGTGGAAACAGGACAAATAAAAACAGGGAGCATATGGATGATGACATTTTACGGGAAAAAATGAAAAGAAACAGAAAGATTGGCAAGCAACGGGAAGAATGACAAGAAACGGGAAGAATGGCAAGAAACGGGAAGAAAGACAAAAAACGGGAAGAATGACGAGAAACGGAGGAGAATGACAAGAAACGGGAAGAATGACAAGAAACGTGAAGGATGACAAAAAACGGGGAGAATGACGAGAAACGGGGAGAAAGACAAAAAACGGGAAGAAAGACAAAAAACGGGGAGAATAACTAGAAACGGGGAGAATGAAGAGCAACGGGAAGAAAGACAAAAAACGGGGAGAAAGACAAAAAACGGGGAGAATGACGAGAAACGGGGAGAATGACGAGCAATGGGAAGAAAGACAAAAAACGGGAAGAAAGACAAAAAACGGGGAGAATGACTAGAAACGGGGAGAATGACGAGCAACGGGAAGAAAGACAAAAAACGGGGAGAAAGACAAAAAACGGGGAGAATGACGAGCAATGGGAAGAAAGACAAAAAACGGGGAGAAAGACAAAAAACGGAAAGAATGACGAGAAACAGGGAGAATGACAAGAAACGGGAAGGATGACAATAAACGGGAAGAATGACGAGAAACGGGGAGAATGACAAGAAACGGGGAGAATGACAAGAAACGGGAAGGATGACAATAAACGGGAAGAATGACGAGAAACGGGAAGAATGACGAGAAACGGGAAGGATGACAATAAACGGGAAGAATGACGAGAAACGGGAAGAATGACAAGAAACGGGAAGGATGACAATAAACGGGAAGAATGACGAGAAACGGGAAGGATGACAATAAACGGGAAGAATGACGAGAAACGGGAAGAATGACAAGAAACGGGAAGGATGACAATAAACGGGAAGAATGACAAGAAACGGGAAGGATGACAATAAACGGGAAGAATGACGAGAAACGGGAAGAATGACAAGAAACGGGAAGGATGACAAGAAACGGGAAGGGTGACAAGAAAAGTAAAGTGACAAAGTGCAGCAAAATAAGAAGAAACACAATGAAGAAGATAAAGCTTAAGAAAACAGCACCATTTTGTCAACACAGACACAAAGAAACACAAAGAGATATATTTGAGGATAGTGAAGGCATAAAGAAAGGCAACAGCATGGACTTTGTAAAGATGCCATATTTCAGTTCTTCTTTGATGTAAGAGAAACATGACGTAGAGATGTGAGAGAAACTGAAAATAATTCAAATTATTTACGTGGTGAAGAAATGGTGTAAGACAGTGTGAATAAAAAAGGGAAGGAACGAGTTCCAATGAGAAACAGTAAAACCGTTTTTATTTTTACTTAGCCTTAGGACCCTGTCCCAGTGTTCGTGTCTCTACATCAACTAGGGGAGGAGGAAAACAACATTAATAATTCATTTCCCCAGAACAGGAAGTGAAAGCAGTGACGAAATATAAGAGGCTCGTTAAGTAGTGAAGAAATATAAGAGGCTCATTAAGTAGTAAAGAAAGATAAGAGGCTCATTAAGTAGTAAAGAAAGATAAGAGGCTCATTAAGTAGTGAAGAAAGATAACAGGCTCTTTAAGTAGTAGAGAAAGATAAGAGGCTCATTAAGTAGTGAAGAAAGATAAGAGGTTCATTAAGTAGTGAAGAAAGATAAGAGGCTCATTAAGTAGTGAAGAAAGATAAGAGGTTCATTAAGTAGTGAAGAAAGATAAGAGGTTCATTAAGTAGTAGAGAAAGATAAGAGGCTCATTAAGTAGTAAAGAAAGATAAGAGGCTCATTAAGTAGTGAAGAAAGATAAGAGGCTCATTAAGTAGTAAAGAAAGATAAGAGGCTCATTAAGTAGTGAAGAAAGATAAGAGGTATATTAAGTAGTGAAGAAATATAAGAGGCTCATTAAGTAGTAAAGAAAGATAAGAGGTTCATTAAGTAGTGAAGAAAGATAAGAGGTTCATTAAGTAGTGAAGAAAGATAAGAGGTTCATTAAGTAGTGAAGAAATATAAGAGGCTCATTAAGTAGTGAAGAAAGATAAGAGGTTCATTAAGTAGTGAAGAAAGATAAGAGGCTCATTAAGTAGTGAAGAAAGATAAGAGGTTCATTAAGCAGTGACGAAAGATAAGAGGTTCATTAAGTAGTGAAGAAAGATAAGAGGTTCATTAAGTAGTGAAGAAATATAAGAGGCTCATTAAGTAGTGAAGAAAGATAAGAGGTATATTAAGTAGTGAAGAAATATAAGAGGTTCATTAAGTAGTGACGAAAGATAAGAGGTTCATTAAGTAGTAGAGAAAGATAAGAGGCTCATTAAGTAGTGAAGAAAGATAAGAGGTTCATTAAGTAGTGACGAAAGATAAGAGGTTCATTAAGTAGTAGAGAAAGATAAGAGGTTCATTAAGTAGTGAAGAAAGATAAGAGGCTCATTAAGTAGTGAAGAAAGATAAGAGGTTCATTAAGTAGTGACGAAAGATAAGAGGTTCATTAAGTAGTAGAGAAAGATAAGAGGTTCATTAAGTAGTGACGAAATATAAGAGGTTCATTAAGTAGTGAAGAAATATAAAAGGTTCATTAAGTAGTGACGAAAGATAAGAGGTTCATTAAGTAGTAGAGAAAGATAAGAGGTTCATTAAGTAGTAGAGAAAGATAAGAGGCTCATTAAGTAGTGAAGAAATATAAGAGGTTCATTAAGTAGTGACGAAAGATAAGAGGTTCATTAAGTAGTAGAGAAAGATAAGAGGTTCATTAAGTAGTAGAGAAAGATAAGAGGTTCATTAAGTAGTGACGAAAGATAAGAGGTTCATTAAGTAGTAGAGAAAGATAAGAGGTTCATTAAGTAGTAGAGAAAGATAAGAGGTTCATTAAGTAGTGACGAAAGATAAGAGGTTCATTAAGTAGTAGAGAAAGATAAGAGGTTCATTAAGTAGTGACGAAAGATAAGAGGTTCATTAAGTAGTAGAGAAAGATAAGAGGTTCATTAAGTAGTAGAGAAAGATAAGAGGTTCATTAAGTAGTGACGAAAGATAAGAGGTTCATTAAGTAGTAGAGAAAGATAAGAGGTTCATTAAGTAGTGACGAAAGATAAGAGGTTCATTAAGTAGTAGAGAAAGATAAGAGGTTCATTAAGTAGTGGAGAAAGATAAGAGGTTCATTAAGTAGTGAAGAAAGATAAGAGGTTCATTAAGTAGTGAAGAAAGATAAGAGGTATATTAAGTAGTAAAGAAAGATAAGAGGTTCATTAAGTAGTAGAGAAAGATAAGAGGTTCATTAAGTAGTAAAGAAAGATAAGAGGTTCATTAAGTAGTAGAGAAAGATAAGAGGTTCATTAAGTAGTAGAGAAAGATAAGAGGTTCATTAAGTAGTAGAGAAAGATAAGAGGTTCATTAAGTAGTAGAGAAAGATAAAAGGTTCATTAAGTAGTGACGAAAGATAAGAGGTTCATTAAGTAGTAGAGAAAGATAAGAGGTTCATTAAGTAGTAGAGAAAGATAAGAGGTTCATTAAGTAGTAGAGAAAGATAAGAGGTTCATTAAGTAGTAGAGAAAGATAAGAGGTTCATTAAGTAGTAGAGAAAGATAAGAGGTTCATTAAGTAGTAGAGAAAGATAAGAGGTTCATTAAGTAGTGAAGAAAGATAAGAGGCTCATTAAGTAGTGAAGAAAGAAAAGAGGTTCATTAAGTAGTGAAGAAAGATAAGAGGTTCATTAAGTAGTAGAGAAAGATAAGAGGTTCATTAAGTAGTAGAGAAAGATAAGAGGTTCATTAAGTAGTAGAGAAAGATAAGAGGTTCATTAAGTAGTAGAGAAAGATAAGAGGCTCATTAAGTAGTGAAGAAAGATAAGAGGTTCATTAAGTAGTGAAGAAAGATAAGAGGTTCATTAAGTAGTGAAGAAAGATAAGAGGTTCATTAAGTAGTGAAGAAAGATAAGAGGCTCATTAAGTAGTGAAGAAAGATAACAGGTTCATTAAGTAGTGAAGAAATATAAGAGGTTCATTAAGTAGTGAAGAAAGATAAGAGGTTCATTAAGTAGTGAAGAAAGATAAGAGGCTCATTAAGTAGTGAAGAAAGATAAGAGGTTCATTAAGTAGTGAAGAAAGATAAGAGGCTCATTAAGTAGTAGAGAAAGATAAGAGGTTCATTAAGTAGTAGAGAAAGATAAGAGGTTCATTAAGTAGTAGAGAAAGATAAGAGGGTCATTAAGTAGTAGAGAAAGATAGTATATACTTAGTGCATTTTATTAAATCATTTGACAGAGAGTAGGGATCTTCCCACAAATCTCGCACAAGGCCTCCACTTGTCAAAATCCGGTAATGATGTGAACACAGAGAAATACTGATAAATCGTGCTGTTTGGTGACGTGTGTTGATGATCATGGTGGAAGTCACTTTTAGACTTGGGAAATGTTTTGGCCAGTGTTTCCCAAACTTTTTCCTAAAGGGAACACTTCGCACATTCTAAGTATTTAGCGGAAAACTTTGTTTATTTTGTTCGAGAGATTAATTCACGTGCTGGCCTATTCGTTAATTATTCCAGTAGTTCGTGGAATCCCTAGTCAGGCCCGCGGGCCGCTAGAGTTCCTCTGAACAAAGTTTGGGAAACACTCGTTTAGGCAAATGTCGTTTTATACAATAATGATCTTTTCTCGTGCACAGTCGTTCCATTAAAGATTCAATGACTTCGCAAATAGTTTTATTTTTATGGTTTTGAGAAGACATAAGACGGAAGCCCTGGGACTTAAGAGAAAATTGTATCAGACACGTATATCCGTCCCTAGAGATCTTTAGCAATGATTACAGCACTCCTCTCCATGACTTTGGATATAGAAGGGTGTCTGTCGGTAAGCCTCGGCTTCAGTGTAGACTTGTCAGAGTGGAGAGTGGAGACTCATCGCTGGATTTCATTGTTTACTATCTAGCGCTTGTAATGATTATGAAAGAACACATTTTAAAAAGTCTATCTATAAGTAAATATATCTAACACAATTTGTCAGCTAAAGTAAACAACTACAGAATATTTAATTGTATGAATTATGAAAGGTCGCCAACATTGACAACATACTTATAGCAGGCCTACACTGAAGCTTACATTGATGCAAAAGTATAGTAGGCCTTGTGAGTCCTATGAAGCTCTATTTTAGTAGGCATACATTGAGTTTTTATTTCAACAGCCCTACACTGAGGCTATATTTTAGTTGGTCTAAAGTGGCTACATTATAGCAGACTCCTTGGGTGCTAGGTAATTTTAATTCATGATTAAGTCTATATTACAGCAGGCTAACACTGGAAATGTATCTTATATTGCATCCCAACTACAATCTAGTTGTTATTCTAGGGTTGTTATGCAACATTATGGACTGTTAATTAGCAGAAAGTTTGGATGTTTAATATTGTATAAGTACTATTTTTTTTTAAAGTTTTGTTTTCTTTATTGTGATTATACTTTAACACAAGACAAACAAGTTAACATATAACACTGTGGAGCAGTCAAAGTTATCGATAAAAATAGTTCATGATCATTTACACTGTTCATTGGAATATACCGCCGCTGTTCATCAATTATAAATTCATCTTCGTAAATATGGGAGCATAAGCGAGTAGTCAGAACGAGATCAGTTTTGAATGTCTATCCCAATGAACCAAGATGTCATGTTTCTGTCTATCCCAATGAACCAAGATGTCATGTTTCTGTCTATCCCCATGAACCAAGATGTCATGTTTCTGAACACACGTAAATACGAAACGATTCAACGTTCTTGGTTCGTAGATGTACTTGAAATTATTTGGTTACTATCAAAGCCAAAAGTTCGGCGCCACACTACAAGACAATATTATTTTTAAGTTTATGTGATGTCTGCCAGTTGATCTTTGCCTTAAGCTTATCCCAGGTATTAGCTAAAAATTGTTTCATAAAATGTCATCCTGTTGTTGTCTGGCCATGTGATTGAAGCTTGTGTTCAAATCTTACAAGCAGACGTGAGTTAAGGCATACAATAAATATAAGCCTTAAGCAAACCAATACGATTAGTCTGCTGTGGCGATAATGTTTCCCCCTTGAAATCCCAGACAACCAATCTCTACCAGACGACACAGAGATTCAGGAGGTTTGGAACAGTCACGACGGATATAGATTGTAAAGAAAAGGAAAACGTATCCGTTAGTGGCAGCTAAATTATCATGATACAGTCTCAATGCGTTTAAACCGAACATTGGTAATTCATTTCTCGCACAAAATCACTGTTAGAATAACATTGACTGAATATACAATTTGAACAAGGGAAGATTCTAAAACAAGCAAAATAGAAACACAGAATTATTGTTTAAAACAAAGCTCATTTAAGGGAAAAGACCGCTTATTACTGCCATGCATCTAAAAATTAAGGGTTTATCTCCATTTCTGCAATATAAAACAAAATTAATTAATTAGTACTAAATGATTAACTAATTGTTTTTGTTGTTGTTGTTGTTTTTTGGATTGATTCGTGTATTGTTATCGACTATGAAGAAAAAAACAAAATTTCAACTTTATCCGAGAATTGGGAAGTGGGTGAAAAATAACATATCTATACATAGTAAGGGGACTAAATGCATATTAATATAACTCCACATCTCTCATTAAGAAGAATTTTTGCCCCTTATTTCGAAATCAAACAAAATAATAAATCACCAACAATTGATTAACTAATTGTGTGTTGTTTTTTTTACTAATTGATACATGTCTTGTCATGTTTAAAGTGTAACTGTGCAAAGTTTTAACTAAATCGGAGAATGGCATATGGGAGAAAAAAACATGTTCAAACTTTTAACAAGACAGACGGACGGACAGACAGATTGAGTTGATATAAAGTTTGTAAAAAAAATTATATTAAACTAGTAGCTATCATTACACTGTTATGTCAATAGCACATGTATAAGTACTAGTTATTGAATAGTCTGACTATTGTTGAAGCAAAGACAATTTTTCTTTACTGTCTACTCACAATATTAATTTTTGTAATTTAACTGGTGGATATATATCGTAATATTAAGGAAAGAAATAACAATTACTCAAAAACAAATATAAATGTATATTACAGTTCACTTTCAAGTTGTTTACAAATTATTATTATTATTAAAAATGTTAACACGTTAGAATTTAATTAACATTCTTAATGACAATTGAAGAGTTATCTTCCTTTAATAGATCTTGTACTTCTGTAATAAAATTTAGGTGAATTTGTTATTTACCCTGACAAAGGAATAGAATTTAAGAAACACAAAAAATGCACTGATTTAATCAAAACAGAGTAACATTTGAAAGATAATACCTCATTTATACAACTTATAGAGCGATTGTTTTTCTCTTAATAACTCATGAATATTAGATTAAAAAACATTTTTACGAGTTACTTATTCTTTTCTCAGCGATATACATCGAGTGTTGCTTGTTTAGGAAAATCGTTAGAGCCGTTTTCTTTTAGATCAGTGTTCACCCACCCAGGATTTTGGTTTCCACAACGATACGAATTGAATAGAGGTATTGCCACAAGGTAATAATGTGAAACATTTAAATTCATATAGTAAACACATTTTTCCTTTTCAAGAGCCAGTTTAGGCTACTATGGGTCGTGGGCCCGAGCAGAATGAACCCCTTCGCGCCATGATTGCTACGCCCCTGATTGCGTGTGTCACATTGAAGGTATGTGCGACTGAAAGTAGTTCCAGTTCTGAGGTTTTAAAGTCCTTAGATCATTGTTTCCCAAACTGTGTTCCGCGGAACCCTAATGTTCCGCGGGGCCTGAATAGGTGTTCTACGAACTACTGGAATAATTAACTAGTTGGCCGCCGCGTGAATTAGCTCAGAATGTGCGAAGTGTTCCGTTAAGGAAAAAGTTTGGGAAACACTGCCTTAGATTATACCCAGGATATAATACGCCTACAAACTTATAAATTCGAACATTTTAAATTTACTTTTATCTTTACTTGACGGCAACAAAAGGCTTATTTTACAGTTATGATGATAGTAGACCTATATAGAGGCATTATTATATTAGGCTATATCACTATAATTGATATATATTGGTAGACTTATATGAAAGCTATATAATAGTATGTATAGTGCTATTACAAAACCTGATAGACGATATATAATCTTAAATCATAACAAAAAGAAACTGTCTACTCTTACTCTTGTTTCCACACCAACTGACTAGAAGTCTTTTCGATTAGTTTTACTTTGTATAACGAGTACGGAAATGTCAAACAGAAGAATAAAATTACGTTGAACAAACAAAGCCCTCCTCCCCTCCTTTTTTTTTCTTTCCTTAGGAAAATTATGGCCGATGGAAAAACGATACTATTTATAGCTCGACGTGAATAAAGTAGGTAGGCTCCCCTGAGAGCCCCAAAACCATTTCAACTAATTTCTTCCAGTTCACACTATTTCACTTGTACACATGAGTTGCCTTCCCTTTAGTTGGCAAAAGAGGCCGCCAGGAGAGATTTGTGCCTTTTTGTTATTATAACAACCAAAAAAAAAAAAAAATCCGAAGTCCAGAGAATTATTTATTCATATGTTTTGCTGCGATTTCTTCTTTCACTCTCCTTTTTACTCTTGATCTGTCACTCCTTTTCTTTCCTCCACTAAAAAAAAAAAAACAACTCTAAAATTGTATTCATAAAAAGTAGATTTTTTTTCTGACTTCATAAATGAGTCTTCGTGTCCCTGGTGAATCCGTTCCCAGAATGCTGCTGAATCATTCATACCCTTTGTGTCTGCTTTATGCACGGTCACATTTAGTGACTTCAGACATGTTGTTGTACAGTTCATTATTGATAGAGGTCGAGACATTCTTCCTTGATCCAGTCATCTTTTTTTTTTGTTTACTTTTTCGACGTAGTACTTTCTTCGATTCTCTTCCTTTCTTCGATTCAATTCTTCGGTATTCTTGTGAATGAAGAGAGTAGCCACTTTCATCTTATAACATAACACATGTCTAAACAATATTTATTTTTAGAACTATGGTAATGGCGTAATGTGAAAAAACGAAAAAACGAAAGCTTAAAACCTTTGGCCACATTACGAGATCTACGGGGCTCGCAAAGACCTTTCTTCAGGGAACAGTACCAGGGAAAAGAAGAAGAGGCAGACAGAAAAAGAGATGGGAGGACAACATTAAAGAATGGACAGGCCTGCCATTGAGAGAGGTTCTGAACAAGGCAAAAAAAAGGGAGGAATGGAGAAAGACGGTCGACAAATCTTGCCTGGTGCCCCAACGGTCCAACAGACTAAGGGATAGGTAAAGGTAAAGGTAAATGGCGTAATGGTTAGACAAATATAGATTTTACGTGATGTGAATCGATAGAGCGCATTCATTTCCCGTTGAAATATGACTACCTTGTATAGGTCACAAAGTTAGTCCCATTTCATTGTATAATGTAATCTCGCAGTGTTACGATAAAGACGACAGATCATAGTGCTGGCCAAAGATTGTCCTCGCATGTTGATGTCATGTTTATTGAGATTATGAGAATACTTTATGAAGTTAAACAACTTTGATATTTCTAAGTTTACTGCTGCTGGGTGGCTGCCTGGTCACGTGGTGTGCGTTTCAGACTGTCCGCACGATGGTCTGGAGCTACAATATACAGCCCTAGTGCAGGGGTCGGCAACCTTTTGAGTCGAAAGAGCCAAAAATTAAAATTGACGAAATTGTAAAGTTTCGAAAGAGCCACAACAATTTTTTTTTTCTTGACAACAATAAATAGTACTCTAGTAATTGATTTTTTTATGGAAAAAAAAAAGATATTTGTTCATTAGAAATTATATCCGCCTGACTACAAAAATCAGTGTCTACCAGGCGGTGGTTTTCTCAACCCTTCTGTATGGCTCTGAGACATGGACACTATACAGGAAACATCTAAGATTTCTTGAGCGCTTCCACCAAAGATGCTTGCGCTCCATCATGGACATACGGTGGCAAGACCGCACTACAAACAGCGATGTCCTTGCGAACGCCGGTATGGACAGTATAGAGGGACTTCTTTTGGTCCGACAGTTACGCTGGGTAGGGCACGTATCCCGTATGGGAGACGAACGTATGCCATAGGCAGTATTTTTTTGGTGAGCTAAAAGGTGGTCGACGTAACAGAGGCACCCCACGGAAACGCTTCAAAGACCAGCTTTGACGTCAACTTTACTTGGCTGACATAGAAGAGAGCACCTGGTTGCATGCGGCCTCAGAACGAGACAGCTGGAGGTCACTCACGAAGGCCGCGGGATACTCATTTGAGACGCATAGAAAATCTGCTGCCGAGGACAAACGCAGACGGCGAAAAGAAAATCTTAATCGACCATCTGTAGACAATAGTTATGTTTGCCCTGGATGTGGCAAAATATGTAGGTCACAGCTGTGACTGCGCAGCCACGGGAAATACTGCATTTCTCACTGATCTTCGGACTCGAAGACTAGCCTTATTATTATATCTATTAATTCCTATATAGTATTTTTCAAAACAAAGATGTGGCATTATTAGATTTGTTTGAAAATATTGACAATAACTAAAGCTATTATTAAACATTTACTTTCAAAACTAATTGTACTTCAATAACTAACAATTAAGTCGACAAATGAGGTAGGAGCGTTGGCTTTGTATGGTTTTAGAAAGTTTGGATACATTTAGCTGATAACTTGTTTATAGTTTCAAACACGACTCTAAATTTTCACTTGCTAGTTGGTTTCTTATTTTACTGTTGATTATATTTATGCAAGAAAACGCTTGCTCGCACGAATATGTTGATCCAACGATAGTCAGCACTCCAAATACCACTCTCTTCACCTCAATGTACCTCAATGTAGATTATTCCATGCGCCGAATCAGCTCGCGGCATTTCTTTGAAAGCTGTCCACTTTTCTTGCGTTACGCACTTTTTATGTAAAGAAGGAGCTCGTAATACAGAGTCTTCATTTCGTGTAACAATTCTTAAAACTGACGATGGTATGGTGTTTCTCACAAGATGCTATTAACAATCTTGATTACCAAATAAATGTATGACCTCAACTATTTCGACCGGAATCGTTTTGGGCATACAGAGCTTCTTGTGTAATGAAACGTAAACATTTCGTGGTTTATTTTGCTCCGAAGAATCGTTGTTGCTCCTTTATTTATCCCCTTGATATTTCTGGCATGCTCCACCTTTCCTTCTAGTTTGTCAATAGACAAGTTCTTCTTTTGGACCTTGGGAAGACATATATCTGACAAAATGGGCAACTTGTATCGTGTCTTTATGTCTCATCTATAGCAAGTGATAAGACAAAAGAAAGTTAAATATCTCCCCCCCCCCCTTGCAAATATGTTAAATTTCAAAACATTTGAGTTATTCTATTTTGTACTGTTTTAGTGGATAGTGGCTAAGAGATAGAATTGGTGCCTAATCTTAGTTAAACAATTTAGAACTATTTGAAAAAAATATCTTCGATAAAATAAATAATACTTTCTTCTGGAACTCAGCTTTCAGCCGCAGCTTTCCATCAAAAGAGCCGCATGTGGCTCGCGAGCCGCAGTTTGCCACCCCGGCCCTAGTGAACAGTCATCCCCCTTTTAATAGTCGTTGGATTGTAGCCACAAGACAGCTCGTCCAACTAAACCGTTATAGGCGTATTATATTTTAGAACTTTAAATAACTTTAACAAACTTCTTTTGGGAATAAAAACTCGATTTACCTTTTATTAACAATATGCTAAGATTCAACTTTAGATAAGATTTAATCTAATACTAACGAATCGGAATGATTTTAGAACAAAATCTAACTCAGTACAAAGTCCTTACGTCTCGTACGTCCCTGTGTCGTCTCTCATTCAACTCTCACCCACGTGACTTCCTTCCATACATTATGACATAACAGCTCATGGTTTCATCATTCTACATCACCAAAACAAAATAATAATAATAACACTCCTTTTTCTTGTCGTAACCTTGGAAAGATACATATACACTCCGTAACCCCCCCCCCCCCAAATATACAAATGTACCAAATAATTGTGTCCTTTTTTTTCAGTCAGGACTTACTAGGCTACACGTAATAGTAAATGACAATTAATGTTTGTGGGTCTTTTTAAAAGTAATAGACAACTATCTTTCAATAGCTCCCGTGTGACCCTATTAGTCACTGGCCCGGGCGCAATGAACCCTTTCGCGCTATGGTTGCTACGCCACTATTCTGGGTGACTTTTTCATGCTCACTATTAGTAAACATTGGTTTATTTTAGGGGTGAGCGATTCGACTATTGTTTTATCTTATCTGGTTCAAGTAACGTCGGTTGGTCGTTGAAGTGGCTTCACATCACTCTCGTCAATCTTTAGCTAGAGATCCGCTTCATTGTCCCTACCAACGCTACGTCTTGAGTGGCAAGTATGATTGCTAGAGCTGGAATGCTCCTATGTCAGCTCTTAAGTGAATGTATGCCTGCAGATCGATTATCTGGTTACATGTATCCAGAGGTCAATGTTAAGCGATAGATCACTTTTCCCCAGACGTAAAAATTGCCCTGCACTCCCCTAATTGAGAAATAGCAGCCTGTTGTGGATTTACTATAGTCATTTGTTGATATTTTAGAGTGCTATTAAAGTAATAGCATTCTAGATAAATCTGTTCTTGGGATAATAAAACTTGAAATTGCTCTTCGAAACGGCATCCTTTAAATAACAATAGTCTGTTGATAATGCATTTATATAAAAAATTATATTTGTTCGAAGTACTGGTAGTGTATGATAAAGCCTTTAAATAATTATAAAATACTTCTATTGAAACAATACGATGGTATCAAAATATAAATTTACTTTTAAAAAAATAAATGCAATCAAAGCACATGTTCAATACTACTCATTAAAAGTATACAAAAAAAACAGACAGTTCTATTTACCAGAGCACTCATTCATAAATAATTTAAAAAAACAGACAGTTCTATTTACCAGAGCACTCATTCATAAATAATTTAAAAAAACAACACTGTTTTTAAATCAATCCTTATTCTTGAAGATATTTTTTTCTACATTAAAAAGTTGATTGTAAATAATAATATTGACAATATCTTCGTTTCCGAAGATTACGGATGAGTGCAGAGTTTCACATGTCTACTCCACCCAGTTTTGACCAGCATGTTTCTACGCATCTCATGCAGACAAAGCCGTTGTCCGCCGGTGGTCAATTTAAGCTTTCTTTTCAGCGATTTCCATGCCAAACCGGGAAGTTTCATTGTCACTACGGCAGATTGCATCGATGATCGAATTATCTACTTCTATCTAAATTTTCACTTGTGCAACTTGGAAAAACCTATGCGGCAAAATATAAAGTTCTACAAAACTCATGAAAGTATTAAAATCTCCAGAAAAGTCTAAAAATCTCCTGAAAAATAGACAAAATTGTCATTCTATATGGAAAACACTAATCCTACAGGCATTGGCAGCATTCATTTAATAAAAATGTAATAAATGGCAAATTTTAACCTAAACCGGAAGTTCCAATACTTTATTTACCTTAATAGTTTACTTAGTAAAGAATGAATAAGATATAAAGAGGAATTTATTTTCTATTAAAAAATCTAATCGGACTAGGATCCATAATTTAGGTCGGAATCCAATATCGGAGATAGAAACTCTAAAGTATAACCTACAGCCATCTGCTATCTACAGCCGTCTCAGACTAGTGAGCCACTGTGGTTGGCATCGGGCCTAAAGAGTGGTTTTGGTCTGCGCAATCCATATTCCACTATAAATATACCTAGTGAAGGCTGGATGACTTGTAGTGTATCACGTAATGGAGACATACACCCAACCACCCACCCAGCCATCGACTTGACTATATACTAGTGAAGCAATGCGATGTTGGGGAAGTAATGCGCACCAGGGTTATGTCAAGCGGACAAGGAAGCATATTTAACACCAGGCGCCTGCTCTCCCGTTCAAAAATAAGTTGATTGCTACTGAGCTCCTCTATGCGAAAGGGTGCGCACTTCTTGCATACAAGAATAGGAGGTTGGTTCAACTGGCTGTCCATGAATTCGCTGAGGCTGCTGCTTCGTTTGGTCTGTCCATTAACCTAAAAAAAAAAAGGTCATACTTCAGAAGTCCCCAATGGGAACTAATTTAGATCCACAAATCAATGTGAATGGCCATCTCCTTAATGTCGTTGACCACTTGACCTACCTGAAAGAAAGAGAGAAATAGACAACCGTCTTGCAAAGGCTAACGCCGCTTTTGGTCGCCTCAGAATGAGAGTATGGCGGAATAGGTCTCTTTACCTGACAATAAAAATCAATATTATTAAAGCAGTGGTTCTGACCACAATTTAGTAAGGCTTTGAAACCTGGGTGCTTTTTCGAAGGCATTTAAGGCTCATCGAACGCTTCCATCAAAGGTGACTTCGCTTCATGATGGGCATATGCTGGTATAACTATGTTCTGCTAGAGACGGTGTGGACAGAATAGAAGCACTAATTACCATTGGACAGCTGCGCTGTGTCGGACATTTATCCCTCACGGGAGACGACCGCATGCCAAAGGCGTTATTCTTTGGCGAGCTTAAAGGAGGACGGCGTAACAGAGGTGCCCCCCGTAAGCACTATAAGATCAACTCAGGTGCCATTTCGCCCTCACTGTCTAAGAGGAAAGTAGTTGGCATCAGATGTCCTCTGAAAGAGAGCTCACACAAAGGCTGCGGGACGAGACTAAAAAAGCCATTATTGACAGGCACAGAAGACGGAAAGAAAACTTAAATAGACGGCCAGCGGACAATGGCTGTCTGCGGAAAAATATGCAGGTCGCAACTGGGTCTGCATAGTCAAGTGAAAAACTGCAATCATCCTTTATCTTCGGAATCGAAGACATTGTCATTCTATTGATATTGAATAAAACACATACACACTTAAATAACTAATAAATGTTTATATTAACTTAGGGCTGTCGGGTGGGCAATCGCCCCAGGCCCCGCGATATAGAGAATCCTATCACTCTATTATCTCTTAATTATAAACACACAAACACAAAACTCAATCGACTTATCTGATTAATAAAAACACAAAAACTCAATGGACTTACTTGATTAATAAACACACACACAAAATTCAATGGGCTTATCTGATTAATAAACACACAAAACTCAATGGGCTTATCTGATTAATAAACACACAAAACTCAATGGGCTTATCTGATTAATAAACACACAAAATAATCCTAAAGTCTCCAGAGAATGGTCTGACAACAGTTATTAGTACAAGTGAATATCAATACAATGACCCCACAGAACTCGTTGAAGCATCGCTAGTAGCAGTTAAGTCCAAGAAAATAGAACTCTACTCCAGCAAGCAATAGTTTGTTGTTGTTTCATTGTCTACCCTATCATATAACAGATTGATTGATGATAGATAGATAGACAGATAGATAGATGGATGGATGGATAGATAGATAGATAGAACGATAGAAAGAAAGAAAGAAAGATAGATAGATAGATAGATAGATAGATAGATAGATAGATAGATAGATAGATAGATAGATAGATAGATAGATAGATAGATAGATAGATAGATAGATAGATAGATAGATAGATAGACAGATAGATAGATAGATAGATAGATAGATAGATAGATAGAACGATAGAAAGAAAGAAAGAAAGATAGATAGATAGATAGATAGATAAATAGATAGATAGATAGATAGATAGATAGATAGATAGATAGATAGATAGATAGATAAGATAGATAGATAGATAGATAGATAGATAGATAGATAGATAGATAGATAGATAGATAGATAGATAGATAGATAGAATGGTAAAGTGTTTAGAAAAAAAAATGGGTTAATGAGGCTATACATAAAAATGGATCAGAAAGACATCACACTCGCCAGGAAATAGTTTCTCAAAGCAACAATTGGACCAGCAAATAAATTCGATCCACTGCTCACATTTCCATACTCTAAAGAATTGCTACATCCAAAGGGCAATCTATATGTTTGGCGGTGTAAGGCTATCATATATAAATCTGTATAGGTTAGGAGGCTATCAGTGTATGTGTTTAAGAAACTAACGAAAGAACCTGAAGAATGTCAAAATATTCAGATTTAAATATCAACATAGCACTTGTTTAACTCCAGGTAGTCACGAGGTCTTCCTGTGTTCTGTATTGAGACAGGAAGAATCCGAAAACACAGCTAGATTCCAGGACCATGACTTCAACAGACTGTTTCAGTATGGAGCCCATGTGGGTGGGAGCTTATAAATGGCAGCTAGTCAATTAAGCATTTTAAAATATACTGATTTTTCTTTTTTTTTTAAAAAAAAAAAAGAGTTTATTCTAAATAGATGTCCCTTTTTATATAAAGAAATTTAAAAATCTTAATGTTAATTATGAATATATTTGTGTGAATTAACATAATATTTGTTAAATTGATCGCGATCTAACAGAAGGCAGGAGAGTCGCTGGTCGCCCACTTTTACGTTATAAGGATGAATGCAAACAAGACATTAAGCTCTTCAAAATCGAAACTAGCAGCTGGAAAAAATGGCACTGGATAGATCCACATGGAGAGCGAGCATAAAGAAAGAGTCCCAGATTGCAGATGCCATACACAACAGTAGTAGAAAGAAGGGTGAAAATGCAACGGCGCCTGGTGATTACATGTGACCGCAGCTATGCATCAAGGATTTGCCTCTTTAGTTGCAAAGGGAAAAGATCGTAAAATGCCACAGAGACGTTAAATTTAACACAACAATCTGACATGAATAACAACTAGTCCATCTTGACATATAACCAAAACAAACCAGCAGTTGTACATTTTACACACAGTCTTAACTGCCAGCGTATTCTCTGAACTAATCATCAGACTTCAAACAAAAACGGAATTGGGGACAATGTTGAATAAGAAAAAAAAACGGAAATTCAAACGCATTGTGATTCTTACAAAGAAAATGTATATGCGAGGAGAAGAAATGTGTGTTCAGCTGGATGCATAGACATAAATAAATATAGACTGGCCGATTAAAGAGTTTTATGAAACGAAAATTTTTGACTAGCGATTTTGTGTACTTTATTATACAGCATTTATGAGCAGTATAAAAGTTAAGTATTCATATCTATTTCAGCCACACACCTATATATATATTGTAAATAAGGAGGCAGTGTAGTTTTGTTTAATCTCTAAGAATGAAGATCATGCAATTTTTCATAATTCGGAAATCCGAATACAATAGATATACATGTTTTCAAGTTACATGAAGTTACTTCCTTCGGCCAGTCTATACTTGTTTTATGTCTATGGTTGGATGATGATTTAAAAAATAAAATGGAGTTGGAATACAGTTAGTAACATACGATGGCTAAAAGAAAAACTTGTTATATTGTAATTAAAGTCTAACTTTAGCATGAAAATATGTTGAAGATTAATATCAAATTTAACAATTTTAAAAATAAGTTCTAAAAAATCTATTTTTAAAAATTAGATTTAGGAAATATGGAGAGGAACATTCAAACATTCTCTAATTTAATCGTTTATGAGATTCGAAGAATAGAGAAGGTCAAGGTTACAAATGATAAATTTTTTAAAGTTTACGTCGCCTGGGGAAAATATATATACCTTGGAAGATTCAAGTCTGAGCTCTGATAGTTTAATTGATCGTGAATTGTATTTACGGTATGTGTAATGTGCACATCCTGCCAACTACAAACAAAAAGAATACTTGGAAACAAAGAGATGAACAAAAACTTTGTTACAAACTAGCAGAAGAATTATTATTATTTTTTTTTTTAAAGAAGTCTGAGCTAGAAATGTAGAAATGATGGGATCGATATTTGTAGTTAAGAGTACTCTCCCATGTGTTGCAATACAGAAGACAGAGGTCAGTTTATTGCCATCACGATTATGGACAAATCCCAGAGGACCGATTATGTTTCATGGCAATTAGGCAACATTTCTCTCTCCCTTTTTTCACTTTTCAGTTAAGCCAGAGGTCCATATGGCGTCAATAGTAAATGAATTCCCTTCCAAACAGAGGCTCAGCGACTTGCAACGTGTAAAAGCCAATTGTTCGGAGCGATCTTTGCAAGATCAGTCAACTCTAAGACTTCTGAACCTAGTCTTTTACAAATCTTCCAGCTTGATAAATATTTCATACCGGTATAATTTAAAATCGAAGCATCACTTTCAAATAAACAATAATTTACAAATGTATGAAAATGTCTATATTTCTCTACATTCTTTCCCTGTACAAAATATTTCCCCTATCTAAGTCTCTCTGTACAACAGTAACACAGTTTCTATATAGTCAAAGCAATATTCAGATCATACAATATGTAGATGGTAAAGGTTTTGGAGTTTAACCTTCAACAAAAAAATGGACTGATGTATGTACATCATTTAGGTATAGTGGACTAGGTACACTTTTATACTTAGGATAATTAACATTTGAAAAAATAGATACTAAAATAGTTTTCCGTTCAAATCTTTTAATGGGCCTACCCTTTTTATATAATATTCCTTTTATTTTTTTTTTCTAAAAGCCAAAATTATTCACATTTAAGTTATATTAGGTTATGTAGTTATAAAAATGACAATTTATCCATTAATTTATCCATAAATCAATCAATATCCTCGATATCTTTGGTTATCTGCCCTTGCATACATTGCTATGTAGCGTATTGATAAGTGATTAATATACCGTACTTAATGCTTGGTTATTATCAGTGGATCACAATCCAATTTCTGTCACATTCTCTAAACGCTATAGCTCTATATCAATATAGTCAAATGTTAGTTCAGTATAATGCTAAGGAACTTAGTGACACAGCAAAATTAAAGTGAAACAATTATTTTTTATGTCAGAATGGAGAAAAGCCACATTTTACCAATCAAAGTGAAAACATTTAATTACTCAAATGGAAACGAAAGTAACCCTCCGTTATTAAACACAAGAGGGCTTAGGATCAATGGCTTCTCGTTCATTATTTAGTCCAGAACGTTCTATGTACACCAGCAGTTCTGTTCTTGGTGGTGATTTCTGTGTTGTTTTTTTGCTTGTTAATGGAAATTGCAGCTGTGAATGTTGATCGCTGTCTATTGGGACAGGTCCATCTCATTGTTAATGACAAGTGTAGCAAAAATTGGAATTGCTGGATATTTAATGACATCTGTGTTTCAACAGCATTCTCCCACTTAATGTGTTTCACAGACTAGAGAACATATTTGTTTTGTTTTTGTGTAAGGTTGTTGATCAAATGTTTATTAAGTGATTGTATTAAAATGTCTATCAGAAACTGGGGGAAGGGGCAATCGCTTCATTGAAATATTGAATGAACACAAAGACTGAATGTTAAGTGTATGAACACCAATAGACTGAATGTTTAGTGTGTGAACACCAATAGACTGAATGCTTATTGAATGAACACAAAGACTGAATGTTTAGTGTATGAACACCAATTGACTGAATGTTTAGTGAATGAACACCAATAGAATGAACGTCTAGTGACATTCTTGTGCACCCTATTAAGCAAAATAGAATAAACCGATTTTAGAACGTGCATTAAACAAAAGAGAACCCTGTTTGCAGCCACCATAGGAGAACAGCCACAAAACATAAAGCAGTTAGTGCACTAAGTTTATTTTTGGATTGTTGACAAGTTTATTTAAAACGATGATGGGGTTTTTCCGTAAGCTTCAAAAATGGTTTGGGTGTTGCTAGAAGGGGGCAAGACATAGTATTTAAAGACTTGCAGATTCAGTTTCAAGAGAGCTGCGACTAGAGTCAAAGAATTTAAATTGAATAGTATTGTACATTTATGTAGTGTGTATGTGACAGGTGGGGAAATGTGACGTGTTTGGCGCGTTTTATGTCTAGGGGATGATTATTTTTAAAGCTATCACACACCAACCTATCAGCATATGAATCGGGAGCAGACACGCAACGAGACAAAGCAATGAAAGATAGACACAAAAGTTAAAAATGAAGAATATTTATTTACATAAATATACATATAAGAATAAAAAGGGGGAGGGTTTGCACCTATCTCTAATTGATAATAATTTAAATCATCACTCTTGCACCTAATAAGAGAGTATGTCACTTTGTCCTCTGACTTAGCTGGTTGTCCTGTTGATGTCGCAGCTGGCTGTGTCCTGGCTTGAGGTTCTGCAGCTGGAGGTGGCGCTCTAGCGGATAGAGGGACGCCGGTGATATAGTTCTTGTGGAGTCTCAATCCCCAAAATCTAATATCTGTAGTGGGCACAGTAGGGCGGGTGGCCGGCTACCGTGGGCACAAGGTTACTGCGGGCAGAGCTGATCTGCCGTGGGCAGCGTAGTTGACAGGATATGTCCAGTGAGTTGCAGAGGGTTGGCGTAGCTATGACGTCTCACACAGATCTGAATCTATAGGGACGTCGCACCTAATAGCTTGACAGGTGGGCTGTCGAATAGGCGGGCAATGCCGATAGCGCCGAGTAGTAGAGTTGAGTAGATCTCAGTAGGCAAGTGCAGCGCTGAATAGCACAAAGCACACAAACAGGTGATTAATCCAATAGATAAATAGGCAGACACCTGAGGGAGGCACCAGGTATTCCTCTAGGAGGGAGAATAAATGATATAGTCCAGACTCGATAGCTCAGCTCGAATGAGAAAGAGAGGGTCTGACTTGATTTAATTTACCTTATATACAAAGGCCTGGAAAATGTGAGCGGAAACAGGAAATGTCCTAGGCTAAGAATTTTCTTACACGTGGGTGAATTAGACTTAAGATGGGAGTGGCACATGGGTACGTCGAGAGGCGCTTTGACTCGAGTAATCTCCTAGATCAAAGAGAGAAGTAGGAAAAAGGGGGGAGGGGGATTGACTTGCAGTCCACACAAGGTGTTGTCCACTGCGGCTGTCAGACATCCTGCCGATGCGATCAAAGAGAATCGTGGGAGAGAGGGGGGAAGAAAGAAAGACTGACTCGCATTCCCCTCAAGGTGGTGTCAACCGCGACCGTCAGTCAGACATCCGGCCGATAAGACAAAGGAGATAGTGTGATTATCTTTCCCCGATCAAGGGCAGATAAATGAAAGGACTGGCCTAGTTTTCTCCAAGGTGGTGGACTAAGCCTAGCCTGGAGAGGAAAAGGTGGGGCGGGTGGAGAATTTAGGGGTAGGATGGTGAAATAATTAAAATAAAATAAATAAATAAGGAAAAATAATAATTAATTCTGCGATAATTTAGAGTGACTCTGACAGCGAGTTTTTGACTTGTCACAGTGTATAGTATTCAAGTGATTCCAAGTTCCAGATAAAAAGTTTTGTATTTATTTTTAAAAAAAGGTTTCAATTTTGTGTACAGTCTGGCATCACTTTGAGAATTCTGAAATAGTTTTGTACATTTATGTAGTGTGTATATCATTAAAGTGATTCCAAGTTCCAGATAAAAAGTTTTGTATTCATTAAAAAAAAAAAGGTTTCAATTTTGAGTATGTATAGTCTGGCATCACTTTGAGAATTCTGAAATAGTTTAATTGGAAGAGTTACACAAAATTAGAACAAGAAACACATTGTCTTATCAACACAATCTCATCGTACCATCAACAAAGATATTGTGTCATCTGGCACTCATATATATATTGTCACATGGAGTTATAATCTCTATTTATTGTGTTCAAAATTAAGGAGTTATATAAATATATTTCTTCTAGTTGTTAAAAGAACTGACCAACATTTCGCCCTTAAAAAAAGGCATATGAAATATAAATTATATGGTTTTATTTTATAATTCACAGAAGTTTATGTGGCAATTCACATTAATTAGTGGGTCATTTTAATTAGTTTAATTTGATAAAAGCTGTGAAACTATAGATTAAAATATTATACAATTTTAAGTAATCTAATCAAAAACATGACACTATCTTTCATTATCGTAGAATATTTTAATTGAAACAATATGTACAAAATAAATTTGTCACAAATAACCATCAATTCAAGAAGTTGTTCCCAAAACACTGCTATAAGTCATCTCTTGTTTTGTTCAATTTTTCTTTGTAAATGATTTCAAATTGATATCTACAGTTTGCAGAGAAAGCTCAAAGTAACATGGCAGATGTCAATGAAAAAAAAAAAGAAAACTACAGAAGTAAATTGATGATATTTGGTGACCTTAATATGCAAACAAATTATTTTGAGTAATCCATGTGTAACTGTACTGTCTGGTAGATAAATTTTGAAAGTTGTATTGAATTGACCATAAAATATATTTAATAATCCTCACATTTTTAAGTGAACTTTAAAAAAAAGATAGCTATTTCCTTATCCTCATAACAAATGAGCTACTTATATAACAATAACAAAGTAGAAAAAAACAAACAAAAAAAAAAAAAAAAAAACACCATGTCATGAAAACTCCCACATTGAATAAACAGGTCATGCATTCATCTGAATATTTATGCTTTTCAATTATATATATAATTATTGCATTTTGTATATCTACTTAAGCCAAAGCGATACATTACATGGTACAAATCATCTTTAAAGAGAATTTTTAAAATAATTTTAATAAATGCCGATGTTAAAACTCTAGAATCAAAACATGTGATAATTTCCCAAAGATCATATCAGTGCTGCTGATGTAGATGATATGAATTTGACAGGTATGGATGGTCAACCTGTACAGTTACAAATACAATAAAATACGAAAATTCTGCAGTGAAACCTATGTGAAGTATCAGTATAGAAATATAAAGCTTGTTATCTAGACTCCAGAAAAAAAAAGATACCTATAAAAAAAAACAACAAAAAAACTTTTAAATCACTTAAAACATAAAAACATATTCATAGTGTTCTTTCAATTGCATCCAAATTTTCACTAAAAAGGATACATTTCTAAGTAAGCATCAAATGCCTTAATGTGAACTTCATTTCAAAATAACAAAATGGAAACTGCACCTAGTGGAGAAAGTATAGTAGCCTATGTAATACAAATTGACATTAAAAGTAAAAACAAAACGCAGTAATGAAAAGGCAACAGTGCTGAACAAAAAATCAAGAAAAAAAAAAATCATCCAGAATACCAGTCATACATTGCACTGTTATTTTAAAAAATTAACACGTGTTATGACATAAAAGACTTAAATAATAAAATAAACATAAGATATGTATAAATATACAGCCACATGGCATTTCATCAGTTTTCATTACTAAGCAACAATATTTTAGCTGTAATTATCTGGCAGTAGTAAATGTTAAAACATCTTAAACTGTTCAAAAGCATCTTTGACAAAAAAAAATCTATAAAAAACAAACGAGCCAAAAAAAAATGACTGTAGACTTCATGAGTAAAATAAATCATTTAATAAAACAAATTGGTGTTCAATGACTGATATATTTCTATGGTTGTATAAAGTTAGGCAAAGGCACCATTCTTTTGTAGTAGAGCAAATTATCAGACAGAAGGAGTTTGCTTTGGACAATACAAACATAATTCTACTTAATGATTATCACTTTGGTATTATAAAAAGAATCATCTAGCCAAATGTATATTACAAGTGTTCATGAAAAATATGCAACAAAATAAATAAATAAAAGTTCATATTTTAAAAAAAAAAAATTCTTTATTATTTAGGAAAAGTTCCTTTTAAGGAATTCTGAGCAATTTTTTTTCTTTACTTAGTTTTAAAAAACTATAAGTTGGGAAAGAAAATCTTCTTTCTTTTTTTACATGTGTATTTTAAGTCAACCTAAAACACCATTGATAAAGCCCAAAGTAAGTTAAACATTGATCATAAGGATAGAGCATCAATCAAATTCTGGTATGTCTTCATATGAGTAGCCATCATATCCTTTATAAGCATAGTAAGCAATACGGACATGATAGACTCCAGGGATGAACATTAA
Source organism: Biomphalaria glabrata (assembly GCF_947242115.1). Taxonomy (NCBI): domain Eukaryota; kingdom Metazoa; phylum Mollusca; class Gastropoda; family Planorbidae; genus Biomphalaria; species Biomphalaria glabrata. The sequence continues at coordinate 54,668,008 of NC_074711.1, forward strand.
GGATCCCAGCAACAGTAAAGGCCATGTGCGATCAGAATACTGGGAAAGAAAAAAAAAAGAGCATTATTAGTAAATATAAAGTTTACAAATGGCAAATACAGTAAATAATCAAAATCATTAACATAATCTTTATAAGGGCATGGTAGCTGATTGTAAAGTGTGTGGCTTTTGATCTGAGGGGTCGAATCCTTGAAAAAACTATGTTCTTAAAATTCAGGATTTTTAAGGATGCCCTAAGTCCACCCAACTCTAATGGATACCGTTCATTACTAAGGTAAAGCCACATGACAATCTCTTTAATTATATATCATTGATAGGCTTTATATGAAATGCAATGATTGAAAAATGAACTTTACTTTTTGTTTCTCACTATTATAATTTAGTTTTGTTCAGTTTCTAATTTTTGTTAAGACGTAAGTTCACATTGCAAAAAGGGCAAAGTTACAGTTTATTGATATTAAACCTAATGTGGAAATCCTTTACGGTACACAGCATACTTTATACAATCTAGACTGATTCAAATAGTAAAGATATTAAATTAAAGAACAAGTAAAGCTTATTTGAGCTAACTGCACATCACTATACAATTATTGTACACCATTCATGACAAGTTTAAAGGATTTTTTAAAAATCATCAAAATCAGACAAAATATAAGATTTAAAATGCCTGAAAATGTATAAAACTGAATTCATTGCTAACTATTTATTTGTATGCATCAAAGATGTCGAAGCTAAGGGGAAATAATACTTTTTACTTCTAAAAAAATAATAATTATGAATTACCTGAGCATTTATGTATCCTGTTAACAGCAAAGATCCCACAATAATAAGAACACTACCCACAACAAACAGGCCAGTTGCTAGTAAAATTGCTCTGTATGGTACTTTAGGGGGTGGTTTTTCAAACTAGTTTTAATAAAAGAAAAAAAAAGACAGCACATTTAACTGACTAAAAAAAAACAACAACAAAAATTATAAAATAGTATATTTTCAAGCATATAGACAGGTGAATTAAATATTTTATCAAAATTAGATGACAAATTAAACTTAACGCAATGTTTCAAATCAAATGTAATCTACAGGAACTAAATATCAAGTTCTCAGAGTATTTTGCACTGTAGTAGTTAAAAATGTTTGAGTTTTGAAATGCTAGCATTTTTTGGAGAGTAAAAAAGACATTTTTTGTGTCTTCTAACAGTTATTACTCTGTAAGGCCACAAGTAAAAGTTCATAAAATATGTTTTGTATATGTCAGTAGTTTTTATGTCAATACAGTCTAAATATGTAGCCTAATCTTTTGCTTTAATACATTTATTTGCTACCTTTAAGAGTGAAGTTGTCATATTCATCCATAAAAGATACAGCTTTTAAAATTCTTTTTATTGAAGCCGTTTTTTTTTTGTTGCTATAGATGTTTTTATGCAACTTTTGAATTGATTAATATGAAGCTTTGTGGGATAAAACTACAATACAGATAACTCGGGAAATGAAAATGTTTGACATTACAGATTTCTTAGATGTTATTTATATTATTTTAAAAAACTTAAGTCATGAAAAAAAAATATAAATAGATCAGGTACCTGAATGTCTACAAATCCATCTCCGGCTACTGTGTTGTGGAGCCTCTTATACTTGGAAGAGATTTTGTCTACAAGTTTTCGAGGCATTATCAATATCTTGGTATCCGCCACTTTAGTATTGCAAATTTCTACATTAAATCTTCATATCTCTGTCTCACAAGTGAAAACTGCAGAGCTGGTGAGGTAATAATAAATGATAAATAATCTATACTTAGAAGTATTACTATATATGTACTTACATCCTAGATGTAACATATATATGCTATATGTAATGGAATAAGAAATGTGCATTTCTTTGTGAGAGCTTCTGAGTTTTTGTTGCTTTCATTATAAGTGTTTTTGTAAATTTTTGTTTAATGTTTTATATTTTAATTATTACTTCTAAAGTCTTCTAGGTGAGGTTTACTTTTTAGTCTTTCCTGAAATGTCTTAAGTTTAACAATTTAACTAGTCTAGAAACTATGGGTTCTTTATAATTAGTATGTTTTCTTGAGAAGAGGGGTCCCAAACAGAGGATACATTTAATATATATTTCTAATAGTAATAGTAATAAAGTAACTAGAATAGATCTAAAAGGTTAAATAGCATTCTCGATCTAGTTATAGATCTACTTCGTCTATGATTTAATTGTTTAAAAGTAAAACCTAGCCAAGATTAAGCATGTATCATAGTCTAAATGTATGAATAATGAAGGCTATGTATTTTTGATAATCTGTCATACCTTTTGTATAATACTATAAATAGATCTAGAAATAATTTCAACAATTTTGAACAATAACAATCATTTACAATCACAATGTCAATGACACTGTGTAGTCATTGTAGACATCATACTAGATCTAGATCTATATATAGATCTAGAGTAGATTATATATTATATAGTCTATATACTCATAGACTCAATATTTATAGTATAGACTCTATAAATATAGTCATTGATCAGCAATTCATCTTGATGATCTAGGACTCTACGTTAAATATTATATGGTGACTATGGATTATCTCATGGAAATGAGAATGCCTGGCCATTAGCTGTGGTCGGAACAATGTCGCACAGACAATGTGACACATCAGTTCCCCCTCTCCACACAGCTGATGTATCCAAAGGAATGGCAAGTGCTGACAGTTGGGGTCAGTGGCATTGCAGGCTTTATTATAGGGTGCTGCAAACTGCCTAAGCCTAAGGGTCACCCGCTCTTGATTTTTCCTAAGGCTTAGGGTTGACTCCCAAAGCCTTTCCCATGATTGGATATCATACTTAACTTACTAACTTAGAGTAACTATACTTATAGTATAGTCGCTATACTATATTATACCATATAGTCTATGTCTATATAGTATATATAGATTCTCTTCTATATGTCTATAGTATATTGACTATATCTATCACTATCTGATTTACATTAGTGTCATTATTAGATCTAGTAATTTACTATCATGATAATCTACTTAATTTTAAATTTAGAGTAGACCAGCTGTCACTGCAAGGCAGCCAGAAGGCAGGGGTTTGAGTTTGAATTCAGAGTTTTCCTTCTCCTAGTCCTAGACCTAGTCGTCCTAGACTCTAGACCTAGAATGTCTGAATGATAGTAGACTATGACTATGACTAGTCATGTCATAGAGTTCATAGATGATAGAGTAGATGTAGTTTTGTAGATCTAGAGAGTCTATATATATATAATATATAAAAAAAATAATTAATTAAATTATATATACTATATATTATATAGATTTAATAGATCTATGTATATTATATCACCTTTCCGACAGATGTCCAGGTACCAAAAAGATCTATAGTCTATAAGTAGATTAGATTTTTTATATCTATGACAATGAGACGCTAAATCTAAAGTCTAGTGTAGAGCTGAGTGGCTGAGTCTAACTAGATCTAGATCTATGTTTCGGATCGGAAATCAACAGTCCATTTGTCAATACAGGCTTAACTATTTTCCCTACATTGAAGAGTCTTGACAGCTCTCTCACTGAACTAGATCTAGATATTTTAAAAAGACTTAAAAACAACAACAACAGATATATTTAGATCTAGCAGCTAGTAAATAAAAAGTGAAGCTAGGTGGTTAAGCAATGAATGATACTTACATATTATTACATATATAATTTATACATAATATAAAAAACAGCATTAGGGAAAAAATACATCACACGTAGGCCTACGCTAGTAGTTTCTATGTCAATTCACTTTCAGAAATTACGATTTATGGGCAGATGTTTCCATGGCCAATGGTTAACGAGCAGGGTGTCATTTGGCCAGCACAACGGCCAACCACCTTTACTTTCCCCAACTAAAGTCAGGTACCCATTAGAGTTGGTGGAATCAAGTGTGCCCTTAAAATCCAGAATTTCAAAATCCTAGCCACCGAGATTTGAACCCAGCATCTCAGGTTCGGAAGCCAAGTGCTTATAGGCCTATCTATTACCCATTTAGCCACCACAATGGGACACAATTTTAAGGATAGAACAAAGTGATTTGAATATAAAGAAATATGACACTACACTAACCAGTGCATAAACCAGTAACCCTTCGATACGAGTCGACTTCTCCGCATAGTAGCAACGCAATGCTAATCGAACTGACTTCTTCTCTAGGTCCTGGAGATGTCCAAAGGAAAAAAAAGGCTTTTGGCATGATATATGGCCACCCTAGAAGTCAATGGTCACATGCTCTGCCTAGCTCCGCCCCACCTCGCCACGCTTGTCTTCACCAACAATTTTAACAGAGCTGACATAGACAGTCGTTATGCATATAGGCCTACCGGTATTAGATAAACAATGGCTCTGTGTATCTCTCACTATGACAAGTGGACAACATAAATACATTAGGCCTACCTATAGAAACTTCTAAGTAGGTAGCAATCAATCCGTAACCGTAAAAATACAAATGTGAAGCTTAGTTCTGAAACAATGAATGATGCAGACATATAGTACATATATAAAAATAGCACTAAATTTTTAAAGAGAGTAAATAGTTAATTAAATATAACGAAGTGAGAAATGCCTTGTCTTTTAACGTGGTCTAGACTAGAGGTTAGTTTGCTTAGCATTGCATTCCTACTAGGCGAAGTTGTCGTATCTTAGGGTCACTGGTTCGTTCCCTGGCCAGTGCGCTCACGACAAATAGTTATAGAAGACCTGACTGCAGACCTGTGACGAGGCTAATAACTATTGGTCTTGACTGACCACTCGTTTTCACGTCACAGTCTGCAGTCAAACCTACAATTACGATTGGTCTCGGTCCCTCATCTTAAAAAACTTAAAAATTGCGTTATCATAGTTTATCATGATCTCACATTTTAAGTCGCTTGAAATAACAATATAGGCCTACATCTAAAAATTTTTTTTTTAAAGTATGTTATATGCTCAAAACACATTTGTTCAACACATACTTACATTTGTTCAACACATACTTACATGTCCAACACATACTTACATTTGTTCAAAATATACTTACATTTGTCCAACACATAGGCCTACTTACATTTTTTAACACATACATTTTGTTCAACACATACTTACATTTGCTCAGCACATACTTACATAAGTTCAACACATACTTACATTTGTTCAACATATACTTACATTTGTCCAACGCATAATTACATTTGTTCAACACATACTTACATTTGTTCAACACATTTGAAACTATACGACATTTAGAAAACGCATGCTGATATTTGATTTTTTTCTTGGTGGAAAGGGGAGAAGAAGTGAATGTCTACACACACACAAAAGAATAGCATTAGCCTATTTTAAATTATTATTAGAAGAAATTAAATTAACTATTTGCCCAAATATTTAATATTCTACAAAATGTTCGCCCGTCTTATACCATTAAATCTTAGCTGTTGGTCCTGATGTGAAGGTGCTTTATATAAAATGATCCCTATTAGCTCTGACACCACTATAACGTTCAGTATTAGGATCTCACTTTAATTCCTAGCATTATCAGTGTTCAGACAGTATCTTCAGATTCTATCCTGCTAAGCCTTTTATTAGAAGAAATATCATGGCAACATCTGGTCGTTATTTTCGTTTTCTTAATGAACACAATGTGGTTAGTCACAGCATAGCCGGCCTTAGGCATAGTCAAATCCGGCAGCCGACTAGGGCCTCCAACTGGTGGGTGCCTCGCAAAGGACTGAAAAAAGAATTTAAGAAAAAATTGCAAAACTTGGATCAGATGTCAAAAGTCCGAAGAGCACTATGACTTTAGGTCTACTTTTTAACTCTGTTTCTCTACTGTTGAACATTTAGGGAAATCGATATATTTCTGTTATTTGTCGATTTAGACACAGGCAGGTGTTTATTCAATTGTTAAGCTATTTCATTTTTCGTTTTGTTTCTTTTTTTAATTTCATTCGGGGCCACCAAATTCACTTCGCATAGGCTTCCAATGATTTAAGGTCGTGCCTGGTCACAGCTCTGAGAGTCAGCGCTTATAATGAAAAGCATTTGTGATAGCCTATATACATGGGCGTAGCCAGGGGGGGGGGTTCTTGGGGTTCAACCCCCCCCCCCCCCCCCCCGAAATGAAATCCCTGGGGGGGGGGGGACGGAATTAAGTGACTGATTTTTGCTTTCATTTTGTTTATTTTAGGTGAGATTTTAATACTAAATCATCACTTACGACAGCACAGCCGAGGGGGTTTTGAGTTAATAACCCTCTACCAGGGGGTTTTGAGTTTAAATCCCCCTACCAGGGGGTTTTGAGATTTAAAAAACCCCTATCAGAGGGTTTTGAGATACAAATCCCTCTACCAGGGGGCTTTGAGTTTAAAACCCCCTACAGGGGGTTTTGAATTTTAAACCCCCTACCAGAGGTTTTTGCAGTTAAATCCCCCTCTTCTATAAAACAAAACAAAAAAAAAATACAAACAACAATCCCTACATTCCAACAGTACAGTTAAGGAAGATTTTAATTTTAAACCCCCTCCAAAATTTACGATAAACCCCCTCTTCAATATAAAAAAAGCAAATTACATACTCAAATCTCTATGAGGGTAGCCAAAGGGGTTTTGAGTTTAAACACCCCCCCCCTCCAGTTGGCGGTTTGAAGCTAAAAAGTACCTCTTCAATATAAAAAAAAAGCAAATTACACACTATAAAATCTATGAGCGTAGCCAAATGGGTTTTGAGTTTAAATCCTCCTCCTCCAGATGGCTTTTTCTTTAAAGTTTAAAACCCCTCCAGATGGTTTTGAGTTTAAAATTCCCCTACAGAGCGTTTAGAATTGAAAACCTCTCTCTTCAATATTATTTTAAAGCAAACTACAGTCACCAAATTCTATGATCGTAGCTAAATGGGGTTTTGAATTAAAAAAAAAAAAAAAAAAAACTCCAGAGATTTTTTAGTTTAAAACCCCTCAACAGATGATTTGACGAAAAAACTTTCCTTTTCGATATAAAATCTAAAGCGAAATACAGGCATGTAATTCCAAGAGCGTAGTCAAGAAAGGTTACAAATTTCTACCAGTGGCTTGGGCTCCATTAATAAAGTGTGAATAGTCTTCTGCCGAAATTGAAAAAAATTAAATGTGGCTCAACAAAGATGGCTAAGACAGATTTTAGGAGCCAGTCTTAGAGATCGGGTCTAAATCAAAAAAATCATATGCCGAACTGGGAGTCGAATCCTTAGTAAGGTTGTGACAGAGCGTCGCATGAGGTTTTGCGGACATGTTCTCCGACAAAATGAATTATAATAAGAGTTGTGGAAACAGCTTGCCGGAAAATGCGCCGAACGGCGTGAGATGGTCTAAGTCAGTAAGAATAGCACATTAGGTTTTTGAAATAAAAAATTTTAATAGCAAGATAATGCATTGTAGATGCCTTAGCATATGAATTTTGTTGGCTTTCAATACCAGAAATAGTGCTCGGCGGCGGGGCTTCGCCCCTCGCTGGGGGAGCGCTGCGAACTCCCCCAGACCACCTTGCTAGCAAGGGCGGGGAGTCTACGATAATCAATAAACTTCTTCCGAAAGGGTCAGACACACACGCACGCACGCACGCACGCACACACACTTACACACACACACACACACACACACACACACACACATATATATATATATATATATATAATATATATATATAATTTTTTTCCGCGGGTGGGATTTCCCTCCCCCCCAAAACCCCAACCCAAAAAAATCCTGGCTACGCCCATGCCTATATATATATATATATATTATTTAACATCTGCACTATTTCGGTATTATTTTTATGATAATCCTTTTGGATCAAAAAAGGAATGGAATTTGTTTTTCTGCTGGCCTGTTGGTGCCATCTAACCGGGACTGGTAAATGAAAATATTGCGGCCTATATAGCAGAATGTTAAATTTAATATTGACATTCTGTAAGCCCTTTAAATGTGTTAAAGTAAGTAGGTCATAGCTAGGTCTGCGTAGCGGCGTTGTTAAATACTGCACTGTACCTATATATTTGAACTCTTGACAACCATACACATTTGATTTAAGTCTATCTATAGTTAAAAACAATAGGCTACCCTGAACTATGAAGGTGATTTTTGTTTTTGTTCCCCCCCCCCCCCCACACGTAATAATAAAATGTGTACATAGAATAATTCGACTCTACATCGATTTGTTTCTTGGCTAAACAAACACAATTTATCGACCATGAGGCAGATGTGTAAAAGACTGCAAGTGAATAGATCGATGGTAGGAGAGGAAAACACTTGTTGCAATGAGCATTAGTCTGTAAGCCTCAGTGGATCATCTTTCCTTCACCATTTCTTACACCATGCGCTGTCTTCACTTTCTTTGTGTATGTCTGCGCGTCTTTCTGTATCTGAACTGTATCTGTATCTTAACGAGGAGAAGACACAGACGGCAAATTACTGACAGGTAAATAAAAGTTATTAGTTCTTTAGTTTTTCTGGTGTGTGTTTTTTTTTTGGACTTGTCATAATGTAATTATTAACGAGAAAAGCGAACTCAAATGTGGAAAATTAGTTTTATGACTATTGTACATAATATAGTGATTAGTTGTAGGCTTAGCAGCCTACTTAAGTAAAGATGAAATATTTTATAAGATAAACTTATTCCACAATTATTTTCTTTTCTTGTTTTGTTTTGTTTGTTTGTTTTTTTTAAGATAAAAAAAACAACAACACATTTTGCTTGTTTTGTTGTATAAATGTCTAAAAAAATTCAGTACACTGAGTCACAACTTGCAGAAGTGTTCGAAAAACAACTGATTTTTCGATTCGACATTATATGATAAGATGAAAGTCTGGGCAGTTATGGCCGTAAAGTTGTCGCCCATACAACAGTTATCCAAGCAGCAGGTGTAGGGTTCGGCCTAGAATTTACAGTAAATTTAACCGCAAAGAAGTGACATAATTGGTATTGATCATTTAAGACTTTTCTGTAAACAATATCGCTATTTAATAGCTATGGATACATTTTATTTTAATCTGCGGTGTATCTAAGAGTAATAGTAAAAACATATGAAGAATCAGAATCAGTTAGACAGACAGACAGACAGACAGACAGACAGATAGATAGATAGATAGATAGATAGATAGATAGATAGATAGATAGATAGATAGATAGATAGATAGATAGATAGACAGACAGAAAGGCAGGCAGGCAGGAGGGAAGGCAGACAGAATGACAGATATCTAGATACTTAAATAGACAGACAGACAGAAAGACTGATATCTAGATAGATAGATTGACATGTATATATGTGTAAATATATATATATTAGGGGTGCACCGAATAGTATTTTTTTGATATTCGGCCGGAGCCAAATATAGCCGAATAGTAAAATATGATATTCGGCCGAAGCCGGTGCCGGATACCTACATGTCTTGTAAATAGCTTGTGTTGCTGAACATTTTACAAAACTTTTAAATAACATACCAATATTCGTATTGAGTTTTTTTTCCTTTTAAATACCTTATTGTTTTAAACAATGTTAATGATAGATGATTTAAAGCTTAACAATATTTATTTACAGATAGGTCTAATTAACTAATCTGTGTAGCACGAGTGTGTGATTATGTACGAGGTCACCAACTGTAAAGGGTGTATGGGGAGGGGGAGGGTCAATGTAAAATATTTTAATATATATTTAACTAGTTACTAGTGTAAATCTCTCAAATGTGCAATATGGCTTGTATAGTGGTCGGAAGTAGGCCTATGTGTTTATGAATTTCAGACCAACTACTGATCATCAGGCTTTTAATATTAAGTCCAAGGACCGCTTCTGGTTCTGACTTTAAGGGCGTAATACTGATAGTAGCTGTTAGTTTAAAGTTGGAATCTGAAGCGTTCTAGGTCAATATTTATAGTTCTAGATTAATCCATTTGCGGCAACGATATTTTATTAACAGCAGGAACATCAATTATACCTATTTATAGCTTGAACCTTAGATGATGCCGAAGCAGAGATTTAATTGTAGCCTGTATGCCTATTATTGAGATTTAGTTTTAGATCTACAGTTGTATAGATCTAAGAGCATTAGGAAAACCAACTATAAAAAAAAATTACTGTTACTTTGAGATTTATATCCAAGTAACTCGACACACGTGATGAGGTGTGGCCTCTAGCCCAGCCAAGTAATTGAGATTTTTCTCTAAATAATCAAACTTATTGTCCGGTTACCCGTGTAGAGGTGTGGCTTAAAGTCCAGCCTCCTAATTAAGATTTACTACCAAGTAAACAAACTTTGTTCTCTAGAGAGTGCCTACGTCCATCGATCTGACTTGTCTATCACCTGCCTATCAATGAGCTCAATGTGATGGACTAAACAAATAAAAGGGGGTGGGAGTTGTTCATCTCTACCTCCGGAGATATATCTGGTTACCCATGTGGAAGTATGGCTTGAAGTCCAGCCCCCTACTAAAAATTTACTACCAAGTAAACAAACTGAGTTCCCTCGCAAGGTGTGACTTCTAGACATTGTCAATATGCTGACATTAAACCTACTTCCATAGTATTTGACTTGTGGTCACCTATCTATCAATAAACTCAATGTGATGGACTAAACAAGTTGTTCATCTCTATCTCTGGAGATATACCCACACAAGGAATATAACATGATAAATAACCCACTCAAAGGGCAAGATGAAATGAAAAAATGTTCCAGCCATTGCTGCTCTGTATGTAACGGGCATTTATAATGTAAAGTTTCATTTCTATTTGTATTAATATATGTCTTTATAATAAAAGATGTTTGGTGCATATTCATATAGATCCTATTTTTAAGCACATTAGTATGTTGTAATATTAGCATTAATACATTCTATAACAGACATTATTGGAAATAGGTCCACTTTATGCTTATTAAATAGGTATAGGCCTACTTTTTACTATTCGGCCAACTATTCGGCAGAGACATTTTACAGGAGCCGAATATGGCCAATATGAAAATAGGACGAATATTTGGCAGAAGCCGGAGCCGGAGCGACTATCCGGTGCTTCCCTTATATATATATAAAGAGAGAGAGAGGGAGAGGGAGAGAGATAGAGAGATGTGAGTGTGTATACATTGTCAACTTTCCTTTTTCTTAAAACTAATTATTATTTAGCTTTTGTTAAAAGTATTTAGAATGTGCTATTATTGTGTCTTAATTCTAGTTGAATACATCTCAGCACTATGGTGCTTATCAAAATAAACTGAATATTTTTCCATATATTTTTAAGCTTTCAACAGTAATGGTCAGACTGCGTAATCTACAGTTCTGTTTGGGTGTAACTGTTGGGATTAGTGCGACTTTCACTGTACTTGTCATGAGGTGGAGCTGGACGTCGATACCTGACACAGGCCAGGAGTCTCACTTTAAAAGAGGTACTTCTAATGTGAGTCGTGTGACAATGAGATACCTTGCACATATGATAGTAATGAACTAATGATGAATAGACCTTGTACATATGATACTAATGATGAATAAAACTTACTTTCTTATTTCTCGCAGCCTTTCTGCTAGTTTCAAGAAAATATTCAAAATAATCCAATAGATACTATCCAAAATATCTCATATTTGAGATAATCTAAAACAAGGTTACAAAGACAGTTTGTGTGGAAACAAAAACTCAAAATCTGCCCCCGAAGTGTTCCACCCAGGTAGGTAAAAAGGCAGGTTTCAATATTTTCAGAAAGAACGTCAGAATGAAATTATATCAAAGAAAAATGACAGAGAAGAATGGAGAAAGAAGATTGACAGATCTTGTGTGTTGCCCCAGCGGTCCAGCAGACCAAAGGATAGGTGAAAGTGAATGTGAAATTAGATGTGAACTTGGCCTAACTAATGTATCTTAATGAATATCGAATTGATCTAATTGTTTTCTAAAGGGTCAATCTCTTATTCAAACTCTCAAGTAAGAATATTTCCTTAAAAAAATATCCTTTAATTAAGTGTTCTACGGTTTGGATGAGGCTGCAGTTCACGCGATACTATGAAAAACTACTTATTAATTGTTGTTTTAAATTATGCCCAACTTGTATGCATACTAGATAAATGTAGTAGTTAGTATGACAGAACTTACTTAACTTAGCAATACATTTGTAAAAAATAATCTAAAACCATTTGCATAAATGTGTTAGCAATATGATAAAGTCTATGTCCCCTACTAAAGAGACTCCAGTGTTTGTTAATATTAATAGTGAATAGTTCTTAAAGTGGTGTATTTTTATGAAAAAACTGCTTGCATAAATGATTTTTAAAAAAATAGACTTTTCGATTGCAGAAAAGAAAAAAGTAGCCGTTGTATCAGAACTTTGAATAGACTAAAATATTATGATGTCGGATTTTCACTATCTTTTCTAGTTTACGAGATCTAAACGGGACGGACGGACGGAGGGACGGACAGACATTCCACACAAAACTAATAGCGTCTTTTCCCCTTTCGGGGGCCGCTAAAAAAATCATAATCGAAAAGAAAATCCACTTATAACTTCTAAGATAGCTTTCAAGGTCATCCCCTTGATAATTAAAAAAAATATATAATTATTGACAAAAGTAACAATATTGTTTTGTTTTAAATGTTTTGAATATTTCATTCAGATTTGAAGATTATTACATTCTAACCAAAGCCTTTACCAGGACGGTCGAATCCGGGACCATCGGTGTCACCGTGAGTCCAGAATGCATATCACACGTAGAGGCAGCTATTATTAGTAAAATTTCTAACTATAGAGACACTCGAGGACAGAAGACTAAAGAGTATAGTAGCACTATACAGAAAACATGAAACCATTACTTTCACATTCCAATACATAGCCTACAAAATACTTTTTATGTCACAAAGAAAAAGCAACATTTTTATTTCATATTCTAAGAAAAATGGAAAGTAATGATTTTCTTTCCTGGTACCATTAGAGGGAGAAAGTGTTGCCTCTAAACCAGTCCTGACGTACCAGAGTTTGACTTTCTAATTCACATGCACGACTACTAGACGTCCACTAAGTAATCCCATGGATACGCGTTATGCGCAATAATCTTCTCTTGTGAACACAATTTTGTAACTTAAAAAATAATCCCCTAGATTATCCTCCAAGATAATTTCTCTAAAAATAAATATTATTCCCAAAAGTAAATCGTTTCCACGCATCTCTTGAACTTCAAGGAAAGACTAAAATCTTTTGTACTTGTTCTATTACAATTACTTTTTTTACAACTCTGAAAAACGATGATACTGTTTATATAGGTTACAGTTGTTGGTTTTTTTTTACAATACGTCTATTCAAGTCACTCCTTCATGGAGGGTCGAACCTGGGTGGGTGGACACAGACCTCGAAAACGGATGAATTTTTTTAATGTAAGGTATTATTGCTTAAAGAGTTTAATAAATTAAAGTATAATTTTACGCAACGTCATTGGGTTGTGATGACGCATAATTTTTTTCTTGGGGGGGGGGGGTGGGAGGGGAAGAAAGGTGCGTCTTGAAAATGTTCAACATTCATTAGTTATTAATAGCAAAATAATCGCTGATAAGAAACAAATAACAAAGTATTTAATTTTGGGTGACCGGTCATTTCATCCCCGGTCACTTCATTCCCTGGTCACTTCATCCCCGGTCATTTCATCCCCGGTCACTTCATCCCCTGGTCACTTCATCCCCGGTCATTTCATCCCCGGTCACTTCATCCCCTGGTCACTTCATCCCCGGTCATTTCATCCCCGGTCACTTCATCCCCGGTCATTTCATCCCCTGGTCACTTCATCCCCTGGTCACTTCATCCCCTGGTCACTTCATCCCCCGGTCAGTTCATCCCCCGGTCACTTCATCCCACGGTCCTTTCATCCCCTGGTCAGTTCATCCCCCGGTCATTTCATCCCCTGATATTTTCATCATCTGATCATTTTTTCGAACAAATTGTAATTTTAAAAAGCATTAAATGAGCAATATTTAATGTATTCCTTTTTTATTTAAATGACAAAATTGTAACACTTTAGATTAGAATAAAATTAAAATTAAATGCCAATAAAAAATATAAAAATTTAGCATTTAAAAATAAAGAGGTAATGTAAAAAAAAATGTTTTTGTGTTCATCTACATCAGTAAGATAGATAAGCTATCGATTGTAACTACAGAAGACGATCCATCGATTCATATTGATGAACAATGTTTGTTATTCTCTTAGCCAGTGTTGCATAGTTCTTCCTTGGGCGTTCTTCAGTGCCGGCGCTAGCCTGTAAAACCTTGTGCAACTGACTATCCTTTCGTAGACCATCTAGAAATGTCCACATAGTTTGATGGTGGCATGAAAATAGAGATTGGAGGGCGTGATGCCAACCCTCCACAGCGTTATTCGTTCGCCCAACACCACTGATTACGTCCAGGTATTTATTCCATGTACTTGGAGGGAATAAAGCTAAAGCATAGTTATCTCCTCTGCCACGCTGTCTGCGACCACGTACATAGGTTTGCTCGAAGTTCCGGCATCCGATCGTGTTGTGGCATGGATTCGGCGAGTAATTCATAGGCCAAAGCCGAAAGACATCTTACCATGCCACGTAACTCGTTACAACCGTCATAGTCACTTTTCATGCCCAATTCATTGACTTTACGTAATACAGCTTGACAGAGGTGAAAATAACATCCCGTTACTCTGCATGTCTGAAACTTCTCTTGTAAAGCTGTCATGGCGGCTTTCTCGAAGTCTGTAACACTACTTGCACCACACCTTGGCCTTTGATGATAAGTTATCAGCGCACGGTCATAATTATTCTAATCGCACTTCTATCTCTCAAAAGATTCCCACTACTTGCACCACACCTTGGCCTTTGATCATTACGCTTTAGATAAATACACATCCAGATTTACCATATAATATTAGATTTCTCATTAAGAATACAAAATGGAAGAGGAAACACCATTGTGAAGAAACAAGTCCTTTTACGTTTACAGTGCCATTTTAATTGGGGAACATTTCAACATAACATCTATACACGGCAACGTTATATACAGATACCCAACTTCACTCACTGACTTTCTCTCTTCTTGTTTTCACATTCGTCACTCCCCCCAAGTCCCCTAACTCTCCGATACCCAACACTTGACCATGTGTCACGGTTGACCACACAGTAACCGTGTCACAAAAACCATAAACGCATTAGTAATATGTCATAAAATGTCATAAAATGTCAAAAAGAAAGCATTCTACATAATCATATTTATATATAAAATATTTAATTGGGGATGAAAGGACCGGGGGATGAAGTGACCAAGGGATGAAGTGACTGGGGATGAAGTGACCGGGGATGAAGTGACCGGGAACCTTAATGTTGACATTCTACTGTTTGAAGTCACACTTGTCATTAAACTTCGGATACGAAGACAAGACTTATTGTAAGTTGTATAAAGAAGGTATTGTATTTTTTTAAAATAAGTATTTTTTATATATTTTTTATGTTTTTATCTTAGTTGTTGTTACATTTCTACTTCCAGAACTCTTGCCCTTGTTCAAGTGTAACAGGTTAGCAGAAATACAGTTTTATATCCACACATTCTATTACACTGTAAGAATTTAGCAAAGAACGAACAAATCGATTTCTTTAACGATTTACTAGCTAATTGCCCACACTGGGAAAACCGTTATAATTTTTCGAAATATTTCCTTTTAAAATTAAATTTGGTCTATACAATCTTTATCTTGAACAAACATGGCGGCTATTTCCGCTGTCTTCACTAAAGAGTTAAATAAATAAATCTCAAGATTTGAAGCAAGAAGATTGGCCTGGGTGAAAGAGCGCCGAACCAACAAAAAGCTTAGAGAAGAAGCAGGCCTATCTGCAACTGACCAAACCTCCCCATGCCACGTATGCGGCCGGACTTTTTAAAGCGAAGATTGGACTTAACAGCCATCTTTGTGTCCATAGGAAATGAGAAATGTGCTCATCGATCACGAAGGAGGAGCTCTAGATATAAATAAATAAATAGATGTTCAGGAACATTTCGTGCACCGTCTTTTCAGTCTGGATCAACAGACCTATCAGTACAATTGTCTAAGTTTGGAATATATTTATATACATTCGCGTAACAAGCATTTTTGTCGGGAAAAGGAGGGAGGGAATAGGGTAAAAAAAAACTTAATTTAAAAAAAAATCTATCCTTCATTTGTTATTAAAAGCAAAATATTCACTCTTATAAAGGTCATAAGGTTCACCAGCTGTATTAAGGAGGAAATAGTCTTTAAAAAAATGTTGTACTTGTTTTGTATGCCATCAGCATGTGTGATTCCAGTGTTGCTTGACTATATACATATATATCTCCTGGAGAGATCATGTCTCCAATCACTTTTGAAATTGGCCAAAATTCACAGCATCTATGCTCTCTTGATACAGAGAATACTACGCTGACTCGACCATGTCACCCGCATGCCTGATGGTAGAATCCAGAAAGATATCTTATATGCTGATATTGTGGAGGACTTCGAACCCAAGAGCCGCCCAAGACTAACCTACAGAGTGTATAGAGAAGTCTGCATGCGAGATATGAGAACTACAGGCATCAGTGAAAGAATGTTTGAGGAGATAGCCCAAGACCAGATATCATCACTGGCGGATCCAGGGGGGGGGCGATATCGCCCCTATCGCCCCCCCCCCACTCGGCCGACCCCCCCCCCCCCCGAAGCGGTGGCGGACGAATTTTAGTATAGAATTTACACAATTTGTATACGAATTTATTACTTATGTTAATAATATATACTAATTATTTATATTTCAACCTATTTTTAGATTATTTCGCCCCCCCTTTCTAGTATTTTGGCCGATTTGGTAAGGTCGGGAGGGGGCGATGGCATTAATCCGCCCCCCCCACCATAAACTTTCGAGGGGAGGGGCGGTCCTATTTATTTGTAGAAATCACAGCTTGCTAACAGAATCAATTAAATATGTATATGATTAACACTTGTTATTGGTATTTTAACCGGTCTTTATATTATGTCGTTTAACTGTTGGTTGATTGGAAGGGGAGGAGCGAATACCTCTACTGCCCCTCCCATCTAAACCCTTTGAGTGTGGGGGGGGGGCGGTCCTACTTTTATGGAGAAATCATAGAATGAAACATCAACCAATCATTGTTGTGGCTGTACGGTTGGTTGCAACGAAAGTGTTGGTAGTGGCAGGACCGTCGATGATCATAATGACAAATCATATGCGTCTAGCTTTCAAGATAAGTGGCAACCTTTTCAACGATAAGCGCAGACCCGAAAAGAAAACGCTAGATGAAGAAACAAGAGGAGTGACCTATAAGCAGAGTGAAACTATTGCTTTCGATGTCCTTAATATGTGTGCTTCAATGGGCATGACCAAATCAGACAACGTTGGGTCTGTGTACGATACTTCTGTTTGGCTACCAGTACTAACTGCAGACAGAAATTTAATAAGAACTGTACGGATGAACAATGCAAATACCAGAAAAACCATCAACAGGTCTGGACTTGACAAACGTGTGTACGTCTGCCTTCACAAAGCAGAGTAACAGATGAATCAATTTCAGCGGAAACTGGACACTGATAATGTGGTTAATGGAGATGGCTGAAAATGACAGTGTGTTTATGACCCGGCCTCCAGTGGGACTATAACTTTCTTGCCAGAACTTCATCTGCACTGACAATTCTTCAGCCCTGTCGAAAATCTGGTCATGTTCGGGACGAACATAACTAAGGAGGGGGCAGTGTTATGACTCTACATTGCGCACTGTCATTTGGCGCGACATTGTGTACCAGAGGACACGATAGAGAACAGGGGAAGGAAGATGGCTGATGATTAGAGATGTAAACAAGAAGGCCTGAGATGTGATCCTAAGTTTGGCTCTAGATGTAGTTTATAATTGATTATTAAACGTTCTATTTTATATCACTTTCGTTGAGGTTGATTGCTAAGTTATAGCAATTGGTGTAAGAAGTGGGATTCTCAACGAAAGTGGGAACAAGGTCTTTGTACACTACCGTTACATCATTTTCTTTTCGGATAACCCAACGTAAGTTTTTGTAAGCCAACGTGAGAAAGATACGGGATGGCGTCAACGAAAACACTTGGTCAGCTTTCATTGATAGAACTTAGACGAGAACTAAGATGCAGAGAGCTGAAGGTAAGCGGCATCAAAGAGGCGCTCATGGAGCGTCTGAAGCAAAGCATCATAGATGATGAACAGGATCCGGACACCTATTTATTTGGAATAGAACCCGATACGGGGGAGATTTTGAAATCGATGAAAGATGAATTAGGTAATAAACTTAGCTCTATAGCATCCTTTGTGTCTGAATTGAAAAATGACATAGACAGTTTCAAACAACAATTAAGAAATGAGGTCGCTGAATTAAGGTCCCAAATGGTGGGAGATGTTGATTCTAAAATTCAACAATTACGAAATGAAATGAAGGCGGAGCTGCAAAAGAAGCAAGATGCGGGTGCCACTGTGACTGAAATGACGGGGAAGATTAAACCACCGGTGTTTGACGGCTCTGTGCTTTGGTCGGTGTATCGAGTACAATTCGAGGCGGCGGCGCAAATCAACAGATGGGATACCCAGGCAGAGAAAGCAACTGGTCTTATGTTGGCACTAAGAGGAAAGGCAGCCGAATTGTTACAGACTATGACGGATCGGACGGACTACGATGCCATGGTCAAAACAATGGAAATACGATACGGCAATGAACACCTGCAGGAAGTTTTCAGGATGCAATTAAAGAATCGACAACAGAAGAGCGGAGAGACATTACAGGAATTAGCAGCAGACATAGAACGTCTCGCCCGTCTTGCTTATCCATCGGCAACACAGGAACTTTTGGATGTTCTGGTCACAGATGCCTTTATAGATGGAATGCGAGATTCGGAACTTAAGAAAGCCATCCGAATAAGCGGAAAACGGAAAATCAACGAAGCCCTCATCTATGCCATGTCTTACGAGGCGGCCGAAGTTTCAGCGAGGAACATACACTATTGTCGGACGTTAAATGTGTCGGAAGAGGAGGATCTGCCGAGGCTGATTCGAAGAATGGTGGAAAAGGCTTTAAATGAACGGGAACATTATCAGACCTCAAGGCGTAGTAGAAAGACTTTTCGTTGTTGGAATTGTAACACTCCAGGTCATGTACGGAGGAATTGTAACATGTTGTTCCAAGGCCAAGGCTGTGCATCAGAACGTCAACCGCTACGATTCCACGGGTTTAGGGAGCAAGAACGGGCAGCCCAGGAAATTGGAACTCCGAGAATAACCACTCCTTTCAGAGTGTTAGAGCAAAGCAGAACCTTGAGAGTGCAAGGAAAGATTGGCGTTCGCTCTCATAGGTTTCTCTTGGACACAGGGGCTTAGGGTTTGCTGGGCGTTAGGGTTAGGTTTTGGAAAAAAATCGCCCCCCCCCCACTCCAAAGTTCTGGATCAGCAAGTGGAAACTGTTGCTTGTTCGTCCCTCGCAGATAGCAAAAGAAAAGAAGCGGCCTTAGTCAACAGAAGGAAAAAGAAAGCTGCCCTGTCAGCTAGCCCCAAAACAGATGCCTACACATGCACGAACTGTGGAAAACTCTGCCGCTCCGAAATTGGCTTGATTAGCCACATCAGACCCTTCCCTGTCTCAAGACGAAACCAAAGCCATTCACTCGCCTGGGCGCATTCATTGTCCCCTAAGACAGAAGAAGCCATATTTACTATAATGTCCCGCATATGAGAAAAATCATAATGTCATTTTAGTGAGGGCTGATGAGTGGCTTTTTTTTTTTTTTAGATAATCTTTTTCTTCTTATTATTATTTTTATATTATGAAGTCATATTGCTCAACAAGTCTTTTTTTTTTTTTTGTAAACTTATTGGCGAATAGTGATGCCAGAGAAAACTGAACATGTTATCGGAAATGTAGTTGTTTTTTTCTATCAGCCTATGACGTGTTGTAACTTTCTCTTGCTTTTATCAGCCTAAGAAGTGTGGTAACTTTCTCTTGCTTCTATCAGCCTATGAAGTGTTGTAACATTCTCTTGCTTCTATCAGCCTATGAAATGTTGTAACATTCTCTTGCTTCTATCAGCCTATGAAGTGTTGTAATATTCTCTTGCTTCTATCAGCCTAAGAAGTGTGGTAACTTTCTCTTGCTTCTATCAGCCTATGAAATGTTGTAACATTCTCTTGCTTCTATCAGCCTATGAAGTGTTGTAACATTCTCTTGCTTCTATCAGCCTATGAAGTGTTGTAACATTCTCTTGCTTCTATCAGCCTATGAAATGTTGTAACATTCTCTTTCTACTATCAGCCTATGAGATGTTGTAACATTCTCTTTCTACTATCAGCCTTTGAAGTGTTGTAACATTCTCTTGCTTCTATCAGCCTATGAAATGTTGTAACATTCTCTTGCTTCTATCAGCCTATGAAATGTTGTAACATTCTCTTGCTTCTATCAGCCTATGAAATGTTGTAACATTCTCTTGCTTCTATCAGCCTATGAAATGTTGTAACATTCTCTTTCTACTATCAGCCTATGAAATGTTGTAACATTCTCTTGCTTCTATCAGCCTATGAGATGTTGTAACATTCTCTTGCTTCTATCAGCCTATGAGATGTTGTAGCATTCTCTTTCTACTATCAGCCTATGAGATGTTGTAACATTCTCTTTCTACTATCAGCCTTTGAAGTGTTGTAACATTCTCTTGCTTCTATCAGCATATGAAATGTTGTAACATTCTCTTGCTTCTATCAGCCTATGAAAAGTTGTAACATTCTCTTGCTTCTATCAGCCTATGAAATGTTGTAACATTCTCTTTCTACTATCAGCCTATGAGATCTTGTAACATTCTCTTTCTACTATCAGCCTTTGAAGTGTTGTAACATTCTCTTGCAGCCTATGAAATGTTGTAACATTCTCTTGCTTCTATCAGCCTATGAAATGTTGTAACATTCTCTTGCTTCTATCAGCCTATGAAATGTTGTAACATTCTCTTGCTTCTATCAGCCTATGAAATGTTGTAACATTCTCTTTCTACTATCAGCCTATGAAATGTTGTAACATTCTCTTGCTTCTATCAGCCTATGAGATGTTGTAACATTCTCTTGCTTCTATCAGCCTATGAGATGTTGTAGCATTCTCTTTCTACTATCAGCCTATGAAATGTTGTAACATTCTCTTGCTTCTATCAGCCTATGAAGTGTTGTAACATTCTCTTGCTTCTATCAGCCTATGAAGTGTTGTAACATTCTCTTGCTTCTATCAGCCTATGAAATGTTGTAACATTCTCTTTCTACTATCAGCCTATGAGATGTTGTAAAATTCTCTTTCTACTATCAGCCTTTGAAGTGTTGTAACATTCTCTTGCTTCTATCAGCCTATGAAATGTTGTAACATTCTCTTGCTTCTATCAGCCTATGAAATGTTGTAACATTCTCTTGCTTCTATCAGCCTATGAGATGTTGTAACATTCTCTTGCTTCTATCAGCCTATGAGATGTTGTAGCATTCTCTTTCTACTATCAGCCTATGAGATGTTGTAACATTCTCTTTCTACTATCAGCCTTTGAAGTGTTGTAACATTCTCTTGCTTCTATCAGCCTATGAAATGTTGTAACATTCTCTTGCTTCTATCAGCCTATGAAATGTTGTAACATTCTCTTGCTTCTATCAGCCTATGAAATGTTGTAACATTTTCTTTCTACTATCAGCCTATGAGATGTTGTAACATTCTCTTTCTACTATCAGCCTTTGAAGTGTTGTAACATTCTCTTGCAGCCTATGAAATGTTGTAACATTCTCTTGCTTCTATCAGCCTATGAAATGTTATAACATTCTCTTGCTTCTATCAGCCTATGAAATGTTGTAACATTCTCTTGCTTCTATCAGCCTATGAAATGTTGTAACATTCTCTTTCTACTATCAGCCTATGAAATGTTGTAACATTCTCTTGCTTCTATCAGCCTATGAGATGTTGTAACATTCTCTTGCTTCTATCAGCCTATGAGATGTTGTAGCATTCTCTTTCTACTATCAGCCTATGAAATGTTGTAACATTCTCTTGCTTCTATCAGCCTATGAAATGTTGTAACATTCTCTTTCTACTATCAGCCTATGAAGTGTTGTAACATTCTCTTGCTTCTATCAGCCTATGAAGTGTTGTAACATTCTCTTGCTTCTATCAGCCTATGAAGTGTTGTAACATTCTCTTTCTACTATCAGCCTATGAAGTGTTGTAACATTCTCTTTCTACTATCAGCCTATGAAGTGTTGTAACATTCTCTTGCTTCTATCAGCCTATGAAGTGTTGTAACATTCTCTTGCTTCTATCAGCCTATGAAGTGTTGTAATATTCTCTTGCTTCTATCAGCCTATGAAATGTTGTAACATTCTCTTTCTACTATCAGCCTATGAAGTGTGTAATATTCTCTTGCCTATCAGTCTACAACAGTACCGTAGTTCTGCAAATAACATAAAATCTTAAATATTCAAACACTAAATAACCTCAAACATAGGCCTATTACTGAATTTTATTACTTATAAATTTAAGATCTTAATCTTTATTTTAATATATAATATAAAATTGATCTCGATCTAGATGATTATAATATCGCTCAAGAACTTTTCCAGAAAGTGCGAATAGTTTGCTGGATAATGACATCTCCTACAAATTTACAAAGGTGAGTAGATCAAGCTTAATGAATACAAGACATGGCTGAAGTAACTTTATACACAGGGCCGGATTTAATTATGAGGAAGCCACCGGCAGAATATTCGTGGAGGCCCCTACACGTAATCGAAAGGTGTAATAAAGATCCACTTATGAATAATAATACTTATATCTAAAGCATTGCTTATTTTGGAAGAAAGAAATATAGTTTTTGTAAATTAAATATCATTTTCCTTTTTAAAGAAAAATATTTAACAAGTATATTTTAGTTTCAAAAAGTGTATATTTTTGAGTTTTGTGTAAATAGTTGACCATGGAAATTGATAAAATTCGCCCTGCAGTTTGTGGTCACACTTCAATGTTAGGATGTGTAGTTAGTTTTTATTTTTCACTAGATAAATAAAACAAAATAATTTTAACTATGAATGAAGTTATCAATTAAACTTATTGTTATAAACCTGGTGGCGGCACAGATGGGGGTAGTGGTGTGTAGTCAGCCGACGCAAATCGCCCCAGGCCAGCGCTAGACGAGCGGTCAACCGTGACGAGTTACGACGATCGGCCGAGACGAGTATCAACATGATGGTTCGGGAAGGATCGACGTCGTGAACAGAGCTCAAGAGTGTCACGAGGGACGTAGTCATCTGACCACCCAGAATGGTCGAGCGACGTTCTGTCCGGTTCTAGAAGGCCAGCAGGGACCCTATATAAAGAGCGAAGGTATCAGAGACCAGGAGTCACAACTTCCCGATCTACAGTTCGTTACAACGGCTCAGTACAAGTCAGAGGCGAGACAGACCAGTGCAAGAGTTGATACGGCGGAGAGATATTTGTACAGTCTTTTGTTACGTGCTGCCAATCGTACAGTATTGGCTGTTATTTATTGACATTAAACTATTACGTTATTTTGAAGCCCAGAGTTGTCAAGTTCTTTAAGTTGGTGGTGTCTGGTGCGGTTTGCAGAGAGCCTGGATAGCGAGATTCGTAACAACTGGTGTCAGAAGTGGGATCGGATCTGCAATGGCTACTACGAAGACGTTAGACCAACTCCTTGTTAAGGAACTGAAGGAAGAGCTCCGTGGTCGAGATCTGAAGACAAGCGGCAACAAAGAAACCTTACAAGCACGCCTTCGGGAAGAACTGGTGAAGGAAAAAGAAGATCCGGACACATACCTTTTTGAAGTCGAACCGGACTTGCTGGAACAGCTCACCAGTAGAATGCAGCAACAGATCACCAGTACCATACAGGAACAGATGGCAGCTATGCAGGGACAGATGGCAGCTACGCAGGGACAAATCGCCAGTAGCAAACAGGAGCAGATGGCAGCTATGAACTCGGGGCTAGAAAACACCAATTACAAGATAGACGCCATGGACTCGGGAATCAAAACGGAGTTATTGGCAATGAACCAACGCATACATGCTGTGGAGGAGAGAATCACCAGCATTGACGAGCAGATGAATCAGAGGGTCGACGCAGTAGAGAAGGCCATCGACGAAATGAAGATACAAGTCCAACGCAAGCACACAAATGTACCAGAAGCAGATATGACGTCATTTGTACCTGAAGTATTCGGGAAAATGAAGCCCCCCGTATTTGATGGTTCCGTGTCCTGGTCAGTATACAAGAAGCAATTTGACGCAGCAGCCAAAGTTAACAAATGGAACAGTGAGGAGGAGAAAGCAACAGCCCTTGTGTTATCCCTAAGAGGAAAAGCCTCCGAATTGCTACAGTCTCTACCGAACCAGCAAGACTTCGCCGCCCTTGTCCAGGCTATGGAACTCCGATACGGGGATGAACATCTCCAAGAAGTATATCGTGTGCAACTAAAGACCAGACAACAGCGCCCCGATGAAACACTACAGGAGCTAGAGACAGACATCGAACGCCTCGCACATCTGGCCTACCCAACAGCCGCACAAGATTTTCTGGAGGTCATTATCACAGACGCCTTCATTGATGCACTTCGAGACCCCGAGTTAAAGAAAGCCACCAGAGTTAGTGGTAAACGTAAGGTCAGTGAAGCCCTCGTATACGCTCTCTCATATGAAGCCGCTAAAGACGCATCTGGGAGCGTTCATCAAGGCCGAAAGTTGGAAGTCAAAGAGGAAGAATTCGCACAACTTGTGAGAAGGGTGACAGAGGCACTAGATGAACGACAAACAAACCAGATACCAGAACATCAACCTAGGGCTCCTGTACGGTGCTGGAATTGTGGTGAACTCGGTCATATACAAAGAAGCTGCACTAGAAGATTTCCACAAGCTGGAACCCATCGCAGATCAGAAAGGTATGCACGACCAAGTTCCCAGGGCTACCAGGGAAACTAGCACGCGCCGGCTTCAAGGGGCGGAACCCGGCGACACAGAGAATGAGAGCCCCTGCAACCATCATCCCGGTCGCCGTGCTAGGACAGAGTAAGAGTCCTAAAGTCATCGGAAAAATTGGATGTCAAAATTATCACTTCCTCCTAGATACTGGTGCCTCACGATCAGTCATCCGGACGGATAATGTGGACAGTAGCAAGAAAACGCCAGTTAGAGCCTACTCGTTGAAAACAGCCAGTGGAGAACTGATGCCCATAAAAGGCCTGATCGACACAACAGTCGAGATCGGGAATCAGTCATTCGAACACGAATTCCTGATTGCTGACGTCACAGATGACTGCATAATAGGGCTCGACTTCATGCTGAAATATGGCTTTTCCTTAAATATCGGCGGAGGCACTTTACAATGTGGAGACCTCGAAGTACCCTTGCTTGGCGACGAGAATGAAGAAGATGGCCGAGTCAGAAGGATTAAGTTGGTAGAAAATACAACCTTGCCTGCCAAGTCTGAAATGATCATTTGGGGGAAAATTGAGGACGGCTATCCCACGACAGGAACAGCGCTGGTAGAAAGCTTGGACACCAACCCCAACGGGATAGCAGTAGGAAAGGCACTAGTCACGATTGGGAAAGACCTAATGGTACCAGTGAGAATTATGAACCTCGGTACAGTAGAGAAACACTTTCGGAAAGGTAGCACCATCGCTGGTTGCCATGCTCTTGAGATGATAAGAAACTGTAGCAGTGACAACCCCATCGAAAGACTCGAGTCCAGTGAACCGCAGGTTACTAAATTTCTGACAGAAGTCAAAACGATACTGTCGAAAGAACAGTACACCAAAGCAGAGCAATTCATCAGAGAGTTTTCTGACATATTGCCATCTGATGAAATGGACTTTGGGCGGACAAATCTAATCCAGCATCGAATAGACACAGGAAACACTAGGCCTATACGACAGCAACCACGTCGCCTGCCGCTAGCAAAACACCAAGAAGCTATGGACATCATAGAACGAATGAGGCAGCAAGGGGTTGTTGAACCATCCAACAGTCCATGGTGTTCACCCATCGTCTTGGTAAAGAAGAAAGATGGATCCACGAGATTTTGTGTCGACTATAGATTATTAAATGACGCCACACACAAGGACAGCTACCCGCTTCCTAGGATTGACGACACATTAGACACACTTGCTGGGTCACAGATCTTTTCCACCCTTGACCTGAAGAGCGGTTACTGGCAAGTAGGACTACACCCCGAGGACAGAGATAAAACGGCCTTTTCTGCTGGTAATGGTCTCTGGCAATTTACCGTGATGCCTTTTGGACTCTGCAACGCCCCAGCCACCTTTGAAAGACTAATGGAGCATGTGTTAAGAGGACTCAACTGGACCACGTGTCTTGTCTACTTAGATGACATTATCGTCATAGGCAGAACCTTCGAGGAACATATCGCAAACCTGAAGGAAGTATTCGCAAGAATCAGAAACGCTGGAATGAAATTGAATCCAAAGAAGTGCTCCTTGTTCAGAAGAAGCGTCAAGTACCTTGGGCACATCGTGTCGAAGGAAGGAGTCAGCACAGACCCGGATAAAGTTGAAGCCGTAAATGAATGGCCGATCCCCGCTAATATCCAGGAGTTAAGAAGCTTTCTTGGACTCTGCACGTACTACAGACGTTTCGTACCAAACTTCTCTAGCCTCTGTAGCGCCCTTCATCAATTGACAGAACCGAAGCGGCCGTTTATTTGGACAACGGAATGTCAGGAGGCCTTTGAGCGACTTAAAAAGGCTCTTGTTTCATCACCCATTCTGGCCTACCCGATACCAGGCGAGACATTCATACTTGACACCGATGCGAGCAGTACTGGAATAGGCGCTGTCTTATCCCAAAAGATAGATGGAACTGAGAGAGTCATATCTTACTTTAGTCGGAGATTGTCCAAAGCCGAGAGAAACTACTGTGTCACAAGACGTGAGCTACTGGCAGTTGTGGATGTCATACAACATTTCCACAAATACTTATATGGGCAAAAATTCATCCTTAGGACAGATCACGCTGCTCTTCAATGGCTGTTGTCATTTAAAAGTCCTGAAGGACAAGTCGCCAGGTGGATTGAACGTTTACAAACCTATGACTTCGAGACACAGCACCGAAAAGGACAAACTCACCAGAATGCTGACGCGCTTTCTCGACGACCTTGCAGAATGGAATGTAAACACTGCAGCAAGGTTGAAGAAAAGGGGGGTATCATTGATTGCCTACGTCTTGGAGTACAAGCTTGTGTATCATGGTCCGACGAAAGAATCCGAGAAGACCAGTTAAAAGATGAAGATCTGGCTCCCATTCTGCTTATGAAGGAAGACGGACAAAGACAGGAATGGCATCACCTTTCTGATAAAGGAGCTGCTACCAAGGCATATTGGGCGCAATGGGACTCACTGACAATTGACAACGGAGTTCTCAAGAGGGTCTGGGAAACCGCAGATGGAGAAAGCAATCGCTTGCAGCTGTTGCTGCCTAAAGTGAGAGTTGCCGAGGTGTTGCAAGAAATCCATAATAATTCTAGTGGGTCACATTTAGTTGTCAACAAGACCTTTGAAAAAGTACGCCAGCGGTTTTACTGGTTCGGCTACCGGGATGATGTAGAAGAATGGTGCCGAAGGTGCGTCGCGTGTGCAGCAGCGAAGGGTCCGCACAGGAGGACGAGGGGACGTATGCAGCAATACAACGTCGGTAGTCCCTTCGAAAGAATAGCGATTGATGTAGCCGGACCGTTTCCTGAGTCCCAGAGAGGAAACAAGTACGTTCTAGTGGCGATCGACTATTTTACTAAGTGGCCTGAGGCGTATGCGATACCAAACCAAGAAGCCACCACCATAGCGGAAACACTTGTAGAAAATTGGATCAGCCGATTCGGTGCTCCCATAGAGTTACACTCCGACCAGGGCCGAAACTTCGAATCCAAGATCTTCCAAGAGATGTGCCAGGTACTCGGCATCGAGAAGACACGCACAACCCCTCTTCACCCCCAGTCAGACGGGATGGTAGAACGGTTTAACCGAACACTGGAACAACACCTGTCGAAAGTCGTCGATGATCGCCAAGAGGACTGGGACACCTATATCCCAATGTTCCTCATGGCATATAGAGGATCGATTCACAGCACCACTGGTTACACTCCAGCAAAGATGTTGTTCGGCCGAGAGCTGCAACTACCATGTGACTTGCTATTCGGGATCCCGGGAAATGTGCCAGCCTCTTCAACAGACTATATCGCAAATCTCCGAAAACGGATGGAGAAAACTCACGCTCTTGCCCGCAGGAACATCAAGATCAACAGTGACCAGATGAAGACAAGGTACGACAAACGGGCCAATGCCGCTGGGTTTCATGAAAACGATCTAGTTTGGCTGTACAACCCACAAAGACGAAAAGGCAAGTCCCCAAAGCTTCAAAAAGACTGGGAAGGACCCTACCGAGTGATAAAAAGAATCAACGATGTTGTGTATCGAATACAGAAGAGCCCAAGGTCGAAACTGAAGGTCGTCCACATCGACAGACTCAACAAGTACTATGGTGAAGCTGGATCTGCCCGGGACGGACAGATCTAAGGAGGGGGCAGTGTTATAAACCTGGTGGCGGCACAGATGGGGGTAGTGGTGTGTAGTCAGCCGACGCAAATCGCCCCAGGCCAGCGCTAGACGAGCGGTCAACCGTGACGAGTTACGACGATCGGCCGAGACGAGTATCAACATGATGGTTCGGGAAGGATCGACGTCGTGAACAGAGCTCAAGAGTGTCACGAGGGACGTAGTCATCTGACCACCCAGAATGGTCGAGCGACGTTCTGTCCGGTTCTAGAAGGCCAGCAGGGACCCTATATAAAGAGCGAAGGTATCAGAGACCAGGAGTCACAACTTCCCGATCTACAGTTCGTTACAACGGCTCAGTACAAGTCAGAGGCGAGACAGACCAGTGCAAGAGTTGATACGGCGGAGAGATATTTGTACAGTCTTTTGTTACGTGCTGCCAATCGTACAGTATTGGCTGTTATTTATTGACATTAAACTATTACGTTATTTTGAAGCCCAGAGTTGTCAAGTTCTTTAAGTTGGTGGTGTCTGGTGCGGTTTGCAGAGAGCCTGGATAGCGAGATTCGTAACATTATGAATTAAAACCTTATCAAAAACTGGTTGCATTGTCAAATATGATGTAATCAGTAGTTTGTTTAAAATCAATTCAAATTTTATCAAAAGTTCGTTTAACGATCAATGAAGTTTTAAAAAAATAATTCTAACAAAATTTGGTTTTAATTATTCATCAAAACTGTATTCAGAAACAAAATGTCTAAATTGTTTTGAATGTTAACATCCAGCCGAGCTATTCATGTGAAAAATACTTGGACCAAACGCTGTAACGTCGTACTCTTCATGAGCTCTGTCCAAAACGCCAGTTTCCCAACCATTGGCCTCAACGTGAGCGAGGGTAGGTCTCATCTGACAGCCAAGACAATGAAGGTAGGATTATTTCACAACTCGTAGGAAGACAATGAAGGTATAAATACTAACTGAGAGCTAAGATACTAAAGGTTTAGGTACTTAAAAGACACTGAAGTTAGTGTTTATACAATTAAGACTTAAAGACTTGGTCGAGAGGCTTAGTACGCTTGAACTTGGCTTGGCCAAGGGGGCTTAATACGATTAAGACTTAAGAGTGATACCAAAGACAATACAGAGATAGAGAATTTTCATATCCCATCAAAAACTAACTATGTAGATAAATCATTTGTCTAAAAAAATGTGTAGGTCACACACAATTAAAAAGAAACGTGTCTATATAGTTAAGTGTTTCAAGAGTACTATACAGCACTGTTTGGACATTGACAAGTGATAATCGTAGGAGAAATGTGATGTTTTAACGGTAATATATTTGTATATAATTTAGAACTTTAGTAAGTGTCTCTATTTATCTTCGTTTGTTATGTAATTCGTGCTCATACACTGAGATACAAAATAATATTGTTAGACAATTCATACTTGTAACAAACATAGGTTAGTGCTTAAGTTACTTTGTGTATGTTACAATTATTGCTTTCTCTCATTCTAATACTATCCTAGTTTAAAGACACAAAAGTTTGTTCAGTTTTTTTATAATTTTTTTTTTGGGGGGGGGGGGGGAGTGTAAGGCTAAAATCTACTCAGCTTTCAACGTGGAGTTAAGGGTTGAGCTGAGTTCTTCTAGTCCTTCCGGTCATCATAACCTTCTCCGGCTTTTAACTATTTCATTTAAGGTTTCGTTTATGAGTCCATTAATGGTTTGTTTTGATTGACCAAATCGATCATTTGATTGCGGGCACTTCCAGCTCGACAGTCTGAACATTGAAAAAAAAAAAAGCCAATCTATAAATATCAGATTATATCATGCTTGTGATATGATCTCTGCGCGGTTTCTTAATACTTCCTCATTAAAAGGGAAACTGCCAACCTGTTAGGTCTAACACCTAACTTCCGGTTTAAATTGTGCACGGAATCAATATCTGACAATTAAAGATTCACCAATGTCTGGCCATTGAAGTTCTCAATAAAATCTCGCCAGGTCGTTTCAATAGATCACCATCTCATTGTTAATTTTATACAATGTTAGGAAAGAGGAAAAAGAAGTTCTATCTAACTTAAACTTATACATGGTTACTTTTTTTGAGGTTAGTTGTATTTCTGTCTATAGTTAAACTAAAGATATTTTATTGCCGAATTTATCAAAAAATTTAATAAATCTAGAATAATAAAAAAAAAGCAGATCGAAAGAAACTGTCCACAAGAAGAGATGTACCAACAGAATGTTAAAATTATATTTTGATTTTCATCCCCCTCCCCGGTACCAATGCCATCAATACACTCTAGTGCAGTGATGCACGACCTAATTCGACCTGCGGGCCATTTCAATTTCCGACACTCGTGTCGCGGGCCAAATGAAAGAAAAGTTACAGAAACGAGATGAAATTGACCTGAAACTATTTGATTAGAACCCCGTGGATCTTGTACAATAATAAATGTGATTTGTCACGTTCATCTTTTTGTATAGGAGCAAGAAAATGGTTTTATTTCTCTTCTTAAAAATGAACAACATTGTAGCTAGCTGCACCTTCGACTCATTTTCTTGTCTCTCTTTGGTAAATATTCCCATTGACCCTCCAATCTCTAGGCATAGTTTAACATTTTTTTAGTATTCGCTGTTCAAATCAAGAATGCCGTCATGTTTGTTTGCCGTTTATATGTAGATTTTTTTTTAAAGAACAAGTTTAATCATATTGTTTAACAAGATTATCTGTCAAAATCATCATTCAAGATACAGAAGTATTAAAATTACAAAGAAAGCTAGATGAACATCTTGAAGTAATACGTCTGCCTTTCTCTTCATTTCAAGCTAAGAATATATATTTAAGCAGACAAAATTATTATATTCTAGGTTATCGTAGGACGAGTTATCATTTTTTTTTACACACAAAAAAAACGAAAAGAAAAAAGTTTATTTAAGAAAATAGTCCAATGAGACTTTCAATCATTTTAACAAACAAATTATATATTATTTATCTATTTAAAACACAATAATAAAATGTTTAAACTTGTACTTTTTGAATAAAGTACAATTTTTCACTGTATATCTTCTTTATAAAAATGTGAAGAAATTGAACATTCAATTAGCACAATAATAATAAATTTCGACTGTCCCACCATTCTTCACTATCTAGTTCACGTAGACAGGAACAAAAATTACAAAACAAACACTAAAATCTATAAAAAGGTACATTAAAAAAAAAAAAACAGTTGAAAGGCCATTCGTAGTTGATAAATTTTCTATATGCATTTTAACCATAGACTATATATATAGTCTATGATTTTAACATTATTGGTTAATGAGAAATGGAATTATGTACACTTATCAACGATTAGGTTCATCGAACTTTAAACTTATTTTAAATAGACTTATCGAAAATATCCAAAAGAAGCGTGTCAAAAATGCACGTTTGTCCTTGTCAGTG
Source organism: Biomphalaria glabrata (assembly GCF_947242115.1). NCBI lineage: Eukaryota > Metazoa > Mollusca > Gastropoda > Planorbidae > Biomphalaria > Biomphalaria glabrata. The sequence continues at coordinate 54,700,043 of NC_074711.1, forward strand.
GCGTAGAAAAATGCTTATATATTCTACAGTTACGCTAGGCAGATATGCATATATCCTGCATTAGGAACGACCTTGCGCAAGAGTAATCACTTTGGCAAGCTGAAAGTTGATAGTTGAAAGGCTGACTCCCGAAAACGTTTGAAGTCCCACTTAGACGCCATCTTGCTTAAACTTACATAGAGGAGAAACATAGATGCAGGAAGCTTACGAACAAGGCAGTTGGAGATTTTTTTAAAATTAACCTCGCCCTATTAAATAGTAGAAGCGTCCATCCTGACATCTTGTTAACATATTACACTTACAAATTTTGAAATCTGTGGAGAGTACCAAATAGCAATGCAGACAAGCTGTAGTGTTACCAATGTTAGCAAACTTAAAATAGCGAATGCTAGAGAGGTCTGCACATCTTTTTTTTTCCAACAGGCGTTCAAATACCTTTACGACAATCATTTAGAAGACGCTGATTGGTTTCTTAAAGCAGATGACGACACTTACGTCATCATGGAGAATCTGCGATACCTTCTTTCAGAGGAGAACCCAAAAGAGGCCATCTACTTCGGGGCACGCTTTAAAGCCTATGTTAAGCAGGGCTACACCAGCGGAGGAGGTGGTTATGTCATCAGCAAGGAGGCCCTCAGACGCATCGGTTCTGAGGGTTTCCTTGACAAAAGAGTATGTACAGTGGACGGTGGCCCAGAGGATGTTCAGATCGGTTTGTGTTTGCAAAATTTGGGAGTTCGGCTCAAGCCAAGTTTGGATGTCAGGGGCAGAACACGATTTCACTGCTTCAAACCGGAGGATGTCGTGACAGCAAAGTTTCCCAAATGGTATTATAACTTCGACTTTGATCACGGAAAGGGGGTGAGTTCAAGACATCTTATATAAAACGACAGAATCTGCATTCCAACCACACACAGACACACTGTCTGCCTTCCAACCACACACAGACATACTGTCTGCCTTCCAACCACACACAGACACACTGTCTGCCTTCCAACCACACACAGACACACTGTCTGCCTTACAACCACACACAGTCACACTGTCTGCCTTCCAACCACACACAGACACACTGTCTGCCTTCCAACCACACACAGTCACACTGTCTGCCTTCCAACCACACACAGTCACACTGTCTGCCTTCCAACCACAAACTGTCTGCCTTCCAACCACACACAGTCATACTGTCTGCATTCCAACTACACACAGACACATTGTCTGCATTCCAACCACACACAGTCTGCCTTCTAACCACACACAGACACACTGTCTGCATTCCAACCACACACAGACACACTGTCTGCCTTCCAACTGCACACAGTCACGCTGTCTGCATTCCAACTACACACAGACACACTGTCTGCCTTCCAACCACACACAGACACACCGTCTGCATTCCAACCACACACAGACACACTGTCTGCCTTCCAACCACACACAGACACACTGTCTGCCTTCCAACCACACACAGACACACACAGACACACTGTCTGCCTTCCAACTACACATAGTCACACTGTCTGCCTTCCAACCACACACAGACACACTGTCTGCCTTCCAACTACACATAGTCACACTGTCTGCCTTCCAACTACACACATTCACAATGTCTGCATTCCAACCACACACAGTCACTCTGTGTGCCTTCCAACTACACACAGACACACTGTCTGCATTCCAACTACACACAGTCACACTGTCTGCATTCCAACTACACATAGTCACACTGTCTGCCTTCCAACTACACATAGTCACACTGTCTGCATCCCAACTACACACAGTCACACTGTCTGCATTCAAACTACACATAGTCACACTGTCTGCATTCCAACTACACACAGTCACACTGTCTGCGTTCCAACCACACACAGTCTGCCTTCTAACCACACACAGTCACACTGTCTGCCTTCTAACCACACACAGTCACTCTGTCTGCCTTCCAACCACACACAGTCACACTGTCTGCATTCCAACCACACACTGTCACACTGTCTGCCTTCCAATCACACACAGTCACACTGTCTGCATTTCAACCACACACAGTCACACTGTCTGCCTTCTAACCACACACAGTCACACTGTCTGCATTTCAACCACACACAGTCACACTGTCTGCCTTCTAACCACACACAGACACACTGTCTGCCTTCTAACCACACACAGACACACTATCTGCATTCCAACCACACACAGACACACAATGAACTACTGTTTACCTTTATATCACATGATAGTGTGCTGTTTATTTATTTACTTTTTAAACTGTGATTTATGATATTGTAATTGTATGCCTCTACGTCTACGACATCTATGCTATTACAGAATTTAAACCAATGTGTTTAGAGTTAAGCTTCTGACATTAGGAAGATTAAAAAAAAAAAAGCAAAATATGGTGTTTAAAAAAAATTCAATTTTCTCATGAGGGAGGTGAAAGTTTTGAAAGTATAAAAGTACTTAATTTCTTTTTAAAGGTGTTAAATGATCAAAGATAAAAGTTCTAGGCCAAATTTGTACAAATACTCTCTCCATGAGTCAGCCAGGAAAACCAACGACTTGAGAAAGTTTAAGTAATTGATTAACATACATGAGTAGGTTGACTTAGGGACACGCGTAGGACGTAATCATTTTCTTTTTTGTATTCTTCTTCTGTATTTTATAAGATAAGTTAAGATAGACAAAATAGATTCTATTCAATACATTTTGCACATCTTTATTTCTGGTTCTTACAACGTTTAACCTCGTGTAGTTCTACTGTTTAACCTCATGTAGTTCTACTGTTTAACCTCGTGTAGTTCTACTGTTTAACCTCATGTAGTTCTACTGTTTAACCTCATGTAGTTCTACTGTTTAACCTCATGTAGTTCTACTGTTTTACCTCGTGTAGTTCTACTGTTTAACGTCATGTAGTTCTACTGTTTAACCTCGTGTAGTGCTACTGTTTAACCTCATATAGTTCTACTGTTTAACCTCATGTAGTTCTACTGTTTAACCTCATGTAGTTCTACTGTTTAACCTCATGTAGTTCTACTGTTTAACCTCATGTAGTTCTACTGTTTAACCTTATGTAGTTCTACTGTTTTACCTCATGTAGTTCTACTGTTTAACCTCATGTAGTTCTACTGTTAAACCTCGTGTAGTGCTACTGTTTTACCTCATATAGTTCTACTGTTTTACCTCATGTAGTTCTACTGTTTAACCTTATGTAGTTCTACTGTTTTACCTCATGTAGTTCTACTGTTTAACCTCATGTAGTTCTACTGTTAAACCTCGTGTAGTGCTACTGTTTTACCTCATATAGTTCTACTGTGTCTTCTTTCAGGGGATGGACAACATCAGCGACTATGCCATCAGTTTCCACTACGTCAAAGGGGACACGATGTACGCCCTTGAATACTTTATCTACCACTTACGTCCTTATGGTATCCCGAATAGAGCACAGACTTTAAACGTTCAAACATAGTGTAGAGTTCGATGTCAAAAGTCTGTCCGTGAACTATTCGATGTTGATTTGAACAAAGTCTTGGTAGCAATAATAAACTATTTCTTTTTTCTTTTTTTTTACTTTTGTGTTTTTAATGTACAAAATGTGAAGATAATACACATCAAATAAAATAAATAAATGCTGGTTTAATAATAAATTAAAGAAACTTTGCAAACAGAAAGAAAACAAATTTAAAAATGTAAAGAAACTAATGCAGAAAGAGCCCATATAAATAACCTTAAAAATCAAACACCTAACAAAAGTGAAGATGACTTATATTTTTGCATGAGCTTTCTCAGCCCCAAGAGACAAACATATTGTTATAAACCTGGTGGTGTGTGTGTAGTCAGCCGACGCAAATCGCCCCAGGCCAGCGCTAGACGAGCGGTCAACCGTGACGAGCTACGACGGTCAGCCTAGTCGAGTGTCAACAGGACGGTTCGGGAAGGATCGCCATCGTGAACAGAGCTCAGGGGCGTCACGAGAGTTCTAGTCATCTGACCACCTAGAAACGTCGAGCGGCGTTCTGTCCGGTTCGAGAAGGCCAGTAGGGACCCTATATAAGAGCGGAGGTGTCGCAGTCAAGACGGTTCAGAAAAGAGGTTCACGATAAAAGTGCAAAACACGGTCGACTACAGCACAGTTCAGCGGTGTGGTTCTGTACGGAGCATTACGACGGTTCAGTGCGGAGTACTATCAAGTACAGTTGAGACGAACGGCGTCTTGATCTTGGTCTGCGATCGAGTCCGACACAACGAGCCTAGTGTGTGAAGTCAGTCCTGGACTGCTGAACCCAGTGCAAGCCCGGAACGAGATGGAGAGGCCAGTGCAAGAGTTGATACGGCGGTACGGTGTTATCGGAGAGATATTTGTACAGTGTACGTGTTGCCAATTGTACAGTATTGGCTGTTATTTATTCAACTATTAAAGTGTTACGTTATTTTGGAGCCCTGAGTTGTCAAGTTCTTTAAGTTGGTGGTGTATGGTGCAGTTTGCAGAGAGCCTGGATAGTGAGATTCGTAACAATAGTTATGAATTTAAACAAGTAGAAAACATATAAATGTACAAGAAAAAGGGATCCGAAAACTATTAGCTAACATTAAACCAAATATAGCTTCTGGACTTAATGGTATTCCAGCCAATTTGTTCAAAGAACTAATCCACGAGTTAGCACCAGTGTTCAAAATACTTTTTTCAGGCATCACCAAATCAGTGCAGGATACCAAGGGACAGGAAAGAAGCTAATGTCACTACCTTTAAAAAAAAAGAAGAAAAATCTGATCCGAGGAACCACTGACCAGTATTACTCACCAGCATCATATGTAAAATACTAGAACACATAATAGGTAGTAACATTATATCACTTAGACAAATATAATGTCCCCACTACATACCAACATAGCTTTAGGAAATATAGGTCATGTGAAGCTCAACTAATAGGATTAATTTACGATTTTTCAAAGGGATTAGATCAGTGATGCTCAACCCTACTCTCACGGCGGGCCATTTTAATATTCGACACACGAGTCGCGGGCCACATGAAGAAAAAGGGGAAAAATTGAATTATACAATAAACCAATTTTTATTAGAAACCCGTGAATCTAGTATTTACATTAATTCATAAGAAGTTTATCCTAAACTACTTTTAAATATCCGGCTGTATAGTTGAGACGTCAAGTCGAAGAACTGAATCTAGAATTCTAGATGTTCATCTAAGAGACGATAAGACAACGTAACATCGGTCTCGCACGATTCATCGCTGAACAAGTTTGTCTCACTAATACGTGCTTGTATGTATTGGGAGCAAATGAAGAACACTGCACAGAACCGAGTTCGGAGGATAGGTGTTGCGGTCCTTGGCTCCCCTGGGAGTGCACAGGGTTAAGTCAGTAAGTCAATTATTGTGATCATCCATAACACTTGTTGCAGAGATTTCGAAAAGTTTATGCAAGAAAGACGGATTAGAAATCAATAGTCTGCATCTCTTGAAATGATCAAGTAAGGATGTCTCAAGTTTGTAAGTCTCTCAGTTTCAGTTGTAGCTCTGTCTGGGCAATGGACCAATTGGCCGCTGATGAATTTTAGAACGACGAATATTGTTCCATCTGAACACGATCATCATCACATGGTCCGTAGATTTTGTTGGTGAATAATTCAACTATAGCACAGAGGCTCGGTTCCGTTTGACCTCTAAAACTATTGCTGTCAACCATAGTTGTGACATCATCAGTAGTCACTTCCACTAATTTCTCCAAGGGAAAAAGATTCTCTGTGATGGTTGAAACTTTGTTTGTCATAATTTTGCCACTGGCGATCCCATCCATGCTCCAAGTAACTACTTCTTTTCTGATTTTAAAACTGTTGTTTTTATCGCGAATAAATACCAAGATTTTGAGCGGTATCAGATATGTCGGTAGACTCGTCAGTGGCAACAGAAAATAGACAAACACCCGATTTATTTTCTTCTCTTTTAAGTAACTATTCTCATCCATCCTCCACTCCAGGTGTAATCTAACAATGGCGTCTCAAACCATGAATGCCGCCTTATTTATTTATTTGTTTGATTTCCTAAAGCTGTTTAATGTTATATTCTTTAAAGAGAGCCATTCTTTCTTTATAAAACAAATATGTTGGCTTAGTATCGGTACCAATCAATTTACGAAGGGAAAGATATTTTTGAAACTTTTTTTTTTTGGACAATGGATTTTCTTTTTATTGTGCCGACGTTTCGGTGGGCCGGATAGAACCATGTTGCGGGCCGGTTCTGGGCCGCGGGCCGAATTTTGGGCATCACTGGATTAGATAATAGTGAGCAAATAGATACAATTTATTAGACTTTCCTAAGGCATTCGACAAAGTTCACATCCTTAGCCTGCTTAAAATAATTAAAATACTTTGGTATTAATGGTTCATTACATCAATGGATTCAGGATTTCCTAATAGGAAGAGAACAAACTGTAACAATAAATGGCTCCCAATCAACACCAATAATATTTAACTCAGGTTTACCTCAAGGGACAGCCTAATGACCTACCAAATTGCATTAGTTCAGTAATAAAAGACAGATTATTTGCAGACGATTGCACATTATATATATATATATATATATATATATATATATATATATAATATATATATATTAGTGTAGTATTTAAGGGCGTACGTCGTGTCAGCTTTTAAGTACTGGAAAATTATAGTCGCTGATGTTGGCCATCACCTGAAAGAAGACACAGTAGAACTACATGAGGTTAAACAGTAGAACTACATGAGGTTAAACAGTAGAACTACATGAGGTTAAACAGTAGAACTACATGAGGTTAAACAGTAGAACTACATGAGGTTAAACAGTAGAACTACATGAGGTTAAACAGTAGAACTACATGAGGTTAAACAGTAGAACTACATGAGGTTAAACAGTAGAACTACATGAGGTTAAATAGAACTGCATGAGGTAAAACAGTAGCACTTCGAGGTAAAACAGTAGCACTACATGAGGTAAAACAGTAGCCCTACATGAGGTAAAACAGTAGAACTACAAGAGGTTAAACAGTAGAGCTACATGAGGCTAAACAGTAGCACTATATATATAGATAGATATATATATGAAGGTATTTGAGAGAAATTTTCCGTACTGCCTTTTCAAAAACATTTTTTTTTAGTAGTTTGAATCTGACTTCGAACTGAATATATATATATAACTTAAATAACTTCGCTACGATTGACATACAAACTGATGGGGCAGGCAGAGGAAACATTGGTGACTGTCTTACGAGAGTGTCCAAAAGCTGCGGGGAGACAACTGAAGGGTCACTTGAACTCCATGGAGGCTATGAGGCACTACGTTCAACAACAGAGTTACTCAGGGGCGGACTGGGTATCAAAATCGGCCCGGACATTACCATATAAACCGGCCCACAAATGAATGGCGTCATATCATGGGCGTTTTTCGGTGGAGGGGATTTTTTCTACCCCCCTCTGCAATGTATATGTATGTAATTAATCTTCATTACATTCCGACTTTTCATTCTTTCGGGCGTTTTTGTTTAGCCTAGAGTAGGTTCTTCTTTTAATTAGTGGAAAGACAGTACACACCACCAAGAACAGCTAGGCTGTCAGCGCTCCCCCAGCTGGGTCCGAGGCTTCGCCCCAGATCCAAGCATTATTTCCGTTATTTTAAGCTTTAAAAAAATGCATATTCTGAGGTAGCCTATCTACAGTGCAATTAGCTTGCTACTCTTCCGCAAAAAATTCATAAACCAAATCTGCTATTCACTGCACTTAATTAATGGAGTCCAGCGACTGGTAGAAAATGGTAACTATAGTTTTGCTTTAGTTTTTGTATTGGAGGGGGGGGGGGATAACCACAAAACTCCTTTTGGCTACGCTTAGGAAATTCGGTGACTGTAGTTTACTTAAGTTGGCTGCACTGGGGCATTAAGTAAAGTTTCCTTTTCAGACTATGAGATCTGAGGCAAGTGATGGTTTGAACCCCCCCCCCCCTCCTCCCGGCTACGCCCATAGGTGTAAGCCTAATTCTCTTCAAAATATATATAGTTTGATAACTCATCGAAAACTGGATGTATGCTTGCGTAGGATTAAATAATGTATTTTATATTTTATTTTTTATTTTATTTTACATGCATGTAGTCTGAAAACTATAAACAATACAATAGCAGCCTTAATTAATTTCAAACTTTTTGGGTATTACTTATTGATCTCAAACGTTTCATCAAAATATAAGATAGTTACGTCCTACGCATTTCATGTGTCAATCTAGTCATGCATGTTGATCTGTGACTTAAAATATGCTAAGTCATTGGTTTTCCTGGCTGACTCAGGCAACCCATTCCATTAAAAGAAGAGAATGCAGAACGGTTAGAGAGGCACTTACAAGTACATTCTCAAAAACGCGAATTGTATATGAATATATCATGACCCTTTATTGAAAATATAAATCTCCTTTCATTAAATATAGATGTGATAGCGCTATAAGCCTATAAATTATTATAATTATTATAAGAATTTCCATCATTAATGACTTCATACTAAGCATAAGTTTGGCATTAATTATAATAGTGAAAAAGATATGATTTAGATCTAGATTTGTCTTTTTTAAATTAAATAATTTGTCTTCTGTCTTCTAAATCTTATGAATCACAGACGGTCCTTCAAAAGAGAAGTTATTCACGTCAGTTGCGTATTCTCGTGTCCTGGAGTGCGTGCTAGAATTGTTCAGTAGTGGCGACCTAGTGATTATGAGCCTAGTGTTCCGTCTGTCTTCTGTCTTCTACCTGTCCGTCTGTCTTCTACCTGTCCGTCTGTCTTCTACCTGTCTGTCTGTTTTCCAACTGTCTGTCTGTCTTCTACCTGTCTTTCTGTCTGTGGCTACTACTGTCTGTCTGTCTTCTGTCTTTTACCTGTCCGTCTGTCTTCTACCTGTCTGTTTTCCAACTGTCTGTCTGTCTTCTACCTGTCTTTCTGTCTGTGGCTACTACTGTCTGTCTGTCTTCTATCTGTCTTCTACCTGTCCGTCTGTCTTCTACTTGTCTGTCTGTTTTCCAACTGTCTGTCTGTCTTCTACCTGTTTTTCTGTCTGTCTGTCTTCTACCTGTCTTTCTTCTACCTGTCTGTCTGTCGTTCTGTTTGTCCTCTACCAATCTGTCGGAGTCTTCTACTGCCTGTCTGTCTTCTACCTGTCTGTCTGGCTGTGTCTTCAACAATCTGTCTTCTGCCTGTCTGTTTGTCTTCTACCTGTCTGTCTGTCTTCTGTCTGTATGTCTTCTACCTGTCTCTCTGTGTCTTCTACTATCTGTCTTCTACCTCTCTGTCTGTCTTCTACATGTCTGTCTTCTACCTGTCTGTCTGTCTGTGTCTAAAACTATCTGTCTTCTGCCTGTCTGTCTGCTAATTGTCTGTCTTCTACCTGTCTGTCTGTCTTCTACATGTCTGTCTTCTACCTGTCTGTCTGTCTGTGTCTAAAACTATCTGTCTTCTGCCTGTCTGTCTGTCTGCTACCTGTCTGTCTTCTACCTGTCTGTCTGTCTGCTACCTGTCTGTCTTCTACCTGTCTGTCTGTCTTCTACTGTCTGTCTGTCTTCTACTGTCTGTCTGTCTTCTTCCTGTCTGTCTTCTTCCTGTCTGTCTTCTTCCTGTCTGTCTTCTACCTGTCTGTCTTCTACCTGTCTGTCTTCTACCTGTCTGTCTGTTCAAATAACGGGCCTAGGATGTTGTATTGACGCATGCGTGGAACCCTAAATTGTGGACGTGTTTTGCGGGCAAGTGCTATATGGCCTGTCTGAAACTGGACTCTGTTTTGTCTTATGACCGCAACGTCTAATTGATGCATGTCGTTGTAGTCTACGGGTGGTGAGTGTCAGTGTCAGCCCCCTCCACCCTACACTTTACATTCATGTTTGGACTCAAATAGATTCACGAGAACCTCCGAGAAAACGTTCATGAAATAAAAATGCTTCAAATTAACATTCAATTTTTTTTCTGCCCAACCCTATTGTTAGTCATTTAGTGCGCACTATAGGCCAGGGCAGATATACATCTACCATAGACTGGCCAAGGAAACAAAAAAGTTTATTGTTTGTTTTTTAAATTCTTATTGTAAAAGCAAAATACTTTTTTTGTCCGTGAGGCTGTAACCGTAGTACAACGAAATCGGAGACTGTCGACTTTCACCGGTGAATGTTAACGTGTACATAGTCGCTTGGTGGATGTCTACAGTACTCTCTACAGGAATATGAATGTTCGATAAGTTGCTCGTACAGAGAGTCATTATGTTAATCCTAGCTAGATCTTTGGTGAGACATCTGTCACTTTCTGTGGTGCATTAATGAGTAGCCTACAATTATAACAAAGTCTACCAATACAGTATGTAAGTTTTCAAATTAAGCATAAATCTCTATTGATAGATTAGAAAGTGTTGTCAAACTTTTTAAGTGAGTAGAGAAGCCGAACCGAATTAACTTCTATATGTGAATATGTGGATCCTTTCATTAAGTATCGGATGGGACAGCGCTATAAGCCTATACATTATCAATGACTTCATACTAAGCATAAGTTTGCAATTAATTATAATAGTAAAAAAATGATTTAGATCTAGATTTGTCTTTTTAAAATTAAATAATTTTTTTTTGTAAGCCTTAAATGTAGTATTTTTAGATTGATGTTATTAGAATAAACAAAAAGGAAGCTTACTTTTTCTGTACAAATCTCATATTGAGCTGTGAATAAGTTGAGTGGTTTGCAATTTCGTGGCTCTGTGTGTGTTAAAGTTAATTCCTATTAAGTAGGGGCCTAGTGTTAAAGAGCTTCTTCTTTTTTCTCGTTCTCATTATTATGTTGGAACGTTCAGATGACTAGACCAATATACGAGATGAACTGCGCAGTGGTTTCCAAATCAGGGAGTTCTCCATATAGTTTGCTTTCTATTGAGGTGTTTTGGGGCCAGTGTCTTGTACGGGCTTCATTGTAAAGAGAACAGTTTTAAAGGACATGTTGTCTCATTCTGTTGTGTCCGGTTCTGAGTCGTAAGATTAGAGTTTATAATAGGCATCCTCTTTCTTGTGATTTAGATGAGAGCTTGTCCATTTCTCATTTATTTTATTTACTATTAGTTTCTTCATTTCTTCTGGATCGAGTGCAATTTAATTGTGAATTTGTTCTCCCACTCTTGGCGAGTGTGTCAGCCTTCTCATTTCCTTCTAGTTCTATATGTGTTGGTATCTGTTTTATCCGTTAAAGAGCTAATTGTCGCCCCAATTGTTTTTCTGCGTTATATCAATGTTTTCTAACTTAACCTCTCTCATCCCTCTTTTTCGTTAACTGCCAATGGAACGATCAAAAGACGGGGGAGGGAAGGCGCAAAAACAAAAGAGAGTGCCATCAAACGTACATGCCGACCAGCAAAATAATTAGGCCAAACACAACCTAGAAGACATCAAAGAAGTGTTGAAGTTAATGCCGCTCGTGCATAGCAAAAAGTACGGTCTAACGTTTTGCAAATGATAATACGTAGGCTACAATGTATAGTGTACACTTTTTAAAAATTCTTGTTGAATTTCAAACAAAATTAAGAGTAATAAATAAATTTAAAAAAAAAGGAAACGTGTTCTGGCATCTGTGTCTCGCTGCTGTATTTTTGTTTTTTAAGTTGTCTGCATTGAAAAAAAAAATATTTTTTCTTTGTTCGCGACCAGACCGGCCCATCTGGTACCGGCCCACTGGGCATTTGCCCGTTTGCCCATATAGCCAGTCCGCCCCTGGAGTTTCTTACCAGAGCACTACGAGAGGCCCAAGCTTTTCTGCCCTACTACCATTAGAAGTTCATCCAAGGTTCATGTTGTCCAATACGTCATGCATTTCTATACAAAGTTTACGTATTAAAATTCAAATTTATGGATGCGCTGTTCAACCTTTTTCAAAACGTACACATTTTGGTTCACATATTACAGATATAACACCTTTGTATATTATATATGAAACATGATATGAACTTTATAAGTGGCGAACATTAAACTTCACTTATATCTTATTAATTATTGAGGATTAATAATAACATACCAAAACTTTACAACACGACCAAGCGTTATGCATTAAGCGCATTTACTTAAACTGTTGAAATTTGTTCTGCTGCAACAATTAAAATGTTTGAAATTAATTCTGATTCTGCTGTCTACTACATCTATCATCGAATAGCAATAAAAATAGTAAACTCCGTTTTTTTTAAAAACATGTATGTGTCAAGTTTTACATTTTCTATTAGGCCATACTTTGAATGGTCTTAAACGACCCCTGAAAAATTGTCAATCGACCCCCAAATGGGTCGCGACCCATAGGCTGAGAACCCCTGCTTTATGACTTGTTTAAGACAGCTAAGGGCATCTAACTAGCGGTAACGAAGTAATAAAAAAGATTTAATACAAAGATCAACTGCTACTCATTGAGATATTATATATATATATATATATATATATATATATATATATATATATATATATATATATATATATATATATATATATATAATATATATACATATATATATATATATTATAAGCTCAATTCTTTATATTTAGTTGCCAACAGTGTAGCGTCCTTGACATTGTCGTGAAAATCTCCACTAAACGTTTGCTAGTATTAAATAAATTCTGACCCAAGAAAGTTCATGTCGTCTCTTGTTTTGATAATGTTAAAATATTTGGATGTTAAAAAATTGATGTTTAAAAGAACGATATACAATGTCCAACTGAAGGTATAACTTCGTATTCCTAAAGAGATCAATTTCATTGATTACATTCAGCAGCTCTACAATAAAAATAAATTTTGAATCGATATGATATTGATTGTTGACATGTGCCAATATCCGATGGAATCGCTTCATTTTAGTTATTTTGGCAGTGGCGTAGTAACCATGGTGCGAAGGGGTTCAATGAACCTAATAGGGTCCCACAATGGCGTCTTTAAAAAATCTTAAACAAAATTTGTTGACTGTAAGAATTGCAATTTATCAAATTCTTTTACAATTTTACTCAGCATTCATTGTGACAATTATAACAGAAATACGAAACAACAATGAAAACCTTAATAGTAAGATGAGACAACTTTACACTTAAGCGATCATCGCCATTGGAGTCATTCAGTTGACTCGAGTAACAGAGACAATTTCTTACCAGTGATAGATTTGATTTCCAAGATGATTTAGTGTTTGAAGAACTTCTTAACCAACAACAAACGACAAAAATAACACATCGCCCCCAAACAAACTCTAGACCATGGTGTTGTTACCAAAAAAACTCTAGACCATGGTGTTGTTACCAAAAAAACTCTAGACCATGGTGTTTTTACCAAAAAAAAAAAAACACATAGTGCAAAAAAAATGCAATATCACTTTTCTCTAGTAGTTAAAACATCATCCAAGACATCTTTAAAAATATCAGATTTACTCAAAAGTTTCTCCAATTGGCTCTTGATCTCCGTTGACAGAATGCCCAAATAAATAGCGGTTAAGATTTTTTTCTTGTAATACAATATATCTGCAGACTTTGTTAAACTAATAGACCTACACCTAGGCAATGAAAAGACAGCTGTTGTTTTGAACTAAACTGCAAACCCCTTGCAATGAAGGTGAATCCATCAAAAGTGGACAGAACAATTGTCTTTGGGCATAACTAGCGCAATATGTTTAAGTAAAAACCAAAATTTAAACTTGATCTTGGTCATCAGTACATTTGCTCAAGGCAAATCAGGATGGACTTTTCTGCAATTCCATAGAGCGAGTGTAATAAAATAAGTAATATAAGAAATTACTTCATCAGCGTATAGTATAGTCAACCAATGTATGTGTAATATTAACCCCAAGACAAGAACAAAGCGGTACAAAAACTCGTTCGTACCTTACTCGGTCAGACTATATCAACGCCAGCAGTTGATCAGGAAACATGAAAAGGACCAAGATGCATGTGTAATCGCTGAATGAACTCTTAATGTTGTGTCTGTTCTATTTATGTGAATGTTTCTATTGTATGTCTTTATATGAGAAAAGATTCCTTGTAATCACAACAAATTTCCATATGGATCAATAAAGCAGTCTTAGTCTTATATAATGACTACTGAAATAGCTCAATCATAGAATGTTGTTTCATACATGATTCACACTAGTGTTTTCAATACAAGATTGAATTGATTTAAAAAAATAAACCAACTAAATTAATCATTAAATACCTCAAACATTATCAATGCATTCACGCTGTTTCTTATTTCACCAGTGACATTTAGTTAGCAGAGCAGCCATCTTCAAAGTTGCGATAAGCTGATACAAAATTACATAAAAAGTTGTGTTGTCTTTATATGAGAAACGAGTCCTTGTAATCACAACAAATTTCCGTAAGGATCAATAAAGCAGTCTTAGTCTTAGTCTCAGTCTTAAAAATTCACAAGTAGATTGACTTGACTTACAGTTAACGCTAAAAACAGCAAATAACTTAGAAAAAAGAGAGACCCTTGTTTTTGACTTGGATACTCAGTAGTTCAGAAAAACGCAGTTTTAGAATATAAATTTGCTACCACCAATAGGGCCCACAACATAAATTTGATCTCAATTGATTGTCAATAGATTGACACAGAGCTATATTTTGTCAATGTTTAACAGTTTTCACATTTGTGTTTTTGAAATGTAAATATATGTCATAAGAAAATATAGGTTACAACATGTGTTTGTTCATACGATAGTTACTTTTTAGTATCGAATGTCATGACACCATCGCTTCTAAACGGTATTACTTAAATAGGAAAACTTTTTATTAAGTATAGTCAACTAATGTATGCGTAATGATAAGATTCGTTTGTGGCATATTCAATCCAAAAGAGGGGTATCCACCATCATATTCTTGAACTCAGGCAAACGACTATCTTGCTACGCCCCTGAAGTTGGGTGTAGATATCTTCCATATGTATATATATATGTGCGTGTGTGTGTGTTTGTGTGTACGTGCGTGTGTGTGTTTTAAAAACTGGTGTATGTCCTTGATTAAAAACTAGAGGTACGACACTTAGGTACTTAGCTTAATTATTAATTTGTATAGTGGATTTTGTATACTTTATAGTAGTATACATGTATATGGGCTTAATACTACACACTAGTCTAGTATAGTAGTTTTGGTGTGTTGTTTGCAACTTAACAGTAGTTGGTGTGTTTTATATGCCACACTAGTGTTTGTAACAGAAAAAAAAAAATTTCTCCAGAGAGGATTTGACTATACAAGACTCATAAGTGCCAGCAGGAATACTTATAATTTTGTTGTTACAGACAATTCTTAGCCATAGTATTTCTATTGAAAATGTATGTATAATTATGTCAAGATTCTAAATCTACATTTGTGTAGCTTGACTTCAAATGACGTCAATTAGTTAATTTTAGATTATCAGAAAATTAGCGATTATCAAAATGTCAATATTGCTCAAAGACTGAATTAAACAAAAGGGTTACTTAGACTAAACACCGACATGAACTTAAAACCGCCACGAACAAAGGCTGACTTTGGCAAAAGGCTGTCATAGACAAAGGCAGTCAGGTCAGCACGCGACAGGAAGTGACCAAAAAAATGAAAATTTCTGGCATTCGATAAAATGTGATTTTTTTTTTTCTAACGTCTCACTGTAATTTGTGCACATCGTTTTGAAGAAACTGTCAGACGACACCAATACAAGAATAATGAACTTAACAAATGTTGCAGATCAATGTTTCTACATATTTGAACACAAAATTAAATCTCGTTTTTTTCATTACGATACTTAACTGACGAGTTTGTTTAATTGTAAAAGCTTTTTTAAAAAAGGGAAAATAGAATATTGAGCTGTTGTTACAGGAAATTGTTTTTCAGTTATTGATGGGAAAGGTAATTTTTAGTTCCAGCAGAACAAAATGGTTGATTTCTACGCATGAGTAGGTGCCATATTGACTGGAGAAAAATTGTCATAAACAAGCCTAATGCACTCTTATGATGTTGGGTTTCTCGTTCCATCATGAAAACAGACCAACGCTTAGAGCTCTTTCCAATAGATAACGTCTAGAGACATATTTATGGATACAGTATCGACCTTCCTGGTTAGTCTGTTTTATTAATGTTTTGCCTGTCTTTTAATGTTTGACCTGTTTATGTTTGTCTTGTGTGAAGTTTTATGGCCATTACGTCTTTTTTTTAATAGTTACTTCCATCATTTTAACTGTTTGTAGATTTGTGTTGTCCGTCTTGAAGGACTTGTCAATTTTCTTGTGTTTTTCTCATCAAGTTAATACAGTTTTTGTTTCTTTCTAATAAGATGTTTTTTCCCTCATTCTTCTTTTTTTTTTAATTACATGTATAAGTTTGCAAAGTATATGTACTTATCTTGAAAACTAAATATATGTTTTGTTTTTGTTTTTGCCACTTTTACCCTAACACAATTATATTACACTTCCCCTACTCCTAAAAAAATTAAATTCTTTAACCGCAACTATCACATTTTAATTACAGTGCTGGTACCACCGCACATTTCATACTTTCATCACAGCTGTCACATTTTTGCCATTGCTATCACATTGATAGCGGCTATCATACTTTCACCGCAGCTATAACACCTTTGCAAGAGTTATCACAGTTTCACCACAGTTATCACACTTTCACCACAGCTATCACACTTTCACCACAGTTATCACACTTACACCACAGCAATCACACTTTCACCTCAGCAATCACACTTTCACCACAGCTATCATACTTTCACCACAGTTATCACACTTACACCACAGCAATCACACTTTCACCTCAGCAATCACACTTTCACTACAGTTATCACACTTTCACAACAGCTATCACACTTTCACCACAGCTATCACACTTTCACCACAACAATCACACTTTCACCACAGTGAAGTAACGTTGGGAAATTGTAAATCAATAAAAAAAATTGTTTACAGCCGATAGATTAAACTGCAAGGCAAAGCAGATTGAATCAATATTTCTGGCGGGAAGTATAGAGGAGTGAGATTGTGAGTTAGTATTCATTACGACGAACACAATTTTGTTTGTAATTATGACAGGAATATATTCATTATCTCTCGGTAAGTTAACTATGTCGTCAGAGAAACTATTTGTTTCTTCTTAAACTTCTGGGTCTTTTTAAGTCAGTAACCAATGCTCGTTTTTTTTCCTTTCTTCGACTAGCTTTTACAAATATTTTTACTTGATTTTGTTTTTTCTATCAGAGTGTTTCATCAGTGTGCCTGGAGTGCTACCTATTTAAATCTTAATCGTTAAGTAGTTTCAAAAGTCACAATTATTATTATTATGCATATTATTATTGGGTATTTAAGAACACTCTAGAGTCCACCCACATCGTAAAATGCTAGTCTTTTTTAATTCTTTAATAAAAAAAAATAGAGCGTTATTCTAAAATACATTTTCTTCTGTGGTATCCATTTTGTACTGTAATAAAAGACTAATTTATTTATCGTTTTTTCTATAAGATATAGATAGATAGATAGATAGATAGATAGATAGATAGATAGATAGATAGATAGATAGATAGATAGATAGATAGATTTTGTAGCTCTTATATTGTTTAACAATAATAATTCGTAATATTTATATTTTAGAACTGACATATCTTCAAAGTGTTCAGCTAATCATTACTCTATATTTTCCTTGCTTCTTCTCAATAGTCTAAACGTCCCATTCCACTCCGCCATCTTGAGATTCAATGAATTCATTTAACTTTCTATTGACAGGCCTGGTGTACCTACCTTTGATTAGTCCTTTAACTTTCTATTGACAGGCCTGGTGTACCTACCTTTGATTAGTCCTTTAACTTTCTATTGACAGGCCTGGTGTACCTACCTTTGATTAGTCCTTTAACTTTCTATTGACATGCCTGGTGTACCTACCTTTGATTAGTCCTTTAACTTTCTATTGACAGGCCTGGTGTACCTACCTTTGATTAGTCCTTTAACTTCCACTCTGTGGAGTGCAGTCTATAACACTGACACCTGCACGTGCCCATGCAGCGCTGCCAGATACAACTTGTCCGCGGGAGCTGCCATCACTGAGCAGGAAGCCAAAGAGAAAGCGGCGGAGCTGGAGAAACAACTGACCGTCGACAAGAAGGCCACCTCCTTTCTGAGCAGAACCAAACACAGTCAGCCTGACCCTCGCACAACGGCCACTTCCATCGGGGCGGTGGGGAGCATTATAATCAGCCTCGTATTCATAGTTCTGTGCGTATCTGACATAACATCTTGTATGAAAAAGGGCAAAGTCCAACCACGCAAGAAAAGACCGAAGAAAAGAGTCTTAAACGCTGGTGTTGTTGATGAGAGCCACCAGGATGAAGAGAATATAAGAATAATCACGGATGTCTCACTGTACAGATCCTTGCCGGATATATTCCAAACCAGAACGCCACACTCATCAGCAGACGATATTCACACATTCTCTGTAGCCAAACTTTTACACGCAGTAAATAAATCAGTTTTCCACTTTCAAGGATCAACCTTCAACACAGATGATGTTCAAGCGAGTAGCTTTCCGCCTTTGTCTGAGCCATTACTGTCTGGTCCGAGAAAATCCGGAATGTTTTTTCGAGGACCTTTTCATCGACAAGCGCAGTCAGAAAACTTCCGCCTTCAAGACTGTCTGCAGCAAGACTTCAGACATGACAGTACCGCGGATATTTTTGGTGTAAATGGAATACAAGCACCTTATCAGTAAATCAGTTTAGACAAAAGTTCATGAACAATTATTGCTAAAGCGTTTGTTTAATCCAATTGTTTTTAATCATACACAAATGTTCAGCTCTGAGTTAAAGAAGATGACTAATCACGTAGACTTACATCTATCTACTTGTATACTGAAGTATTTTTTAAAGAAAACATTACTATAGGTGAAGCCAATGCATGTGTTTTACCTTCATTTAAACAGTATAGTATCGAGTTATCCGAATTCTGTTCAACATTACTTCGTAGTATTATAATTTTTGTAGACTCTATGTTAGTCTGTTCCTATGTCTGTCTCTCTCTAATTTTTGATATCATTTATTGCTAATACTCGCATATACTTTAAGGTTTATTTACATTGTGCGTTTAGAAATAAATGAAAAAAAAAAGACTTTTTTATTAACGTAAATTATTTGTTGTTTTTTTTATTCTTCTGCCATGTATGTTAATACATAAGGATTGATCAATACAATTCAAGACATCAAGAATATAGAGCAGATTCGTGAGAGGTCAAAACATTGATCAGTACAATTCAAGACATCAAGAATATAGAGAAGATTCGTGAGAGGTCAAAACATTGATCATGTAAAATATGACAACAAATAGGACTATGATAAACAAAAAAATACACGATTACCTCTCATTGACAATTTCACGCTCACTTTGGAGTTGGGGGAACTTGGAGGGATTAAGAAAAAGAAGGAGCTAGTTTTCTTAAAGTTGTCACTTGTCTTGTAGTTGATTACCTCTTACCAATTGTGTTATTGATATTAGAGATGGGACTAGGTGTATTGAAACTCTAGTTCAATGGAAGAATTACTTGCCGGCCTGAAATGAAAGAAATCTTTTTTTTTCGGGGTTTCTTTATCCTAAGACACTTGTGCTAGAGGCGAGGCTGAATGCGGAGCACACTGGGGAGATCCTTTTATATTCCTTCTCTGAACTACAACGGCCTCTTGAGATGCGTTGTGTGGTTTATGTCAGGCAGTTGGGGGCTCGCATCCATTTCATTCAGTGCAATGAACCTGTTTACATTTGCCTAAGTTGCCACCTATCTATCATTCATGTTATTTCAGTTGTCGGAGGTCATTTTGTAAAGTTCTACCATCAGAATCTGATTTGACCGTAGTTGTTTTAACGGAGAAGGAATTATAACCCTTGTTGTCAGTAGATGTTTAAAAAAAACGTTTAATTAACAGGCTTATGACGATATCCCATTTGACGCCATTCTTTTTTTTTTTTTTTTTTTTGTCCAATGGGTCGTTTAGCCCGTGTACGGTAAAAGTCATGAAACACACTTGCCTATATATTTAGTACTACCGTGTCCACCCACCAGGCCACCACTGAAGCCAATCATTCAAGATATAGTCATTTGGGAAAAAATACAATCAGATAAAAGCGAAAGATAATTTTTTATCATACACACATATTTGTTTTTCACGAATTAATGTTGAGATTGAGTTTGAATTAGTGGTGCAGGCATGAGACTTTGTCATTAGCCTGTCTCTGTAGCTTGATTGAGTGAAGTGCTTAGACTGAGGTGATTGGCTCATAATTCTTGCTAGATCTGTTGTGGTGCTCTTGTAAGGGTAAGTGCTGCTTTCTTTTATAGTTGACTGGTTCGCTTAGATCTCCAGCATATATTTAAGTCTATTCCATTTTTTTTTTTAATTTTATATTGAAAAATTAATCCATTAAAAAAAAATTTACTGTTTGAAAAAAAAAGGCGAAGAAATTTTTTAAAAATTATTATTTCTTTTTCGAATTTTTTCGCCCATTTATCCTATCTCTATTGTTTTCATTTTTTTTTTTTTGGGGTTTCACTGATACCTCTAAACTTTGCCTCCCAACCCTACCCGCCCGCATATGTTTTTCGAGGGGGTTTCTTTCTCCAGAGATATTGAAATGAATACAGAGTTTACCCTAGAAGAATAATCTAAATTTCCATCTAATTTTATTTAAGAAACTGTAATAGCAACCATTAATTTAAAATCCGGTAATTATTTTTTTTTTTTTTTTTTTTTTTTTTGTAAATGGAAAATAAAATGGTGACATGTTTTGGACCTCATTACACCAGGGGCCTAAAGATGGCCCCCACGTCATGGTTTTTATTCAGGATAAATAGTTACACACTAATTAGTGGGTGTTGGAGAAAGTTATCACCCTTGATCTACTCTGCCCTAAATACGCCTCCATTAGATAGGTTCATCTTCAATCTCTTTATCACAACACTTTGTATTTCTTTTATCTCTTAATGTGTGCGTCTAGAGCTTTACTTTTCTAATGTGTGAATGATAGTGTGTGTTGTAGAGATAACAATGCAAGAGTGTGTATGTGTTGATATCATCAAAAAATTTAAGACTTAGCTTTAAGTTTAAAATAAGTAAATTTGATAGATTGTTTTTGATCTTTCATTTTTAAAAAAAATCTTTTTCCGTTCGAGGAATTAATCAATGGAGCACGTCATGTCAAACAAATAGATAAAATGACTAATAAATGTATGAATTTTTATTAATTTTGATTCACTCGCATTTTGGATGTTGATTCAATCTTAAAATTCTTTCACTTCAAGTGTTTGGTTTGGAAGGACACACAAATGAAATCTCATGAAACATAGTCGCAAATTGACTGCAAACCTCGTAGTGGAGGATGACCAAGTCTAAACAAGATGGGCCACTCATATTTCGCAACTCAGGCCTAAGAATCACCGTGCCCTTGTTGCTGGAAGAAGAGGAAATCGTGTCTTAAATTTTTCTTCGAATGCCCCCAAATATGGTGATCTTAGTCTCGACAGGTCTATCAAACCACAAGGTCTTGACCTGTATGGTACTAGACGTGCATTCAACTGCAGAGGGTCCAGGTGTTGTTTTTTTTTTGCAAGAGAAGATTTGAGCCTCGCAATCCTTCACTCAAATGGAACTTCTTGATGATGATGACGATTGACCACACTAAGATTTCAACGTGAAACGTTTGATCACGTGGCTAAAATACTAGGTCTTAAGTACGACTCAGTCTCTATGCTGATGATGCTAAAAATGTTGTCACAGTTAAAGATCAATATAATTAAAGTATATGTACTTGACCTACACCCTGCCCAGCCTTTCTTCACATTGGGCGATCTGTCTGAAGCCTTTCCCTACCTGGTGTCCACTTCTCCTTGATGAAAGCGTGGCGCAAATGTATACGTAGTTGTAGCATATACAATTAAAATTAAAGGTAGTTACAGTAAATGTAATGAATGCATTAGCAATCTAGTACTTAAACATTTAAGAGATTCATTAGTAGATTCTAAAAGAGCAATTTTTTTCATTTTGCTTCCTTCCTTTTTTCACTCGTTTGCCACACAGTAATACAATAAGGAAACTCTCATTGCTAAGTAACTAAAAGTAACAAACTTTATTAATACAATAAGGAAACTCTCATTGCTAAGTAACTAAAAGTAACTAACTTTATTAATACAATAAGGAAACTCTCATTGCTAAGTAACTAAAAGTAGCAAACTTTATTAATACAATGAGGAAACTCTCATTGCTAAGTAACTAAAAGTAACTAACTTTATTAATACAATAAGGAAACTCTCACTGCTAAGTAACTAAAAGTAACTAACTTTATTAATACAATGAGGAAACTCTCATTGCTAAGTAACTAAAAGTAACTAACTTTATTAATACAATGAGGAAACTCTCATTGCTAAGTAACTAAAAGTAACAAACTTTATTAATACAATGAGGAAACTCTCATTGCTAAGTAACTAAAAGTAACTAACTTTATTAATACAATGAGGAAACTCTCATTGCTAAGTAACTAAAAGTAACTAACTTTATTAATACAATGAGGAAACTCTCATTGCTAAGTAACTAAAAGTAACTAACTTTATTAATACAATGAGGAAACTCTCATTGCTAAGTAACTAAAAGTAACTAACTTTATTAATACAATGAGGAAACTCTCATTGCTAAGTAACTAAAAGTAACTAACTTTATTAATACAATGAGGAAACTCTCATTGCTAAGTAACTAAAAGTAACTAACTTTATTAATACAATGAGGAAACTCTCATTGCTAAGTAACTAAAAGTAACTAACTTTACTGATAAACTTCAAGTCTTTATATAGATAGTACAACTACTTTTTTATAACAAATTACTTATTCAAACATAAGCAACCAGACTAATAAACAATGGTATCTACAACTCAATTCAGTTCAGACAGTCAATCTGTCATGAATGCCCTCCACATTAAAAGTCACTTCGGTCTGACAGTATACACACACACTTGCCTGTAGGTCTGTAATTATTACAAAACAAGCTTACTCTCTAAGCACTCTTTCTACGAATTATCAATTCTTAATCTATTTCTAGTGGTATTTCTTTGATACCAAAACATAAAGTTTGCTTGGTTACTTCTACGTCGATACATTTTGTTATTCTACACTCTACAGGGTGTTTCATCTTTCTCTAGTTCAAAACAGGAATCTACAGCGCATTGATCTAAACAACATATTTTTTAAATATATACTTTTAAATAGTATACTTTTTTTCATGACCAGATGATCATGGCATTAGATTTATTTCCAAACCATAGACCAGAAAATATGCTGTAATAGCAGAAAACTGTAAGGAAACTGGGGGGAAAAAACATATTTACGTCCATGGGCGTAGCCAGGGGGGGGGGGATTGGGGTCCCCCCAAATGAACCCCCCCCCCCTGGGGGGTGGGAGGAACGGAATTCAGTGACTGATTTTTTGCTTTCATTTTGTTTATTTTAGGTGAGATTTTAATACTAAATCATCATTTACCACAGCACAGCCGAATGGGTTTTGAGTTAAAAACCCTCTACCAGGGGGTTTTGAGTTTGAAACCCCCTACCAGAGTGTTTCGAGTAAAAAAAAAACCCTATCAGGGGGTTTGAGATAAAAATCCCTCTACCAGGGGGGGTTTGAGTTTAAACCCCCTACCAGGCGTTTTGAGTTTAAAACCCCCTACCACAGGGTTTTGAGTAAAAAAAAAACCCTATCAGGGGGTTTTGAGATAAAAATCCCTCTACCAGGAGTTTTTGAGTTTAAAACCCCCTACCAGGGGTTTTGTGTTTAAAACCCCCTACAGATGTTTTGAGTTTAAAACTCCCTACCAGGGGTTTTGCAGTTAAATCCCCCTATTCTATCAACAAAACTAAAAAAAATGCAAACGACAATCCCCAAATTCCAAGAAAATAGCTAAGGAAGATTTTGACTTTAAAACCGCCTCCAAAAATTACGATAAACCTGTTCTCAATATAAAAAAAAACAAATTACACACTCAAAATTCTATGAGCGTAGCCAAAGGGGTTTTGAGTTTAACCCCCACCCCCTCCAGTTGGGGTTTGAAGCTAAAAAGTACCTCTTCAACATAAAAAAAAAAGCAAATTACACACTATAAAATCTATGAGCGTAGCCAAAGGAGTTCTGAGTTTAAAACCACCTGCCAGCGGGGTTTGAAGCTGAAAAATACCTCTTCAATATTAATATATATATATATATATATATATATATATATATATATATATATATATATATATATATATATATATATATATATAAAGCAAATTACGCACTCAAAATGCTATGAGGGTAGCCAAAAGGGGGTTTGAGTTTAAATCCCCCTTCTGAGGGTTTTGATGCTAAAAAATACCTATTCAATATAAAAGAAACAAATTACACACTAAAATTATTTGAGCGTAGCTAAGCTAATGAGGGGTTTTGAGTTTATATCTCCATCCTCCAAATGATTTTTTTTAAAATTTAAAACCCTTTCAGATGGTTTTGAGTTTAAAATTCCCCTACAGAGCATTTTGAGTTGAAAACCTCTCTCTTCAATATTATTTTAAAGCAAACTACAGTCACCAAATTCTATGACCGTAGCTAAATGGGGTTTTGAATTAAAAAAAAACAAACTCCAGAGATTTTTTATTTTAAAACCCCTCAACAGATGATTTTGACGACAAAACTTTCCTTTTCGACATAAAATCTAAAGCGAAATACAGGCATGTAATTCCAAGAGCGTAGTCAAGAGAGGTTACAAATTTCTACCAGTGGCTGGGCTACATTAATAAAGTGTGAATAGTCATCTGCCGAAATTGGAAAACACTTAATGTGGCTCAACAAAGATGGCTAAGACAGATTTTAGGAGTCAGTTATAGAGATCGGGTCTAAATCAAAGAAATAATATGCCGAACTGGGAATCGAACCCTTAGTAAGGTTGTGACAGAGCGTCGCATGAGGATTTGCGGGACATGTTCTCCGACAAAAAGAATTATGCATATTAAGAGTTGCGGAAACAGCTTGCCGGAAAATGCGCCGATCGGCGTGAGATGGTCTAAGTCAGTAAGAATAGCACATTAGGTTTTTGAAATAAAATTTTTTAATAGCAAGATAATGCAACGTAGATACCTCAGAATATGCATTTTGTTGGCTTTCAATACCAGAAAAAGTGCTCGGCGGCGGGGCTTCGCCCCGCGCTGGGGGAGCACTACAAGTTCCCTAGACCCCCTTGCTAGCAAGGACGGGGAGTCTACAAGATTTCCACTAATTCCAGGAAGAACCTATTCTAGGCACAATAAACGTTTTCTGAAAGGGTCAGAAGGTAATAAAGATTAATTACGTACACACACACACATATATATATATATATATATATACTTTTTTTTCCGCGGGGGGGGAGGGGCGGGCTAGGAATCCCCCCTAACCCCCCCCCCCCCCCCCCACCAAAAAAAATCCTGGCTACGCCCATGTTTACGTCATGTAAGAACAACATACAAGTGGGAACGATCTCATGCATAAAGAGAATAATATCTGTTACTATGAATGTGATCTCTACTGGCTTACAATCAATACATTCTTAGTATTACCAGTAGTGGAGATAATTATCAAATTAAAACTTTGTATAATGACATGGAAATCGTCAGATTTACTGTTACAAGTCAAACACCGCGCCTGCTCTAGTCTACTATATCAAGTATGTAATAATGTTATATCTAGTCGTCGTATCACGCCTTTGTAGTCTAACTAAATAAATGATTGTATACTTTACAAACTATGTAATTTATGGGCGTAGCCAGGGGAGGGGGTTTGGGGGTTTAAACCCCCCCCACCCGAAATGAAATCCCCCCCCCCCCCCCGAAGGGGGGAGTCGGAATTTAGTGACTGATTTTTTGCTTTGATTTTGTTAATTTTAGGTGAGATTTTAATACTAAACCATCACTTGCCCCAGCACAACCAAAGGGGTTTTGAGTTTAAAACCCCTTACCAGGGGGTTTTGAGTTTAAAACCCCCTACCAGGGGGGTTCGAGTTTAAAACCCCTACCAGAGGGGTTCGAGTTTAAAAACCCCTACTAGGGGTTTTGAGTTTAAAACCCCCTACCACAGGGTTTTGAGTTTTAAACCCCCTACCTGGGGTTTTTGCAGTTAACTCCCCCTCTTCTATAAAACATAACAAAAAAAAAATGCAAACGAAAATCCCCTAATTCCAAGAGCACAGTTAAGGAAGATTTTGATTTTAAAACCCCGTCTAAAATTTACGATAAACCCCCTCTTTAATATAAAAAAAAGGTAATTACGCACTCAAAATGTTATGACTCAGTTTTGAGTTTAAACCCCACTTCAGCGGGGTTTGAAGGTAAAAAATACCTCTTTAATAATAAAAACAAAGCAAATTATACATTAAAAATGTTATGAGTGTAGTCTAAGGGGTTTTGAGTTTAAACTCCCCTCCAGTGGAGTTTGAAACTAAAAAGTACCTCTTCAATATAAATAAAAGCAAATTACTCACTCTAAAATCTATGAGAGTAGTCAAAGGGGTTTTGAGTTTAAACACCCCGCCAGGGGGGTTTGAGGATAAAAAAATACATCTTCAGTGTAAGAAAAAATCAAATTACGCACTCAAAAGGCTATGAGCGTTGCCGAAAGGGGTTTTGAGTTTAAACCCCCATTCAGAGGGGTTTGGTGCTAAAAATACATCTTCAATATAAAAAAAAAAATTACACACTAAAATTATTTGAGCGTAGCCAATCCAATCGGAGGTTTTGAATTTAAACCCTTCTACTACAGATGGCTTTTTTTTTTAATTTAAAACCCCTCCAGATGGTTTTGAGTCTAAGATCCCCCTACAGAGCATTTTGAGGTGCAAAAAAACCCCCAACAGAAGATTTTGACGATAAAACTTCTCTTTTCGATATAAAATCTAAAGCAAACTACAGTCACTTAATTCCAAGAGCGTATTCAAGAGAGGTTACACATTTTTACCAGTGGCAGGGCTCCATTAATAAACTGCAGTGAATAGTCATCTACCGAAATCGAAAAAAACTAAATGTAGCTCAACAAAGATGGCTAAGACAGATTTTAGGAGTCAGTTATAGAGATCCGGTCTAAATCAAGGAAATCCTATGCCGAAGTGGGAGTCGACCCCTTAGTAAGATTGTGAGAGAGCGACGCATGAGGTTTGCGGGTCATGTTCTCCGACAAAATGAATTACGCATAAGAAGAGTTGCAATGATATCCTAGTACAGCTTGACGCCACTCATTCATGGAGGTCCTCATGGTAGGTGGGAAGAGGCTTCAGACATTACCACTGACAGATTTTTATGGAAACAGCTTGACGTCAAATGCTCCGAACGGCGTGGGAGGGTCTAAGTCAGTAAGAATAGCACATTAGGTTTTTGAAATAAAACTTTTTAATAGCAGGAAAATGCACTGTAGATACCTCAGAATATGCATTTTGGTGGCTTTCAATACCAGAAATAGTGCTTGACGGCGGGGCTTCGCCCCGCGCTGGGGAGCTCCTAGCGCTCTGACAGACCCCCTTGCTAGTAATGGCAGGGAGTCTACAATTTTATGGAAATAGCTTGAAGGCAAATGAAGTGAGGGTCTAAGTCAGTAAGAATAGCACATTAGGTTTTTGAAATAGAACTTTTTAATAGCAGGAAAATGCACTGTAGATACCTCAGAATATGCATTTTGTTGGTTTTCAATATCAGAAATAGTGCTTGGCTGCTAGCGCTCCCCCAGACCCCTTTGCTAGTTATGTCGGGAAATCTACAATTTTTCCACTAACTCATGGAAGAACCTATTCTAGGGCACAATAAACGTCTTCCGAAAGAATGAAGGGTCAGAATGTAATAAAGATTATGTACATATTAAACACATATAATTTTCTTTACGCGGGGGGGGGGGAGAACCCCCCCCCATACCCCCCCCCGAAAAAAAATCCTGGCTACGCCCATGCTATGTATAATAAAAAAAAATTGCGCTGATTGATAATGTGACTTTCTCAATCCACAAATCTAACATTTAAAACTGAAAACTGAATACATTCTGACATACACTTGTCGGCCTACATGCACTGAGACTAAATGGCGAGTTGAGTGACTTTGTAGAAATGACAGCTATAAATGTTTTAAAAATATCTACTCTGACACAAACAAATCAATAAATTAACGCACGAGGAGATGGAGACAATACGATGAAGTATTCAGTTTACAAAAAAAATGTTTTGATATCAAACAAAATAATTAATTAAATATAATACAGTGACTATATTTTTTTTATCGATTCATGTTTCCTAAGGTACAATAAACAATTGTTAAAAGTTTCATCCGAGAATGCGTGTGGAAGATATGACGTGTACAATTATCTAAGGACCAAAACCCGACATATTTAGCATCTGTGAATACTGAAGGATTAATTTCCATTGTTGGTGTTAAACAAAATAGATAATTGCTGAATTTAATTAACTATCTTTTAATTTTTTTAATTTATTCATGTTTTGTTAGGTGCAAGAAATAATTGTGCAAAGCTTCAACTTGATCTGAGTTCGAACTTTGTACTAGACAGACAGACAGAATGAGTTGATATAAGCTTTAGAAAAAAAGAAAGCTCATTACACTAAAAACAACTCCTGACGCTGATTTTATAATTTTAACATTTCAAGACCAAATTGAATATAGAGACTATTATTTCTAGACATAGGCCAGATGACAATCAGGAGAGACCGCCCAAGGCCAGGCGCCTGTGGCGGTCCTCTAAATATGAAGATTCTTTTGTTAACATCAGACCATCATACAAATATGCGTAACCTCAATACGCTACAGACTGAAGTACGAGTCTGGTGAAAATATTTGCAGACAGTTTTCCTAAACAATGCCTTTTTACTTAATAGTGTTGAAGCCTGTCAGGCAACTATACCGATTACCTTAAACGCTATTGCAATGATATTTTGAGTTACAGTTGGGGTTGGGCCACTCATATGACATTGTCCCGGTGTCCCGCGTAGACTACTGTTAAGACAGCCCCTGTTCAATGTCTGCCTAGCGAAGTGAGACCTAGTTTTCGTCGATTTTTTCAGCCTCATAGTTATTGTTTAGCATTGAGAGATAACTCTGTTTTAAACTTGGTATTTCAATTCAAACTTTCTTTGGGCGTTCATTTTTATCTTTTTTTTTTTCAATAGAGCTATCATGCTGCCCACTGTTCTGTTCAGCCTGGCTCTAGTGTCCTGTACAGTTGGTCAAGCTCAAGTACCAACACTACCTCCGGTATGTCAAGAATACAGCAGCGCCAGTAAGTATTCCAGAGGGCCGGCACCACATGGGCCGGTGGGTTCGCCATTTAATTGTTGCCTTTAAAGGCAGTAAGATCCGTAAACGATTTTATCGCCTCTTCTTCAATTGGGAACGGCTCGTTGTTACTGGTCCTCGCCTTTTATAAAAGAACTTGAACAGAGCATACGATGTACAAATAACCTAATACAGCCACGTAAACCGTGCTTCTGGTAAAATCTCAGTCAGACAAAGCGAGTAACACAAACATTGATTTAAGCTTATAGTTTTATAGTATTGTAGAACAGGCCCAACTCCTGGCCTTCACGTCTGGCTTAGATATTGGAACTGTTTTCGCTAACAGTAGAACTGAAGAGGGGAGAAGGCGAGAAACTGGCGCTTAACCAGTAAACTTTGGTCAGGAGGGGCTCGTTAGCCTTAGCTACCCACCTAGGAGAAGGAAAGTTCTGAATTCAAATCTCTGCTGCCTTACAGCTATACCAAATCATTAGAAGGGCTTTCTCACGGCGACCATTAGGCAGTTTGCAGCACTCAGTGCTACACCCTCGCAGAGCCTCCGACACCGCTGAACCCAAACTGTATCAGCACTTGCCAGTCCTTTAGATACATTGGCTGCGTGCAGAGGGGGAAACTGATCTGTGGCTGACATCGTTCCGAACACAGCCAATCATAATTCCTAGGCCTTTATCTTATTTCTACTTCTATGAGATGATACATAGTCCCTTTCCTACTGAAGGAGGCCATATCTAACGAATAATGCCCATCATATTCCAAGAGATTTGTGGGCTGAATAGTAAATTAATTTGACACAGTCCAGCCCTGTAAATATTTGTTATTAATTACTTTCTGTTCAACAAAACAAAGCTACGACTTAATTGTCGACATTGACACTTTGTGCGGCATCTACGTATTTTGTTATTCTGGTCTTTCTCCTCAGCCAATACACCGCCGCTGTTGAAATTGAGCAATGACTTTACAGTCGACGTTGAGACAGTCAGCGTGGAGACTGGTCGAGTGACCAACATGATTATGTACTACAGCCAGTCCCAGAACATGATCAGGTTAAACATCTATGATGCCGGACAGAAGAATGATCTGTACTTTTATTTCGCTGACAATGAAATATTATCTTTTGACTACACAGTAGGCAGAGGTAGACTTGCTAGAATTGTATTTTATGACTAATAATGGCACATGGGCGTAGCCAGGATTTTTTTCGGGGGGGGGGAGGGGGTTGTAGGAGATTTTTTTAAAAACAAACTCAAAAAATCTTTAGCTACGCTCATAGAATTTGGTGATTGTAATTTGCTTTAGAATAATGTTGAAGGGGGGTTTTTAAACCTCAAAACTCTCTGTAACTCTCTGTAAGGAGGGGATTTTTAACTCAAAACCATCTGGAAGAGGTTTTAAACTTAAAGCCCTCTGGCAAAGTCTTCGATTCCGAAGATTAAGGATTAGTTGCCAAATAGTTTGTTTTTTTCTATACATAAACTGTCATTTTTTTCTAGGAAAATCGTTAGAGCTGTGTCCAGGCTCAAGGTTTTGCCCATGAAAAATTTGAAAGCTGATAAGTGGAATTGTAAAATGAACATTTTTCGTGAAACCCCACAATCGTTACAATATTCTGTTAAAACTCTACAATTGTTACAATACTCTGTTAAAACTTCACAATTGTTGCAATACTCTCTTAAAATTCCCTAGGAACCTGTACAGTCCTCTCTGATCTAAAGAACCAGCCAGACACTTTCATTGTTGGAGGTATCAAAGACGGAAAGAATGCCCAAGTACCAATGACAGTCTTACATTTGACTGGTCAATCAGGATTCGGGTACATTTTATCTCTAGATGTATACATACATGATACGTACATACATATATATCAATGTAATGGTCGGCCTTTTCCCCATTTCCATTTTAGTTTCTACTCATTGTGCCTTTTTATCACCGTCCTGTTTCAACAGTGATTAGCTTCTTCTGTTTGATACATGTCTTGAGCAAATACAATTCTAAATTATTCCTCCTGGCCAGTAGCCTCGGCATCATTAGTATATCAACAGACAGGGCGGTCATATCTAACAAGCTTTGCTTCAAGCCCATAACCGAGTGTTTTCTTTAGAACGTTTTTTTTTTGTTTTGGCGCCCCTGACGGAAAGCTCTCTTCTTGAATCCTTAAAACCCTACAACCTCAATATGTGTTAACATTGAGACATTTTATGTGATAAGTGTACATGCAATGTATCTATGTAAGTATGTGTAACCAGTATTGTTATCAATCTGTCCCCTTAGTCGCAATTGATTATCATTCATTCGAATGTCAATCGCCTTGAAGGCAAAGTCAGTAGAGTCATGTGATAAGTGAGAAGTTTAAAAAGAAGGACGAGTTTGTTCCATTTCCGTTGTTACTTCCCCATAGTTCTATGTAGTGTGTATGTCCGTCTGTCACCATTTAATTTTAAATAATACTTTTAAAAAAGCAAAGCTTCTATTAAGTGCAATTCTATCAATTAGTCTGGTTCAATCATGCAATTAAATGTGATCTAAATCTAGACTAACAATAATAAATCTGTTTGTTTACAAATATTGTATCTATTGTTTTTGTTTAGCGCAATTTTGTGCTTTTAGCTTTCTCAAAGAGCTATGATCATTTCATTTTTCAGGACAAGTTGGGAAAAAATGGGGGGGGGGGCGGGGGGAGGAAGGGAGTATCTGGGTGAATGTTACCGTAATCGCTTTTAAAATGCATTTTATTTTTAAAAAGTATGATTTGAATTCGAACTCCAAGGCTCAAATATCCTCAAGTCAATGCATTGGCCACTGTGCCAGCTAAGTGCTTCTGAAAATAGAACGTTTTATGTTATCTTTTGTCAGTAGTTTCAAACGATCTATTTCTTTACACAAAGTATAAAGGGGATTAATTCAACTAACATCACCTCATCAGTCAAGTACAATTTCTTTCAAATTGACGAGTTTGACAATATAAATAATGCATTCCTAGCCAACTGGGAACAATGTTGCTAGACGCGCTCTTTTGAAATCCTTCTACCAAGTTTAATTTCGTTCAAGTTTTTCGATAAGATGACAAGTGATTCCTATAAAATTAAGAGGCCGCATGATTTCTTTATAAGTCAAATTCCATGTGTCCGCTTTTGTTTTGTAAATGTAAACATGTGCTAAAGTAATCTTTACTGATGGAGTTTGACGAGTTGAAGTGCCACCACTGTTAATGTTTATAGAAACTGCATTAATGATAATAATGATACAAAATATCTAATAATAATGAAAACATTCGGTATATATCTTATTCTCAAAATACAAACAGGAGTTTTCTTTTTGATTTTTAAATTTAAATAAATCTTTTATTAGCACATTTACCTTTCTTGGATTAAACATTTCTTTTCAGTAGCAGTTATCTCTCTTAGATTGACATATCTTGTTATTGTTAACAGTTATTTAAGTTTTCCTTGTGTTTGACAGAACCAATGACATAGTACTCAGTCAACAAAGTACCGGCACTGCCAGAGGGATGGACACTATTACCTTTAACTCCTGCCAGAAATGGCAGTTTGGAGGCCAGAGTGCAGTCCTGAACGTGACTCACCATTTTTCATGTGAGTTTTTAAGACAAGGTCGATGTACAGTTTCTTTAGCTTGGAGAGAGAGAGGGAGAGAGAAAAACCACAGACACACACACATACACACTCACACACACACACACACAATTAATTAAATAAAAGAAGACAAAATGAAATTATGATAAAACTTTTTGTGGTCAGTGAAACGGTAATGCTAAAAATAAAGTTTGAATAGATTTAAGAGTTTATGTTCAACTTTTAGCGTTTAATTAAATCTTTATATTTATATTTTCCCTTTTTATATGTCCTCTTTAGCTGCTGTCATTAGTCTCGTCTCACTCGTTCCCTTGCAAAAGTCTTTGATTTGATTTGATTCAATCGATGGCTTAAAGGATATCGATCTCACTGAGGGACAGTGTGGGTAGGAAAGATCTAGACAAAAAGACTCTTGTTTAATTACTTTGGTATAGCGCATCTTTTATGTTAGATAGCATGCTAAGTGCGCTATGCTCCAATCTCTTTTGTGTGTCTGGTGGGAGGGGATGTTCTGGGAGAAAGTTTCTGTTCTTTTACTCAGAAAACCCAACTCAGCTCGAGTCATTTCTGGGAATGGGGTAATTTTTGTGTTTAGGGTTTAACCTAATCAGTCTGTACAACTATGTGTCACCTAAAAGTTTTATGTAACACAAATGTCTCTATTTCTCCCCCAACCACAATGATCTTAGACAAAACCTGGCAACGCCCTGACACTGGCTCAGTTCCCATCATGATTGAGATCGTCGGTTCTGCCCTGCTCCACAAGGACCTCACCACCATACACCATTACTACAACTTCTTCAACTGGAAAGAATCAGTAGAGCCTTTTGTATTCGAGGTAAACAGATACGGTTAGATACAGTTAGAGTGCCTTGCATTCTGGACGCCATAAATGTATTCTCCTGGCGTCTTCAATGCACTAATTAGAGTGTCTTGCATTCTGGAGGCCATAAATGTATTCTCCTGGCGTCTTCAATGCACTAATTAGAGTGTCTTGCATTCTGGACGCCATAAATGTATTCTCCTGGCGTCTTCAATGCACTAATTAGAGTGTCTTGCATTCTGGACGCCATAAATGTATTCTCCTGGCGTCTTCAATGCACTAATTAGAGTGTCTTGCATTCTGGACGCCATAAATGTATTCTCCTGGCGTCTTCGATGCACTAATTAGAGTGTCTTGCATTCTGGAGGCCATAAATGTATTCTCCTGGCGTCTTCGATGCACTAATTAGAGTGTCTTGCATTCTGGAGGCCATAAATGTATTCTCCTGGCGTCTTCGATGCACTAATTAGAGTGTCTTGCATTCTGGACGCCATAAATGTATTCTCCTGGCGTCTTCGATGCACTAATTAGAGTGTCTTGCATTCTGGACGCCATAAATGTATTCTCCTGGCGTCTTCAATGCACTAATTAGAGTGTCTTGGATTCTGGACGCCATAAATGTATTCTCCTGGCGTCTTCAATGCACTAATTAGAGTGTCTTACATTCTGGACGCCATAAATGTATTCTCCTGGCGTCTTCAGTGCACTATGTCTTGTATTAAGAAGAGCGCACATCAAATCGTTCTAAAAGGATGGAACGGGACAGTACTGAAGTGCGACATTCAAGGTAGCATAGCATGTACGTTTGTAATTGTAGAGATCGTTAAAAGATTATCATCGTGCTCAAGGCATGGCCTAGAGGGCCTGTTTTGTTCACGCAAGAGACCTCGACAGACAAAAAAGAAAGTTTTAGCGCAACTTTTTTTTAGCCATTTTGCCACCACCGTTTTGTCGCGGTGGTCGTTTTTGTGTTTGACATTGCGTCATACATGACTATAGTTTGTGTGTGTGTGTCTGTGTCTATTTGTATTGTTTATGTGAAGAACAAGAGTTATCTTTGTCCTTTATATTTTGGATTTAAATTTGTTTTGTAATTTTTGCTTCGTGACTAAACAGCATAATGTTGAGTGAGTTTTAATATTGCCCGAAAAAGAAAGGAAAACAATGATAGAAAAATCGATGCAATTCTTTCACTGAAGAAATGGTTTATTTCATCTACAATTAAACATAAACTTTAAAACAAAAGACAGTTGTAAAATATACGTCATTATGTACCTTCCAACAACCTATCCTGTACGTTACAGACCAAGGGAAGATGGGGGTGAGCGAGTGTCAATAACGAGATCTTAAATAGGAATATCAGAGTTTGCGATATGTATTCACAAAGTAGTCCAATCCTTTCTTACATTTTTTTTAGATTGGCGGGGGGGGGGGGGGGGGGGGGGCGGGTGAGTGTGTGTGTATTATATAAACAATGAAATAAAGA
Source organism: Biomphalaria glabrata (assembly GCF_947242115.1). NCBI lineage: Eukaryota > Metazoa > Mollusca > Gastropoda > Planorbidae > Biomphalaria > Biomphalaria glabrata. The sequence goes on from NC_074711.1 coordinate 54,735,288, forward strand.
AAAAAAAATTATTATAAAAACTTCGTGTTTTTACTATTATCTTCTGAACATCTTGCGCCAAAATGGCTCGCTCCAAAATGGCCCGCTCCAAAATGGCCTGCTCCAAAATGGCTAACGTGAAAACGGTTGAGCCAAAACGTCACTTGCCATGCAGTAAAAAGAGACAATAGGAAGGACAAGAGCACAAAGAGAATTGCAAGTTTAAAATGTTTCGATACAGCGTTTGGAGTTCATCTAGCTGCAGACGTCTTTTATAAAAACAATTTGAAAAGTCCAACTTAGAAAATGATACAACTTTACTTTAATTATTTGTGTGTGTGTATGTTGACATCTATAACAATGCCATTTTTACTTGAGTAACAATGAAATATGGATCTGTGTCTACAAATACAACAGATGTGTTATTGTTTTTTTGTCCTATAAAAAAATGCTTCATTCACTTCTCCTTTGTCACTACCTTGCGCCCCTTCTCCGCCTTCCCCCATTTTTTTTTCTGAGGAGCTCGTCTGCTGATTTACATTTCGCATAAGGCCTAAGGTAGATACATATATTTCATCTTAACTCCACCAGATACTTTTTGGTTCGCTTTCCCACCCCTCCCACTAATTATACATATCATCTCTTGACCCAGACACCGTCAGGAATCATTTGCCAAGGTCGTGCAGGCGACAGACCATTTCCCGCGTCTCCTAGCTACATCAAGTTTGCTGGTGAGGTTATAGACCGTAACCAAGGTTACGTGCGCTACGTGGAGGTGAGTTTTTAAGTTTGTTTTGTTTCGTTGTTAACACAAAATCTGAACCCTGAAAAACCAAATCCACAGAAATGTTGATGCTAAACATTATACCTGCTATTTTGTGTTTTCGTAGGTAAGGACACATATGATTATGATAGCTAAATCATATCGTACACTTTAGCACAAATAAAACGCTTGCAAATGGAGAAATCATGCAATTTAGCATTTATGAAATCAAATAGATGCACAAACAGAGCCTAAGTTCCTTTAGATATTTTTGAGGTGATGCAGTCAGTGTCAAAACTTATGTGACTCATAGTCAGAAGAAGGAATGGGCATCACTGACCTATAGAAATTCTAGCCTAGTACAAGTCAAGCCTACGACTTGACAAAAGAGTACCTTCATTTGTTAAACATAAATAATTTAGTATTAACCATTAGCTGATTTTGTTCACAAAGAGAATTAAATTTATGAAGATTAATTTTCATCTGATTGTCTATTTCTTGTGTATTTTAAGAAGTATTTTGAACTGCTGTATGTGACACAATGTCTACTTCACAGGAAGGGTCACGTAGCCACGCGAAATGATGCACATCTTAACCCTGGGACTCAATGACATGCTTCATTATTAAATTGCTAATATATGTAGAATAATTGGAAAAATTATGGAAATTCTTCTTTTTTTTTTTTCTTAAAAAGTCACGTATTGTAAAATATGGCCCGGAGATAAATGAAATATAGGCTACTTATGTTTGCAAGACTAGATTAAATTTAAGCGCTAAACTGTAAAAAGTAGTTCCATGTTGATATGGTAGTTCCATGTTGATGTAGTAGTTCCATGTTGATGTGGTAGTTCCATGTTGATGTGGTAGTTCCATGTTGATGTGGTAGTTCCATGTTGATGTAGTAGTTCCATGTTGATGTAGTAGTTCCATGTTGATGTATTAGTTCCATGTAGATGTATTAGTTCCATGTCGATGTATTAGTTCCATGTCGATGTATTAGTTCCATGTTGATGTAGTAGTTCCATGTTGATGTAGTAGTTCCATGTTGATGTAGTAGTTCCAAGTTGATGTAGTAGTTCCATGTTGATGTAGTAGTTCCATGTTGATGTATTAGTTCCATGTTGATGTGGTAGTTCCATGTTGATGTAGTAGTTCCATGTTGATGTAGTAGTTCCATGTTGATGTATTAGTTCCATGTTGATGTGTTAGTTCCATTTTGATGTGGTAGTTCCATGTTGATGTGGTAGTTCCATGTTGATGTAGTAGTTCCATGTTGATGTGGTAGTTCCATGTTGATGTAGTAGTTCCATGTTGATGTAGTAGTTCCATGTTGATGTGGTAGTTCCATGTTGATGTAGTAGTTCCATGTTGATGTAGTAGTTCCATGTTGATGTAGTAGTTCCATGTTGATGTAGTAGTTCCATGTTGATGTGGTAGTTCCATGTTGATGTGGTAGTTCCATGTTGATGTATTAGTTCCATGTTGATGTAGTAGTTCCATGTTGATGTGGTAGTTCCATGTTGATGTGGTAGTCTGCTTAATCTCCAGGAACTCTATGACTCCGACGATGACATAGTTGTCATGAGGATGCAAGGTATGCAAGACATTGGTACAACTGGCGGCATGAACCACTTCACTTACATCAGAGACTATGACTCGGGTAGGTGACTAATCATGGGGAAGTCTCAATTGAAAAATGTTGCATTTGCGAATAATCTCTCTCTCTCTCTCTCTCTCTCTTTCTCTACTTCTCTTTCTGTATGTCTCTCCACTCTCTGTCTAGCATTCTGTTTTGCTCTGTCTTTTAGGACTCTCTCCCTCTTTCTGTCTTTTTCTTTCTCTCTGCCCTTAATACTAACCTGAATGTAAACAGCCTAATCAACAATAAAACCTTCACGTTAAAATACATTGATACATTTAAAGTTATACAAGCATTAGAAGTTTAAACAAGGGCAAGTGAAAGTACAATTTTCAGGCTAAGGGTATATTCTTCTACCTTGTAATTGTCCAAAGAATTGAATCTAACAACACTTGACGAACTCTAGTCCCACGGAAGCTCTTCTCCATTTGCTTGTCTGAACAACCTTCTGTCTGGGGAAGATCCTAGCAGATGTATTTTTTTACATCCCTATTACCAATGGCTCATATCTCAAGAAGCTCGGGTTAGAAGCGAGGTCGAAGGTCGAGAACACCGGGGTAATTCACCCATATTCATTCTCTGCATACCATATCAGCCGTTAGGATTTTCGCCATAAAAGCGACCCTTTGAAGAAAGATGTGTGGATAGTGAGATGTTTGTTGGGGCTTTCTTACATCCCCGTTAATGCATTGAACTCGGTCTTTAGGTACCACAACGTTTCCTCTAAAGACTTTTTCCACCCGAGCGCCACGAGGAGGCTGTGACAGGTTAGGGAGTGTGACGTGAGTTTGGCTGGTTTAATGTCTAGGGGATGATTATTTTTGCAATTATCACACACCAACCCGTCAGCATATAAATCGGGAGAAGACACGCAACGAGACAAGCAATGAAAGACAGATACAAAAGATAAAATTAAAGAATATTTATTTACATAAATATTTACATAGAAGAATAAAAAGGGGGAGGGTTTGCATCTATCTCTAGTCAATACTTTATTTGACTATCACTCTTGCACTTAATAAGAGAGTATGTCACTTTGTCTTCTGAACTTAGCTGGTTGTCCTGCTTGGGTCGCAGCTGGCTGTGTCCTGGCTTGAGGTTCTGCAGCTGGAGGTGGCGCTCTAGCGGGTAGAGGGACGCCGGTGATTCAGTTCTTGTGGAGTATCAATCAGAAGTTCTGATATCTGTAGTGGCACAGTAGGGCGGGTGGCCGGCTACCGTGGGTACAAGTGTACTGCGGGCAGAGCGGGTCTGCCGTGGGCAGCGTAGCTAACAGGATAAGTCCAGTGAGTTTCAGAGGGTTTGGCGTAGCTATGACGTCTCGCACAGATTCTGGGTCTATTGGGACGTCGTACCTAATCAGTTGACAGGTGGGCTGTCGAATAGGCAGGCAAGTAGAGCCGATAGCGCCAAGTAGTAGAGTTGAGTAGATCCACGTAGGCAGTAGATGATACTCAATAACAAGTAGGCAGTGGTGCAGTGCTGAATAGCACTAAGTACAAAGGCAATAGGTGATTGATCCGATAAATAGGCAGGTAAATAGGCAGACACCCGAGGGAGGCTGCGGATAAATAAAGACAAGTTAGGACATGTCTCTCATGCATCTTATCGATGCCCTCGACTGAGGTGCATTCGTCAGATTGGTAAAATTGCTTTAGAGCACAATGGGGAGATGATGATAAATGGGGTTTGGAAAATAGATGGCTGATAGTAGCAATAGAAAATGTACATAAAAGGGGAAATAATAATCTCAAATAAACAACACGAGTGGAAAGAGAAAAGGAGGGGGGGGGGAAATGGGCGGTGGTCAGCGACCATGACGGTTTGTATACATACGACCGTCGGCCGAGAACAATGGAGCGCGCTTTGACTCTTGTCAAAGTAGAATGACTAAAGGGGAGATAATTCATATCTCTTCTCTAAGCGCAGTATTAGTGCGCTAGTAAAATTATCAAGGCAGTCAGCCGAGATAAAGGGAATAAAATAAGATGTACAAATATATACATGGTTGCAATAACGATCAATTGGGCAACGTAGCAATAATAGATTAATGCAGTACACAAATATATACATATGCCATGTTTATGTTTTCTACTTACGACAGTGAGAAATACACAATGCACTAATTAAACATAAGTGAAATAATAAAATACACATGATAATATCTAGTGAGAAATATACACAGTAATTAAGATGGAACTTGTGATTAAGTTCGGCTTACCACCAGGTATTCCTCTAAGAGTAAGAATAAATGAAATAGTCCAGACTCGATTGCTCAGCTTAGAATGAGAAATGAGAGGGTCTGGCTGTATCCATTCTACTTTATAAAGGCCCTGAAAGAGGTGGGTGGAAACAGGAAATGGGATCGACCAAAGATTATCTCTCACGTGGGTGAATCCGACAAGAGTCGCACCTTGGAGTGTCGAGAGGCGTGTTGACCCGAGTAATCTCTTTGGTCAAAGAGAGACGTGGGAGAGAGGGGGGGGGAAAGATTGACTTGCATTCCACCCAAGGTGGTGTCAACTGCGACCGTCAGACATCCGGCGGGTAAGACCATAGAGACTGTGTTTATCTAGGTGGGGATTAAGTCTAGCCTGGAGAGCAAGTGGTGGGGTGAGTGAAGGAATTGGGGATAGAACGGGAAATAATTAAAATAAAATGAATAAATAATAAATAATAATTAATGCTGTGATCAGTTTGAGTGGTGACTCTGACAGCCAGCTTTTGACTTGTCACAGAGGTTGAGAAGTATTGCCCGGGATATTATATTTTAATAAAAATGCAGATATTCCTATTAGTCATACTAACATTTTTTTTTAATCTTTAGGTCATTCTTTATTTATATTATTTATTATAATAACATTGTTTAAATCTAAATTGTATTAACACGCCGTATTCAGGCCTCTCATACAGGATTGACAATCAAATGCAGTACTGTACAGTACTGAACATCACAGACGACATCACATTACCTTTCGACTTCATCACATCCAATGGTAAAGTCAAAATTCTGACTCCAAATCAATTCTTTTACAACGACGGCACAAAATACAACTATCTCGGAACAGTAAGTTTCTGCTCCATTACATTACTCATTTGGAAAATAAATAGTTTCAAAACGAGTTTTCTTAATTTTTTTAGCTTATTTAATTTATTTGGTTTACTGTGTTTTCTCATATTCCATCTTGTTATTACCTCCTCATCTGTACAGAGGAATGTCCGAGGCATGACAGCAGATGTTTGGGTCGCCAAGACAACATTACTTACTGCCCCTGATCAGGAAGCTGTCATTGAATGGTACTTTGCCCCGGTTAGTAAATCTTATTTTCTATTTCTATAAAAAATTATGTTCTAAATAAAATACATTCCTTTAAACAAACGAAGAAAATTATTATAGCTTTTAATTTTTTTCTTTGAAAATATTGATTATATAATCATGTCCAGCATCCAGTCGTCCGAATTTGTTCAGAGTTTATTTCTTTGATCAGATCAACATGTACAAATGACTAGATCTAAGTAGCAATACTAGTCGTGTGTCCGGGTTATGTGCATGTTTTGTAACTAGTTATGTCTCTATATGATGTAAGAAAAAAGGGTGGTGCGGGGCTGACATAAAATATCTTATCTAGAAATGTTTTATTATTTTAAATGTTTTATTATTCTTCGTCTATTACTATTTGTTCAATCTGGTTTTGTATTTCCAGCCTGATGTGAAATCTTGGAACGATGGAAACGAGTATTATAAAAATGGCCACTTCCGGATACCTGTGAGATTCAGGGCGTGGCTTTCCAACGTAAGTTTTCGTTTGTATGATTCATTGACTGCATTCGTTACTTTACTGGATTAAATATTTTGTAATGTTGTAATTATTATTGTATCTTTTATATAGCGCTACTTTCATGCTTATAGAATTCTCAGAGCGCTATGGTCCAATCTCACTTGTGAACCAGTGGGGGGAGGGGGTATCTAGGAGCAGGTTTTCCGTGCTGCCTTTGGGCGCTCAGTAAACACAGCTCTGCCCAAGTCGGGTGTCGAACCTCGAGCCCCCGTCATAGGTAGCCAAGACAAGCCAAGTTCAAGCGTACTTAGACCACGCTTCCTGCAAAATTTGTGTTGTTTCTGTAAAATAAAACTTCTGATCTTTTATGTAGCACCGTAGTGGAAATCACTTGACGATATCTCATCTAGAACTAGAATCCAAAATAAACTTCGAATTTTTCCACTTCGGCAATTTGCATAAGAAGGTGTCAGAAAAATAAAAAAAAAAAACTTAATTCGTAAATTCTGATACTTGACTTTGCCGTTTAATAAGAACTTTTGAAACGCCAATAGTGACACTCCCAATGTAGGAAGCGAATGCAACAGTGAACTTATTTTTCCTGAAGATTGTTTGAGGTTTGCAAGCATTACATTTGTTATCGTGCTAAGTCGAAAAGTTGTCTGTTTCACCTTGCCATGGGCGGATGTCTCATTTGTTTTTAGGGCGGTTACGTTGCTTGCAATAATGTAAAACAGGGGCGTCCTAAAAATTCCAAAGTTCAAAACCTCATTCTTCCCCGAGTTTCAAAATGATGTCTCCTCGGTTAAGGAAATCAAACGGAATTACAATGGAAATGTCTGTGCACAAAAAAATAAGCATGTTAATGATTGTGCAATTAAAGTTTAGAATAAGTTCTGTATGACAATGTCTAGACTGGGGGAATAGAAGGGAATGAAAACCAATGAAATCTAGAGACTGTTTCCTAAAGTGATGACGTTTTATTTCATTGATTGTTGCCCTTGTCTCCAGAACACCGAAAGTATGGACATGAACATTTACCACGTGGACTATACCAACATTATGTACGGCACCATCAACGTCAGGAACTGCTACCCAGACAAGAACAGTAACTATTACCAGATCATCATCGACGGTAAGGCTGGTTTACGTTTTTGTTTTTCACAGTGAGAGAGAGAGAGAGAGAGAGAGAGAGAGTGTAAGAGAAAGAAAGAGAGAGATAGTGTGTGTAAGAGAGAGAGAGAGAGAGTGTGTGTAAGAGAGAGAGATTGAGAGCGAGTGTGTAAGAGAATGAGAGAGAGAGAGTGAGTGAGTGAGAATGTGTAAGAGAGTGAGAGAGAGTGTGTAAGAGAGAGAGAGAGTGTGTTTAAGAGAGAGAGTGTGTGTAAGAGAGAGAGAGAGAGAGTGTGTGTGTAAGAGAGAGTGTGTGTGTAAGAGATTGAGAGAGAGAGTGAGAGAAAGTGTGAAAGAGAGATAGAATGAGAGTGTGTGTAAGAGATACAGTGAGAGAGAGTGTGTAAGAGAGAGATTGAGAGAGAGTGAGTGAGATTGTGTAAGAGAGTGAGAGAGAGTGAGAGAGAGAGTGTAAGAGGGAGAGAGAGAGAGCGCGTAAGAGAGAGAGAGCGTAAGAGAGAGTGTAAAAGAGTGAGAAAGAGTGAGATAGAGTGTGTAAGAGAGAGAGAGAGAGTGCGTGTTTAAGAGAGAGAAAAAGTGAGAGAGAGTGTGTGTAAGAGAGAGAGTGTGTGTAAGAGAGAGTGTGTGTACGAGAGAAAGTGAGAGAGAGTGTGTGTGAGAGAGAGTGTGTGTGAGAGAGAGAGTGAGACAGTGTGTAAAAGAGAGAGAGTGTGTGTGTAAGAGAGAGAGAGAAAGTGCGAGAGAATGTGTGTACGAGTGTGTGTACGAGAGAAAGTGAGAGAGAGTGTGTGTGAGAGAGAGTGTGTGTGAGAGAGAGAGTGAGACAGTGTGTAAAAGAGAGAGAGTGTGTGTGTAAGAGAGAGAGAGAAAGTGCGAGAGAATGTGTGTAAAAGAGAGAGAAAGTGAGAGAGAGAGAGAGAAAGTAAGAGAGAGAGTGTGTAAGAGAGAGAGTGTGTGTGTAAGAGAGAAAGTGAGAGAGAGTGTGTGTAAGAGAGAGAGAGAAAGTGAGAGAGATTGTAAGAGAGAGAGTGTGTAAGAGAGAGAGTGTGTGTAAGAGAGAGAATGTGATAGAGAGAGTGTATAAGAGAGAGAGAAAGTGAGAGAGACTTTTATTTGGTGGAGATGTTCATGACTCATAAGAGAGAGAGAGAGTTTGTAAGAGAGAGAGTGAGTGTGTGTGTGTGTGTAAGAGAGAGAGAGTTAGAGAGAGGGTTGTTTTTTGCTGGTGATGTTCATGCCTCAGAATAACTATTCTGCTTTATCTTTAGCCAGGTCAGTAAACTGTTAATTGTATTTTAGTTTTTGGTGAAATTTCTACTAACCTTTTTTTTCCCCAATTTATTTAAACAAGTGAATTAACCAGGAAATATTCTTGATCAAAATAGACGCTATTTCCTTGAATTCAACATGATTTCTTTGAAAAATATAAAATATCAAATAACTAATCAACTCAATCCTAGGAAAACGCCTACGTTTGTGATTTGTCGTGCGAGAATATTATCTTTCTTTATTGTCATTTAAAATTCTACATTCTTCTTGGATTTTACTTCGAGCAGCCACGACATATCGAGATGTCATCTCATTGTAACCAGTACCTAACCATCCTGTCACTAAAACACAACGGAGCTCTCACTTTTCACTCACCAAGCTATCACTCATATTTCACTAAACTCACTATCCTATTTACTAGTGATGGGCAAAAGTTAACTAAAAAGTTAGAAACTTTTAAAAGTTAGAAACTTTTAGTTTAACTAAAAAAAAATAATTAAGGCCACTGTTTAACTAGAAAAAAAAAGTTTAGTTAAGATCGTAGTTTAATTAATTTTTTTTAGCTACTAACTAAAAAGTTTAATTAAAATTTGTACAACTTTTCAACATGTGGTCAGGATTGAAACGCACATCCCTGTTTTCTAAAATAGTTACACACCCTCCCTGCCCAGAAAGTAAATAGACGGTGTGTCCAACAGATTTTAACAACCTGGCCAGATAGAAGAACACGTGTAGGCCTATATAGTGTACTGAGTGTGAAGTCCATAATGACAAGACCACCCTGTTTTTTTTTTCTTTGCGCGTTTAACGGTTATGCAATAGTGTAAGTTGTATTTTTAGTGGTCAGACAAGAAAATAGCACATCGGCATGGTTAGTCAAGCATGTATTTTACACTATAAAATAGTTATACAGGTCAAATGTTTCTTAAAACTCCAACGATTTGGTTTTTATTTCTTTGGCTACTAGATCTAAACGTGAAATATCATACATATGTTACTTAATGAGATTTTAAACTTTACCGGTATAAGTAAGATTTTCCGTTAGGCTTTATAAGTTTATATAATTTAAAAAAAAAAAGAGTACCATTCTTTTCTAAAGGTTTGAGTTCAAGGCAAAAATACAAGCACACATATTTATTTAAAGACTAAAAAAAAACACACAAAGATTTACTGCTGCAGGGGTATATGACTGTATAGAAAATACGAAAAACATGCATATATGTAACCCTGCCGGACCAAGTAAAACAAAGGACGTTTGGGCCACGAGGCCTTCATCAGCTACAAAACAAACAAAAAATAATAACAGACAATTAACACCAAATAGTCTTAAGTTAACTTATCTGTCCGATGTTGTTCTCTATGGAGGCAGAAAAGAAATGAGCTACGCTGGTGTGTCATTTATTTAAACATCTGTTTTTTTATTTTATTGTGCATTAACGTTTATGTAAGAAACACATTCCTTATTACTGATTTTATTATGGATACATATCTCTACTAAGTTAAAAGAATAAGATCGAACCGTAGGTATACAGTCGGATGATTATATCTATATAGGTCTAGTTCAGCCCCCCCCCTACCCCCCCCCCCCCCAAAAAAAAAAAAAGTTATGAAAAGTTTGTATAGTTTAATTAATTTTCTTTAGTTTAGTTTAACTTTATTTTGAAATTCATGATAAACTTTTAGTTTAACTACTTTATTTTAGTTGAAAACTAGTTTTAGTTTAACTTTTAAAAGTTAGTTTAGTTCCAATCACTACTAATATCTCGATAACATTTAACTAATCTTCCTCCAATATCGTACTTTCATTTCTTTCCTCATTACTGCCAACAGGTGCCAAGGAAAGTGTGATGCAAACGAACTTGGACATGTTCAAATGGAATGCAGTCGTTTCTCTGTCCAAAGCTGCAGGAGTCAGAATGATTCGTATTGCAGATCTTCAGGTATACGTTCAATCCAGGCATCTATCTATCTATCTATTTATATATATATATACAGAGAGAGAGAGAGAGAGAGAGAGAGAGAGAGAAGGAAACTGTACGTAACTACTATATAAGCTTCCTATAATCTGGCCACCCAGTGATACTTTTACAAATGCCAGGCACAGGCCTGCCTGGGAGTGACGAGTATCTACAATGTCTAATTGGAAGAAGAGAATGTTTTTATTTTGAAAAAAAAAATTAACGTGATACATTGACCTAATCGATACGTCAAACTGACTGATAACGTAACTTTATGGCTAATAACTTATTCTAATCTTATAAATTACAGTCGTTCCTTCAAAAGATAAGATAATTCATTTTTACGTATATCCAGGAATTTATCTAGTCGTGCTTGTTAATTAGATACTTAAATTATGTGTTTGTATTTGTAAGTTAGGGTTCAATGTTATCTGTATTGTTGCTACTTTACTTTTTAGTCTTCTGTCCTGTATCTCATGTTGGTCAATTTAGTGTTTCTCCTATCAAATGTAAATGTTTGTGTGTTATAAGCCTCAGGACTTTAATCTGCATCTTGTTCAGTATGATTCACAATGGGGAGAACATAAAATGTATTGTTCTGGGTCTTTAAATAATGGAGAGTCTCTGCATTTCCAGGATGTGGAGTGATTCTATTGAGGATTAACTTTCCCTAACAAGAAAATTAAGCCAAAATATTTTTACTACAGACTTTTCTTGCATACTTTTACTACATCTACAAATTTTTAAAATGATCTAACACAGTTAACTAAATCGAAATACGAATTGACTTTCTTTAAACATTTGTTTTTGGTTTACAAAGAACACCATTCTTTGTTTATATTTATGTTTTATGAAATATGTTTTTAATTTTTATCATGTACATCATATTTCTGTTTACTGTAAATTTTATCTTTACTATGAACAGGTTTACTATGAACAGGTTTACTATGAACAGGTTTACTATGAACAGGTTTACTATGAACAGGTTTACTATGAGCAAAATGACGCCATCCTGGAATTTGAGCATTATATTTAGGTTTACTACGAACTTTATCTTTACTATGAACAGGTTTACTATGAGCAAAATGACGCCATCCTGGAATTTGAGCTCTTGGATGCTCCACCATATTCAGGCGATTCGTCCGTTCAGCTTCCTCCCCCAATAGATTTGGATACCGCCGCCTATAACCTTGAGAACACCATTGCTAACGGAACGTTAATGATCAACGTCTATGACCCTAACACAAATCAAATCAGCAAGGTAAAAACTGTTAACTCGTGGTTCTCACTGCTGACACCACGTGTATACTTATTTAGTCTAAATTGACTCAGTTCTGAAAATTGTTATGGGCTGTATAGTTGCTAATAGCAATGCACTACATCAATTCAAAATTGATTATCAGATACATTCTTAACTTGATTATCAAATACATCTAATAAAGGCACTGCCAATCATTTGATTCAAAGACATGACATTGTGCTGTCAACTCAAGAGATATACAAGTAAACATAATTAAATATACTGAACTTACATATTACCTTTTCAGGAAACATTGAATAAGCAAAATTAAAAAAAAAAATACTCTTTTAAAAACAAAGCTCATATAGAGTGAAGGGAGACAACCGTTCAATCGCTGCCATAAGTTGCATAGTTTATCTCCAGTTTTCCAATTAAACAAAAAAAAAAAAAAACAACAACTCATAATTATCATTAAATGATTACCTAATTGGTTAGTCTTTGGTTGATTCGTGTGTTGTCATGAATGAATAATAAATAAATAGTTGTGCAGAATTTTAACTGGACCCGAGAATGGGAAGTGGGGGGAAAATGTGCAAGAATCCACCCAGACAGACAGACGGAGTGAGTAAATACAAGCTTTATAATAAAAACACGTCAGTGGTAACACACAATAGCGCAGTCCAGAACTGGTCAAGAATAACAAGCTATATGAATGTATGAATACAAATGCAAACAAGAATACAAATACTAACACGAATACAAATACTAACACGAATACAAATACTAACACGAATACAAATACTAACACGAATACAAATACTAACACGAATACAAATACTAACACGAATACAGACACACATGGAACAAGGAGTTCTTGACATTTTGACTCTAGTCATTTAATGGACAATTTGTCCACATCTCTGTGTTTCCCAGCGTGTAGCCCTTTTGTTGAAACAAAAATGTTTGGGTTTAATGTATAACTGTATTGTGTATTGATCTCTGTCACTTTATTGTCAACAGCCTCTTCCAGTGAGAAAAACAGCTAAGATCGTACCCAGCACTGGAAATTCAAATTCAAATTCTGACAGTGGCTATTCTCCAGGTTAGCATATTCCCTCGATGTTTTTTCACTATAATTATTATTTAATCACAATAGTTGTTTAGTTTCATTCAACGGAAATAAAATGTGGTCTATGTTAAAATAACCATTATCTAAAATAATGATAATGAAGGTGTAAATTTTGTTTTTGAGAGGATTCATTAATTATATGTACATTTTTTGTTTGTTTTCAAACCGTTCATTAGTATTTAACAAAAAAATATGTTAATGGTAATAATATTTTTTTTTTTAAATACATAATTCAGCGAGGGGCAGTTAATAAAAAGTTTAATAAGTTAATAAAAAAAAAAAACAAGCAAACTATTTAAAAATAACTTAAACAAGGAAGTGAAGGAAGAGTATCGCTGACATATCTCTCAGTATTGCAAGGTTTTTCTCCCCCAAAAAATCAATAAATACCAATAATGGATTAAATTATTTGTTATTTTTTGTTTGATTCGTGTCTTGTCATCGACGATAGCTAATTGTGTCAAGTTTGAACTTGATCCGAGAATGGGAAGTGGGAGAAATAAGGTATTAAAAGAAATACTCCCAGAGTCAGGAAATAGAAGGTTTGCAAACAAAAATACTCCCAGAGTCAGGAAATAGAAGGTTTGCAAACAAAAATACTCCCAGACAGAGTCAGGAAATAGAAGGTTTGCAAAAAGAAAAAAGAAATACACAGCTGTCTGTTTAACTTTTTTTTTATTTTTTTCAATTCGTTATGTTGTGGTTGGGGGGAAGGGGGTATGGAACAAGATCTAGGGCCTAGATGTTACATAATGGTCTTATTGATTTGAAAGTAGAGATTCCGTATCGTAGGCTCTGTTGGAATGCCTTGCTCGTACCTATTGTTTTTACTTAAACTTATCAACTTAATGTAAAAAAACAAAAACTAATGATATTATTTTTGTGTTCTTCAGGCTCAATGGCAGGCCTTGGTATAGCTATGGTTATCATAGGTGGTGCTGGAGGTGGAATTGGTGCATACTTCTTAATCAAATAAACGAACAGTGTTTTTCAATTCCTTCCATTACTTCAAGATTTGTACGAATCACAGCATTTCGCTTTGAGGTTCTCATCCTCGGAGTTCATTCTTCATCTTGTTCTGTTTGAATTCATCAAACCGAATTCACCTGTATTTTGTATGGTATCTTGTGGATAAATATATTTAGTACCAAATGTAGCCCTTTGATTTACATTCATTTCAAATATAGTTAGCACATTCATGAATATCCTACAATAACTTATAGCCTACATTTCATTTATTTATGGCATTTTATGAGGTTGTGAAAGGCAAAATTAGTTCTTTTTTTTTTGTCATTTGTGATGTCAAACTATTTAGTTCATTTAAATAGACATTGTTATCTCAAGATAATAATGCATGGCATCAAATGACAACATAGAATATAGTCTCATGTTCTTATTTTACTAACATTAAGCCCATTGATAAAACAAACTGCATCACCAGTGTGTCTACTTTACATGTATAGTGTTTCCATGACTGTATGCGATGTATTAAGTGTTGGGATGGTTGTCTGCAGAATGAAATAAAAACTAAATGTACACTATGCCTGTTTTCTTACATAAATCTGTAGAGTGTAGACAATCTCCGAAAGATATAGATTTACACAGGATAGGGCTCTACGCTATTTAAGATATGGGACCCCTTGCAATTAACATTAGGCAATTTTTCATTAGTTCTTGCTTCGGAATGATAAAAAATATCTTCGGAATCAATTTTGTGAGCCCTCAAGCAAGTGTGGGACCTTATACTAATGCTTGGTTCCCTAAAGATAAACCCAGCACAGCTATTGCAGCAGAAAACAAAGATGTTTGTTTTTGTTCATGTATTTGTGAACAATCTAAAGCTGAAGTAATTAGAAAGCGAGCAAAGAAAATCACTCATAGTTGCTTTGCGTTGCGCATGCAAAACAGCCCTTAGTTAATTTAGGACTCAATGTAAGACTAATCAAAAGAATGTAATAAATCTATCATTTCGGTTTTGAAATCCTGGTTTTAGAAGAACTTGTATAGAAGTTAACTGGATGCAAGATGGAGTTTCAGACTCTATTTTTAGATTTTTATAAATAGCGGATAACTATAAATAGTTTGTTTGTTGTATCCGGTAGACAGAGTACAGAAAGTAATGATCATCAATGTATTTTAAAAAGTTTATTCACTTTTTAGCACTGTGTAGAATCACATTTTTTAACATCTTTGACTTGTACATATAGCGATGTTCTTGCGAACGCCGGCATGGACAGTATAGAGGGAATTCTTATGGTCCGACAGTTACACCGGGCAGGGCACGTATCACGTATTGGGGACGAACGTATGCCACGTATGTCTTTTTTTTTGGTGAGCTGAAAGGTGGTCGACGTAAACGCTTTAAAGACCAGCTTAGGCTTCAACTTGCTTTCACTGACATCGAAGAGAGCACCTGGTTGCATGCAGCTTCAGAACCAGACAGCTGGATTTGGCTGGATACCTATTGGAGACCGAAAGAAAATCCGTTGCCGAGGACAGACGTAGACGGCGAAAAGAAAATCTTAATCGACCACCGGCGGACAATGGCTATGCCTGCGCTGGATGTGTAATAGCTGGGGCTGCGCAGAATAGGGTTAAACAAATACTGCATTCTTCATTAATCTTCGGACTGGAAGACAAGCCTTATTATTCTTATTTTGTAGTATTATTTAGCAATAATGATCTTTCAATATGATGTCCTTGACATTGTTTGGTTTGTCTATTTGAAAATCTCTCCCAAATTTGCTCTTTATATTGGCTTACATCGCCTCCGCAGTTCTCCACATCACCCTCTCTTCTCTTTCTACGTGATTACTCAAAGAATGAGATCTGAATGTTTAAGATCGACAAGCAAACTAAGGGGGATGACTGTGTTCAGCATGTATCTTAGATATCCCGTAACACCATGTTGTTACTGGGCTACCGTTAAGCGATCTTTAAAGGCACAATATAATCAAAATGAACATGGCGATAAAAGGTTTTAACGAATACTGGTAAAGCATAGACCTCGTATGTATTGTTTCAGGGTGACCATATGTGAGTGTATAACATGATAAACATTATTAGCGTTGCTTTTCTTTATTTTGCTAGTTCTCCTAGCTAGTGTAATATATGCAAGCTATGTAGGTCTTGGAAGGACCTTTGCCTGGGGGTGATGGAGAGTACTAAAAACTTATATCTACATTACTTGGTAGCACTAAAACTTTGGTAGGCAATCGTTCATTGAATAGAAGGCTGTACCTTTAATTACTTTTAACCAGAGTGGATTCTGGTTAATTGGACCACTTTTGCACACGATCATGTGGTCCAAATAACTGACTGGTCTGATTGAATGAATGTTGCGATAGGATTCTGACAAATGATCGACTAGTCCAATATCTATCTAACTATCTATCTATCTTATTTATTTATCTCTCATCTATCTATCTATCTTATCTATCTATTTATCTTATCTATCTATCTATCAGCTACAGTCCATGGTTGACAAACTATCTGCTGCTTGCCAGAAGTTCGGCTTAAACATCAGTCAAAGCAAGACTAAGATACTTGTCCAAAACACAAACACTGCACCTCAAGTAAGCATTAATGGCCAACCACTAGAAGTTGTTGATCACTTTTGTTACCTTGGCTCCATCATATCCAACAACACTCTACTGGATAAAGACATAAACAACAGGATAGCCAAGGCAATGGCCACCATGTCACGAATGCAGAAAAGAGTCTGGGACAACATATTGCTGACTAGCAGTACCAAAGCCCTAGTCTACCGGACCTGTGTGTTGAGCACCTTGCTGTACGGAAGTGAAACATGGTCAACCTATTCATGGCAGGAAAAAAAGCTGAATGTCTTCCACCTCCGATGCCTAAGGCGGATCTTTAAAATAAGGTGGCAAGATAAGATAACCAATGAGGAAGTGCTACATAGAGCAGGATGCCAGGACATCCGCTCTGTTATCAGCAGCAGACGCCTTGGCTGGCTTGGCCACGTTCGTAGAATGCCAGTAGGTCGACTTCCACAGGACATCCTGTATGTATGGCGATCTAATAGAAGGCAGGAGAGCCGCTGGTCGCCCACTTTTACGTTATACGGATGTATGCAAACTCGACATGAAGCTCTTCAAAATCGACACTGGCAACTGGGAAGAGGTGGCACTGGACAGATCCACATGGAGAGAAAGCATAAAGGAAGGGTCACAGATTGCAGATGTCATACACAACAGAAGCAGAAAGAAGGGTGAAAATGCAACGGCGCCTGGTGATTATATATGCCCAACCTGCGATCGCAGCTGTGTATCAAGGGTTGGCCTCTTTAGTCACACAAGAAGTTGCAAAGGGAAAAGATCGTCTCTCGAGACGTAAAATGCCACAGATATCTATCTATCTATCTATCTATCTATCTATCTATCTATCTATCTATCTATCTATCTTATCTATCTATCTATCTATCTATCTATCTATCTATCTATCTATTTATCTATCTATCTATCTATCTAGCTATCTATCTATTTATCTTAGCTATCCATCTATCTATCTATCTATCTATCTATCTATCTATCTATCTATCTATCTATCTATCTATCTACCTATCTATTTATCTTATCTATCTATCTATCTATCTATCTATCTATCTATCTATCTATCTATCTATATATATATATATATATATATATATATATCTATATATCTATTTATCTTAGCTATCTATGAATCTATCTATCTATCTATCTATCTATTTATCTTAGCTATCTATCTATCTATCTATCTATCTATCTATCTATCTGTCTATCTATCTATCTATCTATCTATCTATATATATATATATATATATATATATATATATATATATATATATATATATATATATATCCTATCTATCTATCTATCCTATCCTATCTATCTATCTATCCTATCTATCTATCTATCCTATCCTATCCTATCTATCTATCTATCTATCCTATCTATCTATCTATCCTATCTATCTATCTCAGAGCCAGATTTAAGTATGTGGAGGCCCCTGGGCAGGATATTTGTGGTTCCACAATTGTTCGAAAGCTTTAATAAAGATCCACTTATGAAGAAAAATACTTGTATCTAAAAGCAAGCTATCTCTATATATACTTCTCTTCATGGCTCACCAGTTTGGACAAGAATAAGTAAAGGAAAGATCACTCTTTTATTTCTGCAAGTCGGACTAGAGTTACCCCCACGTAACTTTAGCGGCGAAAAAAAAAAAGGGGGGGGGGAAGACAAATAGTATTCACCCGTCACTAAATAGCAGGGCCAGACTTAACCATTGTGACCAAGAAGTCATGGAAAGATCACTCTTTTATTTCTGCAAGTCGGACTAGAGTTACCCCACGTAACTTTAGCTGCGAAAAAAAAAGAGGGGGGTTGAGAACAAGTAATCTACTCTGTATTCACCCGTCACTAAATAGCAGAGTCGGACTAAACCATTGTGGAGCCCTATGCGAAACGGATTTCGCGGGGCCAAGTTTTGGTAGGGATACGGATAATAAGTGAAAGAGTTCGTATTAGAGAATAAATTCGTCTTTGCATTTTATTCATTCATTACTACATACAGAATTACTTTACGAACCTTGCGTGTAGCAAAGTCATACAGTATATAATAAAAATTCTGTTTCCTAAATAGATCACGCTCAATAGCAAGAATTACCAAATGTTTCAATCTGTCTTCGAGAATCGTTGACCTCAAGTAATTCTTCATTAGTTTGAGGCGCGTATAGCTTCTTTCAACAGATTCCACAATTACGGGTATAATGCATAATGCCGTTTTTTTTGTTTTTTTATTATTTTTTTTATATCGCGCGTAGAATTGGCGTTTTCGATATTGAATGACACCCCAAAATTAAAAATTTTTGTATGTATATTTCAGAAGATTTTTATGAGTTTTCAAAAGATTTTAATAATTTTGGGAGATTCCCAAGACTTTTTCGTATATTTTGCAATTTCAGAAGATTTCCAGGAGCTCCTGGTAAATCAGGAGGAGGCGGGAATAAAATGGTTTAATTTAATAATTAACACCTAGAATTAGCGCGGATCCTATGAAAGTGCGAGGCCCACTGCAGTCGCAAAGGTTGCAGTGGCCTAAGGCCGGCCCTGCAAAATAGCGGCGTATGCTACGCCGTGGGTCAACTAGTATTTTATATTAAAAAAAAATTAAATCTAACTTTGCTTTTAAAAGATATTTAATACGAAAATTTTAGTTTTTGAGTTTGTAAGGCTCTTCGTAGACGCACTGTAAATCCAGAGCTGTATTTAGCCAACTTATTCCGAGTATAATACAAGCTTTCATTTCTTAATCCCAACATTTTTGCCGAATTAAAAATGTGAAAAAATGTTAGGAAAAAAAAAACGTACAAGTTTGTGACACGTTGAAATTCGGAAATATTTTAATCTCTTTTGTGGAGCACCCTCTCTTGTGGATTTTCTGGGACTGTAGCCCAGCCTCCCAGATTGTCCTCGCTTTAATACGGCCCTACTATGTCCCTATCTATCTATCTATCTTGCAAAAATCTAAGAAAAGTACACAGACTGGGGGCAGTTGTATCTCATTGGACTGAAAGACAAAGGCTGTATTCGCTGAACCACGCTAGCATGGAGAGAAAAATAAATAGTTTCAAACAAATGATAAAATCAAGCCTCATCCACCTGCATTCTGACCACTCACTAGGACCAAGAACACTGGCACACACAGTCCTTTACACACAGGCACAAACAATATCAAAGAGGAAGCTATTATTACACTTTCTTTTAATCATGTCCTGAAAAACAAAAATACCGAACACATGAAAAAGTAATTTTAAAATACATTTACACGAATACAACTTAACTCATTTAAGCTTGGCAAAAATGCACACACACTGTAACACAACCAAAAAACATGGTAAGCAACATTTATAAAGACAGAATGCATTACATCAACTTGTCAAATCAAACATAGCACGTGACCCAAAACTATTCATGACTATTTAGAACTAAAAGAACCAAGCTATGTACTCCCCAGCAGAGGCCCCCAGCCAACACGAGAGTATTTACAGGAGATAGGTCAATAATATACACTGCTTGTGTTCGTCTTCAGCATTTCTAGATAAGAATGAATTTGATCCATGGAATGAATGTGTTAGAACTTCAACTTAAGCCACTCAGTAATTCACACAAAGTGGACATATTATAGTCAAAGCAGGCTCCATTATCTTGTACACTGAGGTCAGAGGAAAGTCTGCCAACCTTCCTTTACCAAATTCTATGTGACAGTACAAAGTAAACATAAATTGCAGTTTCTAAAATGCTTAACGGGTAAAAAGGTAAAAGCTATTACAAGTAATTGGGGGAAAATAAAAAGGATATGGACTCGTATATTTGTACAATATGTCAACAACTTCCCCAACCTAAAGCTTAAAACAAATATCTGCCTGCTCAATAAAAAAAATCATGTAATTTTAAACATAAAATAAATAAAACAATGTAAAAGACTAAAAACAATATAAAGATCTTATAATTATTTTTTTTTATTCTAAAATGTATAAGGAAAAAATGTAATTAATTTCAAGACAGTGTATTCTTCATAAAATACCAATATTTGAAGCTCAACTTATAGAATAAATCTTTCTGTAAATTTGATCATCTTATTGGTTTGTTGGAACTTCTATTATAATTTCACTTCTCTCTATACCCCCCCCCCAAAAAAAAATATCTTAAACAAAGTAAATCAATCTAGTCATATGTTTCATATTACTCAAAGTAGATTCCAGTCCAGGTTTATTTTCTAGATGTGATTTGGTTGAAACTTTGTTGACATCTTAAAGGATGAGACAGTACAGCCTTAAATATACACACAAACAGAAATGTACATCATCACTACAAACCTGTAGGCCCATATTAAAATAACTCTCAGTCAAATGTTTGTCAAAAGCAATGTCATTAACAAGTTATCACAAAAATGGCTCCAACTTCTTTAATAACTGGACCATTTAGTTACAAACAATTATCTTGTTCATATAAATATAAAGCATTGTAAAGAAGTATTCTAATCAAAAAATGTCAGAAATTGTTCAACTATATCTTGTTCTAGTACTAAAAGATTCAAATAATAAAGTAAATATGGCTGAAAAAGGAAAATGCTGAACAAGTGCAATGTCTTTATCACACACAAATTGTTTGTAAAAATGTTTTGTAAAATGTTGTATGTTTCAGATGTTCCTTCAGAGTTGAAGATAGTTTACTTCCTAGTCCAAACCTCTCGCAGTACAAAGGTGGATGAGAGCGGGCAGGGTTTAAACCCAAGACCATCAATAAATCCAAACAACAGTCCAGCGCACAAACCGCACAACCAGGCAGCCATTCATTTTGTTTGCATACAGATCTGTAAACAGATCTACCCTATCATCCAGTGCTGGATTTATCATAGTCAACACAAGCTACAGTTTAGGTTGAGGGCACCCAAAAAATTGTTAAAGCAATAATTTCAATCATTTGAAAGAATGAGCCAAAGAAACATTGCTCTACAAAGGGCCCCATATCTCTAATAGCATTGGGTCTCAATCCAATCCTTCTGTCAGTTTGTTGCCAGTAAAATGTATATCATATATGTATGTAAAGTCATACTAGGAAATTCAACTACTGACATGATTCTTTTTAAAGAAATTCTCACTATGTAACAAATGTGACTTCAATTGTTGAAACTTCCATGAACCTTTTTTCAAACTTCAATAATAGTACATTAGAGTAAAATGGTTTTAAATTAAAATTTACAAGACAAAAATGGCGTAGGGCAACTTTTAAAGAAAGAAAAAAAAGACAAGCAATATAACAGTTACAATGGAGTGTAAATTTACTTAAAAATACAACTCATAGGGCAAAGAAATCAGTATTGCATGAAATATAATTATAAAATTCCTTCGTTTATGGGAATGTCAGTATGAATTTAAAAAATTTAGGGCAATCTAATTTCTTTCATGTTATATTTTGTTTAATGTAGTCAAAAAACAAAATGAATTGAAAACAAAAGTTTACAATAAGTTTAGCATTATTCAATACTCATCAAATTCTTCTCATAATGCCAAATGTAATAATATTTTAATTTACAGAGAAAGTTAAAATGATCAACACAGATATCATATAACTAATAAAAACAAGTCAATAACATAAATATTTCATTTAAATGATAGAAAAGGTCATTTCAAATGTACTTTCTTTGTGTTTTGAATAGCCTAAAAATGTTCAACTTTGGAAGAATTCATTATGTCATATCATGACAAAATAATTTTTTTATTAACTGAATAAATGATATATCAAATTATAAAAATATCTATTTGTTGGTATATTTTTTGTATTCTAAATGTTTTTAAAAATGACACATTAGAAAATATTTTGTAGCAAAATATTATTATTGATTCAATTTGAATTTTATGTTTATATCCATTAACCATTTTTAAATATAATTCTTGTAATTGATTTTATTTTCTTATCATAACAAGTAGCGTGGAAATTGATTCCTGGACCATTTTTTTTTCTATAACTACTGTAGACACACATCAGTCTTTCACTAATATATGCCACTAACATGATGATAAGCAAAGGACAGAAAAAAGTATGTTTCAAAGTTAAAATGTGTATTAACTTTAATCTAAATACTTTATGTTATATATATATATACATATATATATACATAAATATATACATATATGTATGTGTATATATATATATATATATATATATATATATATATATATATATATATATATATATATAAATATATATAATCTTAATTGTCCAAATGTCATTTTCTAAAGTAAAAAATAGTTTTTGCTTCCAAAGAAATGGGTTTTATGTTATTATTCAACTAACATAAATTTACTTTATACAACTTTGGTAATCTATTGGTATTTATTGTAAAAACAAAAATGTTTAAAAATTACGCAGATGAAACTATAAGAATAACTATTTTTTTTAAGAATAAAACTAAAAACTTTTTAATCTCTTTAATATCAAAAAAATTCTTTTATTTTATACACTAGTCTTAAATAATGTTGTTTTTTTTTTAAATAATTTACAAAATTGCCACCTAATAATATACTTCTAAATAAAAAGATTTTGTGGATATTTTTTTCAACAAATAAATCATGTAATATCATTATACTGTGTTAGCTTTCAAAGAGATTATTCAAATTTAAATACAATCTAGTTCTTTTCAAAGTCTTACTACTTAGATATATTGTTCAAATAAATTGTTGAATATACTCCTTCAGTGAATGAAATGTCAGAATTCAATCATAATTCCTTAGCATTGTCCTATACCGGTAGTGAATTGATTATCAGGATTTAATGATTCCTTAGCACTATTCTTGAGTAAATCAAATATCTTGATTTAATGATTCCTTATTGTCTTTTAATGCCACTTCTTCATCTTTTTCCTTTTCAGCTGACCAAGACTGCAGTTCTCCAGAGGCAAAGATAACAAAAAATATGGCACCAAAAATATAGATAGCAGCAGCAATGTAGAACACTATTTGCCATTCTAGTCGCGTCTGCCTCTGAAAAATAAAATTACACACTAATGGTCAACAAAAGCTTTTTTTTTTGTTGTCTTTATGATTTATTTAATAGGCTATTTTGATAAATATATAAGTTTAAAATAATGCATATTAGCCATTTGGTTTATGATGGAGATTTTTTTTTTACACTGAAAGTGTTAGAACTATGCAAATCAAAATCTCAATAGAAAATGACACTCCTAAATGACTTAGGATAAGGACTATGTAACAAGGTGAAATGGTGACAGCATAAGGCACGACCTATAACATATTGCTAACAGCTGAAGTTTTCAACAAGTTTTACTGTTACACCTCTCTGCCATTTTAGTAACATTTACTATGAGTCAGGAATTCACAAATACTAAATAGATTGTAGGCTACTTTCTCTATTGAGTAGATTCCAGAAACATGTTGCTAGGACAAATAAAGGGAGATATGGCATATAGTATTAAAGCTTATTTTCCTAGGAATTGAGCTAATATTCAATTCCTTGGTTTAAAATAATAAAAAAAACATTCTTCAAGAACATCTAAAGTATATTAGTTACACAAATACTTTCTCTTTTATAATGTCATTAAATTAAATAAGTCATTTCTCTAAACGAAATAAAAAAAAAAAACTTAAATTTTAAAATCTTTTGTTGGCATTTCAACAATAAATAAAATTAAGATTTTCATTGTAAGTGAAAGCAAAAATAGTAATCCAACCATCATAACCATGCTTTGCTAAAAAGTGTTTAAAGATTTTTAGGAAAAGTTAAAATTTTGCCAGGGCAAACAGAGAGAGATCTTCTGTGTCTGATGTAAGCTTGTCTTTTCTGAAACCAATGTATGCTTTCATGAGTGGTAATGGATATAAGCACTGTACTACCTATAAAATGTTTCATAATGGTATGCGTTTCAAATAGCCTCTGACAACCAGCCCTAATTCTGACCTTCACGCGTAGCAGATATTGAGTCTGGTAGAAATGTTTTAACTAACAGGAAAAGTGGCAAAGGCAAGTAACTTGCACCTAAACCAGTAACCTTGGCAGGAAGCCATTGTTAAATAAGGCTGGTTACCCACCTAGAAGAAAAAAACTCTGCTGCCTTATCTTATCTTATATAATAAAGACGTTACTTCAAAAAAGAAGATGATTGCAGCCATACCCAATCATGGGAAAGGCTTTGGGAGTCAAACCTGAGCAAAAATCAGGAGTCAACAACACTAAGGCAGTTTGCAACACTCAGTGCTACACCCTGGCAGAGCCTAGGACAGAACTCACTCCATACTGTATCGCACTTGCCATTCCTTTGGATATATCAGCTGCGTAGAGAGGGAGAGGTGATGTTTGGGCAACATTGTTTCAACCACAGCTAATGCCCAGGCATTTCCATAAGACGAGCCATAGTCGCTTCACATAAAAAAAAATACTTTCATGACTGATTACTGTTAAGTTTATAATAAGATTTTTCTTTAAACAAGTCTTTAAAAGATTGTTCTTTAAGCATCTATACAACTCTTCTTTAACTAAAATTGATGTGTGTATTTTACCTCTTCTGTTATGACCCCAACAATGACTGGAGATATAAACCCAGTCACTGCAGCCAAAGAGTTGCTGATTCCAAACAAAATGCCAGCAAAAGCTGGGGCAATGTCCACATGGTTGACCAAAAACCCACTGTATTGAATGCCAGTCAAGGAAACAGCAAAGACCAAAAGTCCTACTGCTACAGCTGGCTGTGAACAATCCACATAGCCCAGTGCAATTAGCATTACAGCAGGGGCTATTTTACCTGGTCAAAAAAAACAACAGTGTAGGCATGAACAATAAAAATATGAACTCACCAAAGTATAAAGTAAAGCTGCATGGCATTAAAGTATTTCTTATTAAAATACTAAATAATTATTCAGAAAGAGAAATTGTCAAAGTTTTAAGAAAAAATTTGTTTCATTATGTAAAGAAAGGTAAAGGTACCCCTCTTAGACCTTGTAATCTATGGGGGCAGATGATATGATGCTCATCAATTTCTCTTGAGATGGTTAACCGGGGTGTCATGTGGCAAGCACAGCAAGTAACAGCCTTTCTTTCCCAGCGTAGGTGAGGTACCCGTTAGGATTTTTCCTTAATCAAAATCCCAGTTTTCATCAAGGTTTGAACTCAAGATCTCTTGTTTCAGAAGCCAATCATTTATCCACTCAATCAGGCATCTCATTATGTCTCAATGCATGACTTAAATTTTTTACAATTGTACAATCGTTATATTATCACAAAAGAATCTATTTTTCTTATAATTTAAAGCTTACATAGAATTTTACATCAATTAGAATTAGAAAAGATTTTAGCTGTCATGACCAGTCCTGACTTACCCACAGCAGTAAATACTTTTCTTGTTATTCCAGTTGATAAGAGTTCCTTCTTTCTGATCAAATCAGCTAACCAGCCACCAATGTTGATCACCAGCCAAAACATGATGTAGGGTAGGGCAGATACTAGTCCATTCTGATAGTCATGAAACAAAGAGATATATGTAAAGTCACTCTTCAAAGTTCAATTCAAATCTTACCCAACTTCACAAACATTCAGAATGTACCACTTCCTAACAACACACTCACAGACAAAAAACATTTGCTTCTAGAAATAATACATAACATCATAACTTTGTTTTAAGTATGTTGAAATATTGGTAAGTTATGTGTATGCTCCCCAGTATGTAGTTATATTATGTTAGCTCCTGTCAGCTGCACATACAGACATTTGCTTACAGACAGTTACATCAATTTGTGAACTTTATTGATGACCTTGCAATCTATAGGGCAGATTATGTTAAGATCATGTCTCTATGACCGATGGCTAAACATGGTGTAATGTAGCTAGCACAATGACCAACCAACTTTACTTTTCCCAAATAATGTCAATTACCCATCAGAGTTGATTTGGCTCAGGTGTTAGAAAATGAAAATCCCAGTTCTCAGCGAAATTGAAACCAGAGACTCCTCAGTTTGGATGCCAAGTTCATTACCACTCTGCCACCTCACCACACCCCCTACATGTTTGTATATGTATTAGTATAGGCTCTCAGTCTGGAATGCTACTAATCCTCTATGTTCTTAGGACTATCATTATAAAGGGCCTGAGTTTGGGCCCTGCTTCCATTACCCTGCCACCCTGTAGTAGCTTTGGACAAGGACATAATAATCTTCATGTCAGAAGGATTGTCAGACAGTCATAAAACAAAACAAAAAAAAAACAATATTTTAGCTACACATACAAAAAACAACAACACAGCAAGACATTTGCTTACAGAAGTTATATCAAATTTCAAAACTTCATTAATGTATGTTGGTATGTTGGTCAGTAATGTATAGGCTCCCCAGTCTGATGTAATGTTTGCCACCACAATAGCCCATACTGGCATTGAAGTGAATATCCTCAGCCAGGGTACTTTCAGTGTCTGTAAAACAAAAAGGTAACTGAAATGAGCATACCAACAGCAGAAATTACTCATTCATAGTCTTCTTTAAGCTTTAAGTCTCTTCAAAATTCAGACACATTCAAACTAGAAGAATAGATGTCACTTGATCATGCATAGAAAAAATATGGTAGACAAAATTTGTTACTGGGTAGCCTCTCTGAGTGTTGAGCTTGCACCCTATGAACTTTGATCAAAGGGAAGGATTTTACTCAGAGGCAAGGAATAAGAGATGGCTCTTCATCTATCTCTTTGTTCGGAGAATCTCCATCAACTTAATGATCATTTAATAACATCCGTTATCCCGAGACACAACATCTGGGTTCCTTCTTCCTGGTCAGGCCAGAGGAAGAATCCATTAGGGGTTCCTGCATGTTCCTATAATGCACTGCCACTAGTCATGAGAGGGCCATCACCATCAATATCCCTATAAAGAAGGGGATGGTGGATGGGAAGGTTAGTGGA
The DNA here is from genome assembly GCF_947242115.1 of Biomphalaria glabrata. Taxonomy (NCBI): domain Eukaryota; kingdom Metazoa; phylum Mollusca; class Gastropoda; family Planorbidae; genus Biomphalaria; species Biomphalaria glabrata. The sequence continues at coordinate 54,762,648 of NC_074711.1, forward strand.
GCCTTTCATTCATCCTCTCCTCACACAATGCTTGTTTGATAGATTGTGCTTCGAAAGCCCAGTGGAAACAGTGTTCTATACTGGAAAGAGTGTTCTATCCCAGTTAGCCTATCTATTTCTCGTAACGGACGTTTCCATAGTGGTGCCACATTGAGGCCTGGATATATTCTCCTGGTTGCTTGGTAGCAGATTCTATTGCCTTGTGCTAATGTTTATATTTCGTCTATATATGTTGTGAATGTTTCTGTGAGAAAGTACTTAAAAGGATGTGATTTAATAAATGGGTAGACTTCAATGTCTACTTATATCAACACGAAGTCTCTGTTAATTAATTGTTATGTTTAATTTTCTACAGTTATTTATTTATTCTCTGCGAAAACAGAACATGCCTATTAAAATATCATAAGCTTTAAGGAGATATCGTTTCACAAGGCTTATGATTTTTTTTTTCAGTAGGCTCTTTAATTTCTTTCTTTTTAATAGGATAATTAGCATTAGCCACATTTATGAAAATCATCCAGTTCTCAAGACCACATAGATCTATATATATATTTAATTAGAACAATAGAAAGGATGTTAGAAGAGACTGACCCCTGAATTAGAAACTTTGCTGTTTTTGAGAGATGAAATGATGTAGTCTCGCTCTATCTTGGAGATTCTCTTGTGCTTGCTTGGATCATCACTGACTAGCAATATCCATGCAATGCTCCAAATAAAACAAGCAATACCTGGGAAATGTTCAAGAAACATCTAAGTGACAAGGGAAACTAGAGTAGCAGCAAATGTGGGAAGAGAATAGTTTCACTTATATTCTATACATATTTACAGACTGGAGAAAGTGAGACAGAAAGTGTAAGAGAGAGAAAAAGAGAGAGTGAAAGAGAGAGAGAATGAGAGAGAGAGAGAGAAAGAGAGAGAGAATGACAAGGGAAAAAATAGTAGCAGCAAATGTGAGAAGAGAATTGTTTCACTTATATTTTATATATATATTTACAGACTGAAGAAAGTGAGAGAAAGAGTAAGAGAGAGAGAGAGTGAGATAGAGAAAAGAGAGGGAAGAAGAAATTAAAAAAATAAACACTACGATAATCTAACAGAAAAAAAGGATATTTATCAGTAAAAAATCGAATCACCTGTCACATAGAAGATAGAAGGCCATCCTTCAGCGAATCCATATTTACACAACATTCCAGAGAGAGGGAAAGTCAGAACTATACCAACTTGAGCACCTAGAGAGAGAGAGAGTGACTTGTTTGTTAGTTTGCTGATAGCTAGAGTGTCAAATGTTGTCACAATAATGTTGTTTGTTTTTGTCCACTAGTTAAAAAGTGACACAACAGCAAAGCGAAAAAGTACTAGAAGATTAAAAAGAGTCAGCTCATTTTTGTGGCTTTGAAAAAAAAAGTTATTGATAACTTTAAATTTTAAATTGTTGAAAATATTCCTCATATTTTCTCTCCCTGGATTTAAAAAATTCAACTTTTTTAAATAGCTTTTATATAGCGTAATTTTCATGCATATTGCTAGCTATGTTCCAATCTTACTTATGGACCAGTGGGGACGGGTATCTGGGAAAAGGCGCTCAGTAAACACAACTCTGCTAGAGCCCTAGAAATTTGCCAGTTTATGTATAGCTTTGGGTAAAAAAATACTAACTGATCACAAAGGGAAAAGTCTGGTTTGACCGTTATAATTTTTCAAAATATATATATAGTGATCTTAAAATTAAATTTGGTCTGGAGCTTCAGACAATCTATATCTTGAGCACACATATGTCAGCGGGGCATTCCCGTATCTATTAATTAAAGAATACTGGCTTGGCCACGTTCGTAGAATGCAAGTAGGTCGACTTCCACGGGACATTTTGTATGGCGATCTAATAGAAGGCAGGAGAGCCGCTGGTCGCTCACTTTTACGTTATACGGATCTATGCAAACGCGACATGAAGCTCTTCAAAATCGACACTAGCAGCTGGGAAGAGGTGACACTGGATAGATCCACATGGAGAGAGAGCTTAAAGGAAGGGTCACGGATTGCAGATGTCAAACACAACAGAAGCAGAAAGAAGGATGAAAATGCAACGGCGCCTGGTGATTATATATGCCCAACCTGCGATCGCCGCTATGTATCAAGGATTGACCTCTTTAGTCACACAAGAAGTTGCAAAGGGAAAAGATCGTCTCTCGAGACGTAAAATGCCACAGACAGACAATAAATAAATAGACCATGAATAGACCATAGACTTAGATATTATTTCTAGACTGGAAACCGGAAACAAGTTCTTATCCGCAATTGATCGATTCACAGACCTATATATAGATTTTTATGTACGTTACTCTTTTTCAAGCTCTAAGGAAAGTCGCCCCAATCAATCTTTTCTAAAGTAATGATCTTTAGTTTTCAAAGTTTAGAAATAATGCAAAATCATTTCTCTGAGTTTCTTTAGAATGGGCTATGATCACAGAACTATATATTCGCGTTAATATATGAAACAACGCCATTTCCTGTTAGTTTCCATTAAGATAATATTTCAAAAATTCTAGATCGAAATAATTCATGTCTGTTGATTTAATCATCTTATGTGCATTTAAATAGATTGATTACCTAGATCTTTCTAGATTATGTATCTAAAAATTGCAAAATAATACTTATGAGAAGAGAGTGCCCTTGATTATTTTTTATGTTCAATTACTAGATCTAGATCTAAAAATTAAATTATATGCTATTGTTACATAGGTTAGGGTTGAAAAAAAAACTTTACTTCTTATAACTACTTTACAAAATAACGCCTTGTTTCAACTTTAAAAAAAACTTTCACGACGTTTTTTTATAGTTTTAAAAGATCTCCATGTCCAGTCTAGATACAATATATTGAACTCTATAGAATAGACGTTCAGGAAAATTGTGCGCACAGTCTTTGAAGTCTGGATGTATTAGCCTATCATCAAACTAGAATCCTCTATAGGCCTACCATCTCTAAATCCAGTATTATGAAAATATTATAGTCTAAACTACTGTCTTTTAACTTACTGTTGCCATGCTGGACCTGCATCGCTAAACTAGAATTTTATATTGATGGCCGATTACAAGTGCCGATAACAATTTTGGATCAGCGGCGTCGCAAGCTCTGCCATGGGTGTAGCACTGTGTGCTGCAAACTACCTAAGAGTCGCCAGCTCCTGATTTACTCCCGAAACCTTTCCAATGTTTGGGTATGTGTGACGTCACCAGCTTACATTTTATATATTATAAAATTTATCAGCATTTATCTAACTAATTTACCCTCCCCCTTTCTATTCTCAAAAGTTCTGTCATTTTATTCATCGCATGCCCCTCCTTTATGTTAACTTCATCAGAACTAACGCAACTACCTGCCAAATGTTATCTCCTACAAACCCCAGACGCTCAGTGGTGCCTAACTTGGCCACCCCTCAAAATCACAATTAGAGAATTGGACTCCTTCAACCTCTCTTCACCTCGGATATAGCAAATCTAGACACTGGAAATTTAGGCACCGGTAATTTCGGCACCGGACATTTAGGCACCCGGAAATTAGGGCACCCGAATTAGCTACTATTATATAAAAATAAAAAAATACTAATGTTAGTTTAATTGTCTGGTACCTAATTTTAGGGACAAGGAAAAACTGTTCAATGTTTCGAATTGCTCCAAGAATGGGAAGTGGGAGAAATAACATGTTTCAAAATTTGTTCCAGACGGACAAAGTTTTGTAAAATTTTACTATGATAAAATTTGTAATGATTCAAAATTACAAAGGGTATGTCTAGCTACATTTTTTTAATTAAAAAGATAAGTTTTCAAATCTGTACAGTTGAGCGCATCTAACCAGGTCCTTCCTCTGAGAAAACACACATTGGCTGCTTCTGTTTCTCTATAGAGTCTGTTCTCTTCTGTGTACAGTTTAAGGTTAATGCACATTATTATATAATCTACAAAACCCTTTCTTCCTGACCTCGGCTGTCGTAAACACTGTCACCAATGACTGAGTGCGGGACGTTGACTGAGTGCGGGACGTTGACTGAGCCAGACGGGATTATCGCCCGGGCCTTTTATTTCACACTAGTCACCTGGCAACTCTCACGTTAGTGGTCGACATTTCACAACACACACACATACACACACACACAAACACACAGAGACAGATCAGTTTTTTTTTTTCGCAAGCCTTTCAACAATACAATGGGTAAAAAAAAACGACAAGGCCCTACCTTCAATTTATACGCGTCATTTCATAATACGGGCAGCAGACAGTTGACCTGCCAACCAAAAGTCACAAAAAGAACACCTGCATATTAATTTGAACATGTCTTATCCCAGAAAACGGACGCGCTGACCAACAGAAAAATAAACGTACAGAAGCATGTTTGATTTTTATTTCTGAACTTTTCATTTTCAACTAAACTAAACATATTCTGTGAGGACCACCATGAACGACATATTCTGTGAGGACCACCATGAACTAGACATATTTTTTCGAGTTCAAACATGAACTAGTTAAATTCTGCGAGTAGGTCAAATGTGAAGAAGACAATCTGCGAGGTCAAACATGAAATAGACATATTTCTGCGAGTTCAGACATGAACTAGACATATATTATGAAGGACTAACATGAAATACACATATTCTGTTAGGACCACCATGAACTGCACATATTCTGTTAGGACCACCATGAACTGCACATATTCTGTTAGGACCACCATGAACTGCACATATTCTGTTAGGACCACCATGAACTGCACATATTCTGTTAGGACCACCATGAACTGCACATATTCTGTTAGGACCACCATGAACTGCACATATTCTGTTAGGACCACCATGAACTGCACATATTCTGGTAGGACCACCATGAACTGCACATATTCTGTTAGGACCACCATGAACTGCACATATTCTGGTAGGTCAAACATGAACGAGACATATACTGCAAGGTCAAAGATTAATTTGATATATTCTGCGAGGTCAAGCATAAACACAGCTTTAAAAATCAACGTGACAATGAAGTTCATAGAAACAATAACTATTCTGTTTAGTCAATACTACACAAACTCACTATTCAGTTTAGTCAATACTACACAAACTCACTATTCAGTTCAGATTATCTTGAAATTTACAAAAAAGATCTCTTTGAAACTCTATGTATTGTTTATGCTTAAGTACATTACATACGTGTAATGATTTTATTGCTGGGTCTATCTTAAAAAAATACATAATCAAGAACGCTTAACCCGTTTTAAGATAAACCCATTCAAATATATGAACAATACAAATCACTGGGCAAAATCATCACAAATCCGTGAAGAGAAAAAAAGGAAAAATATGAGAGATAAAATGAACAGGATTTACAGCAGCAGCCAATTCCCTTTCTTGCTCCCATAATGCAGCATCCCTTATCAAAGTGGTCGGGAGAGATTGTTGTTCTTGGCCTGTCCACAAACATGCACACAACACGCGCCATCGCGTCGTTCTTCTCCAAAGTTTTTAAAAGAAGTTGAGCCTCCCTAAGCTCACTCAAGGCCTCAAAACATAGAATTAGATAACATTAGATACAATTGTTTGAAAAAAACAACAACGTAGATAGCAGATCTCCTAATACTTCTCCCAGGGCTTTGTGACGCAAGACAACAACGTCATAGGCCTACATCCAGTGACTTTTGTGGATTTATAAGTTGTGCATTATATCTTCCATGCGGCCACGTAACAATAACGCATGTAACATTCCGAGGTGTTGGAGACAAGAAGAGAGCAGAATAAAACAGAAATAAAAGTCACATTACGTCGTCGTTTAAATACAGACCGCATTTTAAACTTGAAAAATAGAAACGTTTGATACCTTGACATAGTTCATCGAACAATACAACTGAACATATATAGAGCCTAACATAGTCAATATAATGGCTTGCATGCAATGACATCGTATTATAGCTACACATAAAGCTCAGTTCTCTTTACTGACTTCACTTTTATGTGGGGACATATGTCTGCATTATGATCTGTCAGATTAGCCTCTTTTTGTAGCTAGAGCTAAAAGTGCTCAATAACAACCTATTATTTATAAAGTAGGTAAATGAGAAACACCAATATGTTGGCCAGCGAGAATGAAATCTTAGACATTTTATTCGTTGCTTATTTCCAACTGGTCACATCTTTACTTTCACGATAAACTAAACGATGTCAAGGACGCCCACTTCCAACTTGCCAACTCAACACACGTTACAAATAGAAGCGCTTACAATTTGGGTTTTACGACGCTAGAAAGTGTCAACCCACAGATATGTGATTTCTACGAAACATAATTTGTCAACACTTGAGTCTGCACACCGGAGACACCAAATAGCTATTTGTCTCCCGCCATGTCTGAAATTCTCCACTACCAATACATAAGCAATCGTGTCATTTAATGAAACCAAGTGTATTTCAGTAGACCTACTGTTGCTACAACAACTGAATATACCTGTAGTGCTTGGAAACAAATCGATTTGCCTAGGATTTACATAATGTCAGTGTGAAGTATCTAATGACTTAACGAGTGTACACAGTACACACTTACGCAAACAGCATTGCGTACTCACCAGCATAGGTAAATGTTATAAGCTTAGTCCGTTCCAGTGGTGGCGCCCACCTCCCCCATATGGTATGCATGGCTGGAAATGTCATGCCCTGTAATATTAGCATCAATATTCTAATAAAATAATCTAATGACATTTGATAAATATAAGTTTAAATAAACTAAAACATATGCGATATAAAACCATAACGAATTAGAACATTCTAAGCCATTCTAAGGTTATGCATGTAACCATGTTACCAACTAACAGAACCAAAAACAAAACAAACAAAAACAGAAAACTATTAATTCAAACAGATCTAACTAAGAACTGAAGTTTAGGGTCTAATTTAGATTTATCTATTCGTCTCATTTCTTTACATAACAGCTCAACGCATTGGTAGTCATAGCAACACATTGAATGCTGTAAGCAGTGGTACCCAAACTGTGTTGGCAATGGCACCAGAAATATTTTCCTCACACCCGTCACGTGTAGCATCTCGGAAAAAAATCGTCCCAATGTATGAAACCGAGTCTTTTTGACTTCTATGGACAGAAGCATCGAGGAGCCCAATAGCAATACATTACAAGTCGGCCATAGTTTGGACATCACTGCTTCATACGATGGAATAAACTAATTGTTGCAGCTTATCTTGCTTGTGTTTGAAGTCTTGTAATCTGTTGTGCTAAGTAGGCTTCAAAGATAGCACAAACTTTTTACATTTAGATGGATAGATGAATATAAGTAAATGGAGGCTTGGCTAAATGGCAAAGCATTTAGCTTCCAAACCGTGGTGTACCAGGTTCAAATCCTGTTAAAGTCTGTATTTTTTTTTATCTTTAGGGCGCCTTTAAGTCCACCCAGCGCTGACCTTAGTTGGGAAAAGGTAACGGCTGTTGGTCGTTGTGCTGGCCACATGACACACTAGCGTCGACCTTTGTATCATCTGCCACATAGATCGCAAGATCTGATAGGGGAACTTAACTTTTTTCTACTACATGTATATGTATTAAATAACAACTTACCGTAGCCACACCGAGTACCACACGAACCACGATAAGAGCAATGTAGCTGAAGTTGGACATCAGTGGGGTCAGGACAGTCGCCACAGAGGACACCAGCATGGTGACAGCGTACACCCACTTGCCGCCGAACTTGGTGGCTATCCATCCTGCCGGCACTTGACCAATCAGATAGCCCCAAAAGAACGAACCAAGAATGGTCCCCTGGGTGGTTTTATCCCAATCAAGATAGCCGCCCTGTTACAGATGGAAGTTTGACATTTTTTAAGCTGTTATTCACATTCTAAAAGTTAATGGTATTGATTAGAGCAGGGCCGGACATAGGCCACTGCAACCTATGCGGTCGCAGTAGGCGTCGCAGTGGGCTCCGCACTTTCATAGGCACCGCTCTAATTCTAGGTGTAACTTATTAAATTAAAACATTATAACATATATAATAGCAAGTTTTCCGAGGCTTCCTGATTTTTCAGGGGCTCCTGGAAATCTCCTACAATTGCAAAATATACCAAAAAGTCATGAAAATCTCCTGAAATAAAAAATCTAACTCATAAAAATCTCCTGAATAACAAAAGTGTCATTTTGGGGTGCCAATTTTACGCTCGATAAAAAAAAAACGTCATTGTCAGCTTTCATTTGATATAAATTTATTGTAAAGACGAAAGTATTTTCTAATACAAAATCTTAAATTTGACGTGGGCCCTGCACAATCCGTTTCGCATAGGGCCCCGCAATTGCTAGGACCGGCCCTGGATCAGAAGCACTGAGAGTTGCAAGTAAATCAATGACTACACTCCAGAAATGTTCTATAACGCGAACATTGACTTGAGCCTGGTGTTATGGAATGTATGCCACGTGCGTGTTTATGATGCAACCTTGAGGAAAGAAGAGCGGATGTTTTTGGTTGTGTACGCTGAAGAGGTGGTCTGTCGTTATTCATACTAATAAAAACTGGTGTAAAAGTTGTAGAAGGCGTTTGACAGAAAAGATGTGTACTTTTAGTGAGTTCTATTTTGTTTACATTATCCTTGAACTAGTGTTTCTACTCACAAGTTTTATTCTGTTTTGTTTTGAAATCTGTTTAAGTTTATTTCAAGGTAGATACTAAGAGTTGAATACACCTACATCGGTTTAGATGTACTAGCAATTTTGAGCAACTAACCAACGCCTGAGTGTTAACATTTACAAGGCCACTGTTATTAAACGGATATTTGCAAAACTCTATAACTCTAATTAAAAGGCCCATCGTTCATTGACAGCACATTAACAGGAGGAAACATTAATCTGTTCGTATAAGAGCACTTCAGATAAATTGCTCAACTTATACCGAATTCAATGCTTACTTTACTAGCTTTTTTAAAAATTAGTATCAGGACTCACAGTATTGGAAATATTGAGCATACTTTTTATATACAATGGATTAATTTGTCCCATTTAAAAAAAAATCAATTAGCCGGATATGACCCGAGGCATGCGGGCCCTAATTTAGGAATTACTGATCTAGTGGGCTGGAATTAAAACATTTTTTTATTTCGCTGCGAAAATGAAAGTAGAGTGTGTAAATGGATTTACCAGTTCAGCTGATATATTGATACCAAATATGAACTACTGAGAAAACGGGTTTACCCGACTTGTGAAAAAGTTTCGTACTTTAATAGTGGTAAATTTTAAATTTATTTTCAGGGCGCTCAGTTTATGTGAGGGAATTAAGCAAGCACTTCAGTCTCCGCCATGATCTAAGGAACATTTATGCCAAGTTCTATCAAGATATGTCACACGGTTTTGATTTCTATGCGCGACATACATACATACATAGGCCTACTTTTACATTCTACTTTATAGTATAGATATAAATGACTGTGCCTGGTCGTGCGGTTTGCACGCTGGACTGTCGTTCAGATTTATCGATGGTCCCGGGTTCAAACGATGCCCGCTCCCATCCCCCGTCGTCCTGCGGGAGGTTAGGACTAGGAAGTAATTATCTTCAACTCTAAAGGAACATCCGAAACATGTAAAACATTTTAAAAACATTTTTAAACAGTGCTTGCATAGAAGAATTAAAAACAACCAAAGCTTAAGTTCTAGGCGTAACTTAATCCAATGAATGGCAGGGTCAAGTTACACGTCACCAGCATGAACACACGTGCACAAACACAAATTTGAAGGTCAGACCTCTTACCAAAGGGCTCTGATCACTCGTCTCGTTTCTGTAAGCGCCAGCACCGCATTCGGAGGACTGTTCAGTGTTGTTGGAGTCAGTCCTGCTCTGGTTCACCATGCAAACTATGGCCACACTCAGGTTCACACGGACTGCATACACGTTGATGAAGCCCAGAAAGCCAATGAAAGCAAGCCCAAGCCTTGACGAGAACCAGAATGGAACTGTCGGCAATAATGACACATTGTCAAGTATTATAACATAGTACAAAACGTAGGCCAAATATAAGTACACAAAGTCAGAACGATCCTATAAAAGTGAGCAACATGTGACAAAGTTTTGTTCTTCTTTTAAAGAAAGTTGTGTTGCTGCACATTTAGTGTCGATAATTATAGAGATAAACATTATACATAGGAGATACTCAAGCGAGCTAAAAATGAACTTACCTTATTAATTATAGACCTCTAATAGCTTATGAAACATTCGCATTAATACGTTTCTAGATATTTATAGAATCTTTTAAAAGGTGGCAAATTATAAAAAAGAGGCTAAATAGAAAATGAGAAGGTCTTTGGTTAAACGTTCCATTTCAGTACATTCACTTTGTATTTATTTTAATAAATGTCCTTAAATCTATATATTTATTACTGGCTACTGTGGCCATATGGTACTACCACAATCGTCACAATATTCCAATAGTAGTTTACTCTATGTAATTAGATAAGTATGATATGCATTTATGCTTGCAGCTTCTTCTTTAAAATGAAAGCTTTTAAATTGAAGATTTGTACCCTTAATGTTCATAGTAGAGTTAGGAGCCATAATACACTTTGATTTATAAGATCCAGTTTATGTGCTTGAAGCAATAAAATACATCAAGAGAGACAAAGAAGAGAATGGGATATTGAGCCAATAGGTGGCCAGATTAGGAAACAAAGAAAAACGTTAGAAAATGAAGAGAGGATGAGTGAGAAAAATTTTTAAATAAATAAATAAAATAAAACAGAGTCAAGAGATCCTTACTGCCATTAAAATAAGAAATCAACTTTTGTTCAAATTGTTCGATACATTTAAATCTAAATCTAGATCTTCACCTGGCCTCTATTCAGTCTAATTTAGATTGTTGTCAAGTGTATAATGAGGATATGTCTAAACTACGCGCTATAAAAGTTTGTTTTTTTCAACTTAAAAGTAAAACGAAGTTCGTATCATAATTCTTTTTTATAAACAACATTTGAATCAGTAGCCTATTTCATTCCATGAGTCAGTTAATAAATGGAAAATATATTTTATAATGATCCATTCAATCCATTGATACTTTTTCCATTGTGACGTTAGATGAACATTTTTTGTACCAATGCGCAAATCTATGAATGAAGCTTGAGTTTTTAATGAAGAAGTCAGTGACCTTTTTAAAACAAACTTACCTCCCCCGTAGTTTTTCTTTTAAAAGTGGTGTAATTTTTTTTAAAATCTGCTTGCTTAGAACATTTCAAAAATTAAATGGTTCACATTCAGAAAACAAAAAAAAATAGCGGTTGCATCAGAACTTTGAATGATCTAGAATATCATAATGTTCGATTTTCATTTTCTTTTCTAGTTTCTGAGATCTTACCGGGATGGACGGACAGACAGACCACACAAAACTAATAGCGTCTATTCCCCTTTCGGGGACCGCTAAAAATAGCATTCTCTATAGCACTCCGGAAACCTTAATTTATGAGAGGGGGGGATAGCCTGTGCTGTCAAATAATGGAATCCTTCTGACCTGAAAACCTAGCTTTAACCTCAGAAAGCATGATTTATAGTAAATAGAAAGAACCTCCAGGCAACTAGATCTGCATGTGACGCAAACATTACAATGGTCTGCTTAATATCCTATATAACTAGCGCTGTGGGGTGGGGGTTGACTTATATAAATGAGCTTCCGTGTTATTTTAAAAGAAGGGGAAAAATGTGTGGGTCATAATGGGTTACATTATGCTAACAAACTTGTGACATTGTCACAGACAAGTGTCACATTTTGTCATCTTCAATTAGAGAAACACAGTCATATTTGTTAAACATTTAAAAACCTGAAGAAAAATAACACGAAGAAATATTTACGCTTAAAAAAGTCTGAAATTTATTAACTTTTTGAAAGCCCTCAAGGGATTCTGTATGAAAAAGTATACCTCTTTATTTACATTTTCTTTAATTGTACTAACAATATGTTTGTACGTTTTTTTCTTGCATGTAATTATAGAGAACATAGAATAGAACATAGTCTTGAATTTTATGTATGTCAAAGGTCAAGGAACGCTTTGAGTTTAATTTAGGAAACTAATTATTTTTTTGTGGTGAATGGGATGTTCCATATTGTTTTATATCATCAATAGCAGAATAAAAAGTGTTACTACAATGTCACGAAATAAATATTAAAATCGATCATGAAGCAATAATACATTATGCTGTTTAAAAGGAGTATTACATCATATTACATGTAACTGAAAGCAACCAATGGTTACTGACAATCACTTATAATTTAAATTTGCATAACTACTTGAACATCCGTAATATATGGTGTCGTCCTGCCATCGTACGCCCATGATGGGGCGCAGACATCTTCGGTAAAAGTGTTCAATAATACGCAGTTACTTTCTGCATAAGACCCATGTCTCATATCTCTATAGTAGAAATCAGAGATCTATTGCTTGGTAAACACTGATTTTTGTAAGCAGCTGGTGCGCATTATTTCGCCACACTTTCCATTGGAGGCATCTCAAAGCGCAACTTCCCTTAGCAACTTCCCTCTTGAATGTGATGCGTCCTTGAATACAGTGCTTTCCAGACATGTAAAGTGGTCTACCTCGTTGAGGGTGTCCGACCCATCCTCTAATCATTAAGGCCTAATGGTACTAACGAACGCCAAAGACAATCCTTTTTTGATGAGCTGAAAGGTGGTCGATGTTACAGAGGTGCCACCGAAAACGCTTTCAAAACCAGCTTAGGCGTCAGCTTTAACTGACATAGAAGAGAGCACCTAGCAGCAAGCGGCTTCCGAAGGAAACATCTGGAGATTTATTACTAAGGCCGCGGGATATACATTTGAGACCAAAAGGGCATCTACTGCCAAGGACAGACGTACACACATGCGACATGAGGAGACATTTGTCTTCAAGACGCAACGACCAGAACATTTGTAGTCTTGACCAGGTTGGTTCAATAAGTAGAACAGATAGACGTGAGTACTCACCATTGTCTGAGTTAGCAGACTTGACCTTGACATCATCTTTCAGGTCAAAGCTTTCTTTAGCCATGGACTAGAAGAGGAGAGGGAAAATAAAAAAAAAAGAAATAAATTTTAAACCCAAGTTTGACATGATCGGAACAGAGTTAGGACAACGTTTCGGAAATGTTCTACAGACAGAGTAGTGTACAATGGTTGATAACTAGTTTCTAAATCACATATTCCATGAAGATATATGAATGTTACAAAGTAGACTACATACGCTGTACTCTGGCGCGGTGGCTGAGTGGCCCTATGGATCGCAAGGTCTTAAAAGGGAACTTTACTGTAAACATACACATACAATGTATGAAAGAAACAATTTATTTGCACAATTTAGATGAGAGAACTTTGACAGCTTCACGTGTTTGTTCCACTTTTAGTTTTACAATACACCTGGTTCAGACAGTTTGGACCGAAGCAGTACATTCACTTGCAGTACATTCACTTGCAGTACATTCACTTGCAGTACATTCACTTGCAGTACATTCACTTGCAGTCGTTTTTGCGCCTCCATTTTTGCGAACTGGTCGTTTGATGCTGGCGTTTAGGGCGCTAAGTGTTTTCCTTTCTGTTATTATAATTTCATTATGTCTTATAAAAAGAATGAAACATATCCATGATTTGTATGTGTGTGTGTGTGTTCGAACATATTTTTTTTATGTGGAAGAACAATAGTTATTGTGTCCCTTACATTTAGGATTAAAGTTTGTTGTGTTATATGTATTCATGAAATAGGCAAATCGTTCATTAAAAGTGTATGTTGTTGTTGTTGGTGTTTTTTTTTTGTTGTTGTTGTTTTTTTGTGGGGAGGCGAAATGTATATCATATATACAATAGAGGGAAAAATATATAAAAAGTTTTGTGCGGTTTTTTTATTATCGTATAACTTCTATCGCCAGAACGGCTCACTGGTGCTGTTACTTCTCTCTCTGAGAATGTTAAACGAATAACATTTACGTACTTTTTTATATCAGAAAAAGAAATTGATTCTGAGAAAATTGTAGGAAATCCGTACATTTTGGGATTCCTACTATCTATCTATTTATCTATTTCGTTAGCCACTGAGCTTCTATAGAAATAGAAGGTTTTATACTCTGAGAAAGTCTATAGTTTAAAATTTAAATATTGAAAACTCTTTACTTAAGACTTATCTCCCTTTTGTTTGGTACATTAGCATGTAAAAGAAAATTAATACGATCCGAAAAAGGGAAGAGGGAGAAATAAAGTGTACAAGATTCCACTCAGACAGACAGACAGACAGACAGACAAAGTTGATACAAGGTTTGTAAAAAAAATAATAATAAACTAGTAGCGATATTCTGTTTTAGAGCGTCACCCGATGCGGCAAACATTGTGGCAATCATCACCACAATGCTGACGACACGTCATAAGTGATAATTATGCTGCAACATTTGGGAGATGACAGTTAAGCCCAGACTGAAGATAGTTTTGTAACAGCATCCTGCTGGTCAGCGTGAGTACAGTACTGAGGTCAAGCCTAATGAATAGATAGGAATACATTACAATAAGTTGTAGGTTCAACGTCAGGCCTAGAACTAACAGCTGCTTCACCATTTTCTAATAATAAGTAATTAAATATATAACATAGGAGGGTAGGTAGTGGGCGAACTTATGAAGTAATAACAAGAACATGATAATGAACACAAACTCGTAGGCGGGCCTAGTGGTCAGGGATAATCTTTACGTGACACAACAATGTCAGCCACGCCCAACAGGTAATAGAGGCTTTACCACCTACTGCATGATAAATCTTTTTAAGTTTGTTTTCTCCCATATGTGAAAACTTTATGCTTTACCAAAGGCGAATCCAGAACTTAGAAACGGGGGCGATTTTGTTTCATCCTAAATATAGATAGGATAGACGAACTTTAATTACTAATCCAATACATAAAACAGAAAGAAGGGCGTATGAATGTATGTATGTCCCGCATAGAAATCAAAACCGTTTGACCAATCTTGATAAAACTTGGCATAAATGTTCCTTAGATCAGTGGCGTAGCAAGGTACCCGTGGGCCCGGGTTCAAGAACATCTTAGTGGGCCCATGTTCAAGAACATCTTGGTGGGCCCCCCTCCAGCCAATAAGACAAATTTAGTGTGTGACAAAAATGAGTAATGCAAAGACATTCCAATGTAAAGATCGTACCTTTTTTAAAAAAATAAGTTATTCGAATGGATGGTTTTAAGGTCATACGATGTGAATGTGTGGGCATTGCATCGTATTGGTTTCAAAATCAACCACCGGAAGAAAACAAAGGAACAAACTTCGAATGGATGGTTTTGAGGTCATACGATGAGAATGTATGGGTATTGGCATCGTATTGGTTTCAAAATCAACCACTGCAAGAAAACAAAGAAACCAACAAACTTCGAATGGATGGTTTTGAGGTCATACGATGAGAATGTATGGGCATTGGCATCGTATTGGTTTCAAAATCAACCACCGCCGGAATCCGCTATCGGAATAATTTAAATAGGCACTCGCTGAACCTTTAAGAAAACATTTAACATCTATATTTCATTTAGTATGGGGATCCAACCCAGGACTTGTGTGACAGGCTCGAGCTAAATGGGAGATGGCATAAACGCGGCTTGGTGTTGGACAGAATTGATGTTGGAAATCAAGTACCAGTGCTTCTTGTGACTGAATTACAGACAGATTTATAAGCGCACATTATTAAAAGCACGGGGTAAAACGATACTATTATTCAATATCTATTCGTTTTAAGACTCAGTAGGAAGTAATATGTAAGCATGTAGTTTAAATATTGAACTATCAGTGTTTCGTTATATTTCAATTTAGGTGATGAGAGAATGTAGATGTATACGACGTAACCACTGCCTGCTACACAAGTAAATATCACACCATTACTGCGATGACTATAGGACGTAACCACAACCTGCTACACAAGTAAATATCACTCCAGTATTGAGAGGACTATAGGACGTAACCACTGCCTGCTACACAAGTAAATATCACACTAGTACTCCAGGTTTAAGAACATCTTGATGGGCTCCTCTCCAGCCAATAAGACAAATTTAGTGTGTGATAAAAAATGAGTAAACTAAATGTAAAGACATTCCAATGTAAAGATCGTACCTTTTTCTTTAAAAAATTAATTATGTCATGACGTTTGATTCAGTTAGGACTGCATATAAGTAATAGTGTCTTAAAAGTCAATGTTTTTACAACTTCTTAACAGAGTTTGGCCTTGAGGAATGGGCCCAAGCGTAATGAGCTCCTTCGCGCCATGGATGCCACGCCACTGCCTTAGATCATGTCAGAGACCGTAATGTATAATCAATGTCTCTACCACTACAGGAGGGCCCCAAAAATAGACAAAAATACCTAATTGTATCTCTATTAAAAAACAAATTTTTTTTTACAAATCGGGTAAACCCGTTTTCACAGTATTTTATATTTGATATAAATATGTCGTCTGAACGGGTAACCAATTTTCACACTCTACTTTTACTTTCGTGGCGAAAAAAAAAACAACAAAAAATTGAAGGGAATATTCTCCATGTTTAACGTAGATCTAAATTCAAACCAGTAGATCAATAATAATAATTATACTGCAACATTTGGGAGATGACATAACCCCGGACTGAGGATAGGTTTGTAACAGTATCCTGCTGTTCAGCGTGAGTACAGTACTGAGGTCAAGCCTAATGAATAGATAGGAATACATTACAATAAGTTGTACATTTAATGTGACGTCTACAACTAGCAGCTGCTTCACAATTTTCTAGTTATAAGTAATTAAACATATAACATAATATGCGTAAGTATGAAATCTCTTTTCATACAATTCCTCTCATCTTCTTGCAAATTCATGGGTAAAACCTGCCTAGGTGGACACGGATCTCAAAATGGGCTCAAACAATTTTCATAGAAATTTGACAGTTTATGTACATATTTGGGAAAAAATTATTAGGTGGCTGCCCACAAAATGAAAACTCTGGTTTGACTGTTATAATTTTTCAGAATTATTAGAGGCTTTCGAAAAAAAGAGAAAAAACGCTATTAGTTGTATGTGTCTGTCCGTCTGTCACGTTTAGATCATAAAAACTAGAAAAGAAATTGAAAATATGATGATATGGTATTTTATATCTTGCAAATTTCTGGCCCATAGGCTACATTTTTGTTTTCTGAAAGCGAACCGTTTAGTTTCTAAAAATAAATATGCACGCAGTTTTTTCATAAAAATGCACCACTTTTAATTAAAAAAAACAAAACAACAGATCTTCATAATAGGCAACTTATCAAAGCGTGGAACACATAACTTTCAGCAGAAATATTTGTGAGTATTACAAAACTTCCCATCAACTCACTTTGTCTGTCTGGTACAAAGTTTGTATTCGTTACTTATTCCACTTTCCATTCTCGTATTAAGTTGAAACGTTTTTTTCAATTATTCATTGTCGATGCAAACACACGAAGCAAGAACAAATAACCAATGGACTTTGTTGCGCTTATGCGTTTCGTTTCTTTTGTTTAAAACAAGAATTATAAATTGGGCCGGAAGTACCTTTTTCCTTATATATCTTTTGCATTTTTCAGTTCTCTTTTTAAATTAAACTGATATTATTATGCTATCATTTTAAGTGTGCCTGATAGAGAAAAAATTCTGCACAAAAATACGGGTAGTTGGGATAAAGCCCGATAGAGGTTATAGAAAGAAAAGACCCATTGCGACTTGACGGATTTTGAAAGTTTGTCTGCTGTGCTGCAGGAGATGCCAAAACAAATAACAAATATGTAGATTCTAAAATTCTAGAACAATAGTTCTATTCCACTTAATTTATTAACATAAATCTACTAATCTCATTTATAATATGTAGCTCTATATCTACTATATTACCAACGCATTCATGCAAATTTTAATATAAAGATTTAATTATACTAATAAAGAGATCATAAAAATTATATATGTGTCAGACGCGAATAGCCCAATTTTCAGTAAAAGAAATTACAATAGTCATTTCTCTATAAAAGAAGTTACGAAGGCTATATAAAATACAACCACAGACCTATATATACTACAATAAATATAGGTTTTTGATTGCTAGTTACGATTTATTTAGGTAGGTGCCGTTTTACTATAACATACCAAGTATTAGAGTTTAGAAAAACCCAGGTTTGTTTCTTGTGCAACGCTATTAGCTAACACCGCATATCATCTCTCTATTAGTATATTTAGATCTATAATCTAATTCTAGTCTAGATCTATATATAAAAATCGAATAGATCTAGCAATAGTATAGATTCTATCTTGAGACTAGATTGCCGAGTCTAGCCTATGCTATGCCTATAGTTTTTATTAGAAAAATGTCTAGATATTAATAAAGACTAAAGTTTTTTAATTATTAGATTATTAGATATAGACTTGGACATAGATTTAATAATACTGTAATACGTTTACTATACTCTATACTTAATCTACTAGACTAGAGATCTATCTATAGATCTATCTATAATCTAGTCAATCTAGATCTATACAATATTCATTATAATACTTCTACTTATAATGACTTATTTAATAAGTTAGTACTTAGACTTAGATCTATTATAGTTTATTAATAGATTTACTTTTCAATGCCTAGGCCTAATAATTAAAATTGAGAATGATGTCTATATTGACTGATTATTTAATTTTTTTTTAATAGTAATAGGCCTACTAGATCTAGGTCTGGAGTCTGGACTCTACTTAAATCTAGTCTAAAATAATGATTGTCTAAGACTTTAGATCAGTGATTCCCAAAGTGGTCTATATAGACCCCCCAGGGGTCTACGAAGACTTCCAGGGGGTCTACGGAAGTGAAAAAATAAATTGGGGGTCTATGAGAGGTCCACGGGGGTCTATGATAATAGATTTCATTTAAAGCAGATCATTTTAATTTTACAGTCATTTAATGTAATTATTTTATACACTAATATATGATTTTTACCTTGCTAAATCATTTAAATATATATCCTGCTAATCAAACCAAAGAATTGTCTCAATACTTATTTAAAAAGCTTAATTTTGTCTACATGTAACAAATGTTTAACAAAAAGAAATGTACACTGTCCAGCGTTGATTATATAAAACTGGGATTCATTCCCTCCTTATCAAACAAGCGGTTGCCTAAGTGACCTTTTTTTTATAATGATACGAAACCAATTACGCTAGAGGATCATCTGAGACAATGTCACCCTGACAAAATAGATAAAGATTTGAAAATTTTCTAACACTCGAAGATAAAGTTCTGAATAGACCCACACAATCTCACTTCAACATCATATAGAGAAGATGTTGGTTTGTGAACGTCTTACAATATCTCTTTACTTATAGCAAAATACGGAAAACACTATAGGTAAAACATGGATTTTACCAGCCGTTGTAGTTGTGAAAAATGTTTTACACACACCTACATCTGATATTATTAAAAGAATTTCTTTAAACAAAAATACAGTTCAAGGGCACATCGGTGGCATGAGTTATCAAATTAAAAGCTTCTTATGTGATTCTTTGAAAAGGAAATATATACAGTTTGGGATCAGTTTGGGACCAGTGGCGTCACAGGCTCTGATAGGGTGTAGCGCTGTGTGCTGTAAACTGCCCAGGGGTCGCAAGCTCCTTATTTTTCCTCAGGGTTGACCCACGACAGCTTTCCCAGTGTGTTTGATGATTCCAGTAGTATACATCAATTCTTAATTTAATTGGTTAAATTTGAATTTTATCAATAAAAATTAGTTACTATTTAATACTTTATATGTATTTTTAAATTGCATTTTCACTCTTCATTTCACTAAAATTAGAAATTAATTTTAAAATAAATTGCAAAAGTCTACGAGACAAAAAAGTTTGGGAACCACTGCTTTTGATGATTGAGAAGTTCACATATAGCTTAGGTGTTGTTAATAATACGGCATGTCGGCTGAAAGTATATTGTGTGTTTGTAAAATGTTTTACATGTTTCGGATGTTCCTTCAGAATTGAAGATAATTTACATCCTAGTCCAAACCTCCCTCAGGACGACGGGGGATGGGAGCGGGCAGGGTTTGAACCCGGGACCATCGATAATTCTAAACGACAGTCCAGCGTGCAAACCGCACGACCAGGCAGCCATATAAAGTGCTTTTTTTTTTTTGTAAAAATAAAAAATAGGTGCCGGTACTCAGTGATAGATTGCCTAACTTTCAACTAATAATAAATTAACAATTAACGTTGAATTACAAGAAAAGTAATCATTTTTCCCGACATTGAAAAAAGGTGCCGGTACCCCGTACCGGCGCGTACCGTCACAAAAATGTATGTATATCTCAATCTTCTTTCATTTATTTTTTTTTTTTTTTGCGGGGTTATTGCTATTTAATACATTGATACCGGATCGATTTAAATAGGGCCTAAGTATACAAGCACGATTTCGAGCATTGGATAAATTTATTTTTTAAATACAAAGTTTTATGGAAGAGTTGTCTGAAGTTTGTAACTTCTTAAATTCAGGCTAAAAATATCGAAGCCTACATTTTTACACTCATTTCTAAACAATTAGAAGAGATGGACTGACTCATAGTGTAGCTTGTGTACATCTGCAAAAACACAAACTCTCTTTGTAATCTTATCAGTTAGACTTTCAAAACTATTAAAAAAAAACTTAGTGATTATTTTTACTGTATAATTCTATTATTATTCCTTTTTAGAATTAGGATATAAACAAAAATTTGCCATATGACTTTGTCTAACAGAAAATAAAATGAAACTTACGTCTATTTATACAGTTATTTTTAGTTACCTAGTAATATAAAATATATTGAACTAACACGTACATTCATCATAATGCAGCCATGTGATTTTTCGCTTATGAACATAGCATTCATAACAAAGTAATATTCAAAATTGATTAGAGTAACACCTTTTTAAGTAATCATTTAAAGTTTAAAATCACTACAATTTTTTTCAACAATTATTTTGTGTATGAAATTGTGTATCGGAAAATGCCGGGTACTTGAAATAAGCTAGTCCTAAAAAAACAACACAGATCTTGGGTAAAATACTCATCAAATAAAGTACTGTAAATGTGTAGTTCAACGCGCTAGTTTCAGGTCTTTTCTTTTTATAGCCTCTATCGGGTTTGATCACAACTTTTTGTACAGAATTTTTTTCTCTATCAGACACACTTAAAATTATAGCATAATAATGTCAGTTTAATGTAAAGAGAGAACTGAAAAATGCAAAGATATATAAGGAAAAAAGCCACTTCCGGCCCAATATTTTTTAATCAAAGAAACGAAACGGACTAGTCCAACAAACCCTCTTTGTTTTATATATAAAAAAGGGGGTTATTCATTGCATCCATCAACAAAGGAATCACGCAAGGCGGAGTTGATAATATATGGCAGTAATTGTGTGGTTATTTCCTTTACATAAGCTTTGTTGATTTATTTTCTTTTAAACATTTTCAAATATTTCTTTTTTTTTCAAAACAGCCAAACATGTTAGTTTATTATCACGATTCACAATAAAGTCAAAATCTGTTCACATTTCCTTGTAGATTCTACATTCAGAGTCCCAGCTCATGAATACCAATGTTGAAGGTCAAGGTACCAATCCATCAGAGAAAATGTTAGGGCTCTAACGGAGGTAATTATACGTTTTTCAAACTTTTTATATTCTTTGGAGGAAGGATTTTCTACACTTTGTGCTGAAGTTTCGGCAGACCGGATCAAATTATTCATTGTACGACTAGATCAAGTAGAAGTGGATATATTCCTTTTTTAAGGTCCAAAACTTATTATACAGGGGTTCGTGCAGAGGCGTGTCTTCTGTGTACATTGGGGCTGGGGGGAGGGTAATTCTAATTCTTAAATAAACTCTTTTTTTTTTTCCATTTTAGTGGCCCACCTAAGATAAAAAGCTGCTATTAATTTTGTAACGTCCGTCTCTCTGTCTGTCACGTTTAGATATAAAAAACTAGAAAAGCTACATGATTGAAAAACTGATTTCTGCTTTAGGTAATTAAAAAATTAAATGTTATATAGGTAATAGAAAATCCTAATATCGATAATAGGTGGATAATAGGTTGATAATAGATTGATAATAGGTTGATAATAGGTTGATAATAGGTTCCAAGTAAAAAACAACGACGTATGATTTTTTCTAAATCGCTTTTCTGACTTACATTCCAATTATTTTCTTGCCTAAAGGTCCAGGGGTCGCATTATCAATAATAGGTTGCACAGCTTGTTTTCAAGTTTAAAAAAATACCAAATGATTATGTAAAATAACTCTTCTGACTTCTTAGCGGCCCCCAAAAAGGGAATAGCCGCTGCTAGTTTCGTGTGGTCTGTATATCTGTCCGTCCCGTTTAGGTCTCGTAAACTAGACAAGATATTGATAATCCGACATCATGATAATTTAGACATTTCAAAGTTCTGATGCAGCGGCTAATTTTTTTTCTTTTCTGAAAGCGAAAAATTTAATTTTTAAAATCAACTATGCAAGCAGTTTTTATTTTTCATAAACATACACCATTTTTACAACTAGTCACTATTAATAGTAAAAAAAAAAAAAACACTGGAGGCTATTATGTAAAAAGGGGAGGGGTGTGACTTTTTACCATATTTTAAACATATTTATGCAAATGATTATAGATTTTTTATCCAAAAAATTTTTTTAAAAATCTTTTACTATAACAAGTAATTTCTGTCAAACTACTTACATATACGAGGCGCGGTGGCTGAGTGGTAAAGCGCTTGGCTTCCGAACCGGGGACCGGGGTTCGAATCCTGGTGAATACTGGGATTTTTAATTTTCAGGATCTTCGGGCGCCTCTGAGTCCACCCAGCTCTAATGGGTACCTGACATTAGTTGGGGAAAAGTAAAGGCGGTTGGTCGTTGTGCTGGCCACATGACACCCTTGTTAACCGTAGGCCACAGAAACAGGGGTGGGGGGGGGTTGGTATTTAGTGACTGCTTTTTTTGCTTTGATTTTGTTTATTTTAGGTGAGATTTTAATACTAAACTATCATTTGCTCCATCACAGCAAAGGAGGTTTTGAGTTTAGTGCATGGCGGTGGGGCTCCACACCGCGCTGGGGGAGCTCCTAGTGCTCACCCAGACCCCATTGCTGGCAATGGAGGGAAGTCTACAATTTTTCCACTAACTAAAGGAAGAACCTATTCTAGCGTCTTCAGAAAGAATGATGGGTCAGAATGTAATAAAGATTATATACAAGCAAAAGTCTGCCGCGAGAATGTAAACAATGTCAAATACTCTCGAAGATTTGAATGAAATTACAATATCTGGTCTCATTGACAATAGCTACCATCTATATTATAATAAACTTACCAAATATAAACCTATGTTTGTTAAATGCGTTTTTCAAAGATATTTGAAAGTTTTAAGAAAAATCAGGGGCAACGAAATACACACTTAGATTACCATTTGGTAGTTATTAAAAGTAAACATTGTTATTGTATGTAATGTTGCGTTATCTAATAGTATAGTCTGTTTATATTAGTTCCCCTTTAAGACTTTCTGGTCCATAGGGCAGATGATGTACAGGTCATCTGTTTCTGTGGCCTACGGTTAACGAGGGTGTCATGTGGCCAGCACAACGACCAACTAATGTGGTATGTACCAACTAATGTGTCACATGCGCCGTTCCTCAAGGGACCCTTACACCAATGGCGAGTTCTGCACGGTTAGCTTAGTACAACATAGGAAAATGGCGGAGGTTCCCGGTGTACTCGGCCTTCGGCTATACATTCTAGTCCATGCGCCAGGAGTGCCAGATATATCGGAAATAGCAATGCTTTACATAGGCATTGACTTGGATCTCTTCCAAACAGAACGGTTGTTCAAGCAGGCTTACAATGCCTAGAGTTCGAAGAGCCTTCGGTTCAGCTCTTTTGACAATCAAAAGGTACCCATTAGAGCTGGGTGAACTCAGAAGCACCGAAATTAAAAATCCCAGTCTTCACCAGTATTCCAACCAGGGACCCCCGGCGAACTACCACTCAGCCACCGCGCCTCCCTTGTTTATATTACTCATAAACCAGTGAAATGTATTCATAAACCAGTTAAATGTATTCATAAACCAGATGTATTCATAAACCAGTTAAATGTATCCATAAAAAAGTTAAATGTATTCATAAACCAGATGTATTCATAAACCAGTTAAATGTATTTATAAACCAGTTGAATGTATTCATAAACCAGTTGACTGTATTCATAAACTAGCAAGATATTTGTGATTTAAGCGCCAAATAGATATTTGTTATTTTCTATCTCTGTTTTTAAGCTTTATTTTTGCTAGAGTTGTCTGTCTTGTAATATCTATATTATCTGTATATACCTGCTAGAGTTGTCTGTCCTGTAATATCTGTATAATAATAAATAGTAATTTGTCTACATAAGTTAGTCATGAGTAGATCAATTATTAGTTCCTTAGTATTACTGTTATAAAAAAAAACTAACTTTGTTGTCAACTACAATATCCAAAAGAAAGCTTGAATAGCGTTAGGAGATGGAGAAACACGATGGTAAAGTCCAGGAATTTGTTCACAAAAATCAAATCATTTGAACATAATGAAAACTAATCACAATACAGCAGAGTTGTGAGCTTGAAATGAGTTGTAGTCGTACGGAAATATGCATATTGACAATATCACAAGTGTACATCTAACGGTTCTCAGATGCAATGTACACCTTGCGTAAAAACAAAGCACAACTGAGTCAAGGCTTTTCAGTTTTTCACAGAAAGGGAAGGAGAGAGAGAGAGAGAGTGAGAGACTGAGAGAGAGTGAGAGAGAGAGAGAGATGGAGAGAGAGGCTATATTTAGAAAACCATGGATTTCTTGCTCAAGATTAGAGACACATCGTATAGCTCAAGAGAGTGGGCAGGTGTCAGCACAATATGTGACACCATGGCCATGTCACTCCCCCACCATCTGACACTGTGGATCATGGCCATGTCGCACAACTGACTATGGCGGTTAATTGATGTCATACACTTGAAGTTTAGAATGGAAGTTCGAACCAGTGGACTTGACAAGATACTTTAAAAAGAAAACAAAGCTTATATTAAGTGTAATTGTATCTATTGTGTAGAGCCAACGATCCAACAGACTAAGGGATAGATGAAAGGAATCAATTAGTTTGGATCAGTCAAGCAATTAAATTTGTAATAGATCTAGACTAACAATATTGAATCTGTGCGATTAGAAATATTTGTACCAATTGTTTTTGTTAAGCGCAATTTTATGCTTTTAGCTTTCTCAATGCGCTATGATTCTATCATTTGTCTGGACCATTTGGGAAAGGGGCGGAGGGTGCAGACTGTGGGTTGTGGGTGAAAGTTATTGTGATCGCTTTTTAAACGCATTTAATTGTTTTAAAAAAGGTGTACGACTTGAACTCGAGAGCTCCAGCTCCTTAATCCAATACACTAACCACTGTGCCAGCGAGTCAGTAGTAAGGTTTCCCCTTTCAGACCTTGTGATCTATGGGGCATCTGATGTTAAGGTCATCTGTCACTTTGGACAACGGTTAACGAGCATGGTGTTATGTGGCCAGCACAACGACCAACCGCATCTACTTTCTCCAATTAAAGTCAGGTACCCATTAGGGTTGGGTGGACTCAGGGGCACCATAAAAATCCCGAAATTCAGAACCCCAGTCTTCACTGAGATTCGAACTTCAGGTTCGGAAGCCAAGCGCTTAACCATTCGACCATCACGCCCCCACTGTGCCAGCGAAGTGCTTATGAAAATAGAAGGTTTTATAATTATCTATTGTTTATTTCCGACTTTTAAGCGACGAGCTAATTCTCTACACAACTTATACCACCAATATTATTCGATATCAAGCCAAATAATTAATTACCAATAAGTTATTTAACTAATTGGTTGATTTTTTTTATTGATTCTTGTGTTGTCAGGTACAAGTAATTAATGGGGCAAAATTTCAGCTTGATACAAGATAGGGCGTGGAAGAAATAACGTGTACAAACATTTTACCAGACAAACAGACAGACAGAGTGAGTTGATAGAAGCTTTGATATAAGAAGAAAATAGAAGAGGACGAATGTTTACGAGTCTGGAGGTTCACGAAGTGATCACATGTTAACTAGATGTGTTCTGCAATAAAACAAACAAATCCAGGATACTATATTCTAGATCTAGATTCTACATCACTTGTGTTCATTTTTCGTCCATGAGGACATCTCTATGTCCTTAAACGCATGTCATGTGCCGCGTCCAGTTCAACGGATCCGAGCCTCTACGGCTCACTGAACACCACTGGCAGAAGTTTGCCGGACAGCAGCCCGTCATTGACCGTAGGATGTTCATCACTGATCAAGATCAAATTGAATTGAAGGTATGACATGTGCAAAACTGATTGACACTACAAAATATATATAAAACAAGCAAAATACACACAAAAAATACCTTAAACAAGGTTACAAAGACAGTTTGTGTGGAAACACAAACTCAAAATCGGACCCCGAAGTGGTCCACCCAGGCAGGTAAAATGGCAGGTTTCAATATTTTCAGAAAGAATATCAGAATGAAATTTTATCAAAGGCAAATGACAGAGAAGAATGGAAAAAGAAGATTGACAAATTCTATGTAGTGCCCCGACGAACCAGCAGAACAAGGAATAGGTGAAAGTGAAGGTGAAGCTAAATGTGAATCTGGCCTAACTGATGTCATATAATGATTATCTAATTGATCTAATTGTTTTGAAAAGGGTCAATCTCTTATTAAAGCCTTAAGGAAAAAAAAATATTTGTAAAAAAAAATTATTAAAAAATTCCTTTAGTAAAGTGTCCTATGTGTACGTAGTAGTTGTGCAGTTCACGCGATAATATGAAAACCAACTTGTTAATTGTTGTTTAAAATTATTTTTCACTTAGATGCATATTAAATAGATATTTTCTCTTTAAAAAAAAAGTAAACATTCTTTTGTAAATGTAATAGTTAGTGTGACAGAACTTACTTAACTTAGCAATACATTTGTAAAAAAAATATTTTGACAAAAAATCTAAAACCGTTTGCATAAATGTGTTAAAAATATGGAAATAATAGTAGTCGTTGCATCAGAACTTTGAATGAACTAAAATATGATGTCGGATTTATATCTTTTCTAGTTTACGAGACCAGCAGAACGGGACGGACAGAAGGACGGACAGACAGACCACACGAAACTAATAGCGTCTTTTCCCCATTCGGGGGCCGCTAAAAATAAAGCTCAAATTAATTATATCAATCAGTTTAGATCGTGTTATGTAATTAAATTTGTAATAAGCCTCAGACGACAATCTATAAAGGGGACTAATTCAGCTTATACTACCACGTCAGTCAAGTACTATTTCTTAACCATGTTTGAGATACCAAACAAAGTAATTTATTACCAATATTTAATTAACAAATTGGTTAATTGCTTTTACTAATTCTTGTGTTGTCAGGTAAAAGAAATAATTGTGCAAAATGTCAGCTTGATCCGAGATTGGGTGTTGGGGAAATAACGTGTGCAAACTTTTGGCTAGACAGACAGACAGACAGACAGACTGAGTTCATATGAGCTTTGTAAAAAGATCGCATCACAAATGAGGAGATTCGGAAAGGATCAAATGGCGAATGGGCCCCTTGATGACCTACTGACCACTGCGAAATAAAAAAAAATGCTACGCAAATTAAGACTTTTTAGCCATACAATAAAGTCCTTGGGGTTTGCATAGATCTTCCTTCAGGGAACAGTACCAGGTAAAAGAAGAAGAGGCAGACAAAGAAAGCGATGGGAAGATACCATCAAAAAGTGGACAGGTCTATCACTGGAAGAGATTATTTTAATTAAGATAAGACAGAGAGGATTGAAGGAAGACGGTTGACAGATCATGTGTGGTCCCCCAACGGATCATCTGATAAAGGGGTAGGTGAATGTGATGTATGCGCGCGTGTGTGTGAGAGAGAGAGAGAGAGAGAAAGAAAGAGTAAGAGAGAGAAATAGGATATATATTATTAACATCGTAAGTTGTACAAAGTGTGTTACTAGATGACCATTGAATAACGGGCTTTCCATATTATTTAAAACTATAACTATTGCATGTCATCACTACATCTACTTATCGTGTGTGTCAAAATGTATTTTCTTTATTCAATGTTTCATCGGCTATAAATATAACTCAATTTGACTTGTTCTTAAGTATAATCATTATGGAAACTTCATGACAGCATACTATACATCAGATTGGGAAATGTCAAGCCAAAAGAACTACACTAAGCCTTGGCGTACTCTACAAAGGAAAGACCACTCTCCTGTCTATATCCCAAAATTGAATGACAATGAAACAATTATGCCTCTAAAGTAATCACACATCATTATGATGGGAGAGAACTGATCCAATTCAAAGCAACAGCAGAAACTAAAATAAAGGCACGGCGTTGTTGGGGAAACCATACACAATGTAAGATACGATCCGGTCTAATACGACATGGAAAGGGGGCGGGGGTAATGTCTGAATGATCTAGCTGAACAAGGCGACATTGAATGTCATGATATCAATAAGCTTAACTCAAAGTCCTGCAACTTGTCAAGCTTGACCTGGTACAGCCCGTTGTCGTGACTAATGGAGAAGTTCACGTATATCGGTCAATGCTTGAATTGAACAGTACAGAATCCCACCATACCACTGGTCAGTGACTGGATTGAACAATAAAAAACCGTTATTTACTACTGGTCAGTGACTGGATTAACAATAAAAAACCGTTATTTACTACTGGTCAGTGACTGGATTGAACAATAAAAAACCGTTATTTACTACTGGTCAGTGACTGGATTGAACAATAAAAAACCGTTATTTACTACTGGTCAGTGACTGGATTAACAATATAAGACCGAAACATGCTACTGGTCAGTGACTGGATTTAACAATACAAAACCGTAATTTACTACTGGTCAGTGACTGGATTAACAATATAAGACCGAAACATGCTACTGGTCAGTGACTGGATTTAACAATACAAAACCGTAATTTACTACTGGTCAGTGACTGGATAAACAATATAAGACCGAAACATGCTACTGGTCAGTGACTGATTTAACAATAAAAAAAAGTAATATACTACTGGTCAGTGACTGGATTTAACAATATAAAACCGTTATTTACTACTGGTCAGTGACTGGATTTAACAATATAAGACCGAAACATGCTACTGGTCAGTGACTGGATATAACAATACAAAACCGCAACATACTACTAGTCAGTGACTGTATTTAACAACATAAGAACGCAACATACTACTAGTCAGTGACTGGATTTAACAACATAAGAACGCAACATACTACTAGTCAGTGACTGTATTTAACAACATAAGAACGCAACATACTACTAGTCAGTGACTGGATTTAACAACATAAGAACGCAACATACTACTAGTCAGTGACTGTATTTAACAACATAAGAACGCAACATACTACTAGTCAGTGACTGGATTTAACAACATAAGAACGCAACATACTACTAGTCAGTGACTGGATTTAACAACATAAGAACGCAACATACTACTAGTCAGTGACTGTATTAACAACATAAGAACGCAACATACTGCTAGTCAGTGACTGGATTTAACAACATAAGAACGCAACATACTACTAGTCAGTGACTGGATTTAACAACATAAGAACGCAACATACTACTAGTCAGTGACTGTATTTAACAACATAAGAACGCAACATACTACTAGTCAGTGACTGGATTTAACAACATAAGAACGCAACATACTACTAGTCAGTGACTGGATTTAACAACATAAGAACGCAACATACTACTAGTCAGTGACTGTATTAACAACATAAGAACGCAACATACTGCTAGTCAGTGACTGGATTTAACAACATAAGAACGCAACATACTACTAGTCAGTGACTGGATTTAACAACATAAGAACGCAACATACTACTAGTCAGTGACTGGATTTAACAATATAAGACCGATACATGCTACTGGCCTGTGACTGGAATGAACAATACAAACCCTCAGCATACTACTGGCTTGTGACTGGATTTTAACAATACGAAATCTCAGCATACTACTGGCCAGTGACTGGATTTAACAATATAAAACCGTAATATACTAGCCTACTGATCAGTGACTGGATTTAACAATATAAAACCGTAACATACTAGCCTACTGGCAGGTGACTGGATTTAACAATATAAAACCGTAACATACTAGCCTACTGGTCAGTGACTGGATTTAACAATATAAGACCGATACATGCTACTGGCCAGTGACTGGATTTAACAATATAAGACCGAAACATGCTACTGGACTGTGACTGGATTTTAACAATACAAAACCGCAACATACTACTGGTCAGTGACTGGATTTAACAATATAAAACCGTAACATACTACTGTTCAGTAATTGGATTTAACAATACAAAGCTTCAACATACTACTGGTCAGTGACTGGTTAAAAAGAAACGAAACAGTTGAAGTAACTGATCAGAATTAGATTTGAGGTTGTACTAAAAAAGATCATTGTGTAACTGATAGTTTGTTTAAACCCATGAAGAAAATGTTCAATACCAGTTGTAAAAAGACTCCGAACTGGTCAGTGTTAGATATAAACAGACTCGGAACTGGTCAGTAGACTCAGTACCATTTGTAAACAGACTTGGAACTGGTCATTTTCAGATGAAAACAGTACCAAAAGCCTTACTAGAAAAAGTTCTGTGCCTGATATACCCCAGTATAAAGCCTCACAAGGAAACATTTAGTGCCAGATATAAACAGTATAAATCCTCACAAAACAACTCGTCAGTGTCATGTTTAAAAATACAAATGTTACCGAGTCAGTGGTCATATTCCGACTTCAGAGAAAGAGTTGAGCAGCTCAAAGCCTCAAAATCAATCCAGTCAGATATGAACAGCATAACCAAGTTTTACTGACCAACTGGTCAGTATTTGATTGGAGATAAACATCATCGAATTAATGAACTGTTTAGAAATCGATTAATACAATCGAAAAGGGTTTCAAATAGAATTGAAGCGACAGAAAAGACATGCAAGTAAAACGAGAATATCAATAACAAGTCTCAAGCAATAGTACGTGTGATCATGTATCAACATATCTTTGTGCACATGCACAGATAAACAAATAAGGGGTGTCAAAGGTCACAGTAATCAGACGGAAAAACATATTTTCTATTTACACAACCTGCATACTTAGATTTTTTTTAAACATGTTTTTTTTTTTGTTTTTTGTTTTTTTTTGGCCTAAGAAACAAAAATTGTCACATATGTCATAAGCCAAGCAGTTTGTCACATGCAGACGTCAACAGCCTATAAGCATGTCCAGTTGACGACACATTTCTTACCTAGATGAGATTGCAATCAGTGACTCCCAAACAAAAGAAGAGGCGGGGGGTGTGACGTGGCATTGCTAGACCGTACAATTACATATGGAGTTTACTAACTACATTAGACAATGGACCATAAGATAGACTAAACTATAAAACTAAATAATTATTAGGAAGATGAGATTGAGTTAAGAAAGCATAATGAAGATCAACTTAGGCGACATTTTGCCCTCACTGACAGACCGGAAAGCACTCATCCTTTAATCTTCTGAATGGAAGACAATGTTTTTCTAGTAGATAAGGAATTATTAGATAGATAGGATAATGAACTATTAGGCTAGATAATGAATTATTAGACTAGATAATGAATTATAAGGCTAGATAATGAATTATTAGATAGACTAGATAATGAATTATTAGGCTAGATAATGAATTATTAGACTAGATAATGAATTATTACGCTAGATAATGAATTATTAGACTAGATAATGAACTATTAGACTAGATAATGAATTATTAGACAGACTAGATAATGAATTATTAGACTAGATAATGAATTATTAGGCTAGATAATGAATTATTAGACAGACTAGATAATGAATTATTAGGCTAGATAATGAATTATTAGACTAGATAATGAATTATTAGACAGACTAGATAATGAATTATTAGGCTAGATAATGAATTATTAGATAGACTAGATAATGAATTATTAGACAGACTAGATAATGAATTATTAGACTAGATAATGAATTATTAGACAGACTAGATAATGAATTATTAGGCTAGATAATGAATTATTAGACTAGATAATGAATTATTAGACTAGATAATGAATTATTAGATAGACTAGATAATGAATTATTAGGCTAGATAATGAATTATTAGACTAGATAATGAATTATTAGACAGACTAGATAATGAACTATTAGACTAGATAATGAATTATTAGACAGACTAGATAATGAATTATTAGACAGACTAGATAATGAATTATTACGCTAGATAATGAATTATTAGACTAGATAATGAACTATTAGACTAGATAATGAATTATTAGATAGACTAGATAATGAATTATTAGGCTAGATAATGAATTATTAGACTAGATAATGAATTATTAGACAGACTAGATAATGAATTATTAGACTAGATAATGAATTATTAGACAGACTAGATAATGAATTATTAGGCTAGATAATGAATTATTAGGCTAGATAATGAATTATTACGCTAGATAATGAATTATTAGACTAGATAATGAACTATTAGACTAGATAATGAATTATTAGACAGACTAGATAATGAATTATTAGATAGACTAGATAATGAATTATTAGACTAGATAATGAATTATTAGACAGACTAGATAATGAATTATTAGACTAGATAATGAACTATTAGACTAGATAATGATTTATTAGACTACATAATGAACTATTAGACAGACTAGATAATGAATTATTAGACAGACTAGATAATGAATTATTAGACAGACTAGATAATGAATTATTAGATAGACTAGATAATGAACTATTAGACTAGATAATGAATTATTAGACTAGATAATGAATTATTACGCTAGATAATGAATTATTAGACTAGATAATGAACTATTAGACTAGATAATGAATTATTAGACAGACTAGATAATGAATTATTAGACTAGATAATGAATTATTAGGCTAGATAATGAATTATTAGACAGACTAGATAATGAATTATTAGGCTAGATAATGAATTATTAGACTAGATAATGAATTATTAGACAGACTAGATAATGAATTATTAGGCTAGATAATGAATTATTAGATAGACTAGATAATGAATTATTAGACAGACTAGATAATGAATTATTAGGCTAGATAATGAATTATTAGACTAGATAATGAATTATTAGACAGACTAGATAATGAATTATTAGGCTAGATAATGAATTATTAGATAGACTAGATAATGAATTATTAGACAGACTAGATAATGAATTATTAGACTAGATAATGAATTATTAGACAGACTAGATAATGAATTATTAGGCTAGATAATGAATTATTAGACAAGATAATGAATTATTAGACAGACTAGATAATGAATTATTAGGCTAGATAATGAATTATTAGATAGACTAGATAATGAATTATTAGACAGACTAGATAATGAATTATTAGACAGACTAGATAATGAATTATTAGATAGACTAGATAATGAACTATTAGACTAGATAATGAATTATTAGACAGACTAGATAATGAATTATTAGACAGACTAGATAATGAATTATTACGCTAGATAATGAATTATTAGACTAGATAATGAACTATTAGACTAGATAATGAATTATTAGATAGACTAGATAATGAATTATTAGGCTAGATAATGAATTATTAGACTAGATAATGAATTATTAGACAGACTAGATAATGAATTATTAGACTAGATAATGAATTATTAGACAGACTAGATAATGAATTATTAGGCTAGATAATGAATTATTAGGCTAGATAATGAATTATTACGCTAGATAATGAATTATTAGACTAGATAATGAACTATTAGACTAGATAATGAATTATTAGACAGACTAGATAATGAATTATTAGATAGACTAGATAATGAATTATTAGACTAGATAATGAATTATTAGGCTAGATAATGAATTATTAGACAGACTAGATAATGAATTATTAGACTAGATAATGAACTATTAGACTAGATAATGAATTATTAGACAGACTAGATAATGAATTATTAGACTAGATAATGAACTATTAGACTAGATAATGATTTATTAGGCTAGATAATGAATTATTAGACAGACTAGATAATGAATTATTAGACAGACTAGATAATGAATTATTAGATAGACTAGATAATGAACTATTAGACTAGATAATGAATTATTAGACTAGATAATGAATTATTACGCTAGATAATGAATTATTAGACTAGATAATGAACTATTAGACTAGATAATGAATTATTAGACAGACTAGATAATGAATTATTAGACTAGATAATGAATTATTAGGCTAGATAATGAATTATTAGACAGACTAGATAATGAATTATTAGGCTAGATAATGAATTATTAGACTAGATAATGAATTATTAGACAGACTAGATAATGAATTATTAGGCTAGATAATGAATTATTAGACAGACTAGATAATAAATTATTAGACTAGATAATGAATTATTAGACAGACTAGATAATGAATTATTAGACAGACTAGATAATGAATTATTACGCTAGATAATGAATTATTAGACTAGATAATGAACTATTAGACTAGATAATGAATTATTAGACAGACTAGATAATGAATTATTAGACTAGATAATGAATTATTAGACAGACTAGATAATGAATTATTAGGCTAGATAATGAATTATTAGGCTAGATAATGAATTATTACGCTAGATAATGAATTATTACGCTAGATAATGAATTAATAGACTAGATAATGAACTATTAGACTAGATAATGAATTATTAGACAGACTAGATAATGATTTATTAGACTAGATAATGAACTATTAGACTAGATAATGAATTATTAGACAGACTAGATAATGAATTATTAGATAGACTAGATAATGAACTATTAGACTAGATAATGAATTATTAGACAGACTAGATAATGATTTATTAGACTAGATAATGAACTATTAGACAGACTAGATAATGAATTATTAGACAGACTAGATAATGAATTATTAGACAGACTAGATAATGAATTATTATATAGTCTAGATAATGAACTATTAGACTAGACAATGAATTATTAGACAGACTAGATAATGAATTATTAGACTAGATAATGAACTATTAGACTAGATAATGATTTATTAGACTAGATAATGAACTATTAGACTAGATAATGAATTATTAGACAAACTAGATAATGAATTATTAGACTAGATAATGAACTATTAGACTAGATAATGAATTATTAGACAGACTAGATAATGTATTATTAGACTAGATAATGAACTATTAGACTAGATAATGAATTATTAGACTAGATAATGAATTATTAGACTAGATAATGAACTATTAGGCTAGATAATGAATTATTAGACAGACTAGATAATAAATTATTAGACAGACTAGATAATGAATTATTAGACTAGATAATGAACTATTAGACAGACTAGATAATGAATTATTAGACTAGATAATGAACTATTAGACAGACTAGATAATGAATTATTAGACTAGATAATGAACTATTAGACTAGATAATGAACTATTAGGCTAGATAATGAACTATTAGACTAGATAATGAACTATTAGACAGACTAGATAATGAATTATTAGACAGACTAGATAATGAATTATTAGACTAGATAATGAACTATTAGACAGACTAGATAATGAATTATTAGACTAGATAATGAACTATTAGACAGACTAGATAATGAATTATTAGACTAGATAATGAACTATTAGACAGACTAGATAATGAACTATTAGACTAGATAATGAACTATTAGACAGACTAGATAATGAATTATTAGACAGACTAGATAATGAATTATTAGACAGACTAGATAATGAATTATTAGACAGACTAGATAATGAATTATTAGACTAGATAATGAACTATTAGACAGACTAGATAATGAACTATTAGACTAGATAATGAACTATTAGACAGACTAGATAATGAATTATTAGACAGACTAGATAATGAATTATTAGACAGACTAGATAATGAACTATTAGACAGACTAGATAATGAACTATTAGACAGACTAGATAATGAATTATTAGACTAGATAATGAATTATTAGACTAGATAATGAATTATTAGACTAGATAATGAATTATTAGACTAGATAATGAACTATTAGACAGACTAGATAATGAATTATTAGACAGACTAGATAATGAATTATTAGACTAGATAATGAACTATTAGACAGACTAGATAATGAATTATTAGACAGACTAGATAATGAATTATTAGACTAGATAATGAATTATTAGACTAGATAATGAATTATTAGACAGACTAGATAATAACTATTAGACTAGATAATGAATTATTAGACTAGATAATGAACTATTAGACTAGATAATGAATTATTAGAAAGACTAGATAATGAATTATTAGACTAGATAATGAATTATTAGGCTAGATAATGAATTATTAGACAGACTAGATAATGAATTATTAGGCTAGATAATGAATTATTAGACTAGATAATGAATTATTAGACAGACTAGATAATGAATTATTAGGCTAGATAATGAATTATTAGATAGACTAGATAATGAATTATTAGACAGACTAGATGGTGAATTATTAGACTAGATAATGAATTATTAGACAGACTAGATAATGAATTATTAGGCTAGATAATGAATTATTAGACTAGATAATGAATTATTAGACAGACTAGATAATGAATTATTAGGCTAGATAATGAATTATTAGATAGACTAGATAATGAATTATTAGAC
This sequence comes from Biomphalaria glabrata, assembly GCF_947242115.1. NCBI lineage: Eukaryota > Metazoa > Mollusca > Gastropoda > Planorbidae > Biomphalaria > Biomphalaria glabrata. The sequence goes on from NC_074711.1 coordinate 54,799,512, forward strand.
AGACTAGATAATGAATTATTAGACAGACTAGATAATGAATTATTAGATAGACTAGATAATGAACTATTAGACTAGATAATGAATTATTAGACAGACTAGATAATGAATTATTAGACAGACTAGATAATGAATTATTACGCTAGATAATGAATTATTAGACTAGATAATGAACTATTAGACTAGATAATAAATTATTAGATAGACTAGATAATGAATTATTAGGCTAGATAATGAATTATTAGACTAGATAATGAATTATTAGACAGACTAGATAATGAATTATTAGACTAGATAATGAATTATTAGACAGACTAGATAATGAATTATTAGGCTAGATAATGAATTATTAGGCTAGATAATGAGTTATTACGCTAGATAATGAATTATTAGACTAGATAATGAACTATTAGACTAGATAATGAATTATTCGACAGACTAGATAATGAATTATTAGATAGACTAGATAATGAACTATTAGACTAGATAATGAATTATTAGACAGACTAGATAATGAATTATTAGACTAGATAATGAACTATTAGACTAGATAATGATTTATTAGACTAGATAATGAACTATTAGACAGACTAGATAATGAATTATTAGACAGACTAGATAATGAATTATTAAACAGACTAGATAATGAATTATTAGATAGACTAGATAATGAACTATTAGACTAGATAATGAATTATTAGACTAGATAATGAATTATTACGCTAGATAATGAATTATTAGACTAGATAATGAACTATTAGACTAGATAATGAATTATTAGACAGACTAGATAATGAATTATTAGACTAGATAATGAATTATTAGGCTAGATAATGAATTATTAGACAGACTAGATAATGAATTATTAGGCTAGATAATGAATTATTAGACTAGATAATGAATTATTAGACAGACTAGATAATGAATTATTAGGCTAGATAATGAATTATTAGATAGACTAGATAATGAATTATTAGACAGACTAGATAATGAATTATTAGACTAGATAATGAATTATTAGGCTAGATAATGAATTATTAGACTAGATAATAAATTATTAGACAGACTAGATAATGAATTATTAGGCTAGATAATGAATTATTAGATAGACTAGATAATGAATTATTAGACAGACTAGATAATGAATTATTAGACAGACTAGATAATGAATTATTAGATAGACTAGATAATGAACTATTAGACTAGATAATGAATTATTAGACAGACTAGATAATGAATTATTAGACAGACTAGATAATGAATTATTACGCTAGATAATGAATTATTAGACTAGATAATGAACTATTAGACTAGATAATGAATTATTAGACTAGATAATGAATTATTAGATAGACTAGATAATGAATTATTAGGCTAGATAATGAATTATTAGACTAGATAATGAATTATTAGACAGACTAGATAATGAATTATTAGACTAGATAATGAATTATTAGACAGACTAGATAATGAATTATTAGGCTAGATAATGAATTATTAGGCTAGATAATGAATTATTAGACAGACTAGATAATGAATTATTAGGCTAGATAATGAATTATTAGACTAGATAATGAATTATTAGACAGACTAGATAATGAATTATTAGGCTAGATAATGAATTATTAGGCTAGATAATGAATTATTACGCTAGATAATGAATTATTAGACTAGATAATGAACTATTAGACTAGATAATGAATTATTAGACAGACTAGATAATGAATTATTAGATAGACTAGATAATGAACTATTAGACTAGATAATGAATTATTAGACAGACTAGATAATGAATTATTAGACTAGATAATGAACTATTAGACTAGATAATGATTTATTAGACTAGATAATGAATTATTAGACTAGATAATGAACTATTAGGCTAGATAATGAATTATTAGACAGACTAGATAATGAATTATTAGACAGACTAGATAATGAATTATTAGACAGACTAGATAATGAACTATTAGACTAGATAATGAACTATTAGACTAGATAATGATTTATTAGACTAGATAATGAATTATTAGACTAGATAATGAACTATTAGGCTAGATAATGAATTATTAGACAGACTAGATAATGAATTATTAGACAGACTAGATAATGAATTATTAGACAGACTAGATAATGAATTATTAGACAGACTAGATAATGAATTATTAGACTAGATAATGAACTATTAGGCTAGATAATGAATTATTAGACAGACTAGATAATGAATTATTAGACAGACTAGATAATGAATTATTAGACAGACTAGATAATGAATTATTAGACAGACTAGATAATGAACTATTAGACTAGATAATGAATTATTAGACAGACTAGATAATGAATTATTAGACTAGATAATGAATTATTAGACAGACTAGATAATGAATTATTAGACTAGATAATGAACTATTAGACTAGATAATGATTTATTAGACTAGATAATGAACTATTAGACTAGATAATGAATTATTAGACTAGATAATGAATTATTAGATAGACTAGATAATGAACTATTAGACTAGATAATGAATTATTAGACAGACTAGATAATGAATTATTAGACTAGATAATGAACTATTAGACTAGATAATGATTTATTAGACTAGATAATGAACTATTAGACTAGATAATGAATTATTAGACAAACTAGATAATGAATTATTAGACTAGATAATGAACTATTAGACTAGATAATGAATTATTAGACAGACTAGATAATGTATTATTAGACTAGATAATGAACTATTAGACTAGATAATGAATTATTAGACTAGATAATGAATTATTAGACTAGATAATGAACTATTAGGCTAGATAATGAATTATTAGACAGACTAGATAATAAATTATTAGGCTAGATAATGAATTATTAGACTAGATAATGAATTATTAGACAGACTAGATAATGAATTATTAGGCTAGATAATGAATTATTAGATAGACTAGATAATGAATTATTAGACAGACTAGATAATGAATTATTAGACAGACTAGATAATGAATTATTACGCTAGATAATGAATTATTAGACTAAATAATGAACTATTAGACTAGATAATGAATTATTAGATAGACTAGATAATGAATTATTAGGCTAGATAATGAATTATTAGACTAGATAATGAATTATTAGACAGACTAGATAATGAATTATTAGACTAGATAATGAATTAATAGACAGACTAGATAATGAATTATTAGGCTAGATAATGAATTATTAGGCTAGATAATGAATTATTACGCTAGATAATGAATTATTAGACTAGATAATGAACTATTAGACTAGATAATGAATTATTAGACAGACTAGATAATGAATTATTAGATAGACTAGATAATGAACTATTAGACTAGATAATGAATTATTAGACAGACTAGATAATGAATTATTAGACTAGATAATGAACTATTAGACTAGATAATGATTTATTAGACTAGATAATGAACTATTAGACAGACTAGATAATGAATTATTAGACAGACTAGATAATGAATTATTAGACAGACTAGATAATGAATTATTAGATAGACTAGATAATGAACTATTAGACTAGATAATGAATTATTAGACTAGATAATGAATTATTACGCTAGATAATGAATTATTAGACTAGATAATGAACTATTAGACTAGATAATGAATTATTAGACAGACTAGATAATGAATTATTAGACTAGATAATGAATTATTAGGCTAGATAATGATTTATTAGACAGACTAGATAATGAATTATTAGGCTAGATAATGAATTATTAGACTAGATAATGAATTATTAGACAGACTAGATAATGAATTATTAGGCTAGATAATGAATTATTAGATAGACTAGATAATGAATTATTAGACAGACTAGATAATAAATTATTAGACTAGATAATGAATTATTAGACAGACTAGATAATGAATTATTAATCTAGATAATGAATTATTAGACTAGATAATAAATTATTAGACAGACTAGATAATGAATTATTAGGCTAGATAATGAATTATTAGATAGACTAGATAATGAATTATTAGACAGACTAGATAATGAATTATTAGACAGACTAGATAATGAATTATTAGATAGACTAGATAATGAACTATTAGACTAGATAATGAATTATTAGACAGACTAGATAATGAATTATTAGACAGACTAGATAATGAATTATTACGCTAGATAATTAATTATTAGACTAGATAATGAACTATTAGACTAGATAATGAATTATTAGACTAGATAATGAATTATTAGATAGACTAGATAATGAATTATTAGGCTAGATAATGAATTATTAGACTAGATAATGAATTATTAGACAGACTAGATAATGAATTATTAGACTAGATAATGAATTATTAGACAGACTAGATAATGAATTATTAGGCTAGATAATGAATTATTAGGCTAGATAATGAATTATTAGACAGACTAGATAATGAATTATTAGGCTAGATAATGAATTATTAGACTAGATAATGAATTATTAGACAGACTAGATAATGAATTATTAGGCTAGATAATGAATTATTAGGCTAGATAATGAATTATTACGCTAGATAATGAATTATTAGACTAGATAATGAACTATTAGACTAGATAATGAATTATTAGACAGACTAGATAATGAATTATTAGATAGACTAGATAATGAACTATTAGACTAGATAATGAATTATTAGACAGACTAGATAATGAATTATTAGACTAGATAATGAACTATTAGACTAGATAATGATTTATTAGACTAGATAATGAATTATTAGACTAGATAATGAACTATTAGGCTAGATAATGAATTATTAGACAGACTAGATAATGAATTATTAGACAGACTAGATAATGAATTATTAGACAGACTAGATAATGAACTATTAGACTAGATAATGAACTATTAGACTAGATAATGATTTATTAGACTAGATAATGAATTATTAGACTAGATAATGAACTATTAGGCTAGATAATGAATTATTAGACAGACTAGATAATGAATTATTAGACAGACTAGATAATGAATTATTAGACAGACTAGATAATGAATTATTAGACAGACTAGATAATGAATTATTAGACTAGATAATGAACTATTAGGCTAGATAATGAATTATTAGACAGACTAGATAATGAATTATTAGACAGACTAGATAATGAATTATTAGACAGACTAGATAATGAATTATTAGACAGACTAGATAATGAACTATTAGACTAGATAATGAATTATTAGACAGACTAGATAATGAATTATTAGACTAGATAATGAATTATTAGACAGACTAGATAATGAATTATTAGACTAGATAATGAACTATTAGACTACATAATGATTTATTAGACTAGATAATGAACTATTAGACTAGATAATGAATTATTAGACTAGATAATGAATTATTAGATAGACTAGATAATGAACTATTAGACTAGATAATGAATTATTAGACAGACTAGATAATGAATTATTAGACTAGATAATGAACTATTAGACTAGATAATGATTTATTAGACTAGATAATGAACTATTAGACTAGATAATGAATTATTAGACAAACTAGATAATGAATTATTAGACTAGATAATGAACTATTAGACTAGATAATGAATTATTAGACAGACTAGATAATGTATTATTAGACTAGATAATGAACTATTAGACTAGATAATGAATTATTAGACTAGATAATGAATTATTAGACTAGATAATGAACTATTAGGCTAGATAATGAATTATTAGACAGACTAGATAATAAATTATTAGGCTAGATAATGAATTATTAGACTAGATAATGAATTATTAGACAGACTAGATAATGAATTATTAGGCTAGATAATGAATTATTAGATAGACTAGATAATGAATTATTAGACAGACTAGATAATGAATTATTAGACAGACTAGATAATGAATTATTACGCTAGATAATGAATTATTAGACTAAATAATGAACTATTAGACTAGATAATGAATTATTAGATAGACTAGATAATGAATTATTAGGCTAGATAATGAATTATTAGACTAGATAATGAATTATTAGACAGACTAGATAATGAATTATTAGACTAGATAATGAATTATTAGACAGACTAGATAATGAATTATTAGGCTAGATAATGAATTATTAGGCTAGATAATGAATTATTACGCTAGATAATGAATTATTAGACTAGATAATGAACTATTAGACTAGATAATGAATTATTAGACAGACTAGATAATGAATTATTAGATAGACTAGATAATGAACTATTAGACTAGATAATGAATTATTAGACAGACTAGATAATGAATTATTAGACTAGATAATGAACTATTAGACTAGATAATGATTTATTAGACTAGATAATGAACTATTAGACAGACTAGATAATGAATTATTAGACAGACTAGATAATGAATTATTAGACAGACTAGATAATGAATTATTAGATAGACTAGATAATGAACTATTAGACTAGATAATGAATTATTAGACTAGATAATGAATTATTACGCTAGATAATGAATTATTAGACTAGATAATGAACTATTAGACTAGATAATGAATTATTAGACAGACTAGATAATGAATTATTAGACTAGATAATGAATTATTAGGCTAGATAATGATTTATTAGACAGACTAGATAATGAATTATTAGGCTAGATAATGAATTATTAGACTAGATAATGAATTATTAGACAGACTAGATAATGAATTATTAGGCTAGATAATGAATTATTAGATAGACTAGATAATGAATTATTAGACAGACTAGATAATAAATTATTAGACTAGATAATGAATTATTAGACAGACTAGATAATGAATTATTAATCTAGATAATGAATTATTAGACTAGATAATAAATTATTAGACAGACTAGATAATGAATTATTAGGCTAGATAATGAATTATTAGATAGACTAGATAATTAATTATTAGACAGACTAGATAATGAATTATTAGACAGACTAGATAATGAATTATTAGATAGACTAGATAATGAACTATTAGACTAGATAATGAATTATTAGACAGACTAGATAATGAATTATTAGACAGACTAGATAATGAATTATTACGCTAGATAATTAATTATTAGACTAGATAATGAACTATTAGACTAGATAATGAATTATTAGACTAGATAATGAATTATTAGATAGACTAGATAATGAATTATTAGGCTAGATAATGAATTATTAGACTAGATAATGAATTATTAGACAGACTAGATAATGAATTATTAGACTAGATAATGAATTATTAGACAGACTAGATAATGAATTATTAGGCTAGATAATGAATTATTAGGCTAGATAATGAATTATTACGCTAGATAATGAATTATTAGACTAGATAATGAACTATTAGACTAGATAATGAATTATTAGACAGACTAGATAATGAATTATTAGATAGACTAGATAATGAACTATTAGACTAGATAATGAATTATTAGACAGACTAGATAATGAATTATTAGACTAGATAATGAACTATTAGACAGACTAGATAATGAATTATTAGACAGACTAGATAATGAATTATTAGACAGACTAGATAATGAATTATTAGACTAGATAATGAACTATTAGACTAGATAATGAACTATTAGACAGACTAGATAATGAACTATTAGACAGACTAGATAATGATTTATTAGACTAGATAATGAACTATTAGACTAGATAATGAATTATTAGACAGACTAGATAATGAATTATTAGACTAGATAATGAACTATTAGACAGACTAGATAATGATTTATTAGACTAGATAATGAACTATTAGACTAGATAATGAATTATTAGACAGACTAGATAATGAACTATTAGACAGACTAGATAATGAACTATTAGACAGACTAGATAATGAACTATTAGACAGACTAGATAATGAACTATTAGACAGACTAGATAATGAACTATTAGACAGACTAGATAATGAACTATTAGACAGACTAGATAATGAATTATTAGACAGACTAGATAATGAATTATTAGACTAGATAATGAATTATTACATAGACTAGATAATGAACTATTAGACTAGATAATGAATTATTAGACTAGATAATGAACTATTAGGCTAGATAATGAATTATTAGACTAGATAATGAATTATTACATAGACTAGATAATGAACTATTAGACAGACTAGATAATGATTTATTAGACTAGATAATGAACTATTAGACAGACTAGATAATGAATTATTAGACAGACTAGATAATGAATTATTACATAGACTAGATAATGAACTATTAGACTAGATAATGAACTATTAGACAGACTAGATAATGAACTATTAGACTAGATAATGAACTATTAGACTAGATAATGAACTATTAGACAGACTAGATAATGAATTATTAGACAGACTAGATAATGATTTATTAGACTAGATAATGAACTATTGGACAGACTAGATAATGAACTATTAGACAGACTAGATAATGAATTATTAGACAGACTAGATAATGAATTATTAGACAGACTAGATAATGAATTATTACATAGACTAGATAATGAACTATTAGACTAGATAATGAATTATTAGACAGACTAGATAATGAATTATTAGACTAGATAATGAACTATTAGACTAGATAATGATTTATTAGACTAGATAATGAACTATTAGACTAGATAATGAATTATTAGACAAACTAGATAATGAATTATTAGACTAGATAATGAACTATTAGACTAGATAATGAATTATTAGACAGACTAGATAATGTATTATTAGACTAGATAATGAACTATTAGACTAGATAATGAATTATTAGACAGACTAGATAATGAACTATTAGACTAGATAATGAACTATTAGGCTAGATAATGAATTATTAGACTAGATAATGAACTATTAGACAGACTAGATAATGAAATATTAGACTAGATAATGAACTATTAGACTAGATAATGAACTATTAGGCTAGATAATGAACTATTAGACAGACTAGATAATAAATTATTAGACAGACTAGATAATGAATTATTAGACTAGATAATGAACTATTAGACAGACTAGATAATGAACTATTAGACTAGATAATGAACTATTAGACTAGATAATGAACTATTAGGCTAGATAATGAATTATTAGACTAGATAATGAACTATTAGACAGACTAGATAATGAACTATTAGACTAGATAATGAACTATTAGGCTAGATAATGAATTATTAGACTAGATAATGAACTATTAGACAGACTAGATAATAAATTATTAGACAGACTAGATAATGAATTATTAGACTAGATAATGAATTATTAGACAGACTAGATAATGAATTATTAGACTAGATAATGAACTATTAGACAGACTAGATAATGAATTATTAGACAGACTAGATAATGAATTATTAGGCTAGATAATGAATTATTAGGCTAGATAATGAACTATTAGACAGACTAGATAATGAACTATTAGACTAGATAATGAATTATTAGATAGACTAGATAATGAATTATTAGACAGACTAGATAATGATTTATTAGACTAGATAATAAATTATTAGACAGACTAGATAATGAATTATTAGGCTAGATAATGAATTATTAGATAGACTAGATAATGAATTATAATGAACTATTAGACAGACTAGATAATGAACTATTAGACAGACTAGATAATGAACTATTAGACAGACTAGATAATGAACTATTAGACAGACTAGATAATGAACTATTAGACAGACTAGATAATGAATTATTAGACAGACTAGATAATGAATTATTAGACTAGATAATGAATTATTACATAGACTAGATAATGAACTATTAGACTAGATAATGAATTATTAGACTAGATAATGAACTATTAGGCTAGATAATGAATTATTAGACTAGATAATGAATTATTACATAGACTAGATAATGAACTATTAGACAGACTAGATAATGATTTATTAGACTAGATAATGAACTATTAGACAGACTAGATAATGAATTATTAGACAGACTAGATAATGAATTATTACATAGACTAGATAATGAACTATTAGACTAGATAATGAACTATTAGACAGACTAGATAATGAACTATTAGACTAGATAATGAACTATTAGACTAGATAATGAACTATTAGACAGACTAGATAATGAATTATTAGACAGACTAGATAATGATTTATTAGACTAGATAATGAACTATTGGACAGACTAGATAATGAACTATTAGACAGACTAGATAATGAATTATTAGACAGACTAGATAATGAATTATTACATAGACTAGATAATGAACTATTAGACTAGATAATGAATTATTAGACAGACTAGATAATGAATTATTAGACTAGATAATGAACTATTAGACTAGATAATGATTTATTAGACTAGATAATGAACTATTAGACTAGATAATGAATTATTAGACAAACTAGATAATGAATTATTAGACTAGATAATGAACTATTAGACTAGATAATGAATTATTAGACAGACTAGATAATGTATTATTAGACTAGATAATGAACTATTAGACTAGATAATGAATTATTAGACAGACTAGATAATGAACTATTAGACTAGATAATGAACTATTAGGCTAGATAATGAATTATTAGACTAGATAATGAACTATTAGACAGACTAGATAATGAATTATTAGACTAGATAATGAACTATTAGACTAGATAATGAACTATTAGGCTAGATAATGAACTATTAGACAGACTAGATAATAAATTATTAGACAGACTAGATAATGAATTATTAGACTAGATAATGAACTATTAGACAGACTAGATAATGAACTATTAGACTAGATAATGAACTATTAGACTAGATAATGAACTATTAGGCTAGATAATGAATTATTAGACTAGATAATGAACTATTAGACAGACTAGATAATGAATTATTAGACTAGATAATGAACTATTAGACAGACTAGATAATGAACTATTAGACTAGATAATGAATTATTAGATAGACTAGATAATGAATTATTAGACAGACTAGATAATGAATTATTAGGCTAGATAATGAATTATTAGGCTAGATAATGAACTATTAGACAGACTAGATAATGAACTATTAGACTAGATAATGAATTATTAGATAGACTAGATAATGAATTATTAGACAGACTAGATAATGAATTATTAGACTAGATAATGAATTATTAGACAGACTAGATAATGAATTATTAATCTAGATAATGAATTATTAGACTAGATAATAAATTATTAGACAGACTAGATAATGAATTATTAGGCTAGATAATGAATTATTAGATAGACTAGATAATGAATTATTAGACAGACTAGATAATGAATTATTAGACAGACTAGATAATGAATTATTAGATAGACTAGATAATGAACTATTAGACTAGATAATGAATTATTAGACAGACTAGATAATGAATTATTAGACAGACTAGATAATGAATTATTACGCTAGATAATTAATTATTAGACTAGATAATGAACTATTAGACTAGATAATGAATTATTAGACTAGATAATGAATTATTAGATAGACTAGATAATGAATTATTAGGCTAGATAATGAATTATTAGACTAGATAATGAATTATTAGACAGACTAGATAATGAATTATTAGACTAGATAATGAATTATTAGACAGACTAGATAATGAATTATTAGGCTAGATAATGAATTATTAGGTTAGATAATGAATTATTACGCTAGATAATGAATTATTAGACTAGATAATGAACTATTAGACTAGATAATGAATTATTAGACAGACTAGATAATGAATTATTAGATAGACTAGATAATGAACTATTAGACTAGATAATGAATTATTAGACAGACTAGATAATGAATTATTAGACTAGATAATGAACTATTAGACAGACTAGATAATGAATTATTAGACAGACTAGATAATGAATTATTAGACAGACTAGATAATGAATTATTAGACTAGATAATGAACTATTAGACTAGATAATGAACTATTAGACAGACTAGATAATGAACTATTAGACAGACTAGATAATGATTTATTAGACTAGATAATGAACTATTAGACTAGATAATGAATTATTAGACAGACTAGATAATGAATTATTAGACTAGATAATGAACTATTAGACAGACTAGATAATGATTTATTAGACTAGATAATGAACTATTAGACTAGATAATGAATTATTAGACAGACTAGATAATGAACTATTAGACAGACTAGATAATGAACTATTAGACAGACTAGATAATGAACTATTAGACAGACTAGATAATGAACTATTAGACAGACTAGATAATGAACTATTAGACAGACTAGATAATGAATTATTAGACAGACTAGATAATGAATTATTAGACTAGATAATGAATTATTACATAGACTAGATAATGAACTATTAGACTAGATAATGAATTATTAGACTAGATAATGAACTATTAGGCTAGATAATGAATTATTAGACTAGATAATGAATTATTACATAGACTAGATAATGAACTATTAGACAGACTAGATAATGATTTATTAGACTAGATAATGAACTATTAGACAGACTAGATAATGAATTATTAGACAGACTAGATAATGAATTATTACATAGACTAGATATTGAACTATTAGACTAGATAATGAACTATTAGACAGACTAGATAATGAACTATTAGACTAGATAATGAACTATTAGACTAGATAATGAACTATTAGACAGACTAGATAATGAATTATTAGACAGACTAGATAATGATTTATTAGACTAGATAATGAACTATTAGACAGACTAGATAATGAACTATTAGACAGACTAGATAATGAATTATTAGACAGACTAGATAATGAATTATTACATAGACTAGATAATGAACTATTAGACTAGATAATGAATTATTAGACAGACTAGATAATGAATTATTAGACTAGATAATGAACTATTAGACTAGATAATGATTTATTAGACTAGATAATGAACTATTAGACTAGATAATGAATTATTAGACAAACTAGATAATGAATTATTAGACTAGATAATGAACTATTAGACTAGATAATGAATTATTAGACAGACTAGATAATGTATTATTAGACTAGATAATGAACTATTAGACTAGATAATGAATTATTAGACAGACTAGATAATGAACTATTAGACTAGATAATGAACTATTAGGCTAGATAATGAATTATTAGACTAGATAATGAACTATTAGACAGACTAGATAATGAATTATTAGACTAGATAATGAACTATTAGACTAGATAATGAACTATTAGGCTAGATAATGAACTATTAGACAGACTAGATAATAAATTATTAGACAGACTAGATAATGAATTATTAGACTAGATAATGAACTATTAGACAGACTAGATAATGAACTATTAGACTAGATAATGAACTATTAGACTAGATAATGAACTATTAGGCTAGATAATGAATTATTAGACTAGATAATGAACTATTAGACAGACTAGATAATGAACTATTAGACTAGATAATGAACTATTAGGCTAGATAATGAATTATTAGACTAGATAATGAACTATTAGACAGACTAGATAATAAATTATTAGACAGACTAGATAATGAATTATTAGACTAGATAATGAATTATTAGACAGACTAGATAATGAATTATTAGACTAGATAATGAACTATTAGACAGACTAGATAATGAATTATTAGACAGACTAGATAATGAATTATTAGGCTAGATAATGAATTATTAGGCTAGATAATGAACTATTAGACAGACTAGATAATGAACTATTAGACTAGATAATGAACTATTAGGCTAGATAATGAACTATTAGACTAGATAATGAACTATTAGACAGACTAGATAATGAACTATTAGACTAGATAATGAACTATTAGGCTAGATAATGAACTATTAGACTAGATAATGAACTATTAGGCTAGATAATGAACTATTAGACTAGATAATGAACTATTAGACAGACTAGATAATGAACTATTAGACTAGATAATGAACTATTAGACTAGATAATGAACTATTAGACTAGATAATGAACTATTAGGCTAGATAACGAACTATTAGACTAGATAATGAATTATTAGACTAGATAATGAACTATTAGACAGACTAGATAATGAATTATTAGACTAGATAATGAATTATTAGACTAGATAATGAACTATTAGACTAGATAACGAACTATTAGACTAGATAATGAATTATTAGACTAGATAATGAACTATTAGACAGACTAGATAATGAATTATTAGACTAGATAATGAATTATTAGACTAGATAATGAACTATTAGGCTAGATAATGAATTATTAGACTAGATAATGAACTATTAGACAGACTAGATAATGAACTATTAGACTAGATAATGAACTATTAGGCTAGATAATGAACTATTAGACAGACTAGATAATGAATTATTAGACTAGATAATGAACTATTAGACTAGATAATGAACTATTAGGCTAGATAATGAACTATTAGACTAGATAATGAACTATTAGACAGACTAGATAATGAACTATTAGACTAGATAATGAACTATTAGGCTAGATAATGAATTATTAGACTAGATAATGAACTATTAGACAGACTAGATAATAAATTATTAGACAGACTAGATAATGAATTATTAGACTAGATAATGAACTATTAGACAGACTAGATAATGAATTATTAGACAGACTAGATAATAACTATTAGACTAGATAATGAATTATTAGGCTAGATAATGAATTATTACGCTAGATAATGAATTATTAGACAGAATAGATAATGAATTATTAGACTAGATAATGAATTATTAGACAGACTAGATAATGAACTATTAGACAGACTAGATAATGAATTATTAGGCTAGATAATGAATTATTAGGCTAGATAATGAATTATTAGACTAGATAATGAACTATTCGACAGACTAGATAATGAATTATTAGACAGACTAGATAATAACTATTAGACTAGATAATGAATTATTAGGCTAGATAATGAATTATTAGACAGACTAGATAATAACTATTAGACTAGATAATGAATTATTAGGCTAGATAATGAATTATTAGACTAGATAATGAACTATTAGACAGACTAGATAATGAATTATTAGACAGACTAGATAATAACTATTAGACTAGATAATGAATTATTAGGCTAGATAATGAATTATTACGCTAGATAATGAATTATTAGACAGAATAGATAATGAATTATTAGACTAGATAATGAATTATTAGACAGACTAGATAATGAACTATTAGACAGACTAGATAATGAATTATTAGGCTAGATAATGAATTATTAGGCTAGATAATGAATTATTAGACTAGATAATGAATTATTACGCTAGATAATGAATTATTAGGCTAGATAATGAATTATTAGGCTAGATAATGAATTATTAGGCTAGATAATGAATTATTACGCTAAATAATGAATTATTAGACAGACAGGATAATGAATTATTAGATAAACTAGATAATGATATTTTAGACTAGATAATGAATTATTAGACTAGATACTGAATTAATAGACTAGATAATGAGTTAATAATAATAAATTTAAAATCTCATGAAAAAAAAAGTGAAAATTCATAGCTTCATCAATGTGAACAAAGTAAAAGAACAAGATAACATTTCTTTAAAGAACTTTCAACGAGAATCGTCGACATTTCTTCCTAATACGAATAATTATTTAAGAGTTCAGTTTCTCAATCAATGACACACAGAAGCACAGGAGACGGGGGACGGGGGACATTGATTGTAACATTATTCTATTCAATCTCATTAAAATCCTTTGTTAGTAATAAAGTGTGGCCTTTAACAAGGATCAATGCACTTTGTCACATGATGCCAACGTGACACCAATTCAAGGAAGCGAAACATCAATGACCAATGGCATATATGCAGTTAGAACTAAAAAAATCTAACCTATAGAACTATCGAAGATAAGTAGGTCACGAGACAGTACTAAGGAATGTTCATCGTAAGGGTCACAGTTTGAGAACCACTGCCCTAAAGGTAACCCCAGCACTTCCTACAATGCTAGAGACAATATAATAATAATTAAACCTTTCTCTTTCAACAGGGCCTCTCACAATGTCTTTTAAACCTGTTGCTGTCTCAGGCAGGACAAGGGTGGCCAACCTTTTTTTTTTCGACTGAGATGGCCATTTACATTTCCGACATTAGGAGTGTCATTGGCCAAAAAAAAAAAGACCGAGCCTCTAAGTCTTTATTTTGCACAAAGGGTAGAAGTTTTCAGGGACCGAATATGGCCCACATACCGTAGTGTTGGCAACATTTATCTAATGCATAGCGAACAACAGCAACTCGAATCAAAAATATAAATACAACATAAAAGTTTGGAGATTTTCAAACTAAAACAATTTGTATCATCGATTTTTTTTTAATTTCAACAAAAGTATCAATAACCTTCGAATCATCACCAGATTGTAAAATAGTAGGCCCCTATTCTTTCTAGCATAGATCCAAAAGTTTCCATTTCGAGTTCCTGATTTCAAGCATTTAGTTTTCACACTCAAACTATATTTGTAAAACTATTCAACATTCAACTCAATTACCTCGGTCTGAAGTTTGTAATTAATTTTAGTAAAAACAAGCAAATTATGATTAAAATAAATCCTTTAAAAAAATAACAACAAAGCCTAAGGGAATGAGATCCACACTTATAACTATCAATAATGTAGATGCTATTTCCTTTTTTCAATATTAACCAAAGTAATTAATTATCAATAGTTAATTGACTAATTAGTTAATTTGTTGTTGATTTATGTTTTGCTAGGTACAATAAATAGTTGTTTAAAGTTTTAAATTGATCCGAGGACGGGTGAGAAAAAACCCGACATATTTAGCCCTATGAATGAATACTGAAAGGTTCATTTCCCTTGTTGGTATCAAACAAAATAATGGAAAAACCAGTAATAATTTTTTTTTTAAAAGTAAAGTTCTCCTTTCAGACCCTGCGGTCCATGGGGCAGATGATGTAAAGGCCATGTGTTTCTGTGGCCCACGGTTAACAATGGTGTCATGATTCCAGCACAACGACCAACCACCTTTACTTGCCTCAACTAATATCAGGTATCATTACTGCTGGGTGGACTCTGAGACGCCCTAAACATCCCGAAATTAAAAATCCCAGCTTGATCAAAAAATAAGTGTTGAAACGATTGGGTTGTTATAAGTTTTATCATAGCTCAAACCTTACTCTTTAGAAAGTAACTAATTTAAACTTTTTATAAAAAGAGCTACATCAAACACAAAACAGAATAGACTTTAAAATACCGTGAAACGGATGAGAATTGTTTTCTGGTCTCTTCTATGACACTGACAACTTTATCCAGGCCAGATCGCAGTCAATATTCAATCCAGCCTGCAGAGACATCGGCGGATGTATACAAGGGAACAACCAGGAACTACATTTTTTTTTGTCCCAACATAGAAAGAAAATGAAAGAATGAAAACAAAAATGTTAACAGACGAACAAAGACAACAAAATGTCGTAAAAGTAATTAATATGTCGTAAAAATGTTTTTATTTCTTTCGACGTTTACATTTCCCTAAGCAGGACGTTAACATTAATCAGACGATACAAATAAGATTTTATCTCTTTATGGAAGAACCTGTTTCAGTGCAGGAAACGTCTGTTTCAATTCGATTCGATTCGATAGATAGATAGATAGATAGATAGATAGATAGATAGATAGATAGATAGATAGATAGATAGATAGATCTATATACCTAACAAGACAAAATGTCCAATAATTATTTATTTTTAAAATGTACCTGAACTCTCTTAAATCTTCATGTCGCTCTCCATTCCTCACCCGCTACCCTACCCAAAGCTCTTGTGCACTCACATGCGCCAATGCTACTAAAAGTAGCACACACACATCATGATGTAAGGTTGAAATGTCAGCCAGTGAGCTATTCTCAACACAAGGTTTATCTCCCTTTAATAAAGCACATTATTTCGGTATTAACCAAATGAATTCATGACGACTGATGGATTAACATATCACGTGTTGTCATGGACATTGTTTTGATTGATTGACGTGTTGTCATGGACATTGTTTTGATTGATTCACGTGTTGTCATGGACATTGTTTTGATTGATTCACGTGTTGTCATGGACATTGTTTTGATTGATTCACGTGTTGTCATGAACAATGTTTTGATTGATTCACGTGTTGTCATGGACATTGTTTTGATTGATTCACGTGTTGTCATGGACATTGTTTTGATTGATTCACATGTTGTCATGGACATTGTTTTGATTGATTCACATGTTGTCATGGACATTGTTTTGATTGATTCACGTGCCGTCATGGACATTGTTTTGATTGATTCACGTGTTGTCATGGACATTGTTTTGATTGATTCACATGTTGTCATGGACATTGTTTTGATTGATTCACGTGCCGTCATGGACATTGTTTTGATTGATTCACGTGTTGTCATGGACATTGTTTTGATTGATTCACATGTTGTCATGGACATTGTTTTGATTGATTCACGTGTTGTCATGGACATTGTTTTGATTGATTCACGTGTCGTCATGGACATTGTTTTGATTGATTCACATGTCGTCATGGACATTGTTTTGATTGATTCACGTGTCGTCATGGACATTGTTTTGATTGATTCATGGACATTGTTTTGATTGATTCACGTGTTGTCATGGACATTGTTTTGATTGATTCACATGTTGTCATGGACATTGTTTTGATTGATTCACATGTTGTCATGGACATTGTTTTGATTGATTCACGTGTTGTCATGGACATTGTTTTGATTGATTCACGTGTTGTCATGGACAATGAATAATTGTGCAAAGTTCCAACTTGATCCGAGAATGGGAAGTAGGAGAAATAACATGTAAAAGATTCCACCCAGACAGACAGACGGAGTGAGTTAATATAAAATTTGTAAAAAGAGAGGGTTTGTGTTTTTCCACAAACTTTTAGGCAATACCTGAGATTGTTTTTTTTTTTTTTTGGTTAGATAATCAATATAGGTCAAAGTGTAATCTTCGATATTCTTAGTAAGACAAGAATGAATGTTATATTAAATTATAATAGCGTTTTTATTTCTTTGACAGGTGAATAATTTGTAAATAGGGACCAATTTTAGAAGTAACTGTTAATATAAAGAACAAAGCGTACCCTTGGGTTTACAAAATCACAGGAAACCTTCCTACCAGGCTACCGGTAGCCCAAACCATACCGAATGTACGAGGTTCTTCTGGTCAACCATCATGAGCATCGTAATGCATGAGTTTCTATATTTAGACAAAACGATGGACAAATGGGTATCCAGGTTTTAATCATTGCAGTAGCTAACGTGAGATACCATTCATTAAAATACGAAGCACTTTTTTTTGGTTGACCTCGTGCAGTACATCTCCTTATTTGTTCACACAAGACAAGAAGTGATCCCCATCGCGTGAGAAACTCACGTTTTACATTCACTAGAGACCTCCTCACCATTACATGCTTTGGATGACACATACACACACAAAAACACACAAAGATATCTCCTAACAGGAGGGTGTGTCACTTGCATTTTTTATTTATTATATAGTTTAAGAACGTTAAAGGGCATGTTCACTCTTGTTGTAGGTAGGACAAGTTAGAGGGCATGTTCACTCTTGTTGTAGGTAGAACAAGTTAAAGGGCATGTTCACTCTTGTTGTAGGTAGAACAAGTTAAAGGGCATGTTCACTCTTGTTGTAGGTAGAACAAGTTAGAGGGCATGTTCACTCTTGTTGTAGGTAGAACAAGTTAGAGGGCATGTTCACTCTTGTTGTAGGTAGGACAAGTTAAAGGACATGTTCTGTCGTGTTGTAGGTAGAACAAGTTAAAGGGCATGTTCACTCTTGTTGTAGGTAGAACAAGTTAAAGGGCATGTTCACTCTTGTTGTAGGTAGGACAATTTAAAGGGCATGTTCACTCTTGTTGTAGGTAGAACAAGTTAGAGGGCATGTTCACTCTTGTTGTAGGTAGAACAAGTTAGAGGGCATGTTCACTCTTGTTGTAGGTAGGACAAGTTAAAGGACATGTTCTGTCGTGTTGTAGGTAGAACAAGTTAGAGGGCATGTTCACTCTTGTTGTAGGTAGGACAAGTTAAAGGACATGTTCTGTCGTGTTGTAGGTAGAACAAGTTAAAGGGCATGTTCACTCTTGTTGTAGGTAGAACAAGTTAAAGGGCATGTTCACTCTTGTTGTAGGTAGAACAAGTTAGAGGGCATGTTCACTCTTGTTGTAGTTAGAACAAGTTAGAGGGCATGTTCACTCTTGTTGTAGGTAGGACAAGTTAAAGGACATGTTCTGTCGTGTTGTAGGTAGAACAAGTTAAAGGGCATGTTCACTCTTGTTGTAGGTAGAACAAGTTAAAGGGCATGTTCACTCTTGTTGTAGGTAGGACAATTTAAAGGGCATGTTCACTCTTGTTGTAGGTAGAACAAGTTAGAGGGCATGTTCACTCTTGTTGTAGGTAGAACAAGTTAGAGGGCATGTTCACTCTTGTTGTAGGTAGGACAAGTTAAAGGACATGTTCTGTCGTGTTGTAGGTAGGACAAGTTAGAGGGCATGTTCACTCTTGTTGTAGGTAGGACAAGTTAAAGGACATGTTCTGTCGTGTTGTAGGTAGAACAAGTTAAAGGGCATGTTCACTCTTGTTGTAGGTAGGACAAGTTAAAGGACATGTTCTGTCGTGTTGTAGGTAGGACAAGTTAGATGGCATGTTCACTCTTGTTGTAGGTAGGACAAGTTAAAGGACATGTTCTGTCGTGTTGTAGGTAGGACAAGTTAAAGAACATGTTCTGTCGTGTTGTAGGTAGGACAAGTTAGAGGACATGTTCTGTCGTGTTGTTGGTAGGACAAGTTAGAGGGCATGTTCACTCTTGTTGTTGGTAGGACAAGTTAAAAGACATGTTCTGTCGTGTTGTAGGTAGGACAAGTTAAAGGACATGTTCTGTCGTGTTGTAGGTAGGACAAGTTAAAGGACATGTTCTGACGTGTTGTAGGTAGGACAAGTTAAAGGATATGTTCTGTCGTGTTGTAGGTAGGACAAGTTAAAGGACATGTTCTGTCGTGTTGTAGGTAGGACAAGTTAAAAGACATGTTCTGTCGTGTTGTAGGTAGGACAAGTTAAAGGACATGTTCTGTCGTGTTGTAGGTACGACAAGTTAAAGGACATGTTCTGTCGTGTTGTAGGTAGGACAAGTTAAAAGACATGTTCTGTCGTGTTGTAGGTAGGACAAGTTAAAGGACATGTTCTGTCGTGTTGTAGGTAGGACAAGTTTGTTTGTTTGTTTGTAAAATGTTTTACATGTTTCGGATGTACCTTCAGAGTTGAAGATAATTACTTCCTAGTCCAAACCTCCCGCAGGACGACGGGGGATGGGAGCGGGCAGGGTTTGAACCCGGGACCATCGAAAAATCTGAACGACAGTCCAGCGTGCAAACCGCACGACCAGGCAGCCATCCTTGTTAGAGGGCATGTTTACTCGTGTTGTAGGTAGGACAAGTTAAAGGACATGTTCTCTTCGTGTTGTAGGTAGGACAAGTTAAAGGACATATTCTGTCGTGTTGTAGGTAGGACAAGTTAAAGGACATGTTCTGTCGTGTTGTAGGTAGGACAAGCTAAAGGACATGTTCTGTCGTGTTGTTGGTAGGACAAGTTAGAGGGCATGTTCACTCTTGTTGTTGGTAGGACAAGTTAAAGGGCATGTTCACTCGTGTTGTAGGTAGGACAAGTTAAAGGACATGTTCTGTCGTGTTGTTGGTAGGACAAGTTAAAGGATATGTTCACTCTTGTTGTAGGTAGGACAACGTAGGACTTAGTGAAAAAGTAAAGCAAGCGACCCATACGCCTCAGACCTACGGGAGTGGGACACCTTCGCTATGCCAATACTCACAGCAGACGTGTGTGAATTCGTGTCAACAACAAACTTCTCTACTTTAGTTGGCAGGTGAAGGTAACAGTCTACGCATGCATGAATTAGAAGGCAAGTCAACGCTCTCTTAACCTCCAAGCCCAGATCAGGTCATTTGCAAGTACAGCCGAATCCGGTTCATTGGACCACCGATTAATCTGCCCAGCCCTTATTCGGGACGAGTCCTTAAGTACTGAACCAAAAGTCTATAATGCATTTGAATCTGGTTGATGTTAATCGGATCGGCTGGTTTCCAAGACAATAACGATCGCGTCCCATTGTGGTTCCATTCACCGAATTCGTCTGTATTACAGTAAGAGGTGCTTCTGTTTGAGAACAGAGAAACTGATTGGATCAACTTTTCAATCGCGTTTTGATTCACAGTAATTAGTTCCCTGCGATTGGTTTGTATGTCCCAAGGGGCTGAGAGGGGCGGTGAATGGAATTGAAAAGCGGTTTAAGAGACACATAGAATGTATAAAAGTGTATGACCCAAGGCATTGTACAAAGAATGAAGAGATCGCTGCATCACTTGTAGAACTGGTCAACTATTTATAACAACACGTGTCAGAAATGTATTGGTAAACCGTAAAAAAAAAAATGAACATAACGGATAATGCGGAGAAGGGAATCTTTCGTTTAAGAAAGAAAAGATTACATTAGAAAGAAAGATTAGCGTTTTTTGTTTTTCGTTGTACCCATTAATGGACAAAGTTCACCAAGAGTTCAAAATGAATAATTCCCCCCCCCCCCCCCCCCAAGATTTTTGTTTCTTGTCGAGAAAAGCAGACGACCAAATTGCCTACATTTAAGCCATGCTTACTATGTCATTTTTTAGCGGCCCCCGAAAGGGGAAAAGACGCTATTAGTTTTGTGTGAAATGTCTGTCCGTCCGTCCCGTTTAGATCTCGTGAACTAGAAAAGATATTGAAAATCCGACATCGCAATATTTTAGACCATTCAAAGTTCTGATGCAACGGCTACTTTTTTTTTTCTGAAAGTGAAAAATCTAATTTTTAAAATCACTTATGCAAGCACTTTTTTAAAGAGAAAAAGCTAATTAGTATACATTATAAGTTAGACCTAAAAGTCGCCTAATTTAAAACGAATAGTAATCTTGTAAACTGAATTTTCTTAATCTTTTTTATTGACGAAGGATTATGTTATCAAGACAATTACATAAATTAATGTCCATTATAAGACTTCAGTTAGGCCAGTAGAGTCGCGGTAGTTGAGCGGTAAAGCGCTTCCGACCCGGGGTCCCGGGTTCGAATCCTGGTGAAGACAGGGATTTTCAACTTCGGAATCCTTGGGCGCCTCTGAGTCCACCCAGCTCTAATGGGTATCTGACATTAGTTGGGGAAAAGTAAAGGCGGATGGTCGTTGTGCTGGCTACATGACACCCTCGTTAACCGTAGGCCACAAAAACAGATGAACTTTACATCATCTGCCCTATAGACCGATTTTGAGTTTGTTTCCACACAAACAGTCTTTGTAACCTTGTTTTATTGTTACATTTCTTACCGCAAGTATTAGTAGTAATATTAATATTAATAATAATAATCTTTATTTCCTTATTGTCTGTAAGGAAATTTGTCTTACAATTTATGCATTACACCAAATAAAACATTATAACTATAACAAGGTTACAAAGACAGTTTGTGTGGAAACACAAATTCAAAATCGGCCCCCGAAGTGGCCCACCGGGAGTCTTCACCAGGATTCGAACACGGGAATTCCGGTTCCAAGTTCTTTACCCCTCTGCCACAGCATCTCCATATATTCATTTAGCGTACATTTATTTTTTTTTAAATAATAATTATTAACCTTATCTATACATTCAAATCTAATAACATGTTACTTGTACTAAAGAGCAACTAAAAAAAGATTTATTCATCTAACAAAATTAGAGAAATTGGCAACACGAAAAAAACAATTATTGACCTACTTTTAAGCTACAATCATAGACATCATGTATTTTTATGTCTATGGCTACAATTGTGTACAAATGACTTAAGACTTTCCCCTCGCAAATAAAAATTAATATCGCCATTGTCATTTGTCATACAAACTGGACATAGATCTAGCTAGATCTAGACCTAGTTTTAGATCTAAATCTAGATTCAAGATGTAAGTCTAGGTCTAGAATTAGATCTTAGTCTAGATCTAGAAATAGATCTAAGTCTAGATCTAGAACTTGATATAGAAGCTTGATATAGAATCTACTATATCTAGACTAGAACTCGTATGAATTTACACGTTTAATCTTATAATTAATAGTCCTAAGCCAATGTTATGATCATGAATTGTAGGCCTTTTGTTACCGGGTAATGGTGTACTATGCTGTTCGTATTCGATTCAATTCTTAATGTGATACTATTGTTTACATAATAAATACATCTGCACCCCTAAGCTGTCAGAAGATAAGTTATTGCCTTAATAATCAAAATTTCGTTCAAATTATCAATACATTTATAATATATATTAATATAAATATTTCTACATCTGGGCTCTATTTAGTCTTATTTAGACTGTGTAACGAGGATATGTCAAAAATGCGCGCTATAAAAGTAGTTCGTTATTTTTTAAACTTATAACTAAAACCAAGTTCGTATCAAAATTCTTAAAAAAAACAAAAAAAACATTTGAATCAGTATTCTATTCAATGAGTTAGTTAATAAATGGAAAATATATTTTATAATGATCCTTTGACACATTACCATTGTGACCTTAGATGCAATTTATTTTTGTACCAATGCGCGAATCTATGAATGAAGCTTGATTTATTAATGAAGAAGTTCATGACCTTTTAAAAAAAAGTTACCTGCCATGAAGTTTTTCATTGAAAAGTGGTGTAATTTTTTTTTTAAATCTGCCTGCATATATAATTTTAAAAATTAGAGGGTTTTATTTCGGAAAAGAAAAAATTAGCCGTTGCATCAGCACTTTGAATGATCTAAAATATCACGATGTCCGATTTTCATTTTCTCTTCTAGTTTCTGAGATCTAAACGGGACAGACGGACGGACAGACAGGCAACACAAAACTAATAGCGTCTTTTCCCCTTTCGGGGCCCTTAAAAAAACAAAATGTAGCCTACATTCACACCAGACTCACTTATAATTTACATGTGAAAAGATTTTATCAGATTGTTTCTATTTAATGATTTAATTGCTAGGGGAACAAAAGAGTTTTTGTGTCTGTCTTTGCTATCGGTGTCTTGTATCTCATTTGTGATGGTAAGATCACAAAATCCTGACCCAAAGGAGATTTTATATTTCTATTCTTTCATGGTTGGGTGAAAGCGAAAATCTGGAAACTGGAAGTTGGACGGGTATTTACAAAACGTCTTTAACTATTTTCTTAGAAATCTGAAAGTTAATATATCTTTGCGAAAAATATCCCTGGCTGATTGGCCACGCTGAGAGAATTCTGGTTTAACCGAATAAATTCTCAAAATTATTTGACTATTTCAAATTTAAATTGGCTTACGTTTTTTTTTTAAATCAATGTCTCAATGACATTGTTCCAAAGACGTCAAGACATTACTATGTTTTTAAAGGTGTGTTTGTTGGAAGAACGACAGTTATTTTTGTTAATTAGATTTTAACCTTCCGTTTGTTGAGTAATGATTGTTATGTTACTTCACATCAACATGTCGTGTGGGTTTTAATACTGTCTGAAAACAAAGTGAAACACTGAAAAACATCGACACAATTGTTGGTTCACAAGCAACAAAAAAATGTTTTTGACTAAAAAGAAAACGGAACAATATCATCTTGTATGTTTAACTCAACTCGCCAAACATTTGATGGAGGAAAGAGTGACAATATCATGTTAATATCATCTTGTATGTTTAACTCACCTCCCAACATTTGATGGAGAAAAGAGTGACAATATCATGTTAATATCATATTGTATGTTTAACTCACCTCCCAACATTTGATGGAGAAAAGAGTGACAATATCATGTTAATATCATCTTGTATGTTTAACTCACCTCCCAACATTTGATGGAGAAAAGAGTGACAATATCATGTTAATATCATATTGTATGTTTAACTCACCTCCCAACATTTGATGGAGAAAAGAGTGACAATATCATGTTAATATCATCTTGTATGTTTAACTCACCTCCCAACATTTGATGGAGAAACGAGTGACAATATCATGTTAATATAATCATCTTCAAGTATGACAATATCATGTTAATATCATCATCTTAAAGTGTGACATATGTAAGTCATGAAATAGTCAAAACGTGCATTTGAAACTTTTTCGGGTTATGGGCAGGCCGTGGGGGGGGGGGGGGGGGGGGGGATACAATAT
Organism: Biomphalaria glabrata; assembly: GCF_947242115.1. Lineage (NCBI taxonomy): Eukaryota > Metazoa > Mollusca > Gastropoda > Planorbidae > Biomphalaria > Biomphalaria glabrata. Next base: position 54,825,713 of record NC_074711.1, read on the forward strand.
TTAATATCGTTTAGTATAGTCAATAAAATGGTAACTATAAAAGGTTGGGAGGGGTGGGGAGGTATTATTATCGTGAGAACGCATAACACTTCAACGTCCTGCGCCAAAACGTCTGCACCAAAATGATCTCCCTTTGTATAAATTATGTAATACGTTTAATATTAGAGGCTCCAACACTAAATAAAGTGCCCGATACATTAACTAGAGATTTGGCCCACAAGGAAAAGCATATTTTAAGAAAAAAAAAGTTACATTTAGGAAAAAACATTAGCTCTGATGCAAAATATGATAAATCTTGTTTAAGTCCTCTTCAGCTGCATAACCTCAGTAAGTAAAATGTTTGTAACTAGTCTTCATTATTACGTATCATCTCAATGCTTGGATTTCTTCAAGAAAGATATTTCTTCCATATATTATTTATAGATCATTGCGACAGTTTATTTTGTACTCTACGCCTTTAGATACGATTCTTCAATTTAAACAAAAAATTCTGAAGTTCAAAACGACAAACAATTTATGTGCAACTCTTCAGTAGCTGCGTCAAGAAAAAGTATGCAATTATTATTCCACAAGACGAAACATAAATTGTGGAAAGAATTAAAAACGTCATGCCTGGTAGACACCTTGGGTAACGGGAAATAAAGTCTGAAAAGGTGTTCTGAAAAAGAAATGAAATATTTCACAGAGTTGCACTCTTCCTTGGTAGGATTCTCATTGTGTTTTATTTCAAAAATAGTTTTAATTTAATCTAGAAAGCGTTTCTATAACTGCATTTCAGCACACCTAGCTGTTTTAAATAATAAAATACGTTTTAGCACAACTCGGTGTGTTAAATTATAAAATACATTTCAGCACACATCGGTGTGTTAAAGAATAAAATACATTTCAGCACACCTCGCTGTGTTTGATGCTAAAAGTGTACATGTTTACTCTCCAAGTCATATTGTGCTGATGGTGGACCGGAGTCGGTTTAAATTGTCAGCCATGTTACATTTAAAAAAAAAACAATGACATAAATTTTTAACGTGGCTAAATAATATATCAATGATGGTCCAAATTTAAAGAGAGTCCTGGACACATGCATCAACAGGTCTCAAACTTTTTGCTTTTTCTTTTGCATACGTTTTTTTTTTAATTCTTCCTACTTTTATTTGAGCCACACTGAATGGTTTTTGTGTTTTATAATGTTTGCCCTTTACCACTATTTACACCTTTCTTAAAATGTAAATTAGGAACAAATCACGTTTATATTTTATGTCGTGATAGTAGTGGGAATGTTCACGACAAATGCGTAAACGTCGTAATCTACTCTTTCTTAATTTTTCGATTTCTAAGAATCGGGATTACATTATTTAGACAATATAACTCAGTAACATATTGAAAAGAAAAAAAAAAAAGAAGCGGTATGAGAAATGCTGAGTGGCTATAAGAAGCCTTAAGAAATAACTTAGAATTAAAAAAGAAAGATAGGGAGAGATGTTTCAATAAATAGACAAAATGTCATTGGCGCTCTGTTGAAAGATTTCTGTTGCCAACTATAAAGTAAATAAGAATCAACTTGTGCAAGCGTAAGAGATTAGAAATTTGATGGTCCAAAATTATTTGGAAAGACCATAGTTTATCAGCACTTCTGATGTTATGTGCACAATAGATATCATGAAGCTAAAATTTATTTTTTAGCTATCGCCATAATATGTAAATCTTACTGAAGTAAATTGTGTATTGTGTTTAAAGAGTGTGTATTGTTTGTCACACGTATATGAGCCTGTAGACATTGCCCTACAGAACTCAGGGGCAACAATATAAAGTCTTGACTGAATGTTTTACGTCAGCTAATGATTAACTTCACAGGAGACCAAACGTTTTTGGGGCAACTTTAAGATCGTTGTTAATCTACTCATTAGAAACTTATATAATACTTAGACCAAGTAGAAAGTAATCTGTCAATGAGAACTATAGAAGTAAAGATTTGTACATAGAAAACCAAAGGCAGTAAGGACATTAATAATATTGTAAACTAGTGCATCAACTGAATATAGAAATTAATATAAAAAATATAACATAGTAATTTCACGATCTTTAGATATTTATTATTATTATTATTATTATTACAACTATTATTATTAAAATCTAATCTAACACATTATAATTTTATTAAAATGCTGTACTAACAAGGTTTAGGAGTTACCTTACTTTAAGGATGTGTCATATTACAGTGATTAGATTTACGTCGATTTATTTTGCCAGTAAAATTATGTAAGAATATCAAACATTTAATTTCTTACAGTCAAAACATTTGTTTTTCCTTACAAGAGCCCATTTAGAGTAGTATTAGATGTGGGCCTCTGGCGCAGCGCTACGCCACTGCTCCCTGGAAAGATACTCCCATGTTGATAGACCCTAGGTGCCGCCATGTTATAAGCAGGGGTGGGGAGGAGAGATAAAAACAGCAATTATTACTTTTGATACCATGTTTATGTTTTTTGAAGAACACATGTGACATATGGTCCGAGGTTATGTACTTTAATGTCATTCCAGGCCTAGTATCAAACTTGTGGACTTTCCACTTCTACCTCCCTTGTAAACTGACATACACTATTTCAAAAGGTTCAATTATATTCAAAGGTCAATGGATTAGTAGTGTACTAGTAGTGCTATGCAAATGTTCAGGGGTGGATGGCTGAGTGTTTGATCTTTACGGCACACGGTTAATGAACCATGAAATAAGTTGGTCAGTATTTCTGTTACACGCAGAACTGGTTCCTTTAGGTCTTGTAGTTCGTGCCTTTTTGTTTCTACTTTTGCTTATATTACCAAAAATAAAATACATTTGTCCTCATATTTAAGTTTTTATGTTTGTCATTGATTGTATTCCGATCACGCAAGCAATACCAGGATTACATTAAGCCCCAGGCCTAGATTTAGATATATGATGGTTGATCAACAGATTTACACAGTGCTTCTCACTTCTTAGTGACTTCGTTTTAAAGTATTACAATTATTATAGGATTGTATTAAAACATTATATTCAAAACAAATCCCTTAGTCTATAGAATAATAATCTATATAGTTTGTTTTTCTTCACCAAAAACAAAAAATGTCAGCGTAAAAAGAGATCAAGATCATAGATATAAAATACATTTATGTCTATGATCAAGATATAGACTCTCTAGATCTAGCAGAAATAAATATTAAGAAATATTCTTTAATCGTAGTGCAAGAATGGTTCAAAGGTTTGCGGATATTGAGTGAATCGAACGAAATGAAACTTCTCAATGATCTTTAAAGGGAAAACTAGATCTAGACCTAGACTACTTCTCATAGATCTAGATCTACAAGTAATCTACAACATTGTTCTGCGACTACATCTAGGTACATCTTCTCATAGATCTAGATCTACATTGTTCTGCGACTAGACCTAGGTATGTCTTCTCATAGATCTACATTTAATTTCTGCAACTAGACCTGCATCTTCAGATCTACATTGAACTTCTGCTAAGTTGAAACCTGTTTGGGATCACCCACTCAATGAGCTGAAAACAGCACACACGCCAACACAGTCCACGTGTTACAAAGTAATGTGTCGAACATTTCTTGCTTACAAGAGCATCTTTGTTTCTCTTATAAATATAAACGAATATTATCACTGTAAGAACTGGTAAAGCATTTAAAGTATTAGATTTAAGAATACAACGATTTAATTTGTAAATACAGTATTTTAAAAAAAGTGTCTAACCTTAGTCGAATACGCTGCACTTGCCAAGATGTGTATAAACAAAGACAACACACTTTGTTGTGATGTAGGTCAGTAGGTCACCGAGCAATACGATTCTACTAGATCTATCTGCTGTAGTTACGATCAAACTTCTTGAAACATTTTCTTCTGTTTTATGTTAAACAATTAAACCACATTCTCTCGATCTACATGTCACCGTGGTCTAGACACAAGTGATCGCGATGATGACTGGGAAGCCATGCTGATGCGAGATGATGCAACATTGAGAAAACACAGTTTTGCTTTGACAGCCAGTCTCGTCCCCCCACCTCCCACTCACTTCTAAGCTGTGTGTGTTTGTGTGTGTGTGTGTTGTCACAACGAATCGATATCAAAAGGAAAATAAAACCAAAAAAAAAAAAAAAAAAAAAAAATAAGAACATATATATTTACTATTTGAAAAGCATTAGATATGTGTAATACAATGCAAAATAGTAATCAAAGGCAAAGCTAATATTAAACAATTTTTTTTTTAATCCTTTAAAAAAAAACAAAAAAACACTACAGTAATGAAAACATCGCACTTAATAATGTAGAATTTAATTTCTTTTCTTTTTTTTTTCTTTTTGAAATCAAACAAAATAATAATTGATTAACTGTGTACTCTATTAATCTATTCATGTTTCTGTTAGGTGCAATAAATGAATGTTTAAAGTTTCAACTTGATCTGAGAATGGGCTTGGGGGAATAATCTGTTCAATTATCTAAGAGGACGAAACCCTACATATTAGCCGTATCTGTGAATGCTGAATGGTTGATTTCCCTTACTGTATCAAACAGAATAATTAATTACCAGTATTTAACTAAATTTGACTAAATGTATTCATTGATTCAAGTCTTGTCTATGCCATTAGATAATTGTGCAAAGTTTCAACTTGATCCGAGATTGGGTGTGGGAGAAATAACGTGTACATACTTTTTACCAGACAGGCAGTCAAGGGGAGTTTTAATAAGCTTTGTAAAAATAACCAGTTTGATATAGGCCTATACGATTGTAGATCTCAAGGACTGGAAGTGATGATTTGACTTGTTCTAATAATTTAACGCCGAGCTAGTCTTGACTAGTCATTTGAATTTGACATTAATTCCTTTGTTCAAAGTTGGTTATTTGGTTTCCCATAGTGCTTCATACGGTATAATAATATAATTTTATTATTTTAAAAGCTTACCTGAATTTTCAGAACGACAAAACGTCTTCAAAATTTTAAAACTATTTACAAACTAGAATAATTGTGTAGTATTAGGTAGGTGGATAGTGGTATCTAGCCAATCATTCTTATGCTCGGAAATGTATTGAATGATATGATTCAACGTATAGTTTTAGAAATAAATTGACCTAGTCAAGCGTTTAGAACAAAAAAATGGAGCTCCTGGTAAACAATTATTTAACATTCTAAGTATTTCTAAACTACGGACGATTAGCCTTCTGTCATCAGTCAGGAATATGATCATTACAGTAAGCAAGTATTGCAAAACAAGGTAATTTTCGACCAGCAAGATAGCACATTTAAGTCGGGTACTTTTGTTATTTAGCTAAATTCTATTCTTATCCATGGTTTCAAAGGCAGTCAAGACCGAAGGGGAGTCAATGGGGATAAGTTACCTTTGTCTATAAAGTACTCCAAATGGCATGCGTCTCAAATAGCCTTTGACAACTAAGTCCAGCACCTGGCCTGCTCGTATGGCTTAAATATTAAACCCATTTACATGGCTCTTACTAACAAGTGAATGGCTGAAGGCGCATACCAGGTGCTATAAAACCGGGAGCTTCAGGCAGATGGAGCTCGTCAGCCTAGTAAGGCAATTCATCTAGGAGAGGGTTACTCTGACTTCGAACCCCCCCCCCCGCCTTGCGGTACTTAGGCTTCTGGAGACGATTTCGAGGAAAAATCAGGAGTAAAGCCCCTTAGGCCCTGGGAGTATCAACTATGACTTTCCCTCCGGCAGCTTCTGCAACTGAGTTAGTTCCAAATGGAACGCGAAGCATTCCTTTGGATCTCATCAGCTAGGTCAAGAGAGGGACTATGACGCGTGGGCCACCCATAACCCCTTTCTATAAGGCCCAGGAATGCGCCCCTGAGTGGAAACTGTGGTGCTGCTACGAAGCGGCTAAAATAACACGGGACACAACAAAGTGACCAATACCAGTGACCTATCTTGGCGCCTCCATTGTTTCCCAAGACAAAAGAATAAATATATATTATAGAGGTCATTTCAGTTCATCAGCTTATGGTGCCACTGATTTAACATGACCACACACAATCCTGCAACTTGTACGTACCTTACCAAACAGGTGCTGGTATATTTCTCTCCTATGAAATGACCATTCAGCAGTCCCCAAGGGTGTTGTAAGATGTGAAAATGAAAGAGTTGTACACAAGAAGCTTATTAAATACTTTAACATTGAGGATTTGTGAAACTGTTTATCGAGTACATATATAATATTTTGTTTATGTTTGTACGACGATCAAGAAAGAGAGAGAGAGAGAGTGAGAGAGAGAGAGAGAGAGAGAGAGATAACAATAAATATTTTTTTAAAAGCTAATAACCTTGGTTTATGCATGCAAGCGACATACTTTTTATCAAAGCTGTTGTTAATCAAGTTGTTTTTTATTTCGCGCAAAACTGTGAACAGATGCTAGTGTCGGTTTTGTGTTTTATGTGTGCTTCTATGTGTGGTTTAAGACGTTGGCGGATCCCGGAGTAGGGCGGGTAGGAAGTTGACTTACTTTTGTGTAGAACTTACACGATTAATGTGATTAATTAGTGAATAATCTCTAGTAAGTAATTGACTTATTGATGTTTGAACCGATCTCTAGTGTAGATGCCCCTCCCTCGCGGGTCCTAAACCACACATTCTAATGTTAAATGTATGTTCAAAAAGTTATAGATAGAAATACAATTTTAGGATTCAATCGCAAATATTTATTCTAAACAAGGACTTGTTGCTCAATAGCGTTGAAGCATTTGCGGCTATAACGATGGTCATGAAAGCTATTAGCACGATATTTTAGGCTAGAGTTAATGTTAGTCTTTAGCATATGATACTTGTCCAGGACCCCACGTACTGTTTAGCCTGATAGCAAAGACTTCGGGCTCCATGGAGCCCAAACTGGGCCAACTCATAATAACCAAATGAAACCCTTTCGGTGGATTAACTTTGGCCCAAAAAGGGGACGAGACTTCTACAGGTCATGAGACCCTTATGGTGCAAGTAAAGAGATGGACTTGTACACCCCCACCCCAGGGCCGGTCATACAGATTGCGGGGCCCTATGCGAAACGGATTGCGCGGGGCCCATTATAGGTTTTGATAAGGATAAGTGAAAATTAAGATTTTGTATTAGAAAATAAATTCGTCTTTGCATTTTATTTATACTTTACTAAGTACAAAATCACTGCCAAATTAACTTTACGAGCCATCAACAGTAGATGATAGTTTTCAAACAAAAAGCCTATAAACATTTAGATCTGCAGTTTAGATTTACTATCGACTAGCAAAATATCGCTTTTGTCTTTTTTTTTCAAGAGGTGGATACAGATTGAGATCTCTATTTGTATGCCAAGAACTATTAAAGTAAATTACGTGTTTGAACTTGTTGTTTTGGTTACAATTCGCCTTATTATTATATTTTTATTAAATGAAAGCTGACAATGCCGTTTTTTTTAATCGCGAGAAGGATTGGCGTTGTCCATATTTAATGACACCCCAAATTATCTTATCTTATATAATACAGACGTTACTTCAAAAAAGAAGATGATTACGTCCTACGCGTCATGCATTTAGTCATGCATATTAACCAATGACTTAAATTCTGCCAAGTCACTGGTTTTCCTGGCTAGCTCAGGCAAACCATTCCATGCTCTAATAGCACTAGGGAAGAAGGAGTATTTGTACAAATTTGTCCTAGCATATGGGACGAGGGATGTGCCTTTATCTTTGTGTCTTTCAGAGTATTTTATTAAATTTTGTTTTTGTATTTGAAGATTATGGTTCAGTGTTTTATGTATAATTGCTACTTTACTTTTGAGTCTTCTGTCCTGAAGGCTTTCTAAATTTAGTGATTTTACTAAAGGTGTTACTCTAGTCAAATGTGAATATTCGTTTGTTATGAATTTCACTGCTCTATTTTGTGTCTGTTCCAGTTTCTTAATGTTTTCTTGAGTTGAGGGGTCCCAAACGGAGGATGCATATTCTATTATTGGCCTAACCAAGGTTAAATAACATTTTAGTTTTATGTTCTTATTTGATTTATAGAAATTTCTTTTAATAAATCCTAATGCTTTGTTTGATTTTTTTATAGTTTCATCAATATGTGGATTCCATGACAGTTTTTCATTTATTATAACACCTAGGTATTTTGCGTTTTTAGTCTGTGTTACTGGTTTGCCATGAATAAGATTAGTGGAATTAATTTGTTTTAATTTTTTGTTACTCTTAACAACTGACATTTTTCTGGGTGGAAAGACATGCTCCAATTTGATTCCCATTTCTGTAATTCATCTAATTCTCTTTGTAAAATATCTGTGTCTTGTGTTGTTTTTATTGTTCTATATATTATGCAATCGTCTGCAAATAATCTGACTTTTGTTCCTGAAGTAATGCAATTTGGTAAATCATTTATGTAAATTAAAAATAGTAGTGGACCCAAGACTGTTCTTGGGGTACACCCGAGTTTACTGTTATCGGTGTTGATTTAGAGCAATTTATTATTACAATTTGTTCTCTCCCTATCAGAAAATCTTTAATCCACTGATGCAGTGGACCATTAATGCCGAAATATTTTAATTTTTTAAGCAAACTATGGAAAAATCTAGTAAGATAGCATCTATTTGTTCACTATTATCTAAACCTTTTGAAAAATCATCAATTAGTCCTATTAGTTGTGTTTCACATGATCTATATTTCCTAAAGCCATGTTGGTATGGTGTGAGGACATTATGGTTGTCTAAGTGGTTTATGATGTTGCTATATATTATGTGTTCTACGATTTTATATGTGATGCTGATAAGTGATACTGGTCTGTAGTTTCCTGGGTCAGATTTTTCTCCTTTTTTAAATAGGGGGATGACATTAGCTTCTTTCCAGTCCTTTGGTACTCTGCCCTGGTTAAGCGAAGCCTGAAAGAGTATTTTGAACACTGGGGCTAGCTCATTGCTTAGTTCTATGAGTAATCTAGCTGGAATACCATCAGGTCCAGACCCTTTATTTGGTTTGGTGTTGGCTAATAGTTTTTGAATTCCATTTTCTTGTACTATTATATCTTCTATGTTGTCTACTTGGTTCTAATTCAGTAATGTCTTTGTCTCCTGGGGCTGAGAATGCTGATGCAAAGTATTTGTTTAGGATGTTTGCTTTAGTTTCATTATCATTATGTATTATGTTATGTTCATCTTTTAAAGGCGCTATGCCTGTTGTTTCCATTTTCTTAGACTTAATGTATGACCATAGGTTTTTGTTGTTATCTTTAGATATTACATTGTTTATGTATTCACTCTGCAGCTGTCTGCTTACTTTTTGGGTTAAGTGTTTAATTTTTATATACTTTTTGTAAACTCTTTCTGCCTTAATTGACAATTTTGTCTGTTTTTAAGGAGATTTGCTTCAGTTTTCAGAAGATTTAAATAATTTCTGGAGATTATCATGACTTCATGAATTCCAAGAACCCTTTAATAATAAGATAAAATGGTTTAATTTAATATTTTACACCTAGAATTCGCGCGGGGCCTATGAAAGTGCGGGGCCCACTGCGGCCGCATAGGTTGCAGTGGCTTAAGACCGGCCCTGCTCCCCCCTCCATTACAGGACCAAATAATTGGGTTCGGTACTGGGCATGAAGTTGCCCAAGGCCCCACGCACTTCTAATTTAAGGGCCGCTTTTGCGCGCCGAGGCCAGGCGGAGGTGCGGAGAGTTGATAGAAAGGCATGTGCCAATGTGCGAATTTAAATATACGTACACACACACACTATCAAAACTTGTGGATCCGCCTTTGTTTTACACACAGAAACGCATGTAAGAAACTATCGTGAGCTTTATACGTTGATCCTGCCGCAATAACAACTCATTCCTCACGGTGACACAAGAAGGATATTCAGATTCGCGCTGTCGTGAGGTTAAGTTGACCCACACACCCTGAGCTGGAAAGAAACTTCTGTCATGTCAACAAAGTAACGTCTCTAATACAATACATTGTAAACTTTCAAACACAATGCATAATGAGTGTTTTTTTTTAAGAAACATTCTTCTTTGTCTTTTGTATAGTTCCTGTTGTATTCAAAGATGAAAGCTGTGTCATTAATATTCTCTTTACCGTACCACACACCAAGCACTTGTTGTATACAGGCAGTGTTTCTTACTACAAGTTTCTTTTCTGATCTAGGTATTGTTTTTACAAACTTGCAAAGTTGAATTAACAACAGTGGCGTAGCTAGGAATTGGCCATCATTTTGAGGCCCGGGGCTAGACCTCTTTGGGGGCCCCTGCATTTTGCGTGATATTTAATATTTAATGTAAAAAACACTCATTTGGGGGCCACCTCAAGTGGGGGCCCCGGGTGATTTTCAAATTGTCCCCCACCCTAGCTAGGCCTCTTATTAACAATGATTGAGAAAAGTGGCTTACCGTAACAACAAATTCAGAAGCAATAACAAGAAAAACAATCAATTTTTGTTATTGAATGAAACTACCTCCATCCTCCATTAAACAACTGAATTTAGAATAAAATATATTTTTTAAAAAGGAAATAAAAAAACTGTTCTATTTAAACTGAGTATCGAACCAGTAATTTATGACTGTCAGATGTTACCAATTCTGCTAGCGGGAATAACATGTGATAACAATTATTTAATGGTACCTTCATTACAAGTAGAACTCTTTAAGATCTAGTCTTGATCTGGATATACTTCTAGATCTGGAATCTAGATGCCATCTGTAATACGTTTGTGTAAAGGTATAAGCAAGGCTTAGATAATCATTTTATCAGCTTTAAGCAACTTTACATTGAATCAACAACTCAGTTATTGGGTACATCACACTACGGCCGTCTACGCCATGTTATTTTTTTTTATTTAAAAACTCCATCTATATATTAAACTCATGAATCAATACTTAATATCAATAATGCCTTACATTTAGAAATTCCCGAATGCTGACGTCCTTTATAGAACGCGATTGTCTTTTCAAAATCGATGTTGGCTCTACATCTTGTCTCCCTTCATCAAAGTGAATTATTTCGACCAGCTCCATTATGTATAGAAATGTGCCTAGTCAGACAAACGCCCCTGTCCCTCTTAAATGGGTTCAAATGAATTTTCGTAGAAATTAGATATTTATGTATTGTACTACTACCCTTTTCGGCGCCCCGTCCGCGGTGGCTGCCCTCCCCTCGGTACGCCACTGATTTAAGATCTTTTTTTCTATTTTTGGGTATTAAAATATCCGAATTCTAAGTATTTTTTCAAAAATCGAAGCAGACGTAGTTTCAGCTAAGCCATGAGTTAAATCAGCTGTAGTGTAGGCGGATTGATACAACTAGAATTGTTTGATGTTCTGTCGTGTGTTTGACCTACTTTCACAAAGCCATTGTCTTAATGCGTAAGTATGATTGATTTTTTTTCCTAGCCAATCTAAATGCTAACTCTTCTGCTGGGTTAGGGGCAATGTTTAGATCTTTGTATTGGAAAAGGATCTCTTTGTTATGTGATCTCTGTGTCCAATCTTAATGTGTGAATAGACAGACTGGTGGAGTCTATCCACGTCGACCTTTTAAGGGTTGTCCACGCCATAAGTCAATGACAACAGGGTTGCAAGGCTACAGGAAAATATGTAGTGTTGAAAGAAAAAATGGCCTTGAAAAATGAGATCCAGTGTCGCTAAACCAAAACATGCACGAGCAACTGTGACACTAGGTGTTTTTCACCTAGATTGTTTTTCTTTTTTTTTTTTCACTTTTCAGTAAATGATAATTAATGACGGAGCCCTGATGTGGGGCTCCAACAGTGAACCATGGGCCATAAGACCATCTAAGGTAAAGAAGAGGGACACAATGATGGCACTCAATAAAGCAAAGGAGAAATATAAGGATGGTAATGTCTTCCATTCTGAAGATTAAGGATGCGTGCAGTCAGGGGCGGACTGGCTATATGGGCATTTGGGCCAATGCTCGGTAGGCCGGTACTCAAAAGGGCCTCATGGATGCCACTTTGGCACGAATGAAATTGTTAAAGGTTTTATAATATTCTCATATCGGTATATCTCAGACTACAGTGTAATACTAATTTAATCTAACACATTTTAAAAAATAATGTAATAGCCTACATCCGTAGATAGTGCTATTAGTAGGCTTCATCCTTTAGGGCCTACAAACATAGCGATTAAAAAGCAACTTAAGGCCTATATTTCTTATAAAGATATAGAGCATGCATACAGTTATACATTATAAAAAAAAATAACATAATGATTTTGAGAACAGATAGGCCTATAATTGGAGGCCCATCATATGATAGTATGGGCTGTGCAGTGTAAAAATGCCTGGGCCGATTTTGACATCCAGTTCCTGCGTGCTGTGATTCAAATGACTATGCAGACCCAATTGCGACCTGCATATTTTCTCGCATCTCGTACAGACAAATCCTTTTCCCATGACGGTCTATTTCAGTTTTCTTTCCATCTTCTGTGCCTGTCTTTCATAGTGGCTTTTCTTTGAGTCTCAAATGTTTGTAACGCAGCCTTGTGTTCCAACTCAATGTTAATAGAGCAGTGGTTCTCACCACACTTTTGTATGGCTCTGAGACCCGGATGATTGGCGAGAAATGGCCTCTGAAACAGTTGGAGAGCTATCACAAAGGCCGCGAGACACACATTCGAGGCCTATAGAAGGGCTCTTTTAAAAGACAAGCGCAGAAGACATAAAGAAAACTGAAATAAACAGAGTCGGAACTCAGTTTGCCTGGGGCCTTATGGGACAGTGTACTCATCTTTAATTATATGTATATATATCATTTTGTTGGGTTTTTTTTTAGGTTATTGTTATACTCCTACATGTAGTATCTACGTCACAGCCGATAGTTCGGGAAAACCACTTAGAGCGTCTCGCTAATTACTAAATACTTGGACACAAAGCGGTTGTGTCAGGGACAGAGTTTTTTAAAACATTTTATTTCACATTTTTATGGCTGACAAAAAATGTCGTGATGAAGAAGTGTAAGCTTGTAGCATGCTTGGAAGAAATAAATACAGCTCCGGGTTTACGACAGTGCGTCTACCAAGGGCTTAACCATCCACAAACTCTTTAAAACTAAAATATGCTTAGACATTTTTTTAAAAAGGGAAGTTAGATTAAATTTAATTTTCCCACTAAAATATAGCATGCTTTTAGATATAAGTATTTCCAATCATAGGTGGATCTTTATTCAAGCTTTCGAAAAAAAATGTAGGGGCCTCCACAAAAGTTCTGTCCGGGGCCTCCACAAAAGTTCTGTCCGGGGCCTCCACAAAAGTTCTGTCGGGGGCCTCCACATACTTAAATCCGGCCCTAGTTGGTGTCCCTCTATTTTGTTTTTATTTTCTTTTTAATTCAGTCATGGGGCCTGTAAAAAAATTAATTTGGCCGCAGAAGGTATCCCTGTGATCTAGTTTACACATTATTATTTGTCCCATTATATTATTTGTCCCATTATATTATTTGTCTATGACGCCTTTCACGTGTAATTCTAGTTTTAAATTCTTATTTTAATTATTTGAGATAGTCGCAACAAACTAAGCAATGTCAAGGACGCTACATTTAATTTCACTGTTGCCAACTAAAATTAAAAAAACAAAAACAAACTTAAGGCTTATCAACAATGTCTTGAGAAGGAAGAAGAAGAGAACGAAGAAGAAATACTTTCTTTATTTTAAATGTCTATACACGAGATGCACCAAAAATCTGGCTATTTATAGTTTTCCCGCCAGTAATCAAAACTTCTAATAAAATTATCATTATTTTTTTTTAAAACACCTAAGAGTTATAAATGAAAGATTGTCTTAAAGGTATATTATATTTTTATGGTATTTTAATGTGGCGTAAACGCCATGTCGGTATCAAAGGAATATGGCTGAAGCATGTGGGAAATGTGAGGCCGGAAACATATAACAAAGCGCCTGCGATTATCCTGTCTCATTGAAATTCTGTGCTTTAAGTGGCCAAGACGTCGTCTAATTGTTTATATTTCGTTTCGTTCTCTTGTCTCCGCGTGGACAATTCCTGTTTCTCGTTGTCACAGTTTTTTTATTCACACATGTATTTAGTGCATGGTGGTTAATGTTCACCAGCTGTCACGCACAAGGGGAAATAGCTGTGAAGACTTAACATGGGTAAAGACTAGATCTAGATTTAGGGCTACCAGGAAGACAGAAAGGACGACAAATAGATCACTAAAGAGGACCAAGCCTTAAAAAGGAGGACCAAGCCTTACAAAGGAGGACCAAGCCTTACAAAGGAGGACCAAGCCTTACAAAAGAGGACCAAGCCTTACAATGAGCACCAAAAATAGTTTTAATAAAAAAAAATATTAGACTTTGTAAAATTTAAAACACTAGATTTTATTTGAATATTTTTTTAAATGTAAGAAGTGTCATTGAATTAAAGGCTGTGAGAAAGATGTCAGTGCAACCTCAAAATATATTTTTGGAAAATGGAATAAAAAGGCGGAACACAGACAAATTGGGATATGATTTGTAAAGTAGGATAAAATTTCGTCAGCACGCATGCGCAAATGTTTTTTGACAGAAGTGTTGATTACATCCGTTTGTCAAGGACATTGTCATTTTTCTCATAGAGGAAATAAGATAAGCAGCATGTAAATATTATTTTCGTCCGATTTAGTTCGCCGATTTGAGGATTCATTTGCAAGGATCGTATTTCTTTTTCAGACAAATCAAAGCATGTTGTATTTGATCCTTGTATTCTCGTTTTTCATTTCTTCTTGTAAATCTTGTAGCAGTGTCTTCCTACTAACATTCGTCGATGAAGCATACAGTAAGTTCCGATGACTTTGGATATTCTGTACCAAGCGTTGAAAACAAGACCAACATACTAGCAAACTTGGACCACCATCTAAGCAGACACCACTACTATTTCTCAAAGAGAATTTTTACTTTTCCAAAATTTGAACCAACTTTTTCTTATAGACCTACATGAGGCTGCTAAAGAAAAAAATCGTCTTTAAAATCGTCATCATTTATATATCTAATCTCTACCTTTAAACTACTGGGTATCCTGTGGACAAAGCTCGCATGTTGAGTATCAGAATGACGTTGCAGCTCAAAGAACTTCGTAACAAATAGACGCACTGGCGTTTTGCAATTTCTGCTTAAACTATTGAAGTAAAACACTTACGTAAACAAATGGACATTATATTTTGTTTTCTTAACTTTCTTTTGTGCCAGATCCATTTTCATGGCTTGTTCCATAATGAAACGTATTACTTTCCATAACATGGACTCTATGGAGTATTCAACTAGTTGAGTCTAAGACTCTTGCAACTCTAGGCCTACGGAAGCTTGCCTCCATGTGCCTGTCTGAACAAACTTCCGTCTAGGAAAGATCCAAGCAGTTGTAAATGTGTACATCCCTATTGCCTATGGCTCGTAAAAAGACGGACATTTTCCCATTTTAGAACAATACCTGTTTGACGGAGGACAGGACCACGCAAAAGAAGAACATGTCCTGCTTCCACAACTTATATCACCCACCTGTCAAGTACAATTTCTTTCCCTTGTTCAAGATACCAAACAATAATTAATTACCAATATTTAATTAACTAATTGGTTAATTTTTTTTTTCTAGTGTTGCCCGATAAAAGAAATTACGCTAAATTTCAGCTTCATCCGAGATTTGGGTGTTGAGAGAAAAAACGTGTACAAACTTGTTTCCAGGCAGACAGACAGACAGACAGAGTGAGTTAATATAAGCTTTGTAAAAATACGCTTAAAATTGCGACTGAAATATATTTCAGCTAAATAACCCATTGATTCCTACATTGTCTCTTAAAAGGGGAAACCCCCCAAAAAATAAAAAAATGAAGGATCATCTTTTTGTGAGGTATGCGGGTAAATATGTAGCAGATTAATATGCAAGTAAATATGTAGCAGGTAAATAAAAAAATATGCAAGTGAATATTTAGCAGGTAAATATGCAGGTGAGTATGTAGCAGGTAAATATGCAGGTGAATATGTAGCAGGTAAATATGTAGCAGATAAATAAGCAGGTAAATATGTAGCAGGTAAATATGCAGGTGAATATGTAGCAGGTAAATATGCATGTGAATATGTAGCAGGTAAATATGCAGCAGGTAAATATGCAGGTGAATATGTAGCAGATAAATATGCAGGTGAATATGTAGCAGGTAATATGCAGGTGAATATGTAGCAGGTAAATATGCAGGTGAATATGTAGCAGGTAAGTATGAAGGTGAATATGTAGCAGGTGAATATGTAGCAGGTAAATATGCAGGAGAATATGTAGGAGGTAAATATGTAGATGAATATGTAGCAGGTAAATATGCAGCTAAATATGTAGCAGATAAATATGCAGGTGAATATGTAGCAGGTAAATATGCAGGTGAATATGTAGCAGGTAAATATACAGGTGAATATGTAGTTTTCAATATTTTCAGCACCGGGTATTAGATGAAGATATGGAGTAACAACTATGAACAACAACAACAACAACAACACCTCTATACAAGGTAGACGTGTGCCGGGTGAAAGTGTTTCAGACATGGTTGTATTGTTTGGTCAGATAACGTTCTTAATATTAGCATTACATTGTTAATAGTTACAATTTCAATGAACTGCTGGTAATGACGATATGGTCCAGTGAGAGCCTGTCCTAACGAATGTGACTGAATGATCGTCTAAAATAGTCTAAATGATGGTGTCCCTGCGGACTAGAGGGTTAGTAATTGGTGAAGCTATCATTCATGGCCTCTGGAAGAAGTCTTTTGATTTGTTTAATTGTCTAATGAGCCCGAGGTACTATTGTTGTCAATAGAGTATGGTAATTAATAACATTTAATCCTGATTACTAAATGTTGTTTTAAAAATGATTTGTATTATTAGTATGTAAAATGCATTGTCTTTTTTTAAAATAGAAATAAACAAAGTAGATTCACTAGCAGTAGATTGTAGAACATTACATATATCTTTATTTTTTCAGAGTGTTAACAATTATATTTGAAAAGAAATTGAAGAACATTAAATATATCATTTAGTAATATAGGCCTACATTTTGAATAACTTTATTTTTAATGGAGATCTAAACATGATAGACGGACGGACAAAAGGACAAAACAGACAGGGAGCGGCTACAAATTGAAAACTAAAAAGAGATTTCTGTGTTTAAAATAACAAAAGGTTGCAGTATTTTTTAAAAAGCGCTGATACATCTCTAATTGTTTTTTTCAAATATTTGATACTTGGTTTGGGAGATTAAACGAATAGGCCCAGCGATAACAAAAATTAATTACAGGAAGCAGAAACCAATGACACATGAACATACAGACTTAAAAAAGGAAGTAAGATTAATGTCAGGCCATGGTACATTGCAGGTGTACTAAAATAATTGGTTCCTACGTGTTTTGGTTTCATTCGTTTTCTTGCAATTAAAAAAAATTGCATCAAAAACAAAGTAAAGCAAAAAGTAACAAGGTTACAAAGACAGTTTGTGTGGAAACACAAATTTAAAATCGGCCTCCGAAGTGGTCCACTCAGGCAGGCTTCAATATTTTCTGAAAGAACATCCAAATGAAATTATATCAAAGACAAATGAGAGATAAGAATGGAGAAAGAAGGTTGAGAGATCTTGTGTAGTGCCCCAACGGTGCAGCAGATCAAAGGATAGGTGCAAGTGAATGCAAAGTTAGATGTGAATCTGGCCTAACTAGTTCCCCTTTCAGACCTTGTGGTCTATAGGGCAGATGATGTAAAGTTCATCTGTTTTTGTGGCCTACGGTTAACGAGGGTGTCATGTAGCCAGCACATAACTGATTTTAAAAATTAGATTTTTCGCTTTCAGGGGAAAAAAAAGTTGCCGTTGCATCAGAACTTTGAATGTTCTAAAATATTATATGTCGAATTTTCAATATCTTTTCTAGTTTACGAGATCTAAACGGGACGGACGGACAGACGTTTCGCACAAAACTAATAGCGTCTTTTCCCCTTTCGGGGGCCGCTAAAAATTCAAATAACAAGTTCATTTTTTTTTTCAGAAATCTGATTGTCTACTTCTATTTAGATACAATATTTGTCTTTTTTTTATTTAGACTATTTAAATGGAGTCTCACACATGGATTTCAATTTAGGCTTCAGTCCTGTTTGAAAGACTGTAATTAAATTGCACTTCATTAATGCTAGGGTAATGATACAAGAAAACTTAATACAATTGTACATTGTTTTGTGTTGTTGTTTTTTTTTAATATGTTTAATTATGCTAATTGTGTTTTTACTTGTCTGTGTCTGTGTAGGTCTTATTCCTTTAAGCTTCTACAACTAAGCCTCTTGTAGACATGTCGCTGTTTCCACGATGACATTCAAGTCTAGTGAGTGCAGTGTCATCTCTCTTCCTCCTCTTCTTCTGTCCAGCACCACATAGCACGTAACTCATTGCGTTGTTATGTAACAACGTGGTTAGCCAGTAAAGTTGTTTCATTGCAGTGTCCCCGCCATACATCATCGGTTCGCTAAGTACTTCCAGGTGTCCGCGTTCAGAAAATGGGTTAATGTTGAGGTTCTAGCAAATGGCCTACAAATTAGGTTAGCCAACATTCGATTTCAAATTCTTTTCCTTTCAGTAACAAAAAAAAATGATTCTTGTCTTGTCTAACTATTTCATCCTTCACCATAACATGTTCCTAAGTCTTCTGAACTATTTTATCCTTCACCATAACATGTTCCTAAGTCTTCTGAAACGTTGAGACACCTTACATAATCCTTTTATAGCTTCTTCCACTGCTAGGATTGTCCTCTCTAGTTCTGCTGTTAGCGTCAAGGATTCGCAAGAATACAAGATACTGGTCATGACTAAACAGCGCACCAGTCTGAGTTTAGTGCCTATGTCTTTCCAGATTGTTTTCAGCTTTGCAAGTACTGCTGTGGACTGCGCAATTCTGGCCAGTAGTTCAGGTTTGCTTTCTTCGTCTGAAACTATGTTTTGAGATATTGGAAAGCGTGGTCGAGATGCTAAGTGCGCTTGAACTTAGCTTGCCTTGGATACCTATGAAGGGGGCTGGAGGTTCGACACCCAACTCGGGCAGAGTTGTGTTTACTGAGTGCCTAAAGGCAGCAAGGAAAAACCTTCTCCCAGATACCCCCTCCCCCACCGGTCCACAACTGAGATTGGACCAAAGCGCTCTGAAGAATGAAAGTAGTGCTATATAAAAGCTATGGGTACATTATATTTTATTTATTTATTTAGTTTAGCCATTAGTGTCTTCTAAAGCGATTTCAGTACACGTTTGTGACCGAGTGAATAAGCTTAGTTCATAAGTTGTCACCCTTAATGGTTGCACAGCAATATGTATTGGCAATGACTTGTACACCGCCATAGATGCGAAGATCAAAGTACTGAGGAAAACAGAAATGGAACAGGACATTAAAGAGAGAGAGAGAAAGAAAGAACGAATAGAGAGAGATAGATATAGCAAGAGAGAGATAATTGAGAAAGAATGCAGGCCGGCCTTTAAAAAACAAATCACTTTATTTAAACTATTTAATTAGATGTTTACATGTTTGTGATGGAGTCGCATTGAATTCAATTATCAATCATTACAAGATTGTCTCAATCACTTCTACCTGTAACACAAGATTGTCTTAATCACTTCTACCTGTAACACAAGATTGACATTCAACTCTCTAACCAGAATCATTGACCTCTCACAATAAAATAATTATAATAACCAACAAACGCGGGCTTTAGAAAAAAAAAAAATTTCTTAAATGAATGATGATTCTTATTGCATTACATGGCAAATCCATACATTCAATAAATTATGATACATTCTCTAGAACAAATAGACAACATTATACTCATGTCACAAAAATACGTCAATGGTTTTACAAGAAAGACTTTTGATTCACATCAAAGTAACTCATCTTGACATTTTGTTCCGTGTAATACTGCCAATATATATTTTCATAGTAACAATTTGAATATTTAATACAAACGCTCGATACCTGTTTTTTATTCTTTGTTTTGTTTTTGAAGAACCGAGAAGTCACAGACACACATGTGAAGTGCCTCAGATTAAGCACGCTTCCAGTTCAAAACAAGATAAATCATATTTACACGCACACAAACAGACAGCGTAAATCAAGTGAGATAAGTATAACACCGTGTAGTGCGCACTTTAAGACATTACATAGTGTTGTAGATAGAGAGTAGGCCAAGCCATAGAGAGTAGGCCAAGCCATGGAGAATGGGCCAAGCCATAGAGAGTAGGTCAAGCCATAGAGAGTGGGTCAAGCCTTAGAGAGTAGGCCAAGCCATGGAGAGTAGGCCAAGCCATAGAGAGTAAGGGCAAAGAGAGTAGACAAAGCCATAGAAGGTGGGTCAAGCCAAAAAGAGTAAGCCGGAGCAAAGAGAGTAGGCCAAAGGATAGAGAGTAGGTCAGGTCAAAGAGAGTAGGCCAAGACTTTCTTATTATACTGTCATTCGAGAAATTCTCGTTGCATTGAACAAGTGAGCTAATCCCACCTTCTTGATATGGCCTCGCTTTATTTTATACTTTCAAGATTCGTTGCTATGGTGGAGAGTTATGTGTAGCAATCTATTTGTGTATTTCTGGTGTACAGAATATAGGATGGGTTAATAAGTTATGTATTTTATAATGTATTCCATCATTGGTGTGCACTCTTTAGCATTGTTATGTGAATTTGTTCTACTCTTTTGCTGGTAGCCAAAGCCATTTTTATTATGTATCTTTCGACAGTGACCTTGACATAGTTTGGTTTATTTCTTTCAATAATCTTCTTTGGACTTGATTGCGTCTCTCTTAAGGTTACTTTTTATTGACCTTCCTTTCATTACTCGTATCGCTTTTTTTTTTCTTTTTTCCTATATTCCATTATTGCTTAGGTCAACCAGATCTTTAAAATCGAAAACTGAACAAAGAGGAGATTACTGTGTTTTAACTGTCTCGTGATAATCTCCGATAGTTGTCTCCCTTCAAGCTCAATTAGAAAATTATAAAAAACGTTATTGTATATATATATATATATATATATATATATATATATATATATATATATATATATATATTATATATATATTATATATATATATATATATCATTGTTTTACAAATGGGTCGAATATTGCACTTGCGTGACGTCATCGCCGTCTATGATGTGAGTTTTGTTCATGACGTCAGCAGGGTCAGAGTTCACGGTGAACGTATAAGTCACTGCCTCCGCTTCTGCTTCGTAGACGTCCATCTTTGTGGAGGAGACCTTGGCCGTGCACTGGCGGAAGATGCGGAAGACGAGCAGAGGGTCGGTCTCTTTCGTCACGTAGCGCGACGTGCACATGGACACAACGAGTCCGACGAAGAAGGTGACCAGGACGCCGATGACGCCGTACCACACATAAGAGATGTCGTACATGAAAAACGTGAAGCCGTAAGGGTCTGAGCCTGGGTCGACCTCTCCCGTGACGACGTCCACCGTGCTGGGCAGCTCCGAGGTCATGGAGTCGTTTTCCACACTGAACAACGTGGTATTGAGGAAGCACATGTCCGAGGGAGGGCCGGGGAGGGGTCTGATCTTCCGTCCGTGCAGGTGCATCCCTATGACAAGCCACAGGTTGACAGCGATGGAAGCCGCCCCGCCGACAAGCGCACCAAACTTGTTGGCTTTAAGAGAGACGGCGCCCAGCAGAAAAGCTCCCGTCACTGGACTTCCGAACGCTCCAACGATGGTGATAATCTTCTGGGCGACTGTACCTTCGATCCCGATGGCCACAAATCCAAGTCCAATGACCACGAGCCCGTAAAATAAAATGAAGACTTTATTGATGAAGAACCGACACAGTTCTGAGTATCTGGCTAAAGGTTTCTTGAGGATCTCGTCCAGGGTGTTGCTGGCCATTGAGTTGATACCTGGAGAAAAAAAAGAAACAAATAGTGAACTGTCTTACAGAAGCGTGAATAGGGATGTGCTGAAGGGCAGTCCGTGAACAATTGAGCTCTGGACATGTTTAGAGGTAATTAGAAGATGATGGTCCAAATTTTATGTTAACACTTTGAATGCTATAAAAACAATATATTGAAGTGAGAAAACAAAAGCTCACAAACCTTTCTTTCTATCTATCTATCTATCTATCTATCTATCTATCTATCTATCTATCTATCTATCTATCTATCTATCTATCTATCTATCTCTCTATCTCTCTCTCTCTCTCTCTCTCTATCTCTCTCTCTCTCTCTCTCTCTATATATATATATATATATATATATATATATATATTCCTCTGTGTATCTACCACTCTCTCTCTCTCTCTCTCTCTATATATATATATATATATATATATATATATATATATGTATATATATTCCTCTGTGTATCTACCACTCTCTCTCTCTCTCTCTCTCATTCTATCTTTTGTAATCTCTCTCTCTCTCCGTAAATATGCCTGTTTAAATTATATCAGTATTACACATATTTTAAATTACATAACGTTACCAATATAGTGTTTAGCGACCTAATTTATTGTAATTAGAAAGAAAATAATACGAAAAACATGTCGTCATGGAAATTAAACGTTTTCAACAATTCCAAAAATATGCCACACTAAAATTTTTTTTAAATTAAGATTGAATTGTCGATATTAATTGAAACCTAATCTAACACTGACCTGAAGACACGGTACACAGGGCACTGCTGAACAGTGCTGCCATGTAGAGTCCCGGTATCCCGGGATGATCTTTCATTGCAACCAATGCGAAGAACGGCGGGGTTTGGTTTCTGTTTTTGATCAAACCTGCCTAGTTGGAAGAAACGAAACAAATACTTTAAAAAGTTGAAAATAAACCTGGCTAGTTGGATGAAACGAAACAAATACTTTAAAAAGTTAAAAATAAATCTGGCTAGTTGGATGAAACGAAACAAATATTTTAAAAAGTTGAAAATAAACCTGGCTAGTTGGATGAAACGAAACAAATAGTTTAAAAAGTTAAAAATAAACCTGCCTAGTGGAAGGAAAGGGCTGTGTTGGCTGAATGGTTAAAAGCTTGATCTCAAAACCGAGATGTCTCGAATTGAATCCCAATGAAGACTGAGATTTTGAATTTTTAAAAACCATTCTGGCATAGGTTGGGGAATTAAACGTGGTAGTCACGTGACACAGTCGGACATAGAAACGAATGAACTTTACATTATCTATCCCGTTGGGCAAAGTCTCAATAGGTAACCTACCTTAGTTGAAAGAAAGAAAAAATAAAGAGATAAACCGTTTTAAAAAAAAGAGTTGGGTACTCAAAGAAAAAAATATTCATCTCCTTCAGAAATACAGGCGAAAGAAATAGACAAATGCACTGGTGTATTATGTGTGCATAACAGAGACGAAGTCTAAGTCTAAGGAGATAGAAAGAACAAGAGTTTGAGGTGTGGAGAAACAGACAAATGATAACAAAATAAAAATAATGTCCATGAATGAAGACAAATGGGGAGAAAAAAAAAGACACTGCTAAATGAGAATATTTAACTCATCGACTCTTCTCAAAATTAAGACATATGTCACAGGTAAGGGATATTACTATCAAAGAAGAAAAATGAGTATTCAGTCAAAATAGTTATTTCTCTTGCATTAACTTACAAATGCTGTCATGTGACTTTTATTTATATTTTTTACATTGCTTATATCAACTCAATCTGTCTGGTTGAAAGTTTGAACATGTTTTTCTTCAAAATCTATAACAAAATATTATTTAATTAATTGTTGGTGATTAATTATTTTGTTTCATTTCCAAATAATGGGAATAAATGATAGAGGGAGATGTATATATATATATATATGTATATGTATATATGTATATGAGTGTGTGTCTCTGTGTGTGTCTCTGTGTGTGAGTGTGTCTCTGTGTGTGTATGTGTGAGTGTGTGTCTGTGTTTCTGTGTGTGTCTCTGTGTTTGTGAGTGTCTGTGTGTGTGTCTCTGTGTGTGTGTTTATTTAGTCCACTTTTTCTCTCACTTCCCATTCTCGGATCAAGTTGAAATTTGCATAATTATTCATTGTCGATAAAATATAAGAATCAATCCAAAAATTAACAAATTAGTTAATCATTTAGTAATAATTCATTAGTTTTGTTTACTATAGCAGAAAGGGAGCTAAACCTTGTAATTTTCAGATAAATGGTAGTAGCCTACTTATCGGTTATTTCCCATTAGTTAAGCTTTAATTTAAATATTTTATTTTTCAATTGTTTATTTATTTATTTATTTATTTTAATTATTAACATTTATAGCCAATAAATATCGCTTTAACATTTTACATCAGAATACGTCTCTTTATTTGATTTATCTTATCTTATTCCTAACCTAAAGAGAAATACTTTTAAAATTTAACTAGTCGACCGGCGGCGTAGTATACGCCGCTATTTTGCAGGGCCAGCTTAGTGGCAAACTATGCGACCGCAGTTGGCTCCGCACTTTCATAAGACCCGCGCTAATTCCAGGTGTATAAATTATTAAATTAAACATTTTTATAACTTATAACAGATTTCCCGCGGCATCCTGTCGATTTACCAGGAGCTCCTGGAAATCTCCTGAAATTGCAAAATATACGAAAAAGTCCTGGAAATATGTGGAAGTTATTAAATCATTTGAAAACTCATACAAATCTCCTGAAATATATAGACACAAATTGTCATTTTGGAATGTCATTCAATATGGAAAACGCCAATCTTACGCGCGATAAAAAAAAGGCATTATGCAATACCCGTAATTGTAGAATCTAGTGAAAGAAGGTTCTCGCGCCTCAAACTAATGAGGAAATACTTGAGATCAACAATTCTCGTAGATAGATTGAAACATTTGGTAATTCTTGCTACTGAGCGTGATCTATGAAGGAAACAGAATTCTTATGATATACTGTATGACTTCGCTACACGCGTAGTAAAGAATAAATAAAATACAAAGACAAATATATTTCGTAATACATACTCTTAATTTTACTTATTATCCGTATTCCAACCCAAACTGTGCCTGGCAAAATCCGTTTCGCATTGGGCCCAACAATGGTAAGTCCGGCCCTTCTATTTCGTGACGGGTGAATACAGAGTAGATTACTTGTTCTCTTTCCATGACTTCTTGGTCACAATGGTTAAGTCCGGCACTGCTATTTAGTGCCGGATGAATACTACTTGTTCTCCCTCCACCCCCTCTTTTTCTTCGCCTCTAAAATTACGTGGGGTAACTCTAGTCCGTCCAACTTGCAGAAATAAAAGAGTGATCTTTCCATTACTTGGTGTCCAAACTCTTGAGCCATGAAGAGAATTATATATATAGATTAAAGAATTCGAATGGCTTCTTCTTTAACCATTCGAAATAAAATTTTAATCGAGAATATTTTCTACAGTTTCCGCTTTGCGCTTTAAATTACATTTAGACCTAAATATTTTGTTCATGCCAGTGCTACAAAAGCTGTGGATGAAGTTTTATTTTAGACATGTCCTGCATACAACTTTTATTATTTATGTATTTGCTTATAAGAGCTATGAATGTAGAAAATAATACACTAGCGTTTATAATGGAAAGAACCGCACAAGTACTCATGGTACTTAATTATTTAGTGCTATACCAACAAGGAAAATTAATCCACACAGGTTTACAGATACGCTAAATAAGTTGGGTTTCGTCCCCATAGATAATTAAAAATAAAAATAAACTTCATAGAATCCTAAATACTGCTTGTAAAATCATTGGCAAAAAACAAACCCCATTTGGCCAGCCGTTTGAGACAAACATTCATAAAAAAAAGCTAAAAAGATTCTAGAAATAAAAAATCACCCTTTGGGTCAGGATTTTGTGATTTTACCATCACAAAAGAGATACAAGACACCAATAGCAAAGACAAACAGATAGAAAAACTCTTCACCTGGCAATCACATCATCACGCAGCGTCTACCTGATATAAACTTTTCGAATGTAAATTATGAGTGTGTCTTCAGTAAATGTATTTTGGTTTTCTATATATTATAATGTTTTGTTTGGTGTAATACACAAATTGTAAGACAACTTTGTTTTGTTTGGTGTAAGACACACATTGTAAGACAACTTTGTTTTGTTTGGTGTAAGACACACATTGTAAGACAACTTTGTTTTGTTTGGTGTAAGACACACATTGTAAGACAACTTTGTTTTGTTTGGTGTAAGACACACATTGTAAGACAACTTTGTTTTGTTTGGTGTAAGACACACATTGTAAGACAACTTTGTTTTGTTTAGGCACCATAAATAACTGTTTCAAGTATCAACTTGATCAGAGAATGCGGTAGGGAGAAATAGCGTTAACAATTATTTAAGGGGACTAAACCTAACAAATTTAGCCATATCTGTGAATACTGAAGGATTAGTTTCCCTTGTTGGTATCAAACAATTGACGAATTGGTTACTTTTTTTTTTATTGATTCATGTCTTGTTTACTTGTTTACGCTAATGAATAATTGTGCGAAGTTTCAACTTGATCCGAGAATGGGTGTGGGCGAAATAACGTGTACACACTTTTTACCATACAGACAGATAGATGTAGACTAACCCTAACCCGATCAGACTGACTAATTGACTTGATATAAGCATTGTAAAAAAGTTGCCCTTTTTTTTTAATGAAACACAATAGCATTCCGGTGAGAGAACAGTCACAACACACAGAGAAGTTTTTTGAATGACCATACACAGACAACCTGATTTTTTTTCGCGCTCCTGTTACACAAGTAGCGTTGATACAGTCTGACAGGAATGAAAGGAACAAACGAGTTTTTGTATCGTTCGTTTCTTGTCTTAATGGACAGAAGTCACCCACTTAAAACCACAAAACAAAAACGCGTGTTTAATGTGTTTTTACGCTACAACTCATCACGAGAAACACAAAACGAATGCAAATGTCAGTGGATGAAAATGCATCTATTCATCGCTGGCAGACAGTGACACTAGGAAGTGTCAGCCGCAGCGCCGCTCGCGTGAGGTCCTCCGCCCCTAGCCTGAATGGCCCGCAAATTATTTCCTTGTTCAGCGGAGCAGAAAGATCTGACTACACGTGTCTTGTTATTGATGTTGTTGTTTCAAAGCTAGCGGACAACGTCGGCGACGCAATAAACTACAGGGCCGCCACTCAGTGACAACGAGCGCCTTCTCAAAGCCCCGCGCCTATAAGGGCATCTTGGAACTTCTCGCTGATATATAGTGAAGTACGAAAACTATATTGCTCATGCGTTAAGGGCCCCCAAACTACTTTTTATTTCCCGAAGTCAAACACCCCCTTCCCCCCCCCCCCCCCATTTTTTAACCTAACGCCGTTTCGAATGTAACTTTTCCGAATGCGCGACTGTTTCAAGACAAGGTATAAATAGCCAGAAACTAGCCTCTAAGTCTCAGCAATTCTCTTTTGACTTTCGTCGTAGGGGTTCTGTGACAGTTTGCGTGACTTAACCCCCCCCCCACATACACACACACACTTTTCCCGGTCAGCAGCTGTTCTTAGCTGGACAATAAGAGAGAGGCTGACCCATTCATTTATGTTGTACAGTAATGTCCAGCCATCTTTACTTTGGACGACGCATTTTTCGTGTTCCCTCCACTATATAATAGGACCGAACCAGCTCAGCTCTAGGACCGAACCAGCTCAGCTCTAGGACCGAACCAGCTCAGCTCTCGTCTCGTCACTGTATTGAGGAGGTACCGGCCAGCCACACAGAGTTGACTTGTACACGTACAAACACATTGGCCTTCTTTTCCTGATAGAATCAGAGCACATCGATAATCGTTCTTTACTGTTTACAACAGTGTGATAGAGTACCTTGTGGTGTGACAGAATACTTGGCTGTGTGATAGAGTACCTTGTGGTGTGACAGAGTACTTGGCTGTGTGATAGAGTGAGTACTTGGCAGTTTAATAGAGATAAAGAACTTGACAACCAAACTGAGCGTCTTCATTTCCAGCCTTGGTAGAGGATTATGAGGAATCCACAGTTCTAATGGACACCAAGCAATGGTTTGTGAAAGTAAAACCGTTTAGATGTGCTGACAGACTGATAACAATCTTGTATGTCAAACTGGTATGACACTCTAATATAAAAGCCTCATATGACATCCTGTTTAAGTTATCACCTCATATCCAAACAGACAGTTCTATTTTTTGTCTCCAGATAACTGTCGCAATAGCAGTGACATACCTAAAAGGAAAAGTTTTAAATCCATAAAACCTCATCCAATCCAACTTTTAAAAAGTCCTCAAACCACCAGATTTTGAACTCTAGTAACCAAATATT
This sequence comes from Biomphalaria glabrata, assembly GCF_947242115.1. Classification (NCBI taxonomy): domain Eukaryota; kingdom Metazoa; phylum Mollusca; class Gastropoda; family Planorbidae; genus Biomphalaria; species Biomphalaria glabrata. The sequence goes on from NC_074711.1 coordinate 54,854,005, forward strand.
TGTCCTCTAAGTCACGAATTAATTACGACTTTTGATCCTCATCTTGTGGCTAGTATAATAGCAGAAAAAAATGATTCCAGAAGTTATGTTCTATTCTGATGCGTACTTTCTTGAATAGAAACCTCATAGGGCGTGCTAAATTCTATCGGCAATGAACATGCAAGATAGCATGAGATAAATGAGAATAATGTTAGGACTAAGACTTAAAATGGTCTCTCTTTTACGGCTCTAGTTTAGGCAACAGTTCTGACGCTAGGGATGGGAGAGACAGTGTGGGGAATTCCAGGTTATTGGGTGAAAAATCCGCATTGATGATAAAATGGATGCCATCAACCATATGGGGGCAAAAAACTGTCTAAGACAGTGACTGTCAGTAAGGGCTGACTGTGACTAGGTTTGACTGTTGGTAAGGTTTGACTGTTGGTAAGGTTTGACTGTTGGTAAGGTTTGACTGTTGGTAAGGTTTGACTGTTGGTAAGGTTTGACTGTTGGTAAGGTTTGACTGTTGGTAAGGTTTGACTGTTGGTAAGGTTTGATTAAAAAGCTAGTCGGTGTGACACTAAGTTTTCTTTTGGGCCAATACGTACGAGTTTGTTGTAGTGTTTTTTTTATCATGATTTTAGCCCTATGCTCATTGACTCTATATGACTGTGACACGTGACACAGGTACTGCGTGGATATTCTAGGCTTCAGTCTAGAGACACAGATACTGCGTGGATATTCTAGGCTTCAATCTAGAGACACAGGTACTGCGTGGTTATTCTAGACTTAAATCTAGAGACACAGATACTGGTTGGTTATTCTAGACTTCAATCTAGAGACACAGATACTGCGTGGTTATTCTAGACTTCAATCTAGAGACACAGATACTGGTTGGTTATTCTAGACTTCAATCTAGAGACACAGATACTGCGTGGTTATTCTAGACTTGAATCTAGAGACACAGATACTGCGTGGTTATTCTAGACTTGAATCTAGAGACACAGGTACTGCGTGGTTATTCTAGGCTTCAATCTAGAGACACAGGTACTGCGTGGTTATTCTAGACTTGAATCTAGAGACACAGATACTGCGTGGATATTCTAGACTTGAATCTAGAGACACAGATACTGCGTGGTTATTCTAGACTTGAATCTAGAGACACAGATACTGCGTGGTTATTCTAGACTTGAATCTAGAGACACAGATACTGCGTGGTTATTCTAGACTTCAATCTAGAGACACAGATACTGCGTGGTTATTCTAGACTTGAATCTAGAGACACAGATACTGCGTGGTTATTCTAGACTTGAATCTAGAGACACAGATACTGCGTGGTTATTCTAGACTTCAATCTAGAGACACAGATACTGCGTGGTTATTCTAGACTTCAATCTAGAGACACAGATACTGCGTGGTTATTCTAGACTTCAATCTAGAGACACAGATACTGCGTGGTTATTCTAGACTTCAATCTAGAGACACAGATACTTGGTGGTTATTCTAGACTTGAATCTAGAGACACAGATACTGCGTGGTTATTCTAGACTTCAATCTAGAGACACAGATACTGCGTGGTTATTCTAGACTTCAATCTAGAGACACAGATACTTGGTGGTTATTCTAGACTTCAATCTAGAGACACAGATACAGCGTGGTTATTCTAGACTTCAATCTAGAGACACAGATACTTGGTGGTTATTCTAGACTTCAATCTAGAGACACAGATACTGCGTGGTTATTCTAGACTTCAATCTAGGGCACAGATACTGCGTGGTTATTCTACACTTCAATCTAGAGACACAGATACTTGGTGGTTATTCTAGACTTCAATCTAGAGACACAGATACTGCGTGGTTATTCTAGACTTCAATCTAGGGCACAGATACTGCGTGGTTATTCTACACTTCAATCTAGAGACACAGATACTTGGTGGTTATTCTAGACTTCAATCTAGAGACACAGATACTGCGTGGTTATTCTAGACTTCAATCTAGAGACACAGATACTGCTTGGTTATTCTAGACTTCAATCTAGAGACACAGATACTTGGTGGTTATTCTAGACTTGAATCTAGAGACACAGATACTTGGTGGTTATTCTAGACTTCAATCTAGAGACACAGATACTGCGTGGTTATTCTAGACTTCAATCTAGAGACACAGATACTGCGTGGTTATTCTAGACTTCAATCTAGAGACACAGATACTTGGTGGTTATTCTAGACTTCAATCTAGAGACACAGATACTGCGTGGTTATTCTAGACTTCAATCTAGTGACACAGTATCCAAGTGTATACCTTGTTGATGTCTAAGAGCTGAGCCGAAGGCTTTTCGAGCTCTAAGTTTGAAAAAAAACCTGTTTGGACGCCAAACAGTAAAAAAAAAACAAACCTGTGTGAACAGACAGTTCTGTTTGGGAGAGACCCTAGACAATGCCTATGTAAGGCATTGCTGTTGACCGATGCGTTTGACCCCCGACACGTGGGCTAGATACATGGCCGAAGGCCGAGAATGCACCGGGATCTTCTGCCATTTTCCTTCAATGTACCAAGCTAACTGTGCGGGACCCGCCATTTATGTAACGGTCCCTTTGAGGAACCGCGCATGGATTGGTGACATGTTTGTGGGGACTTTATTACAACCCCGCCCGTGCAATGGGTGGACTCTCGTCTACCCGTGGGCATCCCCACGGGAGTCCTGTGTTGTTACCCATTTAGCCTAACCACTTCCTCAAATGGCCGTTTCCACGCGGGCTCCACGATGAGGCAGGGCAACGTGCCCGCGCCTAGTGTATACCAGAGATTCGTGAAGTACTAACCAATCAACGTTAAGACACAGACTAAGTCCTTTGAACGAAGTAATCCACAGAGATTGTGTTGAAATAAAAGACCCCATATTTTCACTTTGAGCTTTACTTGTACTCTGTTCTCTGAATAAACCTGGAAATATCTTAATTTTGGTAATTGCGAAGACTGAGTTTATTTTTAGCACACTGTGTCATTTCTGGGCTAAATTTGAATCTACTGGAAATTTTCAGTATATTCTGGAAAATATTATGTTGTAACTGGTGTAACTTTTATCACGTGACATTCATCATCATCATCAAACTTCATTAGAGTGAGGGCTTGAGAGGCTCAAATCCTCTCTTGCAAAAGTCCTGGACAGAAACCCTGCTGTCTTGCGTAGTGCATAAATGTCGCCATACAGGTCGAGAATTTTGGGTTTCCCAGACCTGTCGAGACGGAGATAGCAAGTCTGGGGCAGTAAAACAGAATATGAGACACGGTTTCCTCTTCTTCCCCGCAGCGGGGGCACCGTGAATCAAAATTTGGCCATAGCCGCGAGAAATATGAGCCAACAGGACAGTGGCCTGTCCTGCACTGTGCTATAATTGCTTGATCAGGCCTGGACAGCCTCCACCACGGGGAAGTGCGGTCATGGGGCCTCATGCGCTCCCAGACTCCACGGGCTTTTTCGGACTTGTCCCAGAACTGTAACCACTTTTCCATTTCTGTTTTTTTGTATTATAGCCAGGGCTTGATGAAAGCTTACAGCCTGTTCAGTGGGTGGAATTTGCCCTCCCTGGTGGGCCAAAGAGTCTGCAATTGTGTTGCCAGTCACACATATGTGACTCGGTACCCACTGCATTATTACAGGGGTGCCATAGCGTTGTTTAATGTTATGTGAAGCCAGTGTTGATATTGGAGGCTATGGTCCGGGGCTTTGCAAAGCCTGTAGTACAGATTTTGAGTCAGTGACCACAACAATCTGTGTTGCCCTCAAATGTCCCTCGCCGAGTTGAGAGTCAATGACTTTTAAGGCTTCACAGACTGCCATGGTCTCCGCATCAAAACTGCAAACACTACCCCATGGTCCAAAGATTTTGACTGTGTAAGAGCCAAGAAAGTCGATGTAGGCTCCATAGCCTGCTCTTCCAGAATCTATTGATGCCGACCCATCAGTGTATGCAAAAATGGCACTGGGCTTGAAGGTATTAATGGTCTCCAGAGTTAGGATTTGAAGGTCGTTAGATGAACGGCTTTGCTTAGTGGCATTGGGGTCTACTAATTTCAAGCGTATGTCTGGAGTCGTTGGGCGACACCAAGGGGGAAGGGGATGAAAGCGTTGAATGTTTTGTCGGTTGGTGGAGAGGCCAGCTTCAACAGATAGTCTAGTGGCATGATGTATAAAAGACTGCATCTGGATACGTCTTCTGCATCTCCAACCATCCACTAGTTTGCTAGCTGGGAAGTATTCATCCAGCCTTTTATACCGCTCATTGCAGGTCAGTACTGACCTTTCCCTCCTAAGGTTTAGTGGACCTATATTAGCCATTATTTCAGCCGCATTTACTGGACTTGTCCTAAAGGTTCCTCAGACAAATCTTAGTGCTTGGGACTGTATTTTATCAAGTTATTCAAGAGCAGTCCTAGAGCCATAAATTTGCACAGGTAAGCTGTAGTCTATCTGTGATCGGACTGCTCCTAAATACAGGGATCGGAGCATGTCTGCTCGGGTTCCCCACTTCGTGGATGCCAGCTTCCGCACAATGCAAAGTTTCCCTGAGGCCTTTCTTACAACATCCTGGATGTGCTCACACATTTTTAGTTTGCGATCTAAAGTTACACCAAGGTATTTGGGTAGCTTTTCCATGCTGAGAGCCACTCCGTTGAGGGAGAGCTGGAAAGGTTGCCCGAGAATGCCAGTCCCGAGCGTGAACAGAGAATAGACCGTCTTGGAGGTGTTTATTTCTAGCCTCCATTTTTGTGTGTATGAGCAGAGCGTATGGAGATCTTCTTGTAACACTTTTGTATAGAGGTTGCGCTCCTTCCGGATTTCCAAAGGACAATATCATCAGCATATAGCAGCTTTTGGCATTTTAGCTGAGCCGGTAGGTCATTTATGAAGGCCGTGAAAAGGGCGCATGACAGGACGGAGCCCTGGGGGAGGCCGTGCTCTAGGGTCATTTCCCATGAGACTTCTCCGTACATCCTTGTTCTTATTGTACGCTCTTGTAGGAAGTCTCTAATCCAGTAATATATCCGTCCCCGCACCCCCACGGCTCTTATCTTATGAAGCAAACCAGCCGCCATACTTTATCATATGCTTGTTTTAAGTAAATGAAGACTGCGTATGTGCTTTCGGTTCTTTGGAATCCATCTGCTACGCTCTGCACAAAGATGTTGACTTGGACATTCCAGCCCTGAAACCAGCCTGTTCTGGAGCTATAAGACGGGCACTCTCAAGGTACCAAACCAGACGCTCATTTACCATTTTTTCAGCCATCTTTCCCACACAAGATGTGAGTGAGATGGGCCTGTAGCCCTCAGCATGGAAGCATCTTTTCCCTTTTTTGGTATAGGAATAATGGTGGCACGTTTCCAGGCCCTGGCATTTCGGGGGTGATACCATCCGGCCCGGGAGCCTTTTTAAGCTGGCATTTCCTTATGGCAGCATTAAGCTCGCCTATCGAGAAGGGGGAGTTCATCGTTCCCTCTGCACTTTCGGTCTGTGGTTCCTTTCGGTCTTTTGTTTCATCAGCTTTGCGAGCTTTATCAATGGCTTTGGACATTGGGGACTTCTTGGCAGCTTTGTTGATCTTAGCAAAATATTTGTTCAACAAGGTGGCAATTTTCTTCTTTGATGAAATGGTTACCCCACTGGGTGAAGATAATGGGGTTGCTGTTTTCGTACGCCCAGCATTTTCGAGATTTCTCAGAAGACTCCAATCCTTAGAGCTATCCCTTAGGTTTAACCTTGCACAGGTGTTGGTCCAACGTTCTCGTTTTTCCCTGTTTACAGACGTTTTGACTAGTAGGCTGAGTCTGTTGTATTTCTGCCTGAGTGTTGGATTGTTTGGGTTCTTTTGGACCTTTTTGTATGCCCTTCTCCGAGCCATAATAAGTTTGTTGATTTCAGCAGTACAAAAGTTTTTGAATTTTTTACAAGGGTAAGTTCGAGGAATAAACTTTTTAGCCATGCCCAGGATAGCTGTTGTTATTTGACGGTACAGAAGGTCGACAGAGCTAGACTCTACATGGATTTTTTCAAGGGCATTGTCGACAGCTGTCTCGTATCCTTTCCAATTAGCCTTACTATAGCACCACTTTCGTGGTTCTTTAGTGGTCTTGGTGTTCATTTTAGAAAGAGTGGCAGTCAGTAATATTGGAAGGTGGTCACTACCGATATCGCCTAGTACTTGATAAGTTATGACAGATTCCAAGTTAGCAGAGACTAAAGAAAGATAGTTAACCATTGCTAGCATGCAGAAGAGTAGGAGGAGAGTGTTTATTTTGCAAAAGAAAAAGGTTAGTAGAATTGCACAGGTCATGAACTTTTTTACCAGACTGATCAGTGTCATCATAGCCCCAGGAAGGTGAATGGGCATTTAGATCTCCAGCTATGATAGTGTCTACAGTTATTGTCTCTCTGACATCTAAAGCCAGTTCTTGTTTTGGTGGATTATAAACATTGATGCACTTGAAGCGTCTATTATTTTTCCAAATTTCTAATACCAAAGTGTCTGTCCTCCCCTGACTCAAGTCTGTGGACACTTTCTTGGCGACCAGAGCATTAGCCACCAATGTAACCAGGCCTCGGCAATCCCCACAGGAGCAGCGGAAAACAGAGTACCCGGGTATTGAGACACTTCTTTTTTCACCTATCAGACATTCTTGTAGTAAGGCAACATCCACACACTCTTAGTGGAGCAGGTTAGTTATTTCAAGTATCTTTGGAATAATAAGTCCTCGGACGTTACATTGAAGGACTTTGAAAGTTTTAGCATCAGATTTGGGGATCATGTTGTTTTATCTTTCCACCTAAATTAGTGTGGGGGATACTTACTTTCCCAGTATGAGGTGTTGGTGTTGGGTTAATTTTTTCTGAGACTTTTGGTTTTTTAATTGTAGTGTTTGTTTGGGGGAAAAGGTATGTTATCAGGGTTTGTGTGTTGGGAAGAACGGTAGATCTTTTTTCACAACGTGGCCCGTTCTTCCTATGTACCAAACGTTGCGAGGCGATTAGTAGCACATTTTTCGATGCCAGGCCTAATGCCCTTTACCTGGCCAGCGGAGCCTGTTAGGGTCTGCTCAGACCCGCTTTTCTTTGTAATTTTACTCGACATTGGTATGGGTTCCTCCAGGGGGAGGAGATTTGGGTTGCCTCTTAGAGCGAGCAGTGAAAAACAGTCCAGACATGAACATTGAACTATGTATGAATCGATCGAAAGATCAGTTAATTCAACCACTCGCTCGTATGGGCAGGGTTTAATCCACGAAAGTGACATTAACAGTCTCTAACTTTTTTAATTCCCAACAGACTGTAAATTGATATTTCGATCCCATTTCGCTACCGATTTGTTTTCCTAACGCCAAGACTTCCAGACTTTTGGGATTTTTTAATCTTAACTCAGTCGTGCTAGTGGGACTCAGCATTGTCTTTGTCAAATTGGAGTGAAAACTATTTTCAATAGAATTTTTAGCGGCCCCCGTAAGGGGAAAAAGCCGCTATTAGGTTTGTGCAAAATGTCCGTCTGTCCGTCTGTCCGTCTGTCCGTCTGTCCGTCTGTCCGTCTGTCCGTCTGTCACACTCAGATCTCGAAAACTAGAAGAGATATGAAAAATATTATTTCATCATTAAATCCGGCTTGAAAAGTTTAGGTGCAACGGCTACTTTTGGTTTTCTAAAAGCAAACCGTTTAATTTATAAAATTAATTATGCAAGCGATTTTTTCATAAAAATACACCAATTCTAAAACAATTACGTAAATGTAAGGGAGGCAATGTTACAATATGCTAACAAAGATGGACAATTTTTGTGTATTTTCAGTATCACTAAGTCAAATATATTTTTAAAATGTACAGGAAATGTTTACAACAAATACAAATAATAGTTAAAGACGTTTTTTCTGGTCAACTAGCTGCTAAAATTAAAAGAAAACATTTCTGTTTGTTTATAAAGGCTAATAATGCACTTTGTATGTAAATATCACGCACATTTTTTTAAATGGACTTTTTATGCAGCGATTTTCGTGCAGTAGCGTAACGTCGCAACATGATCAGGTGCTAAACCAATTCCTTAAACTTTTTAAAAAAAAACCGGTTTTTATTTATTTTTTGTTTAGTGCCCCCATCCGAATAAAAGAAGCTTATTTTTGTGCGTTTTGTCTGTTGGTCGGTCTGTCCGTCACGATTAGATTTAAAAAACTAGAACTCTAAAAGCTATTGAAAATCTGATTTACCCTTTAATGTTCCTGCCATAACATCTCAATAGTTTTAAGTATCTAAAATTGATTGTTCCGGATTTTTTTGTGCAAAACTAATCAACGCCAACAAATGTTTGTTTGCTCTTCTAACTTATATTACATTCAATTTCCATGCTTAAACGTTGCAAAAACACATTATCAATAATATGTTGTTCCGTTTTTTATGTAAATAGCATATTAATGCTAAATCATAATTTCTATACTGACTTATATTTCATTAATTGTAAAAATGTTCCGGATATTGTTTTATAAAACATGAATTATGCCTAATGATTGTTTGAAATCGCATAAGGCTTTTAAAAAAAGTAATTTACTAGAATTGATTACTGAAAATTACTTTTTAGACATTTAATTTTCTTGTAAAACATAACATAGAAGTTTTGTAATCGATAAAGAAAGTTCCGGATTTTGTTTCTTACAAATCGTCGCCAGAAAATTCCGAATTTATTTAAAAATCTACTAACGCCAAATAATCGTTTGAACTCCCTCTTCTAATTAATAAACAAATAATCTTCTCATTTACGAAATAATGTTTATACGGATTTTTATGAAAAATATTTTAACTCACTACTCTCTTACAGTACATTTAACTTTCTACCTAAAACATTAAAAAATCTAATTATCGTTAATATTATGTTCCGATTTTTAAGGAAAACAGAATCCAAACACCAAAGTAAGGTATGAAAATCTCTCCACGTGGCTGTAGTACATCTAATTTTTATACGAGACCATCCAAAAAATTTAATTAACGGTATTACATTTATCTGAAATTCTCTTTTTCTTTTACTATTTATACAAACATCCGGAACAATCTATTATATAAACTTTTCAATTGTGTTCATACCTAAAAATTATTGCGATGTTTTGAAACGTAAAATAAAGGTTAATCAATTTTTAATAACTTTTAGTTGTTTTTTTTTTATATCAAGATAACGGACAGACCGACTGACAGACAAAACGCAAAAACAATGTGGCTTTGATCCTTTTTAAATAATATTTATTAGAACTCAGTGCACCAATGTCTATGAACCCTCGTTAAATATCTCGTGTAAATAAAGACATTTTTTTTATGGTACCGGTACTAGCCTATTGTGAGGTAATGGAATTTTTTTTTCTTTGACGTCATATGAAAGGACTCTTTAAATGTAATGTTAAAAGAACGCACTCGGTGCACCAATGTCTATTAACCCTCGAAAAAATTGCTTGTATTAATGAAAACATATTTTAGTCTAACTAAGCCGTGTGACGTAGTGTTTTTTTTTCCTTTGACGTCACATGGAATGAATTCTTTAAATGAAATGCTAAAAGAACGCACTCGGTGCACCAATGTCTATGAACACTCGAGAAATGGCTCGTGTTGATAAAGGTGATTTTTAGTCTAGCTAGGCCTTGTGACGTAGTGTTTTTTTTTTTCCTTTGACGTCATATGGAATGAATTCTTTAAATGAAATGCTAAAAGAACGCACTCGGTGCACCAATGTCTATGAACACTCTATAAAAGGCTCGTAATGATGAAGGCGATTTTTATTCTAGCTAGGCCGTGTGACGTAGTGTTTTTTTTTCCTTTGACGTCATATGGAATGAATTCTTTAAATGAAATGCTTAAAGAACGCACTCGGTGCACCAAAGTCTATGAACACTCGATAAATGGCTCTTATAGATGAAGGCGATTTTTATTCTTGCTAGGCCGTGTGACGTAGTGTTTTTTTTTTCCTCTGACGTTATATGGAATTAATTCTTCAAATGAAATGAAAAAAGAACTCGGTATAGTAATGTTTATTAAGCCTCGTTATGTGACTCGCGTTTAAAAAAGGAATGATATCTTGATTTAGATCTAATCTAGATTTTTTAAACTAGATCTAGATTTTTATTACAGTATATCTAGATCTGGATTTATATTCTAATTAAAATTATTTTAGAGTCTAGATCTAGAATTTCTAGATCTAGTTTAGACTAAAATAGACTAGATTAAGATGTAGAATTTCAATTTCTAAACTTAAAGTGTAAAAAAAAAGTGTAGATTTTCATTTCCAAACGTTTTGATCAATATTGTAATGTTTTAATATACTAAAACTAATCTACTATTTTTTTATTAAATTTAAATTTAAATTTACGGCAAATGAATCTTTGAAACATTATTACTTTTGACCATCGGATGGCTGCCTGGTCGTGCGGTTTGCGCGCTGGACTGTCGTTCAGATTTATGGATGGCCCAGGGTTCAAACCCTGCCCGCTCCCATCCCCCGTCGTCCTGCTGGAGGTTTGGACTAGGAAGTAATTATCTTCAACTCTGAAGGAACATCCGAAACGTGTAAAACATTTTACATCAAAATTAAATCACCTCTTGAATATTATTTGCGAATATGCAGATCCGACAGGGATCCGACTTCGACGGGGGCCGCCTCTGAGTTTGTGTAACACAAACTCTCTTTGTAATCTTGTTATTTCCCAAGTTCATATCAAGTACAGTGCATACAATTGACGATAGTTATTGCTTATAGTAGGTCATTACGAACTAGTTTCTCATGTTTTGAGAGAAGCAGGCAGACAACATGAGTGATTTGAAAGGAAACAAACAACTCCTTCTAAGCTGCACTACTTTCACTTATGCGATGGAATCCAGTTTAAGCCGACAGACGTAAACATTCTTAATCTCTCTCTCTCTCTCTCTCTCTCTCTCTCTCTCTCTCTATCTCTCTCTCTCTCTCTCTTTCTCTCTCTCTCTGTGAGTGTATGTATAAAAGTGAGAGTGTATGTGTTTGTATATAATAGCCCTGCTAACTGACTCACTCATCCCCAACTTGTGAAGGATGAAAAAAAAAGAAACTTTCGTTCTGATACAATGGCTTCACTTTTTCTTTTCTAAAAGCTAATAGTTGAGCTTTTAAAATTAAATATTCAAGCACCACTTTAATGAAAAAAAAGTTTTATAATAGGCCAGGGGTTCTCAGCCTGTGGGTCGTGACCCCCTTGGGGGTCGATTGACAATTTGCCAGGGGTCGCCTAAGACCATCGAAAATATGGATTGTTGTTGTCTATTCTTCTATTGCTGTATGTGTGTGTGTGTGGGGTTGGGGGTCGCGGCAGAGTGGAGGATTGTAAAAAGGGGTCGCCGAGCATAAAAGGTTGAGAACCGCTGTAATAGGCAATTTATCAAGGGTGTCACCAAGAGTACAAAGGATACATCTAGTAAAAGCGGAGATATTAATTTTTAAGTTTCACCACTAATTACATCATGGTTTATGCAGAGGCGTGCCTTTCGTGTACACGCTGGGTTATGTTAATCCCCCAAAAGCCCAAGAGAAGATGTATTGTTTTTAGATAAAAAGCCGCTATTATTTTTGCGTAGTCTGTCTTTAAGTCTGTCCCATTTATATAGAAAATCTAGAAAAAGTATTGTAAAGCATATTTAGGCAAAACTAAAATGTCAGAAATCTCACTACCAATAAAAGGTTGTTCAGTTTGTCTTGAAGTGCAAAACAATGCCGAATGATTGTTTGAAATGTTATTACTTTAGACTTTAGACAATCAAAACAAGTCCACAGTTTCAGTATTTCGTTGTCCATGGTGTCCATGGTGATAACAAAAACTTTTTGTAATCTTGTTGTTGTTGTTGTTGTTTTTTTTTTGTTTTTTTTTTTTTTGGAAATCGATCTTTTCTTCGTTAATTAGTCTGAATGTATTTTCATAAATACAAAATGCAAATGTTTAATAGCATTCAGTGACACTTCATTTCCTATTTTCAAAAATACTGAATAATAAATATTCTTTGGCGTAGAACTCGCAATTAACAGACAATTAGAAAGGTGATATTTCCTTTTGTTTTCCAAAATACATTACAGCTGCAAGAGTTCGTATCTGTGTGCGTACTATGTAAAGAGTGAAAGGGCTAGATCTACATCTCTATATATAATATAGAATCGAAAGCATAGTCAGAAATTGTAAATAGGATTTATTTGAGAAAAAAAAAGGGTGGTGGGGCTTAGGGATTCTAGAATTCACGGGTCAACAATATGTTTGGGGCGGCGTTATTATGTAGCGTTTATCTTCTGGGGTTACATTTAAGTTCTCTTTTCGCCCCTAAGCTTGTCTTTGAATCTCTAATGTTGCTCTAGACAGCTGAATTTGTAAAGGTTCTGAAACTTTCCTTTCGTAAGCTTATAGCCATTGCCATGTGTTCTCGTCTAGGCTAATAATAGGATGATATCTTAGCCGTTTGTTTTTTTCAAACAATTACTGACCAGTGGGGGAGAGGGCACCGAACAGAACATTATTATTAATATAATAGTACGACAATTATGTGACATTTTAAAATTTAATACTTAAACTCTAAGTGCCGCCGTGGCAGGGTGGTAAAGCATTTGGCTTCCTAACCAATGAGTCGAAAGTTCAAATCCGTAAAGACTGGGATTTTTGAATATTGTGATTTTTAGGACGTCCTTGAGTCCTCAGAACTCTACTGGATATTTAACATTAGAAGGGTAAATTAAAGGCGGTTGAGCGTTGTACTGGCCACAAGACACTCTCGTTAACCGCTGGCCATGGAAAAAGATAACTTTGACCTCATCTGCCTTATGAATGGCAAGGTCTGAAGGTGTAATTAAATCCCTTGAACAGTACAACATTCAGAAGTTATTTAAATTACTGAGAGTGTTATGCAAAACAAGTTGAGATTTTACCTTGAGTGGGTCACAACGTTTGTAGTGGAAGAAGGCGTAGATCATCATGCCTAAGCCCAACACAAAGGCTCCATAGATGATGACCAAAAAGCCATTTATCACCATGGTCAGTTTGACCGATGTTATAGATTTAACACCAGATAGTCTCTTCACAGTAGATTGGCTGTAGGCAAAGAACAGCCTGTCAAAGAAATTGAGGTAAATATCTGTAATAAGACAACTCACTATCGCTCAAGGTGATTTCTAAATAAAACTATTTTTCTAAAAAAAAAGGTCTCTAATGTTAACAAAAAATTAAGCAAGAATTTTTCAACAAATATTTCTTAATTCAACGTTCAGCGAAAGTCGTGGAACAAAACTTCTGAAAAAAATATCTAATTAAGACTTCAAATTCTTGTATAAAATGCAACTTGCCAGTTTGATGGGGATATCTCAACTTAATTAAGATTGTACCCAATTAGTTGATTTAACTAGACCTGTCCGGTTCTTGTGAAATCTCAACACTTGCTATGATAGTATGGTAAGTCTAAAGGATATTCTGTAACATTAAAATTATTTGACTCACCAGAATGCTGTGCCACCCAGGACTGTCCCCCACCAAGTGTGACGTTCTCTTGGGTCTGGACTTATTTGATTGAAATCAGTTCGGCCACCAGCCTCAGCCAAGATTAACGCCGAGTTGCCCCCTCCAACAGTAAGTGTGACTGAAAAATCAAGCAACCATTGATTAAGTTCAACCCAATCTTTAGTCATTTGTCATTATACATATATTAAATTAAATCATGGTATATACAAGATCTATATATTACCAACGAAAGCAATACAGTTATAAATACATTTTAGGAACATCAGAGCTGGAATAGGAATAGAGCTGGCGACCCTAAAGCAGTTTGCAGCACCCAGTGCTACACCCTGGCAGAACCTGCGACGACGCTGACCCCAAACTGTATCGGCACTGCTATTCCTTTGGATACAACAGCTGCGTGGAGAGGGGGGAACTGATGTGTGGGCGACATCGTTCCGACCACAACTAATGCCCAGGCATTCATCTTATTTCCACGAGATGATCCATAGTCGCTTCGCGATTGAAGGAGGCCATTATATCAATATCTTATACACAACACAAAAGACAACAGAGAAAAGAGATAGTATATACATACTAGCCGGATATGACCCGTGGCCTGTGGGCCTTACTTTTGGTATTACTGATCTACTGGTTACAAATTAGATATATGTTAAACATGGCGAATGTTCCCTTCACATTATTTTTAAATTTTGAGAAGAAAACAAAAGTAGAGTGTGAAAATGGGTTTACCCAATAAGCCGACTTACTTATATCAAATATAAAATAGTGTGAAAACGGATTGACCCGATTTGTTAAAACGTTTCTTTCTTTAATAGAGATACAATTTTTTACTTTTTTTCCGTAGTGGGATGGTCTTTAAACATACACTAAGGTCTCCGCCATGATGTAAGGAACATTTATGCCAAGTTTTATCAAGATTTGTCTAACGGTTTTGATTTCTATGCGGAACATACTTGCGCCTTATGTTCTGCTTTTATATATATAATTATGTTATATATATCGTATATATATAATTAAAAATTTTGATGAGCAATGAGGAAATAATATTTTTGGTATGTATATTTTATTATTTTCTATATTGTGTTAATTTTTGGTACACATAATTTTGCATTTTTAATTTCACATTTTTGGCTCGGTCTTTTTATTTGTAAAGGTTTCGCTACTAACCTTTTTCACAGGAGTAGACTGACTATATTGTCCGGCGGAGTCTCGCCAAATGGGCCACTTTTAAAGACAGTAAGTTTCGTAGAGAAAAATTGTGTAATATTCATTTATAAAGGGGACCGTCGTGATCTGCCAAGATCTTAACAGTCAGTGGCGTGGCAACCATGTCGCAAAGGGGCTCAACGCGTCAGAGTCCACGATTATTATTGGCTTACGGGGCCTCTCGAAAACGGCTTTTCACCAAACAGCGGATCTAATTTGTTTTATAAGTTTCGTACTTCATTTCAGCAATGAAGATTATTTGTCAGGGATAGGCAGAGGCTAAGGTTCGAGCTCTCTTCCTGTCGACATGCCGCTGGAGCACATAGTACACGACCAGTCGGTACTAATGAAGCTTGGCCTTGACTTAACTAACTTAGGTAACTAACTCATAAGCAGTGGCGTAGCTAGGGTGGGGCGGAGAGGGATTTACATTTTAAAATCCCCCCGGCCCCCACTTGAGGGGTCCCCCAAATCAGTGTCCGAATTTTTATTTTACATTAAATATTTAGCTAATGTCATGTTATCTTGTTATTCATGTTTTATGTAAATTAGTGACCACGTTGCATGTATTCAACACATTAGACCTAAATATTTCTTAAGTACATTATCTCATGTCTTGATGTCGACTGTCAAAATGCAGGTGCCCCTAAAAACTGCCAAGCCCCTACTCCACTTGTGATAAATCTTGCTGATTGACGGATCAAGGTCAATATAAGATTAGATGTGTAGGAATCATAAGAACATGATCAACACGGCGACTCTTGTTATGACAGCCATACGGAGGCTAGAACCAAAGAGATTTGTCTTGTAAAACTGTCCAAATTGATTTTACAGAATTTTAAAATGTACAATTTAAAGTCAGGGTTATAATCAACTTGCTAATAAGTTTGCACATGCGCTGTCATGTAGGTACTCATATAGCTCATGAAAGATGTTCTTTTCACGTTGAAGTTGTAAACAATAAAAGAACATTGTATAGTCATGGCTGCTGATGGAAAACCAAAGACTTAACAGAGTTTCAGTCATTGAAAAACATACATGATTAGATTGACACATGAAATGCATAAAACACAATACTCTTCTTTTTGAAGTAATGATGCATGTAAGAGATAAGATAAGATAAGATATAAAAAAAAAGGTTCTACAAGAAATTGATTGGGACTCAATCATAAAGATTGAGGGATTTTCTAAGGCCTTGAGTGTGGAATGTGGAAATCACATAAATGTTAATGCATACGGAAGAAAGAGTTTCTCACAATGAACCTTTTCAAGTTTAACGCTGAATTCTTATGAAACTATTTCATATCATGGAATCTATAGCTGACGAATTAAAAAAAGTAATGAGTAACAATTCAAGGGTTAAAACTATACGGGAGAGCATTACGATACTTTGCGCAAAATAAAAAAATTAAACAGAAGATATTTTTTTTTGTTGTGGTAGTGAGGGCGGGGGGGGGGTGGAAGCGAGAAATGTTGTTTAGAGCAAAGAATATGTATGCGTGTGGGGGGGGGGGGGAGGTGTTAAAAAAGGGTGTAAAAAAGAGGAGAGTGGGGTTACAAAAAAGAGAAGAAGAGAAGGCAAGTCCAATTCAATGTAACAGAAACTGTAATGCACGAGCTAACAAAAAAAAAAGGAACGTGGGTGTTTCCGGTCAAAAAAGCAATATATAATCTAGGAACAAATAAATAATATACATAGGCTAGGAGCACATAAACAATATATAGCCTAGGAACAAATAAACAATATATAGACTAGGAACAAATAAACAATATATAGATTAGGAACAAATATACAATATATAGACTAGGAACAAATATACAATATATAGACTAGGAACAAATAAACAATATATAGACTAGGAACACATAAACAATATATAGACTAGGAACAAATATACAATATATAGACTAGGAACAAATATACAATATATAGACTAGGAACAAATATACAATATATAGACTAGGAACAAATATACAATATATAGACTAGGAACAAATATACAATATATAGACTAGGAACAAATATACAATATATAGCCTAGGAACAAATATACAATATATAGACTAGGAACAAATATACAATATATAGACTAGGAACAAATATACAATATATAACCAAGGAACAAATAAAATTGTATGGACAATGTAATGAATGTGTTATTTCTATAATTATATCTATAAATCAAACTAAATGTTTTTTACTGCCTACCTACGTTTGGACCACTCTATACGAAGTTATAGAGAGTAGCAGACTTTATCAACTATGTTCCAATTAGGTAACTGTTATGTACCTTTTCCATAGCAGCCCCGCATGACAGGAGCTAGGGTTGTCATAATATAAAGATGTACGAAAATACGAAAAATCGAACAGCGGTGTAAGATTTGGTTCTTCAAATCTTGTGATGATCTGAGTCTTTCAATTACATTGAACAATCACTACTGATTCATAAAACCAAAGCGTCAAAATTTGGGCTTCAAATTGAGGCACCATAACATGATCCTTAAACAGATGGCTTGCAGTTGACTATTTAAATCGAGGCGACATAAAGGATCTAGCCGGTGCCTTGGAATTGAGTTTTCAAATCGAGGCAACATAATCTCCAAACCGATGCTTTAAACCTTCTAATAGAGCCCGACAGACTTCCTTACCTCTTGCAATGAGCACGGAAAAAGCCACAAACATGAGCGAACACAAGAACGCATCAGTCCAGACAAAGCTCTTGAGTCCTCCTATCAGAGTGTAGAAAGTAGCGATTGAACCGACTATGATAATACACAGCGAATAATCCACTCCAGCCCCTACCTGTAGGAGGAAAACGATTTTTTTAACCAAGAGAAAAAAAATATTCGCACACACAATCAAAGCATGAACATAGCATTTATGGTTTGCAATCTAATAACCGGTACAGATGACTGCCTGGTAGTTGGATATCCGCTTCGGACTGTTGACTCGATGCTCCCTAGTTGAAACCCTGCTCGCTATCCATCCCTTGCTGTCCTGCAAGAAGTCTGTGGTAAGACTCGGTGATCTCTAGTTCTGAAAGAAACATCCGAAACAGATCCAACCAAACAAACAACCTTAAACAGATGGCTTGCAGTTGACTATTCAAATCGAGGCGACATAAAGGATCTTCTAATTATTTATTTATTCTAAGTATTTATTTTATAAAGATTAAATTAAGGAAACTGTGAAGTCAGCGACAACATTGTATATATAACTAAAAAATATTCACAAGTCTGCTTTTCAAAGTCTTTTCTTTAGAAACTTTTCCAAATTGTAATTGTACGTTTACATTGGAGGCGAATAATTATGTAGAACTTTAATGACTTCTTCGATGAAGAGCTGTTTCTATTTTCTTCCTGTTGTGCATGTAATCTCGTGTTACTTGATGGACCTATAGTGAGGACTTCTTGAAAGTGTATTCACACATAATGTTTGTAATATTTTGTTTATCTTTATTCTTAATTGGCACAAATACGTTTGAAGCAGCAATGCCTACTCAAGGTACGTTTGAAGCAGCAATGCCTACTCAAGGTACGTTTGAAGCAGCAATGCCTACTCAAGGTACGTTTGAAGCAGCAATGCCTACTCAAGGTACGTTTGAAGCAGCAATGCCTACTCAAGGTACGTTTGAAGCAGCAATGCCTACTCAAGGTACGTTTGAAGCAGCAATGCCTACTCAAGGTACGTTTGAAGCAGCAATGCCTACTCAAGGTACGTTTGAAGCAGCAATGCCTACTCAAGGTACGTTTGAAGCAGCAATGCCTACTCAAGGTACGTTTACATGGTAACATGAAAGTTCGTTAAGGAAGGCAAGGTTTTAAAGTCTGGACTTACTATTCATTTTAAGCCAGCCAGCAAGGCACGTGATCTAGCAACAACTAGTAATCAGTAGCTTAGCAAGGTGTTCGTGGGCCCGGGTTCAAGAATATGAAGGTGGGCCCCCCTATTCCCTACATTAATTATCGGTAAAGATTCTACATTTTTAAAAATGCTTTTCTAAGTTAGTACTACTTTTTAAAAGTATTACTTTCTTTGCACCCAGTTCAGTTTTAACGTCTTGCAAGTAATAGTGTCATGAAACTTGATGCCTGATGAGAATGAATGTGTTTGGTTGTAACAAACAAATGTTTCATCTTTCTAATCAATCAATCAATCAATCTAATTTCACAAATAGTTTGTGTGAGAAATGTTGAACACTTGTGAAATATAGCACAGTTAAACAGTGGAGATCAAATTTCTTAATTTCTTTTCCATCAGTGGTTACATATTCCATAAATAAAAATTACAAGTAGTAAAGTTAAAAACAAGTGTATCGTTGATCTAATTTAACTTTTAGAACTTTGCAAGTGATGGCTCTGCTGAACAAAGTGTCACTGGCGAAGACAGAAATAGCGTATGCATGTATTGAAAATGTTTAAAATAATTTTAAAAAAATAGCTATCGTTAATTAAAAAAAAGTTATATCTTACTGGTGACGATCAACATCCCGACCTACTTCCGCAGCTTTCAATCAAAAATATAATAACACAATGAATGCTAATTAAAATAATATAAGAATTTGAATGAAGTATTGTAATTATCACAGTCAACATCTTTGGTTTTCTATTTTTTAAGTTGTCGTATGGGCCCCTTTTTGTCATGGCCCCAGGTTCATTAAACCCCTTCGCGCCATAGATGCTACGCTACTGAAGTACTTACTTCTACTCTAAGTGCTGGGGCAGCAGGGAGATACCCTTGAATTCAGAAACAAGTCATATTGAAGGCACTTCGTCTGGTAACAAGTACTTACCTCTACTCCAAGAGCTGGGGGCAGCAGGGAGATGCCCATGAATTCAGAAACAAGTCATATTGAAGGCACTTCGTCCAGTAACAAGTACTTACCTCTACTCCAAGAGCTGGGGGCAGCAGGGAGATGCCCATGAAGAACATCATCATGATGACAGTGACCATCACAAAGAACTGCCTGACCAGCAGTGAGTCGTACCGCTTCTCCATGTACTCGAAGACACTGCTGATGCCCAGCGGGTGCAGAAGCGGCACCACGGTGAAGGAGCCGATCAAGAAGGCGATTCCGAATCCGATGTGGTTCACGGCGTACATGCAGCCAAAGACGTAGACGTCAGTGGGCGAGCCCATGAGCGTGACGGCAGACTGAAATAGGTCAAGGGCACATAGAAATGTCTCTTATTTAAAAAACTTTCAAAACAAAAGCTTATACGTCCAGCATAAACATTTGGTAGTCAATTAATACCCCATAAAGTCAGAAGACGTTTAGAACTAATTGTTTCGTTTTAACGGAGCTATACAAATGTGGGATTTTTTAATTTTTTTTTTTTTTAATTTGTACCTTCAAATGGTGAAATTAGAAAATAGCATTTAGTACAGAGACTCCCCCCCCCCCCCAAATGCAACCAATAAACAAATGAACATAAAAATCCCGTAAAATTTTGTAACGCTGTTCACATAGACATAAATATTAACAGAATAAACAGGATTTATGCTCAATTATTTATCAATTATTTATTATTATTAACTATAATTAAAGAAACTTCTGAAACTAATTAGCGTCTATTCCCGTTTCCAGGGCCGCTAAAATGAGAGACCAGGCTTATTATCAAGGTTAAGAGTAAAACTACGACTTGGTTTATACCTGACCAGCAGTGAGCCGTACTGCTTCTCCATGTACTCGAAGACACTGCTGATGCCCAGCGGATGCAGGAGAGGGGAGAAAGGGGAGAAACAAAATTTAAAAGTGGCCTAATGAGAGGATAACACGTTAAATCAAAAGCATGCGCAAAGGGACATTGTCGGTGTATCCGGCGTACAGGAAACGGAAGTATTATGAGATGTGATTTTTAGCGGCCCCCGAAAGCGGAAAAGACGCTATTAGTTTTGTGCGAAATGTCTGTCCGTCTGTCCGTCTGTCCGTCCGTCCCGTTTAGATCTCGTAAACTAGAAGAGATATTGAAAATCCGACTTCACAATATTTTAGACCATTCAAAGTTCTGATGCAACGGCTATTTTTTTTTTCCTGAAAGCGAAAATTCTAATTTTTAAAAATCAATTATGCAAGCAGTTTTTTATAAGAAAAAGCTAATTAGTATGCATTATATGTTACACCTAATTTAAGACGAATAGTAATCTCATAAACATCATTTTCGTGAACATTTTTCTATATAGCGGAAATTTTTTTTTTTTTTTTTTTTGAGAATTCGAAAATGAGATTGAGCCTTTTCAAAGAAATTAACTTATTTAGTTCGAACCGATGGTCCCGGGTTCGAATCCTGGTGAAGACTGGGATTTTCAACTTCTGAGTCTACCCAGCTCTAATGGGTACCTGACATTAGTTGGGGAAAAGCAAAGGCGGTTGGTCGTTGTGCTGGCTACATGACACCCTCGTTAACCGTAGGCCACAACGACAGATGAACTTTACATCATCTGCCCTATAGACCACAAACTAGTTAGGCCAGGTTCACATCTAACTTTATATTCACTTTCACGTATCCTTTGATCTGCGGGACGGTTGGGGCACTACACAAGATCTGTTAACCTTCTTTCTCCATTCTTATCTCTCATTTGTCTTTGATATAATTTCATTCGTATGTTCTTTCTGAAAATATTGAAGCCTACCTGGGTGGACCACTGGTCGTGCGGTTTGCGCGCTGGACTGTCGTTTGGATTTATCGACGATCGAAGGTTCAAACCCTGCCTGCTCCCATCCCCCGTCGTCCTGCGGGAGGTTTGGACTAGGAAGTAAACTATCTTCAACTCTGAAGGATTATCCGAAATATGTAAAACATTTTACTTCGGGGGCCGATTTTGAGTTTGTGTTTCCACACAAACTGTCTTTTGTAACCTTGTTTAAAATATATTATTATACTTTGTGCGCACTTTTGAGCAATGCATAATTGCATCTGTTACTCAACTTACTTAATTATGAAACAAATAGTGAAGAGATCGCAGACACCTGACTATAGTTTATATCAAGTGGGCAATTCCACACAATACTTTAGAGATTCAATATTTAATTTTAAATAGCAGCCTGATAGAAAATAATTTATTTATATATATTGAGAGAAATTCTGAAGAAAAAATTACGATTTTTATGACAGATTTCTATCAGGGCACGAACGACGGACCTGCGTCTAGGCCACAATAACTTTTGTATGGAGTAAAACTACTAATCTACTGAAGCTTATTTGGGCAGGTATGTTGTCCTGTTAGTTGAAAGGGGAGTCTGACAGAGTCGTTTGTTTGTATCGGTTACACATCTCGTCGACTCTTTTATAATTTTGGGTGAAAAGAGTGTAGATGGGTGGGACATAAAGTGGGTCATGTGACAGATGGTAGTGAATAAAAGGTCAGGGCTAGGCTTGACCGCTAGGAATGGAAGGCAATCTGAACAGCAGCGTGAGAACTGAACCTGGTCATTGTGTTGTGACTGGAGATGGCGCAAAGTTTGTCCAAACAATGCAAATATTGTTGTGTTAGGCCGCATCAGAAGTCAACACATTTTAACGCATTGGAATTACATTTCTGGTGAGAGGAATGATAGTTATGCTTTAAACACATAAAGCAAGACTGAAAAATAAACGCACACAACAAGATCAAAGTTAAACACACCCAAACAAGCTCATACACATCCGAACAAACTCAAAGTTAAACACATTTAATCACACTCAAAGTTAAACACATTTAACTAAACTCAAAGTTAAGCACATCCAACCAAACTTAAAGCCAAGTCAAGCTACAATGGTTGAGTACAACTGTATACAGTATGAATTAGATTTGTCAACTGGATTGTATGAATTAGATCTCTCAAATGGATTGTATGAATTAGATCTCTCAACTGGATTGTATGAATTAGATCTCTCAACTGGATTGTATGAATTAGATCTCTCAACTGGATTGTATGAATTAGATCTCTCAACTGGATTGTATGAATTAGATCTGTCAATTGGATTGTATGAATTAGATCTCTCAAACGGATTGTATGAATTAGATCTGTCAATTGGATTGTATGAATTAGATCTCTCAACTGGATTGTATGAATTAGATCTCTCAACTGGATTGTATGAATTAGATCTGTCAACTAGATTGTATGAATTAGATCTCTCAACTGGATTGTATGAATTAAATCTCTCAACTGGATTGTATGAATTAAATCTCTCAACTAGATTGTATGAATTAGATCTCTCAACTGGATTGTATGAATTAGATCTCTCAACTGGATTGTATGAATTAGATCTCTCAACTGGATTGTATGAATTAGATCTCTCAAATGGATTGTATGAATTAGATCTCTCAAATGGATTGTATGAATTAGATCTCTCAAATGGATTGTATGAATTAGATCTCTCAACTGGATTGTATGAATTAGATCTCTCAAATGGATTGTATGAATTAGATCTCTCAAATGGATTGTATGAATTAGATCTCTCAAATGGATTGTATGAATTAGATCTCTCAAATGGATTGTATGAATTAGATCTCTCAACTGGATTGTATGAATTAGATCTCTCAAATGGATTGTATGAATTAGATCTCTCAACTGGATTGTATGAATTAAATCTCTCTACTGGATTGTATGAATTAAATCTCTCAACTGGATTGTATGAATTAAATCTCTCAACTGGATTGTATGAATTAGATCTCTCAACTGGATTGTATGAATTAGATCTCTCAACTGACTTACGTCACCCCAAAAGTTGTTTCCTTCAAGGTTGAGCACTTGGTTGTGAACTTAGGGTCACGAAAGTAAAATCATTTAATACAACAGAGGCGTCTCTAGGGCCAGGTTTCAGCCGGTGCGGTTTGCTAATAGTGTCCCCTCAAAGCTGGTGATATAAAGTATGGTGTAACGTTTAGGAAATTTTAACTGAATAAAACTAATAATAATTAATATGTAGCGTAAAAACGAATCCTGCTAAAGCAAGTTGGAATATCTATTTATTTGTTGTTGTTTTTTGTTTTTATTATTTTTTTTTTATTTGTATGTCTCCCCCTGATGTTTCCACCCTGCTCGGTTCCCAATCTTCACACCTATAGCTGACGCCACTGAATCTTAGTCCTATTAAGTCCTATATACCGCTATCTGACACAAATAGACCATTCAAGTGAAAAACTTCACAAGGCCTTCGAGTTACCAGGAAAAGTTTTTATTTCCCACTGTTTTATCTATAAAGTCGCACAAGGCCGCGAAGACTTCTCTTTCTCATAAAAGTCAATGCTGCTATGTTTGGAGTTCTGTTCTGTCTAGACACATGGAATGACTTGAAGTGCTATTCGCCATTGGGTCTTTTTGACACGAAAAGTTTATCAGCAGCTTTTGTAAACAACGCTTGAATTGAAGGTCACGCAGGCTCGTCCTAAAAGATATAGGTTATTACAAACTCATGTTAGACCACCAAGTAAATGTACAAACTTCTATATAGTCTTGCTTTATGTGTTTAAGTATAACTAACATTCCTTCTTTTACATATGGTAAACAAGTAAAATTTAAGAATACATAAAAATACAAAGATTATCTTAGGGAAGAACTCCACATTCACAGCTATATCTTTTAATAATGAATAATATATTTATTTTATTTTTAAAAAATAGTTAATTACCAATGATTAATTGGATAATTTGTCCATTTTTTAAAAATAATTCAGTTTTTTTTTAGGTAAAATAAATAACTGTGGAACGTTTCAACTTGATCTGAGAATTGGTGAGGAAGAAATAAAGTGTACAATTACCAGGGGAAACAAACCCCCACAAATGTGGCATTATCTCTTAATACTGAAGTATTAATTTCCCGTTTTGGTATGAAATAAACAAATTCATTACCAGTAACAGTAATTAATTGACTAATTTGTTACATTTTGTTTTATTGATTCATGTTTTATTAGTGAGTTGATATAGCCTTTGTAAAAATAACAACTTTCAGACTGTGGTAACTACAAATTCATAATGCGGATGCTCCCAATAACTTTAATTACGGAAACGCAAGAATTCTATCACAACCACTTTGATAACAAACAAGTCACATAGAATTTCATAAAAATCGAAACCTCCTTCTGGCGATGGTCTATAAGTTCTCATTCTATTTCTTGTAAAGCTTCAATGTTGCAAGGAGTCTTTCCAGTGAGTTTTGCATAATCTCTTTTTTCTATTACAGTGCAGCCAAGTTCTACACACGGCGGTGCGCAAAATGTTCCTGAAAGTCTATTTATTTATTTATCTTTTAACTGGATACAGAGAAATGTTTCAGTCGAATGCTGGAATATCCGCTGAAAGCCTGTTCCAAATAGTCTAATTTAATTTGAAAATGGATATATCTTGATAAATCTTAAAAGGTGAAACCATATTTTCACCGTGTGGTCATTAGCTAGTACTTTATTTCCCAAAGATCTACATTAAATGTCAAATAGGAATATCCTTAGAGCTTTTATTCGAAATACCCGTCCAGTGTCCAGGTTCCACCCAGTGGACGGCCTACCTTTGGAGGAATTGTATTTTTTTTTTAAAGTTAAGGGTTTTTTAAACTCCAAATTCCAACTT
Source organism: Biomphalaria glabrata (assembly GCF_947242115.1). Taxonomy (NCBI): domain Eukaryota; kingdom Metazoa; phylum Mollusca; class Gastropoda; family Planorbidae; genus Biomphalaria; species Biomphalaria glabrata. Next base: position 54,879,273 of record NC_074711.1, read on the forward strand.
AATAGTTTGTAATCTTTCGAAGACTTTTTAGAAATAGATTTTTTTTAATGAAAATTACTAAACAAATATACCCAGTGTTTTCTTGACTTTCACTGGTGATACCTTCTAAGACCGCACGTCAGATTTTCGCGGCATTTAATTTCATAAACGTATACTATTTTCGGATCTAAACAGTATAACGTGACATCCCCAAACACTTAAAACCTCTAGATAACTATTTCCCATTTCATTAATAAATTTTACATGCTGTTCCTTTTTAAAACTCATGAAATGTTCAGTAATTTTTAAAAGTGTCATACAGCACTATTATGTCGCATTACAGTAAAAAAAGAATTGGTAAGTAAACATTAAATATACTATTACTTTAGTCTGCAATGAAAAAAAGGGTTGAGGGTGTATGAGAAGGATTCCTTATTTGGTACTGTAACCTAGCCTGTAGTGAACCAGTTGATGTGCTTGTACAGCTTTTTCGGCCAATCAGCTTCCAGAAAATTTGGCGATGACGTATTAAGTTGTTTTGTTTTTTCCAATAGGCTACTGTGCGTAGACATCGCGCTGCCGTGAGAACGTATCACCGTGGTAAAAAAAAAAAACAACGCGGGAGTATTTTTTTAAAATACATTATTAAAAAACCCGTGGTATAGTCCTTCCACCAAAGTCGGTTCTGCAAAAGTGTAGGGACCACTATAGCTCTTATAGCATAGTTTGTTCTTATAGAACGTCCAATTGGCTTCAATTTGCAGAGTGAGAGAGGAAACTTAATATTGGTAGTGTGCGAGTGTTTTCCTCTTTATTTGCTTCTGTTAATGGACAACAATTATAATACATTATATAATGTACTTAAGCGGCCAATAGAAGCCCAACAGTACCCACGTCATGTACTATATTTTGTAGCAAAAATAAGGCCCACAGCTTATCGGCGGACATACTGTATTGTTATTGTTACAGCGTTAGAGACGGATTTGCCCGTTAGCCTGATTTGGTACGTATATATAGTCTTGCGGCTAAGGGCCCCGCATATGGCGCTCGCCCAGGGCCCCGCGCACTGCTAAGGCCGCCCTTGGATAGCTGTAGACTTGACCAAGTGGGTAATTCAATAGGAATCCCATGTTTTATCCAAGAGGTATCTTCACTATAATGATTATTAATTTTGTTATTTGATTCTTATATCTTGTGACCTTTATATCATTTCTAGTACGACACGATGTGCCAATATGTGGACATGTCGTAAGAAGTGTGTATTGGAAAAAGCTTTTTTTTTTTTTGGCCTTTAATTCTATGTGTCACAAAAAAAAAGATATCATTGTAGTAGATATCATTTTAGTAGATATCATTGTAGTAGATATCCTTGTAGTAGATATCCTTGTAGTAGATATCCTTGTAGTAGATATCCTTGTAGTAGATATCCTTGTAGTCGATATCATTGTAGTAGATATCCTTGTAGTAGATATCCTTGTAGTAGATATCCTTGTAGTAGATATCCTTGTAGTAGATATCCTTGTAGTAGATATCCTTGTAGTAGATATCCTTGTAGTAGATATCCTTGTAGTAGATATCCTTGTAGTAGATATCCTTGTAGTAGATATCCTTGTAGTAGATATCCTTGTAGTAGATATCCTTGTAGTAGATATCCTTGTAGTAGATATCCTTGTAGTAGATATCCTTGTAGTAGATATCCTTGTAGTAGATATCCTTGTAGTAGATATCCTTGTAGTAGATATCCTTGTAGTAGATATCCTTGTAGTAGATATCCTTGTAGTAGATATCCTTGTAGTAGATATCCTTGTAGTAGATCATTTCTTCAAATTGTATTTCCCTTGTAATTATCAGAACCATTTTAGAGAGCAGAGTTTAGTCGTAAAAACAAAAAAAAGAGGCGCAGTAACTGAGCGGTAGAGTGCTTGGCTTTCGGGGGTCCCGGGATAGAGTGCTTGGCTTTCGGGGGTCCCGGGATAGAGTGCTTGGCTTTCGGGGGTCCCGGGATAGAGTGCTTGGCTTTCGGGGGTCCCGGGATAGAGTGCTTGGCTTTCGGGGGTCCCGGGATAGAGTGCTTGGCTTTCGGGGGTCCCGGGATAGAGTGCTTGGCTTTCGGGGGTCCCGGAAATACTATGTGCGATTTTTAATTTCGGAATCTTCGGGCGCCTCTGAGTCCACCCAGCTCTAATGGGGCCACATGACACCCTTGTTAACCGTAGGCCACAGAAACAGATGACCTTTGCATCATCTGCTCTACAGACCACAAGGTCTGAAAGGGGAACTTTACTTTTTTTTTTAGACGGGAAAATAGGATGGGGTCGTGGGCGCTGGACTGTTGTTTGGTTATCTCGATAGTCCCGGGTTCATACCTACCCGCTACCATCCCCCGTCTGCGGGAGGCTTGGACTAGGGAGGAACATCAGGAACATGGAAAACACTTGAGAGTCATTTTAGACACTAAAAGTTCTCATACATCCCGTCCCTTTACATCGTCTGCCCTATAGACCACAAAGTCTGAAAGGGAGATCTCGTTTAGTAGCAATGATCATTATCAGAAAGTTATCTTTCCTTTAGTTTAAGATGTGTCTTTTTCATCAAATGTGTATTTTAAATAAGATGTGTCTCTTTAATAAGATGTGTATTTATAATAAGATGTGTATTTATATTTATTATAAATATGATGTTTGTCTTTAATAATATACGTTTCTCTAATTATAGAAGTATCATTGCTCTCTAAAGTCTTCTATTTTTCATCTAGAAGTTAATCAAATCAATAATCAACTAAATGTATATTTATTCTAATTAAAAGGCAGCTAAAAAGCTAAAGGAAATCTCTTCTTACCATATAAGTTGCAAATATCGAGATAGTCACCGATGCTAAGGAGTCAATCCTCTCTCCTGGCAGGAATCGATCTTTCATGGAACTGAGTCTTTCCTTCACAGCGAATACGATGCCTTTAATCAAGGGCACTGCCAGGCAGACCATGATTACGACTATGTCTTCGGTGCCCAGGAGATCGTTGCTCTCCATCTTGTGTCAAGCGTACATACAATTAAAGTCTGCTCTGTTCTCGGCGGGTCTCATCAATGAGCTGGCCAATGGGACCGTCTGTAGAGAATGCCACAATATATACACTACCCGTAGAGCTGGGCCTCTCTAAGATTTATGTATAGGTTTAATTACTTACATACTTAATATACGATTTCATGTCGGGGAAACTCCAGGTCAAGAAAGACGTAAATGTGTTTAAACATCACTAGTTTCTCGACCAGACATTCTTGTAGTAGACATCTAGATTACGTTATAGACTACATAGTACGATATGGAATGGATGGGACATTATACGAGGAAAAGGCTATCTTAATAAACGTTTGTTCTTGTTACTTCTGCACGTCAAGTGTGTAAATCTTCACTTATTTTATTTTTTTTATTCCAAAGTAGTAACAAGAAAAGAAAAATATAATGAAAATATATAGGTCAGAGACACGGACGTCACTTCCGCAGCGGCTTGGGATTGAACTTATTACCATTATGACGACGTTTCGAGGCGCAAACGTTTATAAAGATTTTTTGTTTGTTTCAGCGTATAAAATAGGTGAACTGTAATGTATCCCTGAAACACAGGACAATACATTTTCATATCATGTTACTATGTAGTTGCGTCAAATATATAATACGCGGTTTTATTAAATTGTATATTTCAGGGGCGGATTTACAACAGTATGAGACTGTGCAGCAGTGCATGGCCTCACCAATAAAAGGGAGTGGTCGTCGCATATAAAAATATCATGAGGTCCTCGGGTCTAGCAAAGACCTTCATGCGGGGAACAGTAGCATGGGAAATTAGAAGAGGCAGGCAGATCTAGATCTAGTAATTGAACATCAAAAATAGATCTAAAAATTAAATTCTGTTACATAGGTTAGGGTTAAAAAAAAAAAAAACTTTACTTCTTTGAACTACTTTACAAAACAACGCCTTGAACCAACTTTCTACAAAATGTTCACAATGGATCAGTCGCGGATAAGAATTTATTTCCGGTTTCCAGTCTAGTATTCTATATAAGTCTATGTTAGTCATCCTAGACTTCCATAAGATATGGCAGCTGGAAAGAAAGTTATGAACGATGGGAAGTCTGTCTTTATTGTACGTGTAGTTTTAGATGATATTAAAGATGTGGAGTTTTTAGCTTCATACTTCGTTGAGTTCCGTCCCTTAGATTTATTACAATATTATTAAATATTTGAAGAGGGTATGGACCTCCACCAATTGATTGCATACAGTTCTTCCACTTACTAGCATCCGGCACTAGAGCGTGTCTCGTTGACTTATTAAACGTCTTTGTTCTAAGACTACGAGTTAGTGTACAGTTAAACTTAGAACTATGTTTTATCTTTTGTTAAACCTAACCTAAATGTACTACATGTAAAACGCTGTAATAAATAATTTAGTCAAGATCATGAAATAAAAACCCAAGAACCTAAATTCGAGTGTTTTTTATCTGCAATGTTTTATGGGCGATGGTGTTCAAGCAGCTAGTAATAAATCAATACAAGACTAGGGACTGTTGAGATACGTCTTGAATTCTCCCAGATTTTAACGTAGATACTAAACATTTTTCTTAAACAAAATTCTTCAAGTGTGTTCTATACCTACAGCGGTGATGTCTTGAGTACGGCACGCGGGTCATATCTGGCCCCTGACTCAACGATAATCAACCCCTTTCAAACTTCTGTCTGCAGTGCATAATGTTGCCGCAGGGGAACAGTGCCCATTGACTCGATGATTGTACTCCGTGATGTGTCTGGCTCGTCCGACTACAATCCTGTAAGCCTTATTATTATTATTGTCTTTTGTTGGAGGTGCGGTGGTTGAGTGGTAAGGCAATCGTGACTTGGAGAGTCCCGCGTTCGAATCCTGGTGAAGACTGATATTTTTAATTTCGCCTCTCAGCTCTAGTAGGTACCTGACATTAGTTGTTGAAAAGTAAAGGCGATTAGTCGTTGTGCTGGCCACATGGCACCTTGGTTAACAGTGGTCCGTAGAAACATGACTTTTACATCGTCTGCCCCATAGATCGCAAGGTTTGAAAGGGGAACTTTACTCTTTTCTGTTTGAACAAAACATGGTACTGTACTCTTGGCCACTTTACATAGGTACTGTACTCTTGGCCACTTTACATAGGTACTGTACTCTTGGCCACTTGACATAGGTACTGTGCTCTTGGCCACTTTACATAGGTACTGTACTCTTGGCCACTTTACATAGGTACTGTACTCTTGGCCACTTGACTACATTAAATACTGTATTTTAATTGTTCTATAGGATAGGTTTTGTTTTTAATATTGATTTAGTGGCCTTTGATCAACGGAACTAATGATTCATAAACATTTAGCGTAAAAAATTAACAAACTAGATAGTTTCTGCTTTCGAAGGGCCTCCTCTGGCGCGGGGACTGGGAAGCTTGCCCCACTTGCCAACCCTTAAGGTCGCCTCTAATGCCTCATTATGTCCCGAGGCTAGAAAAAAAGGATGGGTATCACTTCTCAGCTGATATAGTGTTTAAATTGAGGCTCGTTCAACTTGACGACAAATTACGGGGGATAATGTAACACAAAGGGAGATATTGTAATTAACTTTTAAGATAATGTAAAGAGAGATTACGCCCCCAAAAAAATGTCTGGTAAAAATATGGTTTGACAAGGTGAACTATTTCTCTCTTAATATACCACTGCGGGTTGCTTCTGACCAAGAGGATTGGAGAAAATGTGTTGCCCTTTTTAAACAAACCCTATTAAGGTGGGTTTAGGGTTGAGTGATCGAGCAATTTTATTGAAGAATTTAGATTTAGGGTTAGGTTTTTTATTTAATACTATAATCAGTAATACACCTCTTGTGACCCCACCCGACAGTGCAAAGGTTCTACGGGGCTGACATCCTGTTCCCACCATTGCCAGACATGTCTAAAAAAAAAAATCTTTGTAAATATTCTGCTAGCAAGATGTCAAGCTGCTACAGGTCTGTCATTTTAATATTTTTTTTTTATTTTTGAATAAGATCTACCCATTTCTATATGAGACCACAATGAATTTGGTTTTCTTTTTAAGAGTTCAGTGCTGGTCTATTAGCTTATTTGAAATTTATCATTTGTATAGTTATGCTCTTGTGTAACATTGCATTGTGAACTCCAATCTACGTCATAACACACGGCATTAAAGTGTAGCATAAACATATAGCCTTTGGGGGACCAAGTGGTTAAACGCTTAGCTTCTGAACCTGGGATCCTGGTTCGAATCTCGGTAAAGACTGGGATTTTGAATTTCGGGATTTTTAGGGCGCCCCTTAGACGAAACAACTCTACTGGAGAAAGTAAAGGCGGTTAGTCGTTGTGCTGGTCACATGACATAACTGCTCGTAAACTTTTAACAAAATAACAGATTACCTTAACATTATCTGCCATATAGCATCAACATATAGCACAACTTCGCCCCCCCCCCCCCCAAAATGGTATTCGCATATTGAGACCTGCCAGGCAACTGTTCGTTTTATATGCTCTGTAACAAAGTGTTGCAGCATAGGAAGGTGGTGAACTCTTTGTATGTTTCTACGTAACAAAAAATCTTAATGTTCGGTTACACTCTGGGGGGGGGGGGGGGAACCAAAACTTAAACACGAGAAAGGCCATCCAGGCAGTTCATTAGGACACAGAAACTTTAAATAGCCATGCACACTTATTTTTACATATAGAAATTATGTAACGTTCACGCTGGTCGTATTCAGGTAGACGATAGAACCTCGTGTATTGATGTTATGAAGCGTGTGTGTGTATGTTTCCAATGTGATTATGAAGAAAGGGGGCATTAATTGTTAAATGATGAAGAAAGAGCATTAATTGTTCGTTTTGTAGAATGGTGCAAGATAAGCGGCGGTGTCGTAAGCTATGTTTAAGTACGCCAGACGAATCCAGGATGCCAAAGTGTAAGGACTTGTTTTTAAAGTGAGTTAGATTCGTTTCAAATATAACTTTTTTTCATTTCATCGCAAGTTGAATTTATATTTAATAAAAGTTATATTTAGTCTTGTTTACAAAGACGTTTTTGAAGTTATTTGAGGTCTTATAAGTTTGGTGCTACAAGTCAACGATCGTCCGTAGTGCGGCATAATGCGCATTCGCAAATTATTATTCTTTAGTTTAATACATAACTTTATATGGAGGAAATATGGTGGGTAGTTTTTAGCATATTTCAGCAGAAAATATCGAAACCAGCTTGTCTACCTGCATGGCTTGCTTAACAGCCGCCCGATGAGCTGACGCATTAGAGCCGCCTCTGAATTTATACTCTTATTTGTCTTATTATTATTGGCCACATTAATTTAATTTTTAAACTGCAGAATAATTATAGAATATAAGTACTTTATAATTAGCCTATCACCGAAGAAAAAAAAACTCACTGGGTTTAATGAACTTTAAAATAGAAATACTTTGTCTTTACAATAGCCTTTCCACTGAACTATATACAAATAATAGTACGATTGTCCTCACTAAGTCGGCGAGAAGATTGAAATAGTAGGCCTATGCATATATGTGGTCCATGAATTGTCATGGGAACGGAAAAAGAGCAAACTCTCCATCCAATTCAAGGTTTACTTCCGGAAATCGCAGCACAACCAAAAGTTGAAAGGTCAACATAGAAAAAAAAACTGAATCAGATCCTGCAGTGGTTCAGGTAACGGAAACAAAAGTATAACAAAAACATTTATAGTAGGGCGTAGTCCATAATCCGCACCAGCCCTCACCCCCCTTAATGCCGGATCTACTCTTGACAAGAGATCTAGCAATTTAAATTTTGTTATTTAACTGAATGTTTTTTTTTTCTCTCAAACCGCATCTATTATGGATCTAAGTCAAAAGAAAAAAAAAGTGAAAAATCAGCTACTTACTTACAGTCCGAAAGTGGACGTCACGTGTCAATGTGATGTCTCCATCCGGCCATTATAGTCCACGAGATCAGCGTAATTGAACAGGATGACATGTAGCCAGTCTGAATGAACACACTCTCTGAACACAACACACCCACACAGACGCACAAAGGCACAGACTAGCATGCACATTGACACAAGAAAATAGATTAGCGGATGGGACTGTGTTGACACAGAACTGCTAGAGTACATGGGGATAAGATCGTTACCACCTCATAAAGACGATTTAAGGATTAACCTCACGACGCTTTAAAACGTTACAAAGACATAACTAACTAGTACAACTAATTAATAGCTTCACCGGAATTCGTCTTAGACAATATTTAAACAATCAAAATTTTGTGCTTCTGAATGATATAGTATGATTATTATTGTAGTACTATTTCAATCTGCTTTAAAAAAAACTTTTATGACCTTTATTCGGTCAAAGGCATAAGTGAAAAAGTCGAAGGCGATATCAAAGTAGTTGAACTTCAACAAGTATATCGAAATAATTATACAAAATAACTGTACTGTGTGTGTGTGCGTGTCGTCTGCTAGTCATGTAAGATTAGAAATGGCGTCAAGCGTAAGGTTTTATTATTGACGCTACCCTGTAACATACTTTTATAATAGACGAGGTCAAAGGTGAAAGACATAGAAGCGATGAACCTGGTTCAAAGTAAACAAAACCTTAAAAACCTCCGTTCTTATTCTTAATGTGGTTTGTGGTCTTTTGTGCTGGTAGAGAAGAGAGGGGCTGAGGTGTAGTGAGGATCTATTGATCTCCTCTTAACTAAGAAATTGATAGAAATTCTTCTTCCATTGACCAAGAGACTTTAAATACTACTGGGTTTAACTGGGTAGATTTTTAGGAGCGGGTTTGATCGCATGGGCGTAAAAGAAAAAAAAAAGTTGTTATCAATAACTAAATTTAGCCTTTTTAAAAGGCAGCAGATAAGTTTAGTAGAATCATCTGGACAATCAAAACCAGAGTTTTTGACTGTTGGAACACTAGTATAAAGTAACAACACAAATAGCAAGCTGATTATAAAAGATGGATTGTTACGGACTATGCACTCGTAGTTGTAGCTGAGAAATTCTGATGTAACAATAGAGATAGTGGATAAAAAGAGAGAAGAATGGCTGATGGAGTTCATTTCAAATTTGAGAAGAAAGCGAAAGTTTGAAGTGAACTGAAATGTAATATTTACATTGTTCGATTTCTTGTTATTTCATTTGTGCTTCTTTATAAATGTACAGTAAAATTGAAAGCTGTAAATATTTGTTAATGAGAGGTTTATTTTTGTTCTAAAATAAGTTTTCAATTTTATTTCAAGTTAAGTATAATGTTATAAACCTGGTGGTGGCACAGATGGGGGTAGTGGTGTGAGTGTAGTCAGCCGACGCAAATCGCCCCAGGCCAGCGCTAGACGAGCGGTCAACCGTGACGAGTTACGACGGTCAGCCGAGACGAGTGTCAACACGACGGTTCGGGAAGGATCGACGTCGTGAACAGAGCTCAGGAGCGCCACGAGAGTTGTAGTCATCTGACCACCTAGAAACGTCGAGCGGCGTTCTGTCCGGTTCGAGAAGACCAGTAGGGACCCTATATAAGAGCGGAGGTGTCGCAGTCAAGACGGTTGAGAAAAGGGGCTCAATAGAGCACGCTTCACGACAGGTTCAGAAAAGGGGTTCACGACAGGGCTCAGAACACGGTCGACTATAAGACACCTCAACGGTGTGGTTCTGTACGGAGCATTACGACAGTTCAGTGCGGAGTACTGTCAAGTACGGTTGAGACGACTGGCGTCTTGATCTTGGTCTGCGATCGAGTCCGACACAACGAGCCCAGTGTGTGAAGTCAGTTCTGAACAGTTGAACCCAGTGCAAGCCCGGAACGAGACGGAGAGGCCTGTGCAAGAGTTGATACGGCGGTACGGTGTTATCGGAGAGATATTTGTACAGTGTACGTGTTGCCAATTGTACAGTATTGGCTGTTATTTATTCCACCATTAAATTGTTACGTTATTTTGGAGCCCTGAGTTGTCAAGTTCTTTAAGTTGGTGGTGTATGGTGCAGTTTGCAGAGAGCCTGGATAGCGAGATTCGTAACAGCTATACAGTGTACGCTTGCAAGGCTTAGTTTGGGCTAGCTAGCGATATAAGCTACTGCACAAAGCGACACTCTACTAAAAATTAAAATTATATCTTATCTTATTCCTATACCTCTTCATTCGTTCATTTATGTAATCAAGAGATCTTCTTATCTTATATAATACAGACGTTACTTCAAAAAAGAGGATGATTACGTCCTACGCGTCATGCATTCAGTCATGCATATTTACCAATGACTTAAATTCTGCCAAGTCACTGGTTTTCCTGGCTAGCTCAGGCAACCCATTCCATGCTCTAATAGCACTAAGGAAGAAGGAGCATTTGTACAAATTTGTCCTAGCATATGGAACGAGGAATGTTCCTTTATCTTTGTGTTTTTCTGAGATCTAAGATAATGCAGTACGAATTTGCATAAAATTCTGTAAACAGGTTCCTTTTACCTTATGAGCTCGCTTTGAAAACGGTTTTGACATATTCGCAGCCTGAACATCGGAATTTGCACACACACACAAAATTACAAAGAAAGTTTCTGTTATCACACAAACTCATAGGCGGCCCCCGTCGGAGTCGAATCCCTGTTGGATCCGCCTATTCGCAAGGAATATTCATGACGTGATTTTGTTTTGACTGTCAAAAGTAATAATGTTTCAAAGATTCATTTGGCTTTGTAAAAAATGCTTTTTTTCTGTAAAATGTTTTACACGTTTCGGATGTTCCTTCAAAGCTATAGATAATTTAATTCCTTGTCCAAACCTCCCGCTGGACGACGGAGGATGGCATCGAGCAGGGATAAAACCGGGACCGTCGAGATAATCAGTCTAGCGCGCTAACCGCACGACCAGGCATTGAAGTTAACTTAATAACAAACTAGAAGCAGCTATGCCCGGTTAATGCAATCAGCTTGGATATCCAGTCCGTTCAGAGAGGCATCCGATGTGCTCTTAAACAGACCCCAGTTAGCACGGTTGTACACCCATTTTGGTTCTGTGTATGGGGACCTGGTGTTGAGCTTTTCGAGTTCGATTGTGACCAAGACCGGCAGGTGATCGCTACCGACATCTTCGACCACGACCACTCTCCACTGTGACCTTAAGTCAGTTGACACCAGTGACAAGTCTGGTCGCAACACGCCCCCATTGCCGGTGTGCAAGAAGGGCGGGGGGGGGGCAGTCTTTGCCCTGTAAGACAACCTGAGATGAACTCCTATTGAAAAATCAGAGCAGGAAGGACTAGTCCTCCCGTAGTGCTCTGGCAAGAAACTTAGCCGTCCGGCGTAGTGCCTCATAGCTACCATACAAGTCGAGTGACTGCACAGGCAAGTCCCCCCTTAGCTCGCGGAGCTGGGGACACTCGTACAAGACATGCGACATTGTTTCGACGCTCTCTCCACAGTGACGGCATCGGGAGTCAAAGTTCGTGCGGAACCGGGCAAACTATGCCCCAATAGGACAGTGTTCCGTTCTGCACTGCGCAATAATTGACTGCTCTGACCTCCTCAGTCGCCACCATGGATCGTCGCGATCTGGGTGAAGCATGCGCTGCCAGACACCACGTGCTCTGTCGGATTATTCCCAGGAATTTAACCACTTCTCATGAATGAGTGCTTGGATTTGTTTTTCACCACAGTTTTGCATATAAGTTTCCTGCAAGGCAGGAGTGGGGCGGCGCGCGTTTCTCGACATTCCCAGTGTCAGAGTTGCCTTTTGTCGCGGCGAATTCCTCCACTAGCGCGCCAGGGAACGGGCTAGCTCGTGGACGCCAACCAGTCTGCCGGACGCAGCCCGCTAAGGCCGTGCCAGTCAGTCCAGTCTTTGCCCAAAGAGAGACCCGCGAATCAGCCGAGTCCCAGGAGAACCCGACCAACCCTCGAGTTGGTGTCCAGCGCTATCCGCTTTTCGGAGACCCCGTTAGGTCTCTTACTCACCGTTGCTCGGGGTCCCACAGGAGGGGGGGGGGCTGGACATAACCCCTTTGAGTTCATTTTACACTTGCCGGCTGCTCATTCATCAGCGGCAAGAAACCAGTACCCTTGGCCACTCCATGAGAGCGGAGTGTTCACGCGGCGACCACGATGAGGTGGTACTGGAACTCCGCGTGTAAGACAACCAGATTTGTTTCGTCACATATCTCAAGTAGTCGACACGCTCTGATATCTGTCTCCTGGCATCCCCACGCGGGTGGATTTAGCGCTAAAGTCACCTGCAACGATTATCCTTGTGCCAAATGGCTCACGCAGTTTGAATTGCAACTCAGACTTAGGTGGACTATAGAGGTTTACGCCTGTAAATCGCTGACCATATTTGTACACCTCAACTGTCAAAGTATCCGTCTCGCCGGGTTCCACAGGGGCGCTGGATTCCACTACTCAGGCCGTAAGCGTATTTCTCACAAACATTACTAATACCTGGCACCTCGAGCAGGTGTGTTTGTTTCATCATTGACTTGTATTCATATAAAAAAACAACAACTAATTAACGTCGTTTTTGGGAACTGAAGTTGTGTGATTATATGCAGCTTAAGTGGAGGGGAGGAGCCCTATGATGTACAATTTGCACATATTAAACACAGTACACATACTGAGGTTCTTGACTTTTCATACAAATTAACCAATATTCGATCGAATAACTTCAAAAAACGCTGTTATGTAGGTCTACACTCTATGAGGGTGTGCTTAAGAAAGACTTTAAGTTATTTCTAACATTTCAAGGTCTTTTGAAAAGCTCAGTTTATCATAATCTCTCCTGTCAATAGTGGCGTTCATCTACGTTCTCTACACGATTAGCTCTCGCGAGAGTTTTTCTTAATCTAAACATTGACCTGTGAACTCCTGATTGAATGATATGGATGTGGTGGGTAGACCGCGTTAGGTTTGGGGGGGGGGGGCTTCACATTGGGGTTAGGGGGAAGTGGGAAGGGCGGACCTTAGATTAATGGAAGAAAAGAGAATAGCAGAAACATGGAACTAACTCGATCAGTTAACACGCAATTTGTGGCGCCTAAACGGTCTACTGGAGATATAAGAATAAGTGCCCCCATCTTGTTACAGTTGATAAAGAAACTCTTAACTTGGCAGACGACTACCAGTCTAAGAAATGAACATGATTTTGAATGCCACTAAATCAACCAGGTCAGAGTGTAAATGATACCAGGTAAAGTCAACACGTTTAATCACAGCTCACTTCATATGCAAAATAAAAGTTACCCGAAAGTATTTGCTATTCTATTGCAATTTGTGTTTCACTTATTTACACAGTATTGTTAATCGCAGAAGATCTTGCTTCTGACCACTCACGTGGATTTTAGTATAAAAAGGCTACAGGTTAAAATACAAAAAATAAAAAGCAAAAAGCAAAAAAAAAATATTAAAAAAAAAAAAGCTTATATTATATGTTTGGATCAGTCATGTAATTAAATTTGTAATAGATCTAGTTTTGTTCTAGAACTAATTGAACCTATCACGCAGCAAGAGTTTATGTGCGACATTTCAGTTCGACAGGATAATGAAATGTAAAAATAAAGTGATGCAAAAGTTTGACAATGTCGTGAATGAATTGCAGGCATTGAAAACCGAAATGTTAATCAAACCTGACATTGTGGTGTTACTGAGTTGGGAGCAATTCTTTAGTTCTCATTTTCACACAAGTCTAGTCTCGTTTGATTGAATATATATATATATATATTGTTACGATCTCTCCTACTATCCAGACTCTCTTCTCACTGTACCACACGACACAACGAACTTAAAGAACCTCACAACTCAGGGCTCCAAAGTATCAGTTAGTTTAATTTCAAATACATCGCCATTGGCAACAACATTAACACTGTCTTTACAGAAACCTAGTCTTGCTCCGCCTGACTTCACACACCGTGCTGGTTCTCGCCTCGTACTGGTCACATTGCGAGGTAACGTGAACTGACGTGATTCTGACACACTCGCTCTTATATAGTGTCTCTACTGGCCTCGAACCTTCTTGACCACTCCAGTTGATCACTTTCGCCCGTGACTTGCGTGCGTGATATTTACTACACTGGTCCTTGCCGCACTGGCGTTTACTGTCACTGGTCACGTTTGACCGCTCGTCCTGCGCTGGACTGTGGCGATTTGGGTAGGCTAAAAACACACAGCACTACCCCCATCTGTGTCACCATCAGGTTTACAACAATATATATATCTATTAAAAACGCTTTGGTTATGCGCAATGCAAATATCTCACCATACAAATAAAGAGCACCTGGCTTCCTGTCCAAAAGCAAAACTTTGAGACGTGGCTCGACTTTGAAACAAGGTTTGTCTACGAGACACAGTTTGTCTACGAGATACGGTTTCTGTCTACGAGACACAGTTTGTCTACGAGATACGGTTTCTGTCTACGAGACACAGTTTGTCTACGAGATACGGTTTGTCTACGAGATACGGTTTCTGTCTACGAGACACAGTTTGTCTACGAGATACGGTTTGTCTACGAGACACAGTTTGTCTACGAGACACAGTTTGTCTACGAGACACAGTTTGTCTACGAGATACGGTTTCTGTCTATGAGACACAGTTTGTCTACGAAATACGGTTTGTCTACGAGACACAGTTTGTCTACGAGATACGGTTTCTGTCTATGAGACACAGTTTGTCTACGAGATACGGTTTCTGTCTACGAGACACAGTTTGTCTACGAGATACGGTTTGTCTACGAGACACAGTTTGTCTACGAGACACAGTTTGTCTACGAGACACAGTTTGTCTACGAGATACGGTTTCTGTCTACGAGACACAGTTTGTCTACGAGATACGGTTTCTGTCTACGAGACACAGTTTGTCTACGAGATACGGTTTCTGTCTACGAGACACAGTTTGTCTACGAGATACGGTTTCTGTCTACGAGACACAGTTTGTCTACGAGATACGGTTTCTGTCTACGAAACACAGTTTGTCTACGAGATACGGTTTCTGTCTACGAGACACAGTTTGTCTATGAGATACGGTTTCTGTCTACGAGACACAGTTTGTCTATGAGATACGGTTTCTGTCTACGAGACACAGTTTGTCTACGAGATACGGTTTCTGTCTACGAGACACAGTTTGTCTATGAGATACGGTTTCTGTCTACGAGACACAGTTTGTTTACAAGATAAGGTTTCCTCCTCACAGCACAGATAGATTGAGAAAACAACACCATAGATCACTCGCTTCCAGTATGACAAAGGCGAAGTATAAAAAAAAAAAAGGATTTGTATGATCACTAAATCACCAAACTGTGTGTGTGAGTGTGCTTTTAGTAGCCTGTCTCTCCGTCTCTCCGTCTGTCACGTTTAGATCTCAAATATTGAATCCAATTTCAACATATTTATTAGCTTGCTAAAATTGTTCTAGGTTTTCTGAATGCAAACTTTTAAAAAAAATCAAATATACAAAAAGACTTTTTGACACCCTTTTTTAAAACAATAGCAGACAAAATAACTTCTATAGTATGTTCTGACTAAAGAGATTCACAACATTAAACAGTATCCTGACAGTATAGTGAACGATAAAATAGCCTCAATAGTTCTTAGCTTTTCTTTAAACTAATTTTTATCAATTAATTTTCACATTTTAGGCAGTGAAAACGCAAATATAATGGAATACAATTTACAATATGCTAAAAGAAAGCAAACAAGCAAAAGAAAAAATGTTACTATTTTTTAAAAAGACAAAAGCTTATTATCTATGTGGGAATAAAGTCAAAGTACAGGCATTTATCTGACAAAAGCAGGGTTTAGTTCCCTACATATAGTTAAATAGTTAATTAGTATTAATTAATGGATTAACTAATTGTTTAATTTTTAAATTGATTTGTGTATAGTTATCGACTATGAATAATTATGCAAAATTTCAACTTGATCCGAGAACGGGACAGGAAAGAGAGAAACATGTTCAAACACACTTGTGAGAGCATATATAACAAAATAAATTCGTAACAAATGCCCTGCCCCCCCGGTCAGTCTCAGTTGTCCTGCGGGAGGTTTAGACACCATTTCAACTTGACCTAAGAATTGAAAGCGGGAGTAAAAAAAAGTGTGCAAGATTTGTACCAGACAGACAGACAAACGGATTGAGTTAAAATAAGCTTTGTAATACAAGAGTGGAGCACTTCAATGGTACTGTGTCATACCTCAACAGCCCAACGTTTGTACTCAACACTATTATTTATTGTTTTTTTCTTTTAGTGTTCTCAAACCAAGTGTGCTTTTCAATGCCAACTATTAGCTGCACATTTTCATCGCATTAATTAGCACAAGTCAACAAGTTCAATAGCACAACCAAAGTGTAAAAAAGTTGATTTTTAAAAAAAAGTAACACCTCTTCCGTTACAGGGGAAAGGGAAGGGGGTCCAAATTTGAAAACCTTCCAGGCTCCTACTTGAGGGGATCCCCCAAATATGTCCGATATTTTTGTACATTAAATATTAATCTTGCTTTTCATGTTGTTATGTAAATTAGTGACCATGCTGCGTGTATTCCACACAGACGTATATATTTATGAAGTACATTATCTCAATTATCTCAGGTCATGATGTCGAATGTCAAAATGCATGGGCCCTTAAAGAGGTCAAGGCCCTCCCCCGGGGCCCCAAACCCTTGCTACGCCACTTCTCCGTTATGAAACGGATGACCTTTAGTAAGAGCGATTACTTCGCTATTCATAACAAGGATAGTATTTTTACCCCAGCCCAATTTCCCTTCCCACACAAGAAAAAAAAAATCCTGATTACGCCCATGTATATATTGTTCTCAGAGTATAGAAAATTCTACTTTGGTGATATAGATCCAGACTTGGAAATAAGAAATCAAGATTAGAATACAGAATGTATGTAGCTATATAGATCTAATATTGATATTGTCTAGTGATTATATATAGAAGTTTAGGCCTACACATGTATATTGCAGAGGTGGACGGTGTGTCAAAATCCATCGGGCAATTTCTATACAGTGCGACCTATAAATTGTATGCCATATGATGGGTATCCAACCATAAAAGCGTTGTGTAAAGTGAAATCATGTATCGAAAGTTGATATGTAAATAATTTATTAGATGATTTTGAAATCTATCTAATAGGCACTATTACTAAATGAATAAAGTATAACACTTGCATTGGTAAATCTCTTATTATAAAAAAAAAGTTCTGCTTCCATATACATTAACATATACATGTACTTGACATTCCAATTCAAGGCATTCAAACCTGGTTCGGTCATATTGTTTGACACGACTCGCTTTCAAAATCATCTATTCTATAATAAAGGTACAAAAGTAATAAAATTAAAAAGAAAATCTAATTCTGGATGATTAATACCCCACACTACACATACCTTTGTCTTGATTTCTACTAAGGATAGCTTCTAATTGGAAAGAGTGAAGAAATTGTGTTACGCTAGCCTTATTAAAACAGATCATGAGCGTAGCCAGGATTTTTTTCGGGGGGGGGACTTATTTCTCCCCCTCCCCCCCGCAATATATATGTGTGCGTATATGTGTTCATAATTAATCTTTAACCTACCGCAAACCTCATGCGACGACAGTCACAACCTTACTAAGGGGTCGACTCCCAGTTCGGCACAGGACTTCCTTGGTTGAGACACGATCTCTGCAACTGACTCCTAAAATCTGTCTCAGCCGTCTTTGTTGAGCCACATTTAGTCTTTTTTCAATTTCGGCAGACGACCATTCAATGCATTTAATTAATGGCGCCCAGTGACTGGTAGAAATTTGTAACCTCTAAAGAAATGATAATAGATTTTAGGAAACGTAAAGGCCATCTTGCAGAAATTCAGATAAACAACCAAACCGTAGAGCAAGTGCAAGAATATCAATACCTAGGTACAACCATCAACAACAAACTGAAATGGAGTGAACACTGTCAAAACCTTTACACCCAAATTCACAAACGACTCTTCCATCTTAGAAAGCTAAGGAAATTTTACATTGACAAAACAATAATTAAACTTTTCTAAACTGCAACCATCAGCAGTCTAATAAACTTTGCCATCACCTGCTGGTATGGTAATACTTCACTAGCA
The DNA here is from genome assembly GCF_947242115.1 of Biomphalaria glabrata. Classification (NCBI taxonomy): domain Eukaryota; kingdom Metazoa; phylum Mollusca; class Gastropoda; family Planorbidae; genus Biomphalaria; species Biomphalaria glabrata. Next base: position 54,897,373 of record NC_074711.1, read on the forward strand.
CAAAGACATAGACTAAATAGACGAATTAAAAAAGCATCATATATCACTCGAACACAGCTACCATCTCTTGAAGAGCTTTTTTCATGAAAGATGCCTTTCCAAAATCACTCACGATTCTTAAAGATAACCTGCACCCATTAAACCACTGTTACATAAGATCTGAACGAAGTGGTCGTCTCCTTTCCATTAGGACTAAAACAGAAAGATTTAAAAACTCCTTTATCCCTCTTTCGGTCGGAGTGTTGCAAGATCATTTGTCGTCATCAAGATGTACATAGACGTCTAGTTCATAAAGCGCTGGTTGTGAGTGTGTATGTGTTTCGTGTGTGTGAATGTTGTTCGTATTTGTATCCATACGGACAATAAAGATTATTATTATTAATATTATTATTATACTGTTATTGTACAGTAGTTACGCCGAGGAAGTCAATTGAAGTCAAACTGAATTTCCATTTGATTGGATCAATAAAAATTATCTTATAGGGGGATTTTAAACTCAAATTTATCTGGAGGGGTTTTAAACTTAAAGCCCTCTTTAGGAGGGGGGTTTTAAACTTAAACCCCACTTGGCTAAGGTCATAGAATTTTTAGTGTGTAATTTGCTTTTTTTTTTACATCAAAGAGGTCGTTTTTAGCTTCAAACCCGCTGGAGGAGGGTTTTGTACTGTTTTAAACACAAACCTCTCTTGGCTACGCTCATAGAATCTGGTGACTGATGTATGCTTTAGTCTTATATTGAAGTGGGGTTTTATCGTAAAAGAACATTTGGAAAGGGGGGGGGGGGTGTTAAGATCAAAATCTTCCTTAGTTATGCTCTTGGAATTAGGGGATTGTCATTTGCATTATTTTTTTGTTTATAGAAGAAGGGGGTTTAACCGCAAAACCCTGGAAGGGGGCTTTAAACTCAAAACCCCACTTGACTGTGCTGGAGCAAGTGATGGTTTAATATTAAAATCTCACCTAAAAAAAAATCAATCACTAAATTCCGACACCCCCTCCCCTGCGAGGGGGATATTTCATTTCGGGGATGGGGAGTGGAGCCCCAAAATACTTCCCTGGGTATGCCACAGATAATTATAAAAACAATAGTTTAAAAAAAAAAAAAAGATGAAATAGGTTAGCACAATATATTGCAATCAAGGTCAACGAAATTCGAGGTTGTTAATACATACTTTGAATTAAATTTCTTTGTGAAAGATAAATCTACAATTTTTTATATTGAGTATTGTGTAAATATTGCTTCAAAATGTTGAACTCTATCTGAATTGAAACATTTTATGTTTTAAAATATTATTAGTAAAAAGAAAGAGTACGTTTCATGCTAACACGATATTTGACCTTTAAAATTCTAAATCTAGTAATACTTTAATAAATTGAAATAGATGACAATTTTTCTAACAGTTATCTACCTTTGAAGGAATGACATTTCGGTATTTTCATAGTGCAACGACATAGAGAGATCTATAGGTTTATACTAAGAAAATTTTGCATTTTCTTTGGAAATAAATATTTTTCAAAGTGAATAGTCCTAATGGCATAATATTACTAAAATGTTGTTTAAATGAATTATTACAAACATTTTACCAGAAGAAAAAAATGTTTTGTTTTGTAATAAAATTCAGATTTTGGAAACACAGTACATTTTCATTCTAAATCAGTATTACTTTTAATATTTTATTTATATAAATTTAAAACACAATGATAATACCCCAAATTGGTACAATTAAATTTGAAACGCAGAATTTAATTTTAAAAAGTTGTTCGGGGATTTCATTAAAGTATCTATAGCATGCAATAATAGGAATTTCTGCTAGTCGGCTAGTAAATGTATCAACAAAAACATATAAAATGTTTCTTGGAACCCTTGAGCTTCCGTAGAAACCAAAGATAGTTCCTTTCGAAAGAATCCCAATATCATTGGCCCCCATCTTGTATGTACATGTATCTACAACACAAGGCAATAGTTAACATAATAATTGTCAAATTTGCACAATGTCTAGACGATGTTAACCTTAATTATTGGGACAACACGAATCTAACGGTTTCCAAAATAATAATAATAATACTTCTAAGTACAACTGTGAATCATTAACTATGAACAATTCTGGATCCTCGTTCCTTGTAATGAACATGAACAACTGATCTGGTTTTTTGACCACTCGCTTATGCTCCCATGTTTGCGACTATGAATTTCTAATTGATGAGCTCCAGCGGGTATGTCGCAATGAACAGTGTGAATGATCGTGAACTACATACAACTTCTCAATGACCTTTGACCGCTCAGCAGCATTCCATGGTCTGCACGTGGAGGCGCGAACCTGTTTGTCTTGTGTGCTAGTGTAAGTGAAAGTAGAATCTAAATAAACCGCATAAAAAAAATATTTCACACAAGAAATCCAATGTCATACATAACAGTTGGAAAGGCAAAGTGTACAGTGCAGCCAACTCCAACGGGTAGTTTGACTGTCTGCATCTTAGAGCTGGCTACACACAGAACAGAACCTGTTCCCTTGTTTGACGGTAATTTAATATCCTTTAGTTCAGTAAAACTAATGCTGTCAAGATTATTTCATATTTTAGCAAACCCTCTATGCATTTTGATCTAAGTCTATATTTTTGTCGTCTTATAGCGTTGAGCCTGTTCATCCATAAATACTGTCATCATAATGTTGGTCAATCTCTATTTCTTGCGAGAAAACATTCAGAATTTTACTACATTTTTTTTTATTATTTATTTTTTCTTTGCACAGGATTCCAGCGATAGTTGCCTTTTATCTGACATATTTTCTGCTCCTTCTTTTTCTATTCTTTTGCATTTTGCTTCCAATCAACACATTTCTACACTGTTCAAGATAATAATTGTGATTTATGAAGGACATCGTAGCGGGACCATCTCGAGATCATGTGACAACTCCTCCCAACCAATAAGAATTCGTATAGGACTTGGAACTTTATTGGTCTCTTTATAGATTCATCCGAATATATTCACATTACGTCGATCTCTATAAGCAATTTGGACCTTAAGTTTCTTGTTTAGTGTTTAATATGTATAAGGAATTGACGTCTACTAGAAGCCCTAAATACGGATGTAGGGTATCTACGCCAATGCTTTAGATTAGAATTAGACTTTTAAAAGTAAAAGATTTTTTTAAAATCACGACGCTCAAAGTTTCGCATTTAAAGAGAATATTATAAAATCTTAAAACATTTCACTAGCATTCACGCGGCCCTTTCGGTGGCCCTACAGACCCTATTGGGTACCGGCCCTCCGCCAATGGTAAAGTTTCACAAATTTCTAGCATTCCATCTAATGAACAAGGGGCCATAACACTGTCTACTACTAAGTGCATCCATATGTCAATGTAGCCATGCATGCTAATCAGATAAGTAGCAAGTGTTATAAATCAATTTAAAATCAAATAACATTCGTCTTGTATGGGTGTATACTGGTATACAAATCTTCCCCTCTCTAAGGGACAGTGCAAGAACTTCTTAATCTCCAACTCAGGTGGTACAAAAAACCCATTTCTATTTTTAAACAAATGAATGAAAGAGAATCCTTTATTTTTACCTCGCTACTATATGACAATGGATCTAGGGCGGGGGTGGGCAACCTTTTTCTATCGAGGGCCGCATTAAGAAAAAATTGGGAATAGGGATCCATATATATGTGGAAACTGATTCCAAGTTCGCTTTCAAGTTCCACAATCAAGGAATCCAAATAAGTTGTGGACCTTTTAACCATTTCACTAAAAATAGTTTCACTTTTCAGCAAAGGAAAATGACAAAACCTGTCTCTACTTACCTGCCTGGAGAAATGGGAAAGCTTCGAAAAAATTTAACATGTACATATATTTTATGTGAAACAACCCATTGCAACAATATCAATAACAAACATTAAGCCTGTCTTCCACGCTTCATTAAAAATATTAATAACAAAGCCACAGTCAATGTCCTTTAAAAACATAACAATTTCTTCCTTGAGATTTCATATTGTTTTTAATACCTTGCCCATGCTAAGCCAGCGGAGAATACTATGTTACAGTACAACTGAATGTTTTGTTTTAAAATCTTCAAGGACTTCTCGGAACTGCCTGTGGTTAAGACCCCTTGCTCTGATAAGTTTGATCATTGAAAGAATTGGGTCAATAATGTTTGCTATTCAATGTAGCTTTGTGCGCAAACTTTCCCGTGTAGAGCTAAGAGTGTAGGGTTGGAATTTTGCGATATTGTTCTTGAGTTTTATTGACAAGCCAATGTTTTTCTCAGTCAAAGCGAGGACACCATGACTTTTTACACTCGCCATACTGTTTCAAGACTTTCAACATAGTTCTTTATAGCATTGAATAAATACCGGCTCGAGTTTGTGTCTTTGACTGAGTATTTCGAAATACAATTAGAATAATCTTCGTTTACTTTCAGATTTTTAGAACGATATGTGTAGTCAATGTTTCTTTAGCCGCTTCATCATAAGAATCAATAGTTTCAATAATTTATGTAGATATTTATATAGATATTTAAAATTATTAATTTTTAATATCTATGTAATTTTTATGTGGGAACACATAATTTCTGTAGGTGTCGGCGGGCCTCATGTGACCGCTGGTCGTAATTTGCCCACCCCTGATCTAGTTCATTTGTTAGTCTATCTGCGTACACAAGGTCAGTGTCTGGTCTTAAAGTCAGTGAAGAAATCAAAGTGACGCCATGACCCATTTCTGTGGTATCTCATGGTCCGGTGACTTCCATCACATGACGCTCGAATATTACACTCCATTAAGAAAAGCTTAATAAACAAAACGGAACCTTATGATTCACAGGCCCATGGCATTCAGGTCGAATGATTCACCGACATTAAAAAGTCATAAGAATCAATAGTTTCAATAATTTATATAGATATTTATATAGATATTTATATAGATATTTAAAATTATTAATTTTTAATATCTATGTAATTTTTATGTGGGAACACATAATTTCTGTAGGTGTCGGCGGGCCTCATGTGACCGCTGGTCGTAATTTGCCCACCCCTGATCTAGTTCATTTGTTAGTCTATCTGCGTACACAAGGTCAGTGTCTGGTCTTAAAGTCAGTGAAGAAATCAAAGTGACGCCATGACCCATTTCTGTGGTATCTCATGGTCCGGTGACTTCCATCACATGACGCTCGAATATTACACTCCATTAAGAAAAGCTTAATAAACAAAACGGAACCTTATGATTCACAGGCCCATGGCATTCAGGTCAAATGATTCACAGACATTCGAATTTCACGTTCTGTATTTCGGTGAACTTATTGTTTGACACAAACGGTGATATTGATTGTAGACATGGACAATGTAGGCCTAGGCCTATAGACCTGCTCAAATGGCAATTTTTATTGGCTCATTTTAATATTCTAAATTGATGGTGACCTTCAGCTTGATGAAAATAAAATTATTTATTTATTTTAGGATGTGTATCAAATAATTATTTAAAATTTTATATGGCCATTATTCGTAGTCATATTTGAATTTCAAGTGGGGGGAAAAACAGTATTAGCTCAGGGCTAAACTAAAAGCTTTGTCTGGTGACTCTAGTGAAGTCTAGACGGTGGAAAAAAGCTCCCGTCGCCTCGGCGTCCGCCCGGGGAAGTGGATAGGCTGAGAGGGAGAGCAAACCTAGCCTCCAGTGGACTACCAAACGTATTCTCTAGCAAACATAGCCTCCAGTGGGCTACCAAACGTATTATCTAGCAAACATAGCCTCCAGTGGGCTACCGAACGTATTCTCTAGCAAACATAGCCTCCAGTGGGCTACCAAACGTATTCTCTAGCAAACCTAGCCTCCAGTGGGCTACCAAACGTATTCTCTAGCAAACCTAGCCTCCAGTGGGCTACCAAACGTATTCTCTAGCAAACATAGCCTACAGTGGGCTACAAAACTTATTCTCTAGCAAACCTAGCCTACAGTGGGCTACCAAACGTATTCTCTAGCAAACATAGCCTCCAGTGGACTTCCAAACGTATTCTCAAGCAAGCCTAGCCTCCAGTGGGCTACCAAACGTATTCTCTAGCAAACATAGCCTCCAGTGGGCTACCAAACGTATTCTCTAGCAAACCTAACCTCCAGTGGGCTAACAAACGTATTCTCTAGCGAACATAGCCTACAGTGGGCTACCAAACGTATTCTCTAGCAAACATAGCCTCCAGTGGGCTACCAAACGTATTCTCTAGAAAGCAAACCTAGCCTCCAGTGGGCTAACAAACGTATTCTCTAGCGAACATAGCCTCCAGTGGGCTACCAAACGTATTCTCTAGCAAACATAACCTCCAGTGGGCTACCAAACGTATTCTCTAGCAAACCTAGCCTCCAGTGGGCTACCAAACGTATTCTCAAGCAAACCTAACCTCCAGTGGGCTACCAAACGTATTCTCTAGCAAACCTAGCCTCCAGTGGGCTACCAAACGTATTCTCTAGCAAACCTAGCCTCCAGTGGGCTACCAAACGTATTCTCTAGCAAGCCTAGCCTCCAGTGGGCTACCAAACGTATTCTCTAGCAAACCTAACCTCCAGTGGGCTACCAAACGTATTCTCTAGCAAACCTAGCCTCCAGTGGGCTACCAAACGTATTCTCAAGCAAACCTAACCTCCAGTGGGCTACCAAACGTATTCTCTAGCAAACCTAACCTCCAGTGGGCTACCAAACGTATTCTCTAGCAAACCTAGCCTCCAGTGGGCTACCAAACGTATTCTCTAGCAAACATAGCCTCCAGTGGGCTACCAAACGTATTCTCTAGCAAACCTAGCCTCCAGTGGGCTACCAAACGTGTTCTCTAGCAAGCCTAGCCTCCAGTGGGCTACCAAACGTATTCTCTAGCAAGCCTAACCTCCAGTGGGCTAACAAACGTATTCTCTAGCAAGCCTAACCTCCAGTGGGCTAACAAACGTATTCTCTAGCAAACCTAACCTCCAGTGGGCTACCAAACGTATTCTCTAGCAAACCTAACCTCCAGTGGGCTAACAAACGTATTCTCTAGCAAGCCTAACCTCCAGTGGGTAACAAACGTATTCTCTAGCAAGCCTAACCTCCAGTGGGCTAACAAACGTATTCTCTAGCAAACCTAACCTCCAGTGGGCTACCAAACGTATTCTCTAGCAAACATAGCCTACAGTGGGCTACAAAACTTATTCTCTAGCAAACCTAGCCTACAGTGGGCTACCAAACTTATTCTCTAGCAAACCTAGCCTACAGTGGACTACCAAACGTATTCTCTAGCAAACATAGCCTCCAGTGGACTTCCAAACGTATTCTCAAGCAAGCCTAGCCTCCAGTGGGCTACCAAACGTATTCTCTAGCAAACATAACCTCCAGTGGGCTACCAAACGTATTCTCAAGCAAACCTAGCCTCCAGTGGGCTACCAAACGTATTCTCTAGCAAACATAGCCTCCAGTGGGCTACCAAACGTATTCTCTAGCAAACCTAACCTCCAGTGGGCTAACAAACGTATTCTCTAGCGAACATAGCCTCCAGTGGGCTACCAAACGTATTCTCTAGCAAACATAGCCTCCAGTGGGCTACCAAACGTATTCTCTAGAAAGCAAACCTAGCCTCCAGTGGGCTAACAAACGTATTCTCTAGCGAACATAGCCTCCAGTGGGCTAACAAACGTATTCTCTAGCGAACATAGCCTCCAGTGGGCTACCAAACGTATTCTCTAGCAAACATAACCTCCAGTGGGCTACCAAACGTATTCTCTAGCAAACCTAGCCTCCAGTGGGCTACCAAACGTATTCTCAAGCAAACCTAACCTCCAGTGGGCTACCAAACGTATTCTCTAGCAAACATAACCTCCAGTGGGCTACCAAACGTATTCTCTAGCAAACATAGCCTCCAGTGGGCTACCAAACGTATTCTCTAGCAAACATAGCCTCCAGTGGGCTACCAAACGTATTCTCTAGCAAACATAGCCTCCAGTGGACTTCCAAACGTATTCTCAAGCAAGCCTAGCCTCCAGTGGGCTACCAAACGTATTCTCTAGCAAACATAGCCTCCAGTGGGCTACCAAACGTATTCTCTAGCAAACATAGCCTCCAGTGGGCTAACAAACGTATTCTCAAGCAAACCTAACCTCCAGTGGGCTACCAAACGTATTCTCTAGCAAACCTAGCCTCCAGTGGGCTACCAAACGTATTCTCTAGCAAACCTAGCCTCCAGTGGGCTACCAAACGTATTCTCTAGCAAACATAGCCTACAGTGGGCTACAAAACTTATTCTCTAGCAAACCTAGCCTACAGTGGGCTACCAAACGTATTCTCTAGCAAACATAGCCTCCAGTGGACTTCCAAACGTATTCTCAAGCAAGCCTAGCCTCCAGTGGGCTACCAAACGTATTCTCTAGCAAACATAACCTCCAGTGGGCTACCAAACGTATTCTCAAGAAAACCTAGCCTCCAGTGGGCTACCAAACGTATTCTCAAGCAAACCTAACCTCCAGTGGGCTACCAAACGTATTCTCTAGCAAACCTAGCCTCCAGTGGGCTACCAAACGTATTCTCTAGCAAACCTAGCCTCCAGTGGGCTACCAAACGTATTCTCTAGCAAACATAGCCTACAGTGGGCTACAAAACTTATTCTCTAGCAAACCTAGCCTACAGTGGGCTACCAAACGTATTCTCTAGCAAACATAGCCTCCAGTGGACTTCCAAACGTATTCTCAAGCAAGCCTAGCCTCCAGTGGGCTACCAAACGTATTCTCTAGCAAACATAACCTCCAGTGGGCTACCAAACGTATTCTCAAGAAAACCTAGCCTCCAGTGGGCTACCAAACGTATTCTCTAGCAAACATAGCCTCCAGTGGGCTACCAAACGTATTCTCTAGCAAACCTAACCTCCAGTGGGCTAACAAACGTATTCTCTAGCGAACATAGCCTCCAGTGGGCTACCAAACGTATTCTCTAGCAAACATAGCCTCCAGTGGGCTACCAAACGTATTCTCTAGAAAGCAAACCTAGCCTCCAGTGGGCTAACAAACGTATTCTCTAGCGAACATAGCCTCCAGTGGGCTACCAAACGTATTCTCTAGCAAACATAACCTCCAGTGGGCTACCAAACGTATTCTATAGCAAATCTAGCCTCCAGTGGGCTACCAAACGTATTCTCAAGCAAACCTAACCTCCAGTGGGCTACCAAACGTATTCTCTAGCAAACCTAACCTCCAGTGGGCTACCAAACGTATTCTCTAGCAAACATAGCCTCCAGTGGGCTACCAAACGTATTCTCTAGCAAACATAGCCTCCAGTGGACTTCCAAACGTATTCTCAAGCAAGCCTAGCCTCCAGTGGGCTACCAAACGTATTCTCTAGCAAACATAGCCTCCAGTGGGCTACCAAACGTATTCTCTAGCAAACATAGCCTCCAGTGGGCTAACAAACGTATTCTCTAGCAAGCCTAACCTCCAGTGGGCTACCAAACGTATTCTCAAGCAAACCTAACCTCCAGTGGGCTACCAAACGTATTCTCTAGCAAACCTAGCCTCCAGTGGGCTACCAAACGTATTCTCTAGCAAACCTAGCCTCCAGTGGGCTACCAAACGTATTCTCTAGCAAACATAGCCTCCAGTGGGCTACCAAACGTATTCTCTAGCAAACCTAGCCTCCAGTGGGCTACCAAACGTGTTCTCTAGCAAGCCTAGCCTCCAGTGGGCTACCTAACGTATTCTCTAGCAAGCCTAACCTCCAGTGGGCTAACAAACGTATTCTCTAGCAAGCCTAACCTCCAGTGGGCTAACAAACGTATTCTCTAGCAAACCTAACCTCCAGTGGGCTACCAAACGTATTCTCTAGCAAACCTAACCTCCAGTGGGCTAACAAACGTATTCTCTAGCAAGCCTAACCTCCAGTGGGCTAACAAACGTATTCTCTAGCAAGCCTAACCTCCAGTGGGCTAACAAACGTATTCTCTAGCAAACCTAACCTCCAGTGGGCTACCAAACGTATTCTCTAGCAAACATAGCCTACAGTGGGCTACAAAACTTATTCTCTAGCAAACCTAGCCTACAGTGGGCTACCAAACTTATTCTCTAGCAAACCTAGCCTACAGTGGACTACCAAACGTATTCTCTAGCAAACATAGCCTCCAGTGGACTTCCAAACGTATTCTCAAGCAAGCCTAGCCTCCAGTGGGCTACCAAACGTATTCTCTAGCAAACATAACCCCCAGTGGGCTACCAAACGTATTCTCAAGCAAACCTAGCCTCCAGTGGGCTACCAAACGTATTCTCTAGCAAACCTAACCTCCAGTGGGCTACCAAACGTATTCTCAAGCAAACCTAACCTCCAGTGGGCTACCAAACGTATTCTCTAGCAAACCTAGCCTCCAGTGGGCTACCAAACGTATTCTCTAGCAAACCTAGCCTCCAGTGGGCTACCAAACGTATTCTCTAGCAAACATAGCCTCCAGTGGGCTACCAAACGTATTCTCTAGCAAACCTAGCCTCCAGTGGGCTACCAAACGTGTTCTCTAGCAAGCCTAGCCTCCAGTGGGCTAACAAACGTATTCTCTAGCGAACATAGCCTCCAGTGGGCTACCAAACGTATTCTCTAGCAAACATAACCTCCAGTGGGCTACCAAACGTATTCTCTAGCAAACCTAGCCTCCAGTGGGCTACCAAACGTATTCTCAAGCAAACCTAACCTCCAGTGAGCTACCAAACGTATTCTCTAGCAAACATAACCTCCAGTGGGCTACCAAACGTATTCTCTAGCAAACATAGCCTCCAGTGGGCTACCAAACGTATTCTCTAGCAAACATAGCCTCCAGTGGGCTACCAAACGTATTCTCTAGCAAACATAGCCTCCAGTGGGCTACCAAACGTATTCTCTAGCAAACATAGCCTCCAGTGGGCTACCAAACGTATTCTCTAGCAAACATAGCCTTCAGTGGGCTAACAAACGTATTCTCAAGCAAACCTAACCTCCAGTGGGCTACCAAACGTATTCTCTAGCAAACCTAGCCTCCAGTGGGCTACCAAACGTATTCTCTAGCAAACCTAGCCTCCATTGGGCAACCAAACGTATTCTCTAGCAAGCCTAGCCTCCAGTGGGCTACCAAACGTATTCTCTAGCAAACCTAACCTCCAGTGGGCTACCAAACGTATTCTCTAGCAAACCTAACCTCCAGTGGGCTACCAAACGTATTCTCTAGCAAACCTAGCCTCCAGTGGGCTACCAAACGTATTCTCTAGCAAACATAGCCTCCAGTGGGCTACCAAACGTATTCTCTAGCAAACCTAGCTTCCAGTGGGCTACCAAACGTGTTCTCTAGCAAGCCTAGCCTCCAGTGGGCTACCAAACGTATTCTCTAGCAAGCCTAACCTCCAGTGGGCTAACAAACGTATTCTCTAGCAAGCCTAACCTCCAGTGGGCTAACAAACGTATTCTCTAGCAAGCCTAGCCTCCAGTGGGCTAACAAATGTATTCTCTAGCAAACCTAACCTCCAGTGGGCTACCAAACGTATTCTCTAGCAAACATAGCCTCCAGTGGGCTACCAAACGTATTCTCTAGCAAACCTAACTTCCAGTGGGCTACCAAACGTATTCTCTAGCAAACCTAGCCTCCAGTGGGCTACCAAACGTATTCTCTAGCAAACCTAGCCTCCAGTGGGCTACCAAACGTATTCTCTAGCAAACCTAGCCTCCAGTGGGCTACCAAACGTGTTCTCTAGCAAACCTAGCCTCCAGTGGGCTACCAAACGTATTCTCTAGCAAACCTAGCCTCCAGTGGACTTCCAAACGTGTTCTCAAGCAAGCCTACCTCCAGTGGGCTACCAAACGTATTCTCTAGCAAACATAGCCTCCAGTAAGCTACCAAACGTATTCTCTAGCAAACATAGCCTCCAGTGGGCTACCAAACGTATTCTCAAGCAAGCCTAGCCTCCAGTGGGCTACCAAACGTATTCTCTAGCAAACATAGCCTCCAGTGGGCTACCAAATGTATTCTCTAGCAAACATAACCTCCAGTGGGCTACCAAACGTATTCTCTAGAAAGCAAAGCCTCCAGTGGGCTACCAAACGTGTTCTCTAGCAAACCTAGCCTCCAGTGGGCTACCAAACGTGTTCTCTAGCAAACCTAGCCTCCAGTGGGCTACCAAACGTATTCTCTAGCAAACCTAGCCTCCAGTGGGCTACCAAACGTGTTCTCTAGCAAACCTAGCCTCCAGTGGGCTACCAAACGTATTCTCTAGCAAATCTAGCCTACAGTGGACTACCAAACGTATTCTCTAGCAAACCTAGTCTCCAGTGGGCTACCAAACGTGTTCTCTAGCAAACCTAGCCTCCAGTGGGCTACCAAACGTGTTCTCTAGCAAACCTAGCCTCCAGTGGGCTACCAAACGTGTTCTCTAGCAAACATAGCCTCCAGTGGGCTACCAAACGTATTCTCTAGCAAACCTAGCCTCCAGTGGGCTACCAAACGTATTCTCTAGCAAACATAGCCTCCAGTGGGCTACCAAACGTATTCTCTAGCAAGCCTAGCCTCCAGTGGGCTACCAAACGTATTCTCTAGCAAACATAGCCTCCAGTGAGCTACCAAACGTATTCTCTAGCAAGCCTAGCCTCCAGTGGGCTACCAAACGTATTCTCTAGCAAATATAGCCTCCAGTGGGCTACCAAACGTATTCTCAAGCAAGCCTAGCCTCCAGTGGGCTACCAAACGTATTCTCTAGCAAACATAGCCTCCAGTGGGCTACCAAATGTATTCTCTAGCAAACATAGCCTCCAGTGGGCTAACAAACGTATTCTCTAGCAAACATAGGCTCCAGTGGGCTAACAAACGTATTCTCTAGCAAACATAGCCTCCAGTGGGTTAACAAACGTATTCTCTAGCAAATATAGCATCCAGTGGGCTACCAAACGTATTCTCTAGCAAACATAGCCTCCAGTGGGCTACCAAATGTATTCTCTAGCAAACATAGCCTCCAGTGGGCTAACAAACGTATTCTCTAGCAAACCTAGCCTCCAGTGGGCTACCAAACGTATTCTCTAGCAAACATAGCCTCCAGTGGGCTACCAAACGTATTCTCTAGCAAACATAGCCTCCAGTGGGCTACCAAACGTATTCTCTAGCAAACATAGCCTCCAGTGGGCCAACAAACATATTCTCTAGCAAACATAGCCTCCAGTGGGCTACCAAACTTATTCTCTAGCAAGCCTAGCCTCCAGTGGGCTACCAAACGTATTCTCTAGCAAACATAGCCTACAGTGGGCTAACAAACGTATTCTCTAGCAAATATAGCCTCCAGTGGGCTACCAAACGTATTCTCTAGCAAACATAGCCTCCAGTGGGCTACCAAACGTATTCTCTAGCAAACATAGCCTCCAGTGGGCTAACAAACGTATTCTCTAGCAAATATAGCCTCCAGTGGGCTAACAAACGTTTTCTCTAGCAAGCCTAGCCTCCAGTGGGCTACCAAACGTATTCTCTAGGAAACATAGCCTCCAGTGGGCTAACAAACGTATTCTCTAGCAAATATAGCCTCCAGTGGGCTACCAAACGTATTCTCTAGCAAACCTAGCCTCCAGTGGGCTACCAAACGTATTCTCTAGCAAACATAGCCTCCAGTGGGCTAACAAACGTATTCTCTAGCAAATATAGCCTCCAGTGGGCTACCAAACGTATTCTCTAGCAAACATAGCCTCCAGTGGGCTACCAAACGTATTCTCTAGCAAACATAGCCTCCAGTGGGCTACCAAACGTATTCTCTAGCAAACCTAGCCTCCAGTGGGCTACCAAACGTATTCTCTAGCAAACCTAGCCTCCAGTGGGCTACCAAACGTATTCTCTAGCAAACCTAGCCTCCAGTGGGCTACCAAACGTATTCTCTAGCAAGCCTAGCCTCCAGTGGGCTACCAAACGTATTCTCTAGCAAACATAACCTCCAGTGGGCTACCAAACGTATTCTCTAGCAAACCTAGCCTCCAGTGGGCTACCAAACGTATTCTCTAGCAAGCCTAGCCTCCAGTGGGCTACCAAACGTATTCTCTAGCAAACCTAGCCTCCAGTGGGCTACCAAACGTATTCTCTAGCAAACCTAGCCTCCAGTGGGCTACCAAACGTATTCTCTAGCAAACCTAGCCTCCAGTGGGCTACCAAACGTATTCTCTAGCAAACCTAGCCTCCAGTGGGCTACCAAACGTATTCTCTAGCAAACCTAGCCTCCAGTGGGCTACCAAACGTATTCTCTAGCAAACATAACCTCCAGTGGGCTACCAAACGTATTCTCTAGCAAACCTAGCCTACAGTGGGCTACCAAACGTATTCTCTAGTAAACATAGCCTACAGTGGACTACCAAACGTATTCTCTAGCAAACATAGCCTCCAGTGGGCTACCAAATGTATTCTCTAGTAAACATAGCCTACAGTGGGCTACCAAACGTATTCTCTAGCAAACATAGCCTCCAGTGGGCTACCAAACGTATTCTCTAGCGTACGTACATTCACGGGGTGAAGATGGAAGAAATACTTGCTGACCCTGTCCGATCCGTCGCACTGTTCCCCATCAGGGAACATACGGACGGTGATAGTTCCTCCACGGAACGCAATGGTACAGCATATTTATATGTAGCTTTGCATGCACAGTTAGGCCTGTAAAGAGTTTCCCGGGTTTGTCTCTTAGTTCATTTAACTTGTTACAAGATGACGCTTCAGTTTAGCAGATTTCCAACTTAAGTTCGATAAAACAATTAAACAAATGTCACTTTGTGACTGGTCACTGTTAAATCCGAATTGTCACTATTCAGGAGCATATTTACATAATTTTGCGTCACGTGGTGCACGATAAAAAACCAGATTGATGACGGTGTGCTGTGTAGTCTCAGGATCGTCGGTTAGAAACTTTAGATCCAAGCCTCCACTAGTTCTTCGATTGGCATGAAAGTCAGATAAATTGAAAGAACGTTTGGTTTGTACAAGAAGTACATTGGATTCATGCGCAAAAGTAGTTACCAATCCTTGTTGTTTGGCCAAGCTGCGTGGACACATGACGTCGTTATGGAATAGTTCATAATTAAGCAATACTGAGCGGCGGGTGGATTATTATTTAAATTATAGGATCGGATAAACTAGCGTTTAACTTAAAAGTTGTTTTAATTGTCTATACTTTTCATCTATTTGCGAACCCTCTACGATCGTCTGGCGGATACATGGATATCCGCGTACCACCATTTGAGAACCACTGATCTAGTTAATACGGGCCTCTAGACAGAAGGGTCGGTGAAGAGCTAATCCTGGCCAGGGAATAAAATTCTTTCCGGGTCAAGGGTTCATAAAAGTGATTTATCTCGAACCTTTTGGACACTAGTCTAAATCAAATAAATAATAAATAACAATAATACTTTAAAGCGACAACTAGTAAAAGGGACTAATTCAGCTTATAAAGCCACTTCGGTCAAGTACTATTTCTTTCCCTTGTTCGAGATACCAAACACAAATATTAATTACCAATAGTTAATTAACGAATTGGTTAATTTTATATTCTATTGATTCTGTTGCTGTCGGTAAAAGAAATAATTGTGCAAGATTTCGGCTTGGGTGTCGGAGAAATAACGTGTACAAATATGTGACCAGACAGACAGAGTGAATTGATGTACGCCATGTGTGAAAATCTGGGTGTGAATGAAAACAATGTTAAATCAATTACTTAATTAATAAAAGTTTACATTGTCAGGAAATTTTAATGTTTCGCGTGAGACATAGACCCACTTGTGACCCACATATTTGTCACTTTAATGCAGACAGAACAGTTATTTATCAGGGGTCGATTTTAAGGTTTGCAATTCGCTATCCTTATTCCTAGATCTAGTTTGGCGGAGAATACTACAGGTCTAGTGGAGACTGTTGACCCCTTACAATTAGGTTTGCAGGAAATCGTTGATGTGTTTACCTGATTTAAAATCTCTTCTGACAGTGATAAGACACGACGAACAGATTTTAATTTTTTAATTAATGTTTAGCGTATGAAGTATTCAGTAAACACACACACACGCGAAAATCATCACAAGCTAACACACACACGCGAACATTTTATGTTTCCTGTAACTATTCAAAGTGCTTTGGCTGCTGAATCTTAAAGTAATAGATCTGAGTCAATCTGACAAATGAAAGTCTCTGTGTGGAGAAATGTTTGAAAGAGGTCTACCAGAGACAAATTAGATAAATATGTCCCTTTGAAAGAGGTCTACTAGAGATAAACTAGATAAATATGTCCCTTTGAAAGAGGTCTACTAGAGACAAATTAGATAAATATCTCCCTTTGAAAGAGGTCTACTAGAGACAAATTAGATAAATATCTCCCTTTGAAAGAGGTCTACTAGAGACAAATTAGATAAATATCTCCCTTTGAAAGAGGTCTACTAGAGACAAATTAGATAAATATCTCCCTTTGAAAGAGGTCTACTAGAGACAAATTAGATAAATATCTCCCTTTGAAAGAGGTCTACTAGAGACAAATTAGATAAATATCTCCCTTTGAAAGAGGTCTACTAGAGACAAATTAGATAAATATCTCCCTTTGAAAGAGGTCTACTAGAGACAAATTAGATAAATATCTCCCTTTGAAAGAGGTCTACTAGAGACAAATTAGATAAATATCTCCCTTTGAAAGAGGTCTACTAGAGACAAATTAGATAAATATCTCCCTTTGAAAGAGGTCTACTAGAGATAAACTATATAAATATCTCCCTTTGAAAGAGGTCTACTAGAGATAAACTATATAAATATCTCCCTTTGAAAGAGGTCTACTAGAGATAAACTATATAAATATCTCCCTTTGAAAGAGGTCTACTAGAGATAAACTATATAAATATCTTCCTTTGAAAGAGGTCTACTAGAGACAAATTAGATAAATATCTTCCTTTGAAAGAGGTCTACTAGAGATAAACTATATAAATATCTTCCTTTGAAAGAGGTCTACTAGAGACAAATTAGATAAATATCTTCCTTTGAAAGAGGTCTACTAGAGATAAACTATATAAATATCTTCCTTTGAAAGAGGTCTACTAGAGACAAATTAGATAAATATCTTCCTTTGAAATAGGTCTACTAGAGATAAACTAGATGCATGTCTCCCTTTGAAAGAGGTCTACTAGAGACAAACTAGATAAATATCTTCCTTTGAAATAGGTGTACTAGAGACAATCTAGATGCATGTCTCCCTTTGAAAGAGGTCTACTAGAGACAAATTAGATAAATATCTCCCTTTGAAAGAGGTCTACTAGAGACAAACTAGATAAATATCTTCCTTTGAAAGAGGTCTACTAGAGATAAACTAAATAAATATCTTCCTTTGAAAGAGGTCTACTAGAGATAAACTAGATAAATATCTTCCTTTGAAATAGGTGTACTAGAGACAATCTAGATGCATGTCTCCCTTTGAAAGAGGTCTACTAGAGACAAATTAGATAAATATCTCCCTTTGAAAGAGGTCTACTAGAGACAAACTAGATAAATATCTTCCTTTGAAAGAGGTCTACTAGAGATAAACTAGATAAATATCTTCCTTTGAAAGAGGTCTACTAGAGATAAACTAGATAAATATCTTCCTTTGAAATAGGTCTACTAGAGATAAACTATATAAATATCTCCCTTTGAAAGAGGTCTACTAGAGACAAACTAGATAAATATCTTCCTTTGAAATAGGTCTACTAGAGATAAACTATATAAATATCTTCCTTTGAAATAGGTGTACTATAGACAATCTAGATGCATGTCTCCCTTTGAAAGAGGTCTACTAGTGTGTGTGTGTGTGTTTGTTTGGGTGTGTGTGTGTGTGTGTGTGTTAGCCAAACTGTTGTCATATTCAGGTTCTGCATGTATTTCTTGTGAAGAGTTATATTTTGTATGTTTGAAGAGTTCCCACGCAAGATATTGGTGAGTAGGTTTTGATTTCGTTTGCATTTCATATATCAACACGTGATTTGATTCAATAGATCCAAAAATATTAGCTCTCAAAATTAATCCTTAACTGCGCTCTGAGCTGCAGATAAGTTGTTGTTGTTTTTTTCATAGTAATAGTGTCATTTTACTTAGTAAATAAACAGACGGATTGATATTACTTGAAAGAGAAATTGACTGGCTACGCTCTTCCCCTTTTCGGTCAAGACTCGCGCCCCTACTTGAGAGAACTTCACCCCTCCCCTAAGGGGTCGCACCTAACAGCTTGAGAAACGCTATTAGCCTAGCCCTCTAACTCATAGGTCATAGGACATGGCTGACGTTAGCTCAAGAGGTGGGAGTATGTTCTAAACAGTTATTTACTTTCATCTTTTTTTTAACGCTTAAAAATATGAACACGTTTGCATGAGGTCCTGTCAAATGACAGGTAAACATGAAGATTAACTTAGTTAACATGCAAACGCGATGTTTTAGTCAAATAACAGGTAAACACAAAGTGTTAATAATGTAACAGGTAAACATGATATCTAGGTTAAATGATTGGTAAACATGAAGTTAAAGTTGATAACATGGAATCTAATTCAAATAACAGGCAAACTTGAAATTTATCTCATAAACTTGTAAACGTTTGATTGAATTCTACTCATTGAAAACATAAACAAAAAACAAACTGGAAAGAATACAAAAAAAATGTTAGAATAGATCAAATTGCCTTTAAAACATTTGTACCAGGCTTTCATACGCCTGGTGCCTGTCTTTCACAAATAGTTAAACTGGGTTTAACTAAGCTAAGTACTGACAGGAGCAAAGATTCAGGTTGATGGTCACTGACAAGACAAGAAACACAAATTCTTTTTGCCCCCTTTAAAAGTCCTTGGAAATAAAGATATTAGCCCCAGCTAATGATGTCTGCAATTTAAACACATGCACTTCTCACAATTTAGGCGACACACACACACACATAGCTGTTGTTTCTTTGAATAGGCCGGGACAAAATATACATGCTTAAAACTGTTATTTTAGGGTTACAAAATATACATGTTTAAAACTGTTATTTATGGTTACAAAATGCCCATTTTATCTAAACAATGTTTTGAGATAATGATGGTAATATTTTTAAAACTGACATTGGCAGAATGGTAAAGCGCTTAACTTCCGAAAGGAGTGGTCTCGGGTTCAACTCCAGTGAAGACGTGGATGTTGAAATTCTGCAATTTTTTTAGGATTCCAACCAACTCTAGTGGTTGGGGACGTCAGGCGATTGGTTGGTGTGCTGGTCACGTGACAACTTTGTCAAACGTCGGACACAGAAGCAAATGACGAACATCCTCTGCTCCATGGCCATAGATTACAAGTTTTTAAATGGGTACCTTTACTTTCTTTTAAATTTACTAGTTAAGACTTAGAAACAAAAAAAAAACTCTGCTTGTGACACCTCCCTCCTGGTTCAATGTAGCCTCGCAAACCGCAATCTAGTAGCGCAGAGGAATGTAATTCGTCAATACTTGTGTAGGCTTTGTAACAGAGTGAATAGTAACATGTTCACAGTCAATACACACTCAGTACAAACATTTTTCAGCCATCACATTTCCTCTTACTTATGACCTTGACATTTCAACGTAATGTGTTCAACTCTACTCTATGGGAAGTCAAGGGGGGGGGGGGGAGATGCAAAAATCGACAGAGTGAAATCTACCTAGCCCAATATGATTGAGAACAGTGACACAGAGAGTAATGTGTTCTGCATACTCTAATAAATAGAGTTAATTGCACACTGCAAACAAAATGTTGCCTAGAGATTAAAATATCTCAGTGAACTTGTTGGTTCTACTTGTACTGTGCATTATATCTTTCTTTACTCAGTTTTTTCACAGTTTATTTATATGCACATGTTTACAGCTTGAAGAGAGGAACCCTAGGATTGAAGCTCTATACAAGTGTTATTGTGTGACTAACAATGAACTATATATATAGGATTGAAGCTCTATACAAGTGTTATTGTGTGACTAACAATGAACTATATATATATATAGGATTGAAGCTCTATACAAGTGTTATTGTGTGACTAACAATGAACTATATATATAGGATTGAAGTTCTATACAAGTGTTATTGTGTGACTAACAATGAACTATATATATAGGATTGAAGCTCTATACAAGTGTTATTGTGTGACTAACAATGAACTATATATATATAGGATTGAAGCTCTATACAAGTGTTATTGTGTGACTAACAATGAACTATATATATAGGATTGAAGTTCTATACAAGTGTTATTGTGTGACTAACAATGAACTATATATATAGGATTGAAGCTCTATACAAGTGTTATTGTGTGACTAACAATGAACTATATATATATAGGATTGAAGCTCTATACAAGTGTTATTGTGTGACTAACAATGAACTATATATATAGGATTGAAGCTCTATACAAGTGTTATTGTGTGACTAACAATGAACTATATATATATAGGATTGAAGCTCTATACAAGTGTTATTGTGTGACTAACAATGAACTATATATATATAGGATTGAAGCTCTATACAAGTGTTATTGTGTGACTAACAATGAACTATATATATAGGATTGAAGCTCTATACAAGTGTTATTGTGTGACTAACAATGAACTATATATATAGGATTGAAGCTCTATACAAGTGTTATTGTGTGACTAACAATGAACTATATATATATAGGATTGAAGCTCTATACAAGTGTTATTGTGTGACTAACAATGAACTATATATATAGGATTGAAGCTCTATACAAGTGTTATTGTGTGACTAACAATGAACTATATATATATAGGATTGAAGCTCTATACAAGTGTTATTGTGTGACTAACAATGAACTATATATATAGGATTGAAGCTCTATACAAGTGTTATTGTGTGACTAACAATGAACTATATATATAGGATTGAAGCTCTATACAAGTGTTAGTGTCTGACTAACAATGAACTATATATTGTTTTGATGTGCTTCTAGAAATTCAATATATTGTGGTTGTGCTTCTAGTGACTCAATATATTATAACATGTGTTTCTAGAGACACAATAGATTTTTTTAAAAGTAAGTATATCCAAATTCTTATTTTAAATGATTGAGTAAAAGACTACAGCAAAGGGACGATCTCATCTTGTTAGTACGAAACACATAACACAGACCTATATATTTCCTTCTGCATGTCATAGCATTGACTTCCCAGTCTGTTGCGTTTTTGAAGCCTAAGTTCGGTTACCAAATAATGGAAATTAATAAAGCCTTATCAATGTTCTTCAGACGTTTTGTTATTTCTTGCTTTAGATTTTATTTCCAGCATTCTTTAAACAACAAAACGATTCTTTTTCTGGTTATTGAGTAATTAATTTATCCAATATTTTCTCCAATGAGACGTTATCAGATAGATTATATAGAACCATTCTTTTAACAACTGGCACACCTTCCTTCTTGACCTTGAACCCTGCCACTGTCAAATTTATTGCTTAAAATTTGTTTGTTTTTGCAAAGTGCATTTTTCCAACTTGGGTGTCACCCTTTATGGCCTTTATATATATATATATATATTTAGGGCCTATATATATATATCATGGGCGTAGTCGGGGGGGGGGGGGTTGGGGTTCAACACCTATGCCGAATTGGGAGTCGACACCTTAGTAAGGTTGGGACAGAACGTCGCATGAGGTTTGCGGGACATGTTTTCCAACAAAATGAATTACGCATATTAAGGGTTGCGATGACATCCTAGTACAACTTGGCGCCAGTAAGGCAGTAAGAATAGCATTTTAGTTTTTGAAATAAAACTTTTTAATAGCAGGAAAATTTACTGTAGATACCTCAGAATATTCATTTTATTGGCTTTCAATACCAGAAATAGTGCTTGGCGGCGGGGCTTGGCCCCGCGCTGGGGGAGCTCCAAGCGCTCCCCCAGACACGTTTGCTGGCAATGTCGGGGAGTTTACAATTTTTCCACTAACTCCAGGAAGAAACATTCTAGGATATAATAAACGTCTTCCGAAAGAATGAAGGGTCAGATTGTACAATCACACACATACATACATTTTTTTTTCGCGGGGGGCAAGCCCCCCCCCCCCGAAAAAAAATCCTGGCTACGCCCATGATATATATATATATATATGGAGAGAGAGATAGAGACCAAATCTAAATCGTCCAGTATGTGTACGTCCCATGAATTAGATTGTGTTAATTATTTTTCTCATCACTGTGTCATCACTGTCAGAGAAGATGAAATGCTCGTCAGCAATCTCATCACCCCAGATTCATCTTTAAAACACACGAGTGACCTGTCAATGCACTTTTTTTTATGACTTGGTCATTAACACTTAGTTTTGCTCTCAAGTCTGATCTCCTCATTGCAGTATTCAAGTCAGACCTTGTTCTCCTGCTCACTCTTGGCCTGCGTGTCTCGTTGTATACTGTAGAATAGCGATGATGAGCATTGTAGTAGAGATTAAAGGCAAAGGTTCACTTCGAGTCCAGAGTGTAAGCAGAAGTGCAGTATGTCAAGTTGTAGAACATTTCCTCCAGCCTCCGCTCACTATTTGTTTAAAGGGATGATTGGATTGTGCAGGCCAATGTCACTGCTTCAGACTAGATCTCATTCACAGTGGCACAGAAGTCTGAGACGTTTAGAGACGTCCTTTTGTATTGGTAAACTTGGGGCTAAAGTACAGTCTAGTCACGTGATGCTATGCAGAAGATCAAGTAGCGGGAGCGAATAGTTTTGTATAAAGAAAAGTATTTTAAAAAAAATAGTTTAATAATAAACAAACTTATATATAGAAAAGAAACAAACAATTACTGCTATACCATATTGCAAGTTTTATCTCCCTTTTTCTATATATAAAAGGATATTGATTACTACAAACTAATAACTAATTTATTTATTTATTTTAATTGATCAATGTGTTGTCATCAATAATATATAATTTAACAAAATTTCAACTTGATCCGAGAATGTGAAGTGTGAGATGTAACGTGTACAGATTTGTATCAGACAAATAGAGTGAGCTGATATAAGCTTTGTAATAAGTGCAAATGTCCATGAATCCCTACATTTGTATTCGTATACCAAGCGCAACATTCACGTAAGCCTATCTAGACATGTAGACCAAGTAATGGATTACATTACAAAGGGTTACCATTCAAAACTATTACATGGTCTATCAATTCTAAAAATAACTTATGTGTTTGATATTGTCTACACCGGACAAAGTGAATGTTTTACTATTACAGAACTACAATTTGATATAAGAAACTTGATTGTATCCTCAGATGACTTTGTTGCTGATCTATTTCCGTGACGATCGTCTGATTGACTCACATCACAAGTGCTTCTGTGCGGTAGTGTTCACTCTGATACTCGTTTCGTTCTGCTGCCTGTGCTTCCAATTTAGCAGACAGAGTTTAAGTAACGTTTACCAGTCACCTGGCTCTGTCGGGAGGGACATCCCTTTTTACAGGCGGGAAAGCTACGGCCAGGAAGAAGCAGACGGAAGATTCGCCATCTTGACGTCTGCCAAGCGAACAGAAGATGAGACATTAACTCCATACCTGAAATGGCGGGAAAGGACAAAAAATCAAACAGATTTAAATATTTTGATTCTTACTTCCTATCGTAAGAGAGTTTCAATTTTCAATTACAGCACACACACACACACAAAATATTAATTGATTGACCACGAAACACACGAGTCAATGAAAGTTGTAAATTATTTACTTTTTTCTTAGGTTTTTGTTTGTCCGTTGTTGTTGTTTTTTTTTTTTAAATAAAACAAGTCAATGTACTAGTAGTTTAGCTTTACAGAAAATGTATGAGGATGTTAAAAATAATAAACAAAAAAAAAATGTAACATTCGCCAAAGTTCGAACCCAAGGCAACTGTATTTGCAGCACCGGATTTTTAAAAATGTAACATTCGCCAAAGCTCGAACCCAAGGCAACTGTATTTGCAGCACCGGATTTTAAAAAATGTAACATTCGCCAAAGTTCGAACCAAAGGCAACTGTATTTACAACACCGGATTGAAAAGGCTCTAAGCTATTTTGACATGTGGGGCCCTAAGTCTAAATATTATATGACATTGGTAAATATGATATTTAGAGGATTTAACTGATATACAATACACAAGTTGCATTCATCAAACAAATACAAATGTAGCGCTATCTAAAACAGTTATCGCTCTTGAAACAAATACACATGTAGAGCTCTTTAAACAAATACACTTTTAGAGCTCTTTAAACAAATACACATTTAGAGCTCTTTAAACAAATACACTTTTAGAGCTCTTTAAACAAATACACATTTAGAGCTCTTTAAACAAATACACTTTTAGAGCTCTTTAAACAAATACACATTTAGAGCTCTTTAAACAAATACACTTTTAGAGCTCTTTAAACAAATACACATTTAGAGCTCTTTAAACAAATACACTTTTAGAGCTCTTTAAACAAATACACTTGTAGCGCTCTTTAAACAAATACACATTTAGAGCTCTTTAAACAAATACACATTTAGAGCTCTTTAAACAAATACACATTTAGAGCTCTTTAAACAAATACACATTTAGAGCTCTTTAAACAAATACACTTGTAGAGCTCTTTAAACAAATACACTTGTAGCGCTCTTTAAACAAATACACATTTAGAGCTCTTTAAACAAATACACATTTAGAGCTCTTTAAACAAATACACATTTAGAGCTCTTTAAACAAATACACATTTAGAGCTCTTTAAACAAATACACTTGAAGCGCTCTTTAAACAAATACACTTGAAGCGCTCTTTAAACAAATACACATTTAGAGCTCTTTAAACAAATACACATTTAGAGCTCTTTAAACAAATACACATTTAGAGCTCTTTAAACAAATACACTTGAAGCGCTCTTTAAACAAATACACTTGAAGCGCTCTTTAAACAAATACACATTTAGAGCTCTTTAAACAAATACACATTTAGAGCTCTTTAAACAAATACACATTTAGAGCTCTTTAAACAAATACACATTTAGAGCTCTTTAAACAAATACACTTGAAGCGCTCTTTAAACTAATACACTTGTAGCGCTCTTTAAACAAATACACATTTAGAGCTCTTTAAACAAATACACATTTAGAGCTCTTTAAACAAATACACTTGTAGCGCTCTTTAAACAAATACACTTGAAGCGCTCTTTAAACAAATACACATTTAGAGCTCTTTAAACAAATACACATTTAGAGCTCTTTAAACAAATACACATTTAAAGCTCTTTAAACAAATACACATTTAGAGCTCTTTAAACAAATACACTTGTAGAGCTCTTTAAACAAATACACATTTAGAGCTCTTTAAACTAATACACTTGTAGCGCTCTTTAAACAAATACACTTGTAGCGCTCTTTAAACTGTTAGACACCTTATTTATATAGGTTAGTTATTTAGCGACGCACCATAGATGACGCATATTGAACGGGACTAGTGACGTTTGGGATATGTTGGGTTAGAGACCGGAAAATCAGTTAGCGATAGAACACTTCAGGGTAACGACGTGTTTAGTGACAGAGACTTCTACTGTGGCCTTTTATCAGAATAAATCTATGTGAACTTGTTCATCATCGTTGACTACATCTCTTCATTCGTTACAATCGATGTGCCAGTTCTTGTTTGTATTGTTGTTCAACTGCACGTAATACACCCGAACAATTACACCCAAACGATTGCAGAGTAATTGGTTGACTTCAAGACAGCCTGAACTAGCAACATCACAGTGGCGACCCCGAACCTCGAAGCCGGACCCCTGATGAAGCCGAACATCGAACCGGACCTTGAAGCAGAACGTTTACTCAGGTGAGGGTCGTGCACTCGAAGATATAAGATTTCATCGGAGTACGGCTGAACACAGCATCATCGCAGAGTGACTTTGTTCTAGATCTACATACAGTCGTCGCCTGTTTGATCGCACGTTCAACGAGCCGTTAACTCAGGGTGACCTTCGTCAGGACCGTAATCATCGCAACGCCTGATCTTCATATGCTGAATCGACCTACAACCAGAGAAACCGTTCATTCATAACGGGTGAGAGATCGTTAGTGAACCTGTTGGACATATTTTTTCTTCGTCATAGGAGCCACATCGAGTATCAAGTTTTACCTCGTCAGTTTCGAGAAGGACAGTTTGCCCGCTGTCAGAAGTATTGTGAGTACTACAAGTTTGGTAGCTAACTAAATCGCTCTGTCGTCTTACCCTTTGAGAGATTCTTGTGGAGCAGTTTGCTCATTGAACCGGTTGCTTGCCACTTTTATAACGGTCACTGTGTTTAACCTTTGGAAGGTTAGTAAAATCGTATTTTTCGTTGCTGGACATTGATCTATTTAGTATACGTCGGTCTAGACCATATCTAGACTTGTTAGCAGTGAAGTTGTGGAAACAGCTACATCCACTTAATTTCGTTGAAAACCGTTAATCGTATAACGGAACGTCGTCGGAGGTGACCTTGGTTTCACCTAGTCTACATTGGACAGTTTGGTCTAGTGAAGCAGAGTACAACAGCAAACTTCGTCGTACTACCAGAGTAGCAGCAGAAGCAGTGAACTATTTTAGAGAACCGTTATTCGTCAGCCCAGATCAAGTCATCGTCAAGAAAACCGTTATTCGTCAGCCCAGATCAAGTCATCGTCAAGAAAACCGTTATTCGTCAGCCCAGATCAAGTCATCGTCAAGAAATTCGTTATTCGTCAGTCGTCCAGATCAAGTTGCCGTCAAGAGACTGTTATTTGTCAGTAGTCGTCTACACAAATCAAGTCATCGCCAGAAGAACCGTTAACCTATTCGTCAGTAACTGTGTACACAAAGTCGTCGGAACTACACATACGGTCATCAACAGTCGTCAAAGAAACTGGAACATTTTGCTGTGGCATATCAGGACATCTGTGGCATTACGTGGGATACTGGTAGCACCGGAGAACATAGTCAGAACTGGAAGAGAGGCAGTGGAATTTGTTGTGATCTAGCATATTCGGGAGTCCGAACAAAGGGATCTTTCTTATCAAAAGCTAAGTGCCATTTTTCTTATTAGTATATGTTTAGATTGTCCTTAGAAATAGATTTTGTCTAAATTTGGTATGTTAGCCTGAGTAAAATTCAGGTGGTGCTGAAGCCTTAAACCCGTTCGGGGAAGAAGACATAATTTAGATGAAAAACTATATTATACGTTTAGGGTTGTAATTGTTTTGTTTGTGTAAACGTCATATCCGTTGTTGCCTAGTTACTTCGTGACGTTATCATTGTGTGCCATATTGTCATATCCCAACCCATAGCGATAGTCTCATTTTAATTATTTCATTTGTTTATATTATTTTAAATTATTTATTTTTATTAATTTAATTAGATCTGTATTTTTTTTCACTTAATGATAGAAAGTGCGGGTAGGATTCTTTTACTGTGAATCAGACTAAAATAATTTTAGTTTGAGCGGTTAAAATCAAATATGATTTTACCATGAGAATAATGCCGAAACTGGCTATGTAGTCAAACACTGTCGTCTGGCTAAATATAGATCTACAAATTTTGTACATCTCTTTGGTACAATTAAATCATCTAGACTCTAATTTGAAATATTATTAATTGAAAGATGAATGAAGGTAGTACATTCTAGATATATATAGTAGATTCTTATATTAGGCACACCGTATTCGGGAACTAGGTCAAATTTTTATTTTATTTTTTTATTTGATGACGGTTTAACTTACAAAAAAACTGAAAGCAGATTCTTATTCTGCAACTAAAGGACTATAAAAATAGCTGTGTTTCTTTGAATTACCACTCATAGTCAAGATTTTATTTTAAAATAAATCAGGTCACTTCATGCTCCTATAATAAACGCAGTTTTTGTGCTTTCTCCTTCAGCACACATCGAGCACCGTTAAGAAACACCACTATGTTATTGCTAATAAATTATATCTGTGTTAATTAAAAATTATTTAGATTGTATTAAAAGAAGTAGATTCACTTCTGCAATATGTATTTATAGTATATTGTCTCTCTATATATGCCTACCTATATAATCTATGTGTAGAAACAGACAAATAAATCTCTATAAATCATAGATCTATAAATTAATTATTATAATTTAATAAACATGATATTTTCAACTAGGCTACATGTATTCTCTGTCTCTTTCTTTTAATTCCCATCCAAGGACCCTCTTCTTTTCATATTTTGGATGTTCGTTTTGTTACACCTTAACATCCCCTCCCTCCCATAGATGCTTATAATTCTTTTCATGACTCTCTCCCCCTTCCCTCCACTGCCTGTATGATAGGTTGTGACACTACACGCTTAGTGTATACCTCTCCTCACCACCAGCGCTCGCCTGGTGTGATCACCTGCAGTGGGCATGGTCTCTGGCTTCAAATTAGCAGCCCACACTTTTTCTTTCATTCATAAATTATATATTCTACATTTCTCGATCTAGGTCACATTTATTTATTGAAAAAAATCATACATTTATTAATCCCAATAATATTTCTTATTACGATTTTGCCTTGTGCACTATAGGAGAATGTGTTTAATTCATTATTATTCATTGAAACACCTCCTTTTTTAATTTTATTTAACAGCTAACAGTATGAATGTGATTGGAATGTCTTTCTAAAGATGTTTGGAAGCTTATTTTGATAGATCCACCAGCCTACGATCAAACAGGCTCATAATATAGCCTTCATCCCTTATATGGGTATGAATTGCCGGGGGAGGTTTAAACAATAGCTTTACATACTTGGTTACCGAGAATCTAAAAAACTGCCATCTGCTTTGGAAAAGCGGAACAAAAATACAGGAACTTATCTAAAATTGGACATGCACTGTCCCGAAACATCGTTTTTAGCTCCAAACATAAAAACAAATTAATTATAAACAAAAAAAGCGACGTGTTTCTTAAAGGAGATTTTGATGAGCTGTGCCTAATATAAGAAGCTACTATATATCTTGTTGAAGATATATTTGACATTGTATAAACATATTTGTTTCGTATGGTTAAATAGAACCATAATTTCTAGATCTAGATCTATCTACTATCTTATCTACTCTAGACAGTCTTAGAGTCTACTGAGTACTCTCTAGACACTTCAGTCACATCAAATTTTAAAATTGATCAAGTTATTCATACTAATAGTCATAGTGCTCTTGATAACTAGATCTAAATGGTATTATTATACATACTATAATATACTAGATTTAAATTTGTGTGATACTAGACCTAATATACAGATTTGAATATAACCATAATAACTCAGACTAGATTTACACATTTACTAAATCTATAGATAGAGACATAACATTTAAAACTTATATAAAAGTTTGAAAAAACTTAAAAATAAAATAAGTTTAAAGTATAGCCATAACTAATATAGGCTAAGTAAAAATATATAAATTTGGGTGAAAATAAAATACAATGGCTACATCATCATATGTGGACCTTAAGGAGGTTAAGGAAACAGCTATGCAGGATGTAGCTATGTGAAAATCCGTAAGACCGGAAGTTAAAAAATGGCATCAAATTTTGAGATCGTTTTTTTCTTACTTTCTGTACATAGGCCTTAATTGAAATCGATTATGATTTTAAATCCATTGTAATCGTGGCTATAAGAGGTGAATATGGATACATTTTATATTGAGGAACACTTTTTTCATGTGGACTTTAAAAAAAAATATGTATTTTCTTACTTTTTTTTACTTGAAAGTATATGTATTTTTCTTTTTACTGATACTCATTTCAGGTAACATTTTAAAAGCTGATTTTTTTTGTACTAATAGAAAATATATCTGGCCATATTTCTGCCAAGTTTTATCACGATACCTTTATTTCTTCAATTGTTATCGATTATATAAATTTGCACTGCTCCCTATGGGATTTTTTATTTTTTACTTTTTTTGAAAACTAAACTATTTTAAGACTTAAATCTTGCCTAGGCTAGTAGATATAGCAATTATGTATAGGTCTAAAAAGCTTTTAAAGAGTTTAATTTATTTCTTCTATTTTTTTTTTAATTTTAAAGCGCATTTGAAAAATATTGTTTTAGACGATTTTGATCCCACTTTTTAAAAATTTGGTTATTTTCTGCCATCACAAAGCCGCCATTTTGTCCACACCCCTTGACATTTCTTGTAGCTCTAGACCCGATAATTGTTTATTTCATCAATATTTACGTTCTAAACAAGTGAAGTTCATAAATATAAATGAAATCAGAATTGTGAGCTAGAAATTTACTACGAATACTAGATCTACTATTAAATTTCTTATTTAATAAGTAGATCTATCGTCTACGCAACTCAATTCCAACTTTTTAACATTTTGAGCGGGGGGTGTGTCTCGCGGGCTGAGCAAGCTAGACGCTCTCATCATCAGTGTTCCATGTCAACCAATGTTAGGTCAAAACGCCACAAAAAAAATCATAACTTTCTAACTGTTTAACCTACATTCATAATTTATACACCATTGGAAAGTTCTTTCAATGTATTTTAATGATGTACTAACGAAAAATTGTTTTTTCAAAGATAATTTTTTTATTTCACATCCCTACAGGATGGAAAGGCCATGGAGTTAAAAGGAAAGGATTTAGCAGCTTATGTACAGCAAGTTGTGAGGGAAGAAGTAGATAGACAAGAAAGGATCAGAAAGGAAGAATATGAGAAGCAAAAAGAGGACCAAGAAAGGCAAGACAAAGAGAGAGAAAAAATTAGAGAACATGAAGCTAAAATGGAGAAGATGAGACTGGATGCAGCACAAGTCAGAGCTCAAACTGAACAAGGAAATAACACAAATAACTCAAATAATATTACCACACAAAGAGACAACCCTAATTCGCAGACATGGCTAAAGAGAAAGATACAAAGTTTTGATGAACAGAAGGATGACATTGGTGATTTTCTGAAAAGATATGAGGCAAAAATGTCTACATTTAATATGCCAGAAGAAGAGTGGTCTGAAATACTGATAGACTTTGTTCATGGTCAAGCTCTAACAATATGTCAAAATCATGACCATCATATTGATGATAGCTATCAGGTTTTAAAAAGAGAGTTATTGAATGCCTATGGTCATAATGCTACAACTTTTAGAAAGAAATACTTTGACAATATACCATCATTAGGAATAGAACCCCAAACTACTATTAATATGGAAAAGGATTTTTTCAATAAGTGGGTAAAATTAGAAAAAGTGATAAACTCTTATGAGGGATTAAAAAATTTTATTCTAGTGGACAACTTTGTAAATAAATGTGATCCTCAATTACAATCTTTTATTAGAGAAAGAAACCCAAAAACTATAGATGAAATAACAGAGATAATGAGAGTATACAAAAATGCCTATCCAAATAAACCATTTTCTGATAGGGATAAGAGCAAAGTAGATTTAATAGGATACACCAAAGAAAATGTTGATAGAAGTAGAAATAGAAACAGATCAAATAGTGGAAATAGAAAATATAGTGAAATAACCTGTTTTAAATGTCAAGGAAAAGGTCATATAGCAGCTAACTGTAGAAGAGGGAATAGTAGGTCTGGAAGTAGAAATAGATACAATGAACAAAATAACAGTAGATATAGGAGTAGAGATAGGAATGACAGGGGAAATTATAGAAATAGGAGTTACAGTAGGGAATACAAAAATAAAGGTACAGATAGGGTATATTTCATGGAAGGAAATAGGAATAATTTTGCAGTGTACCCAGGGTTTGTAGATAGAATTCCGGTGGAATTAATCAGGGATTCAGGTTGTAACACTTTGGCAGTAAAAACTAAATTTGTCAAACCTCATTGGTGTAAAGGGTTTACTAAGAAAGTAGAATTAGCAGATGGCACCGTAAGGGAATTTAAAGCTATAAGGGTATACATTGAAACTCCATTTTTCACTGGTTATTGTGATGGCATTGCAATACCAGAAATGAGATATGATATGTTAGTAGGAAACATAAAAGGAGTTAAAGAATGTTCAAGAAAAGAATTAGAAGACTGGCAAAACAAATACAAAAACATAAGACAAAATCATGAAAACATAGAAACACAAAATATAACAAGTATGGTAATAACAAGATCAATGGATAAACAAGATGAGAAACAGGAAAATACAATAAATGTAATAAGTAATGATAAAGAAAAAGAAACCAGTAATGTAATACAAATAGAAAATACAGATGTTAAGGAAAGAGAGATAGAAAATGAAACACAAAATAGTCTTGAAACACAAATATCTCAAAGTGAAAAAGAAACAACACCCACATTTGCATTAGAACAAATGAATGACAATATTATTGGGAAAATATATTCAAGAATACTAGATAAAAACAATAATAATCCAATGGAGAAATTTTGTATAGAGAATAAAATATTGTTTAGACAAACAAGTAATGATAACAAGAAAATAAAACAACTTGTCTTACCACAGAAATATTGGAAAGATGTTTTAATCATGACACATGATAATAATTTAGCAGCACATAGGGGAGTAAAGAAATGTTATAGGAATTTGTCAAAACAAGTATTTTGGCCCAAAATGAAAGCAACAATAAATAAATACATAAACTCATGTGACATATGTCAAAAGAGATCTAACAAAAGCCTAGTGAATAAAGCACCCATTCAAGAAATGGATGAACCTACAAAACCATTTCAGAAAGTATCTATTGATTTAATAGGTCCTTTAATTCAAACTGAAAATAATAACAAATACATTTTAACAGTAATAGACATGTTTAGTAGATATCCAGAGGCAATCCCATTATCAAATACAAGTGCAGAGAATATCATTAATGCCATAACTCAAAAAGTAATTACAAGACATGGTATACCTAAAATTATATTGAGTGATCAGGGATCTCAGTTTAAGTCAGAACAATTTAAGAAATGGACTAAACAATACAATATACAACACATATACTCTTCGGTTTACCACCCAGAGAGTAACGGTTTATGTGAACGATATGGTGGTTCATTAAAAAGATCACTAACAAAAATAATTCAGAATAATCAGAACAAGTGGGATCATTACATTAACTATGTACTATTTGCTCATAGAAACAACATCCATGAAGCAACACAATTTTCACCATATGAAATAATACATGGAAGAAAACCTAGAGATGAATTAGATGTTTTTAAAGAAAATCTAATAGGCAATGAGAATAAATTAAATAATGACAGTGAAACAACAATCACAACAGAATTGAAAGAAATATGGACTCAAGCATATAACAACAATAAGAAGTACAAACAAAGTGCTCATGAGAATATAAATAAGAAAAGACAATTGAAAACACTAGAAGTAGGAAACAATGTATTAATATTAATAAATGACCTGAAAAATAAAATTGGTAAACAATGGAAAGGTCCATTTAAGGTGATAAAACAAATTAGTGATGTGAATTATCAAATTGAAATAAATGGGAAAATTAAAACATATCACATAAATAATTTGAAACTGTATCATGATAGAGAAGATGAGTTGATACAAAATATTCAGGAGGAAATAGAAAATAAATTTTCAGAAAGAGAAGAATGCTTGATGATAATAACAAATGAAAATCACAATGAAAATGATATTAAGGAAATACCTGTAATAGAAACAAAAGAGAATCAAACTTGGCAAAAGATTAATCTTAATAATTTAACTAAGGAAAAGTCAAAAGATATAACTAAAATAATACAGGAATACAAAGAAATTTTTTCCAGCATACCAGGAAAAACAAATATTATTAAACATGACATTAAAGTAACAGACCCAAAACCTATCAAGCTTAAGCCATATAGAATACCGCTACATTTACAAGACAAAGTAAAGAAAGAAATAGATAATTTACTAGAATCAGGTATAATTGAACCATCAACATCTCCTTATGCTTCACCAATTGTGATAGCCAAAAAGAAGAATGGAGATATAAGGTTATGTATTGATTATAGGAAACTTAACAACATCACAGAATTTGACCCATATCCAATGCCAAATATAGAGGATATTTTACATAAATTAAATGGAGCAAAATTTTTTACTAAATTAGATTTAACTAAAGGTTATTGGCAAATACCTTTAACAGAAAATGCAAAACCTTACACAGCATTTGTAACACCATATGGTATTTTTCAATGGAATTATATGAGTTTTGGATTAGTAAATGCACCTGCCACATTTAATAGAATGATGAACATGATAATTGGAAACAAAGAAAATGTTATTTGCTATTTGGATGACATATGTATTTTTAATAATAGTTGGGAGGAACATTTGGTAGATGTAAAAGAAGTGTTCAAAATAATAAAAGAAAGTGGACTTACAATTCAAGCAGAAAAAGTAGAAATAGGATTGGAGGAAATAATTTTCTTAGGACATAAAGTAAATAACAACATGATTAGCCCTATTGAAGATAACATAAAGAAAGTACTTAATATTGAAATACCTACAACAAAAAGACAAATTAAAAGCATATTAGGAATAGTAAATTATTACAGAAAATTTATAAAGAACTTAGCAGAAATAGTGAATCCATTAAATGACTTACTTAAAAAAGGAAAACCTCAAAAAGTAGTCTGTAATGAGGAATGTGTGAAAGCTATTGACAAAATTAAAGATGTTTTTAGTCATGAACTAATATTAAGACTACCCGATAAAGACAAAATATTTTATGTCACAACTGATGCATCTGGTAATGCTATTGGTGGTTGTCTAATGCAGAACTATGATAACTTACATCCTATATTATATGTAAGTAGAAAATTGTCAGAGGCAGAAAAAAAATATAGTGTCATTGAAAGAGAAGCCTTAGCTGTAATATGGGTAATTACTAAGCTAGAGAGCTATTTAATAGGAAGGAAATTCATATTATTAACTGATCATAAACCTATTCAGTATATACAGCAAAAGAGCATGAAAAACAGTCGTGTTTATAGATGGTTCTTAGCACTACAGGAATATAAATTTGAAGTGAAAGCTATTAGTGGATCTGTGAATATTGTAGCTGATCTATTGTCTAGAATGACATTGAAATGAAATAATTTTGTAAATAAACTATGATTATATTGATTATGTAATATATATTAATATATTGGCACCATTTATATGTTATAGAAAAGGGAGATAAGTAAATTTGATGTTAAGCATTTGAAAGTAAGTATGGATATTTTTTTTTTTTGTGTGAATCATTTCATATATCATTGACGAAAGTTAGTTCTATGGAAAAGGGTGAGTATAAAAGAAAAATGGACAAAAGCGTATAAAAGGGTGGTAAGAAAAAAAAATTTATTGAATGTGGAAATAAAGTCTATAATTGTTTTTTGAAATATTGTATTTTATCAGATTACTGCCAGTGAAGAACATTAGTAATGTATGACGTGCCCATAAGATGCCACATTTTCCTCTATGATGAACTGTGTAACAATGAAGATGATTCTGGAATGTTATGAACATTGACATTGAATATGAGGAACTGTCAAGTCAAGATGAAGATGTCAAGATTTTATGTTTGTTGTCTTCCCCTTAAATTGAAAATGCCCTTGTAAGACTTGACAGTAGTGGAAAAATATTGACATATTTTTTTTTCAAGGGGGGGAGGAATCTGTTAGACACCCTATTTATATAGGTTAGTTATTTAGCGACGCACCATAGATGACGCATATTGAACGGGACTAGTGACGTTTGGGATATGTTGGGTTAGAGACCGGAAAATCAGTTAGCGATAGAACACTCCAGGGTAACGACGTGTTTAGTGACAGAGACTTCTACTGTGGCCTTTTATCAGAATAAATCTATGTGAACTTGTTCATCATCGTTGACTACATCTCTTCATTCGTTACAATCGATGTGCCAGTTCTTGTTTGTATTGTTGTTCAACTGCACGTAATACACCCGAACAATTACACCCAAACGATTGCAGAGTAATTGGTTGACTTCAAGACAGCCTGAACTAGCAACATCACAAAACAAATACACTTGTAGAGCTCTTTAAACAAATACACTTTTAGAGCACTTTTAAAACAAAGTTACTTAAATATGTTCCTATTATGTTCGTGTTATTAACAAAGCAATATATTACACAATGTTCTCCCTACTGTTAACTGGGTCAAAATATTTTGTGAATTATGTCAAAAAAAAAAAAGTAATATTGGACTACACAAAAAAAAAACAATGAAAAGTGACTGTTTACAAGAAACTATTAGCAATAAATAAAAATACTTCAGTTTTGATATTTTGCTCTGCGTTTCGTCTCTTAAGTTTGTTTCTGGCATCAATTTCTGTCAGCATTCTAACACGGACAACGTAACTGAAAATGAAAGTCACTTTTGTAACGTAGAGCATCGCTTCAAGTGATTCGACAAGTGTTTACAGCCAAAGCAATTTAATATTCATGTGTGACTGTGTATGCCATCAAAAACAAGCACCTGGCGATATTCATGACACCCCACGTGATGTCATCTTCCAGGCGCACGTCTCCATGTAGCTGTCAGTTACTTTGATCAATAGAATAGGTCACTGGTGAACTGCATGTGTTGTTCTGGTTTGTATGTGTGTGTGTGTGTCGTAGAATATGCAATTTCTAACCGTTTTAGGGATGTGGTGGCGGTGGATCCACAAAAGTTTTGTGAGAACTTGAACTAAAAACAAACTTTTGATAAATAAAGATATAAATTTACAAATATTGTTTTTTTACTGCTGTGATTCCCAACGTACTTCAGCGGGCCATATCTGACCCATGGTTCTGTGCAATAATATCTGACCCATGGTTCTGTGCAATATATCTGACCCATGGTTCTGTGCAATAAAATCCGACCCATGGTTCTGTGCAATAATATCTGACCCATGGTTCTGTGCAATAAAATCCGACCCATAGGTCTGTGCAATAAATCCAACCTATTGAAACGCTTACCCACAGTGCAAAATTAAGCCGGTGCAAAGGGCTTTGAACGAGATGACAGCCTGGGCATTGGGTATGGTCGGAACTTTGTCGCCCACACAGCAGCTCCCCCCCCCTCTCCCCGCAGCTGTTGGATCCAAGGGAACGATAAATTACCGCTACAGTTTGGGGTCAGCAGCGTGGCTGGGTCTGTCAGAGTGTAGGGAAGGGTTACAGGTTGTCTAAGGGTCATCGGCTCTTGATTGTTTTCAGGGTTTATTCCCGAAATCTCTCCCATGTCCGGGTTAAGCTGCAGGGTGGCGGAGGTTGGATTCAGAGATTTTCTCTCCTAGATGGGTGGCCTAACAAGGTTAACAAGCAGCAATGTATGCATACGTTTTAAAATAATAATAATAATAATCTTTGACAATTCCTGCGCCGTGCATGTGACCTTGGCTAGGGTCTGGATCTCTATCTTCGACAATTCCTGCGCCGTGCATGTGACCTTGGCTAGGGTCTGGATCTCTATGTCACTTAATAAATATATTTGTAGTTTGTAACATCCTAGAAAACAGGGGCGGACTGGGTGTCAAAATCGGCCAGGCATTTCTATTCAATGCGGCCCATAAATTGTATGCCATATGATAGGCATCAAATCATAACTGTCGTCAAAAGCGTTGTGTAAAGTTGAATAATATATCGAAAGTATTTTGCTATACAAATAATTTATTAGATGATTCTGAAACTACCTGATAAGCTTTATTACTAAATGAATAAAGTAGAACACTTACAATGGTGAATCTCTTATTATGAAACAATTTCTGCTACCATATACAATATACATTAACATGTACTTGACATTCAAACTCAAAGCATTTAAAGGTCATATAATATAACTCATCGACAAGACTCGATTTTAAATCTCTAATAAAGGTACAAAAGTAATTAAATGACAAAGAAAAGCGAGATGATGGACATCAAACCATGGGCCTTCCTAAGTCTTGACTAATGCTGAGAGCCTCTAATTGGGCAGAGTGAAGACATTGTTTGTTATGCTAGCCTGTAAGGGACAGATGATGATAAGAATAGTAACACACAAAAAAGATAAAATTGGTAAGCATAGTATATTGCAACTTTTAGTTATTTATAAATTTAAAAATAAGTTTGAAAAACTTTTATATAAGAAAAATCTTTTACAGAGAATTGAACTCTGTACCTTTGATATGAAAGACAAATGTTCTACACAAGTGCCATACGACAATTAATACGTAGGCCTACTTTGGATTAGGTATATTTCTTTATGAAAGATAAATCTACAATTTTGTAATTAAGTATTTTGTAAATATAGCTTCAAAATGTTGAACTTCATCTGAATTTAAACATTTTATATGTTTTAAAATATTATTAGTGAAAATAAATAGTACGTTTCATGATAACACTTTGACCTTAAACATTCTAAATTTACAAATACCGCAATAAATTAAAAATAGATGACATCCTTTCCAACAGTTTGAAGGAATGACCTTTAGGTTTGTTATATATTTATATTTTCACTTATTATCCTTATCCCTAAACAGACTGGGCCCCGCGCAATCCGTTTCGCATTGGGCCCCGCACTCGAAACGGATTTTTTCTCCCCCGCCCCGCAAATATATATGTGTGTGTGTGAAAGTTTGAGTGTGTACGTGTGTGTGTACATAATTAATCTTTTCTTTCGGAACTCAAAACCCCCTTTGACTACGATCAAAGCATTTTCAGTGATTTTTTTTTCATATTGAAGGGGTATTTTTTAGCTTCAACCCCCCCCCCCCTAAAGAGGGTTTTAATTAAAGAATTCTTTTGGCTACGCTCATAGAATTTTGAGTGTGTAATTTGCTTTTTTTTATATTGAAGAGGTAGCTTTTACCTGCGAATCCCGCTTTGGGGGGGGGGGGGGGGTAAACGCAAAACTCCTCTTGGCTAGAATCTGGTGACATGTATGAATAGTCTTATATTGAAGAGGGGTTTTTATCGTAGATTTCGGAGGGGGGGGGGGTAAAATCAATATGTTCCTTAGCTATGCTCTTGGAATTTGGGAATAGTCGTTTACATTATTTTTTTTGTTTCGTTTTATAGAAGAGGGGGGGGGGGGTTCAATTTCCCTCCAAGCAACTGATATATGGTTGAAAGGCTAAAACCTCTTGGTTACAGCTTGGCCACCTTACAAGGGGGCTTGAGTTCAAATTCCGACTCTAGCAGGAGTGTTTGATGAGGGGTTGGAAAACCTTCTCCCAGATAGCCCCTCTCCCCCACTGGTCCACAAAAGATACTTGACCAATACTAATAAGTAATTTTAAAAACAAACAAATTAATATAAACTTGTCCATAACCAGTGCATTGAACAATGTAGTAACATCATGTAAGGCTTCAGAAAAAAAAGTGTAATAGTGGTTGCTTTCAAAGATTTAAACCAATCTGGTAAAATGTAATTCAAGCTGGTCTACAGCTTACATTTATTTAAATGTAACAAAGAATATAGGACATAACAAATGACCAAAACAGATAAATGCTTTTGTTTTTATTTATGAGTAGTTTTACTGAGAAAGTTTGTCTTCATTTTGATGCCCCCACCACTTGATGCCCCGTGCGGCCCGCACCACCCGCACATAACACATTGCTAGCTACGCCACTGAATCTAGCAATTGTTGATTTTTTTTATCTTACTTATTTTCTGCTTCTTCTTTTTCAATTCTTTTGTATTTTGATTCCAACAAATAAATAAATTGTTAAAGTTAATAATTGGGATTTGTGAAGGACTTCGTAGCGGGGCCAACTCGAGATCATGCGACAACTCCACCAAACCAATAAGAATTCGTATGTGACTGGAAATGTCATCTATAGGACTTAAAACGTTGTTGGTCTCTTTATAGATTCATCCGAATATATTCACACTAACGTCGATCTCTATAAGAAATTTTGACCTTAAGTTTCTTATTTAGCGTTTAGTGTATAAGGAATGGACGTCCACTAGAAGCACTAAATACGGATGTAGTGTATAAGGAATTGACGTCCACTAGAAGCACTAAATACGGATGTAGTGTATAAGGAATGGACGTCCACTAGAAGCACTAAATACGGATGTAGTGTATAAGGAATTGACGTCCACTAGAAGCACTAAATACGGATGTAGTGTATAAGGAATTGACGTCCACTAGAAGCACTAAATACGGATGTAGTGTATAAGGAATTGACGTCCACTAGAAGCACTAAATACGGATGTAGTGTATAAGGAATTGACGTCCACTAGAAGCACTAAATACGGATGTAGTGTATAAGGAATTGACGTCCACTAGAAGCACTAAATACGGATGTAGTGTATAAGGAATGGACGTCCACTAGAAGCACTAAATACGGATGTAGTGTATAAGGAATGGACGTCCACTAGAAGCACTAAATACGGATGTAGTGTATAAGGAATGGACGTCCACTAGAAGCACTAAATACGGATGTAGTGTATAAGGAATGGACGTCCACTAGAAGCACTAAATACGGATGTAGTGTATAAGGAATGGACGTCCACTAGAAGCACTAAATACGGATGTAGTGTCTAAGGAATTGACGTCCACTAGAAGCACTAAATACGGATGTAGTGTATAAGGAATGGACGTCCACTAGAAGCACTAAATACGGATGTAGTGTATAAGGAATGGACGTCCACTAGAAGCACTAAATACGGATGTAGTGTATAAGGAATGGACGTCCACTAGAAGCACTAAATACGGATGTAGTGTCTAAGGAATTGACGTCCACTAGAAGCACTAAATACGGATGTAGTGTATAAGGAATGGACGTCCATTAGAAGCACTAAATACGGATGTAGTGTATAAGGAATGGACGTCCACTAGAAGCACTAAATACGGATGTAGTGTATAAGGAATTGACGTCCACTAGAAGCACTAAATACGGATGTAGTGTATAAGGAATGGACGTCCACTAGAAGCACTAAA
Source organism: Biomphalaria glabrata (assembly GCF_947242115.1). NCBI lineage: Eukaryota > Metazoa > Mollusca > Gastropoda > Planorbidae > Biomphalaria > Biomphalaria glabrata. The sequence goes on from NC_074711.1 coordinate 54,938,176, forward strand.
TACGGATGTAGTGTCTAAGGAATTGACGTCCACTAGAAGCACTAAATACGGATGTAGTGTATAAGGAATGGACGTCCACTAGAAGCACTAAATACGGATGTAGTGTATAAGGAATGGACGTCCACTAGAAGCACTAAATACGGATGTAGTGTATAAGGAATGGACGTCCACTAGAAGCACTAAATACGGATGTAGTGTATAAGGAATTGACGTCCACTAGAAGCACTAAATACGGATGTAGTGTCTAAGGAATGGACGTCCACTAGAAGCACTAAATACGGATGTAGTGTATAAGGAATGGACGTCCACTAGAAGCACTATATACGGATGTAGTGTCTAAGGAATGGACGTCCACTAGAAGCACTAAATACGGATGTAGTGTATAAGGAATTGACGTCCACTAGAAGCACTAAATACGGATGTAGTGTCTAAGGAATGGACGTCCACTAGAAGCACTAAATACGGATGTAGTGTATAAGGAATGGACGTCCACTAGAAGCACTAAATACGGATGTAGTGTATAAGGAATGGACGTCCACTAGAAGCACTAAATACGGATGTAGTGTATAAGGAATGGACGTCCACTAGAAGCACTAAATACGGATGTAGTGTATAAGGAATGGACGTCCACTAGAAGCACTAAATACGGATGTAGTGTCTAAGGAATTGACGTCCACTAGAAGCACTAAATACGGATGTAGTGTATAAGGAATGGACGTCCACTAGAAGCACTAAATACGGATGTAGTGTATAAGGAATGGACGTCCACTAGAAGCACTAAATACGGATGTAGTGTCTAAGGAATTGACGTCCACTAGAAGCACTAAATACGGATGTAGTGTATAAGGAATGGACGTCCACTAGAAGCACTAAATACGGATGTAGTGTCTAAGGAATTGACGTCCACTAGAAGCACTAAATACGGATGTAGTGTATAAGGAATGGACGTCCACTAGAAGCACTAAATACGGATGTAGTGTATAAGGAATGGACGTCCACTAGAAGCACTAAATACGGATGTAGTGTATAAGGAATGGACGTCCACTAGAAGCACTAAATACGGATGTAGTGTATAAGGAATTGACGTCCACTAGAAGCACTAAATACGGATGTAGTGTCTAAGGAATGGACGTCCACTAGAAGCACTAAATACGGATGTAGTGTATAAGGAATGGACGTCCACTAGAAGCACTAAATACGGATGTAGTGTCTAAGGAATTGACGTCCACTAGAAGCACTAAATACGGATGTAGTGTATAAGGAATGGACGTCCACTAGAAGCACTAAATACGGATGTAGTGTATAAGGAATGGACGTCCACTAGAAGCACTAAATACGGATGTAGTGTCTAAGGAATTGACGTCCACTAGAAGCACTAAATACGGATGTAGTGTATAAGGAATGGACGTCCACTAGAAGCACTAAATACGGATGTAGTGTCTAAGGAATTGACGTCCACTAGAAGCACTAAATACGGATGTAGTGTATAAGGAATGGACGTCCACTAGAAGCACTAAATACGGATGTAGTGTATAAGGAATGGACGTCCACTAGAAGCACTAAATACGGATGTAGTGTATAAGGAATGGACGTCCACTAGAAGCACTAAATACGGATGTAGTGTATAAGGAATTGACGTCCACTAGAAGCACTAAATACGGATGTAGTGTCTAAGGAATGGACGTCCACTAGAAGCACTAAATACGGATGTAGTGTATAAGGAATGGACGTCCACTAGAAGCACTATATACGGATGTAGTGTCTAAGGAATGGACGTCCACTAGAAGCACTAAATACGGATGTAGTGTATAAGGAATTGACGTCCACTAGAAGCACTAAATACGGATGTAGTGTCTAAGGAATGGACGTCCACTAGAAGCACTAAATACGGATGTAGTGTATAAGGAATGGACGTCCACTAGAAGCACTAAATACGGATGTAGTGTATAAGGAATGGACGTCCACTAGAAGCACTAAATACGGATGTAGTGTATAAGGAATGGACGTCCACTAGAAGCACTAAATACGGATGTAGTGTCTAAGGAATGGACGTCCACTAGAAGCACTAAATACGGATGTAGTGTATAAGGAATGGACGTCCACTAGAAGCACTAAATACGGATGTAGGCTATTTACGACAATGCTTTAGATTCGATTTTGAAGTGTTATAAAATCTTAAAACATTTTACTGGCATTCATGCGGTCGTTTCGGTGGCCCTACCAGTACAATTGGTTATCGGCCCACGGAGCCTTTGCCCGAATGCCCATCTAGCCAGTCCGCCCCTGCTGGAAAAAAATGAGGACATTTACATAGACATAATTTCAAGTGTATGTGTGATATAGATCTAGTAACTCCGATAAATCGTATTGGCCATCTCAGTCACACACACAGTTGCAGGCTAAGTGAACACTCCACCACCCACTCGCTTTTTCGCCCTCACTTTTTTCTCATTTTCTCAATTTTTCAGCATCTCTAGAAATGCTACCAGCGCTCAATACGAAGGAGTAGGTTTTCCCGTTGCCATGACTACAACCCCGCTACGTCACTGCGATTGCGCAGTTAGCCGCTGAACTCATTTTGGAATCGAGGACACCGTCCCCACGCCTCCCTTCTCATTTTAATATTTCTGTGATCTTCACCCCCCCCCCCCTCTCTCTCTCGTTTTTTTTCATTTTGTATCACTCACGGTGGTATTTCAATAGAGCCGAAAATAAACTTCTATTGTCTCGCGGGGACTTGTAGTAGAAACGGATGAATACCCAGATTTCTGAGAGCAGAGATACTTCTGTAGGCCTTACAGCCGTTATAATGACCAATAGTAGATCTGGGTGTCTTTCTTATCTTTCATGTTTCTTGCTTTTTAAGATGTAGGAATATACATTATAAATGGCCCAACACATTTCTATAAAGATCAATAAAGCAGTCTTAGTCTAAAGAGTGTGCAAAAAAATATATTTAATCAAGGCCTATAGCTACAAAACAAGTTCAAACTGTTTATGGAAATATATAAATGGTATGGATTTGTATTTGCTTTTACTCTAACTTTATTTAACGAAACAGGGATTTGTTGACCTTTGACCTAGGAACTCTGAATTAAACTCTTTTTCGATGCTAATGAAAATTTAAAATTAAAAATAAAAAAATTAAAAAAAAAGTTATAGGCCTAGAGTTTAAACCTCCTTTCTTTTTTGTTTTTGTTTTAAAGTCGGTCCTACCACAGCATCGACCAAAACAAACAAACTGTCATATTGAGTTACAAACTGTTGGGGACTTTGTGTCCTAATGAACTCAACTTATGATGATTAAACTTTTTTTTCGTTAGTGTTCACATTTTACATTATTTCTAGGGTCAGTGTTTAACAATCTGGAATGACCAGTAATACCCAAACTTTGTGTAAAACACATAGCCAGATTGGTCATCCGGCACTTTCATTGAGACGTAGCCAAATTGCTGTCCTTAGATTTTCATTGAGACATTTAGCCATTCTGAGTCTCAGACAATTAGGTTACTCACACAGCACAAGATATATATATATATATATATATATATATATATATATATATATATATATATATATATATATAGAGAGAGAGAGAGAGAGAGAGAGAGAGAGAGAGAGAGAGAGAGAGAGAGAGAGAGAGAGAATATAATTTATTCCTTTATTTTACTATGTTTCTCATACATAAGTGAGCTGCATACCATCTATTGTATTAGAATCCATCTCTCAATTTTCATGCCCAAAGACAACAAAACGTTTATGTTTTACATCAAGACAAATCTAAATCATAATTAGCTTTACTCAGTGTAAAACAATATGAACTGAACGAACTCCAAATGTTTTCTCTCTTCTGGGTTGCAGTCCAGCGCATTTTGTTTGTTTCTAGTTTCCTCTTCCAAATGTAGGTCATGCCAAAGAGCTCGGAGCAGTAAATAAATACAGATTCTTTCTTGCAGGTGCATTTGACCTAATTTAAGTCAGTGTTGGTAAACTCTCTGGTAATAGTATTTTTGTTTATTTTCTAGTCGATTTAAAAAGTATATATTTAAATGATGTAGGATTTCATGCAGTCTGTCAGCTTCTAAGATAAAAAAAAGAAATCGATAATCAATGCTAAAATTATACCAAGTTCTAGCCTGTTGTTGGGGTAGAATTGTTGAGTGTAAAACTAAGCGAAGATTTCAATAAACAGATACTATCTCGATATTTAGATGTTTGTCCCAAAATATCAAGCGAAGAGTTATCTAACCTAGATGTGCATTTCAGTGTGTGTTTTGCTTCCAGTGGTAAAGAGCTCTGACGGTGCGCGCACTTGTATCGGGCTCCAGGCGATCGATACTCCGAAGTGTGAGTTGTGTTTTAGGAGAGAAAGAACGTATTGGTTAACGATCTGCATCGCTGTTGGTCAGTGCTAGGACCTGGCCTTTCAGCCATGATAGTATGTCCCGTGTTGTAGTTGAAGGGACTGTGTCACTGTAGTGAGCTATTCTTACATGGAACAAGCGGAGTACATTTCATTAATGTAAGTGAAGAATTTGTTTCTGTTACGTCAGTCTGTCGAGAAAGGTTTTGTCATTCTATAGTTGTGACATGTAACACATCCAGTCACGGTCTGTGCAATTACCTAACTCACACATCAGAATGTTTTTGTGACGTGTACTAAATACATCAAGTTACAGTCTGTGCAATTAGCTAATACACACTTGTCAAAACGTTATTTGTGACATGGTGTGGGACACGGATATTTCAAATTGTTTCGATGCGTACTATTGTGTATGAATTTTTCAGAGTGTATTTTGATAAAAATATCATGCAGACATGTTTTACAAGCATACATCAAAATATGAGCTGATATGTTCTGTAAGCACCCATCAAAATATGATAGTGCTATATTCAGTTAGCACTTATCAATATGTATTTTGTCTATGTTTTGCTCTTTTGGCACACAGAAATTAAAACATCCTTAGAACGAGTCTGCTAAAACATTCACCATATATATACATTTAGAACATCCAAATAAAATGCTCTTGGTATAAATCAAATCATGTTTAACAAAAAGGTTTTTACTTTTCCTGTTGCTTCTTGTGAAGACGTTCATAGAAACTATTGCCCAACGAAAGTCAAACACTCACACACATATGTTGTGCCTTCTATTGCCCAACGAAAGTCAAACACTCACACACATATGTTGTGCCTTCTATTGCCCAACGAAAGTCAAACACTCACACACATATGTTGTGCCTTCTATTGCCCAACGAAAGTCAAACACTCACACACATATGTTGTGCCTTCTATTGTCCAACGAAAGTCAAACACTCACACACATATGTTGTGCCTTCTATTGCCCAACGAAAGTCAAACACTCACACACATATGTTGTGCCTTCTGTTATTGTAGTATGTCACTTACACTTTTTATTTATAATTCCTCCCAGCCGTTATTTTACTTATTCACGGAATAACAAATTTTGACGAGTCCTAATTCAGATCCATATCGTGTTAGCCAGTAAGCTTGTCGCGAGATCTTGTGTATCAGTGGTTCTCAAACTGTGGTACGCGGACCCCTGGTAGTCCGCGAGACAATCTTAGGTGGTCCGAAGAAAGATGATAACTGTATATAATTAAAATCCAATCAAAGATGAATCCATTCTAATACAGAAGCAGCTTATTGAAATATATATTTTAAAAAAAAACGGAGGAACTTTAAACCAATGTTTGAACAAGTAGAACACAAAGTCTTGTTTCAAAAACTGATTCCAATATTGAATCTTGCATTATGGGTCATTGTACAGAAGTTTGTTGACTGCTTTACCGTCTCTTTAACGAAAACTCGACCCTGGAAGCGCCAGAGAATGAATACTCGTTCGTTTCTTACATAATAATAATAATACTTTTTATTATCCGTGAGGAAATTAGTCAAATTGTGCATTACAAAAAAAAAACAATAACAAATTAGAGTAAACATTTGTACAATAGCACACAAGATATACGTTCCTACCCAAATTTCTCTTTAACATTACATGTGAGATTTACAACAGTCCGTTATCTATTGCTTAATGATTTCATTGTGAAAGGAACAAAAGAGAACAAATGTTGTGTGAACGGACTGATGCTATACATGTACTAGGACTACAATGCTATTTTTAGAAGGATGGATTGCATGTGCGATGTATAATAGAGAGGGGGGGGGCAGCTGATGAGGCACGTGACATTACCGAATGGCCAGAATTAGATTTGAAGGAGTTGGGAAATAATTTAAAATTGCTTAACGTCATGTGATTCCTTTAGTGTTTGGTATATCACTAGACTGGTATTGAAAGTCTGTAGATACTAGGTGATACCAATCAAGTGGATTTTGTTCATAAAAAAGGAGTTCAAGTTTTTTATTCCAACTAGTGTGTCATGTCATAGGTCATGTTTATATATACAAGTCTATTAGGTGAGTTGGTTTCGCTTTCTGAAGCTACTTCTCAACGTAGACCTAATGCAACAGCTATATTTTGTATTGACATAAGCAACAACATACACCACATCAGCACAATATCCCCGCATCCATATACAGACGTCCGCCTTTGGTTGGAGGCATCCTCAACTTCGAGACACTCCAGGACAGCTGATTTTTAAAAAAGTAAATTAGAAATAAAACCCAACCACAGCTTACTTCAACACAAATATAAACTGATAGAATACTCAGAAAGATACAAGACTGCAAACAAAATGTCTTGCTCACTAAATAGGCTAACTAGGATGAGACCATACAACAACTAGTCACTTTTACAGAGCTTACATTAACACATTTTGAACACGTTATTCTAACAACACCCATTCTCGGATCAAGCTGAAACTTATCAAAATTGTTTATTGTACCTAACAAAACACGAATCATTTTTTTTTAAATCAATTAGTCAATTAATTATTGGTAATTATTTCGTTTGATATCGGGAAAAGGGAAATAAATTCTACATTATTGAGATATGTCGTTGTAAATGTGGAGTTCTTCCTCTTAGATAAGCTTTTTTTTTTTTTTAAAAAGTGTTTTATACTTTCTTTCTTTCCCTGCTGTTATTAGAGAATGAAATAGATTCCGTGAACCAGCCATGAAAACAAATGACGTGGTCTCTATCGAACAGGAACGGTTAGGTTAAGGGGAAACGACCACTTGTGGCTATTGTTTCTTATCCAAATGTATTCATGGATTGTAAATCTAATGAAAAAAAATATTTAAAAAAAAATGTATTAAAATTTTGGATTTTTAAGGTCATTTTCATGCGATTCTGCTTCTAAAGTATTTGCTAAGAATGAATGAAGAACTTGAATTAAATACTTAACAAACGACAGATATCTATCATTTTCAGATAAGAGAGAATCAATAGATTCTAAGAAATAGGAGTAGGAGCCAGTCCACACACAGCCACACACAATGTGAATGATTGATAAAAACATGGATTTCTCACACATCCTAGATTCACGGTGAAAGCTTGCAAATGTTTATCCTTTCTTGGGGGATTCCCTCTGCCGTTTGTTTACATCTGCACTTACCTGTATAAACCTGAAACTTCCTGCTCTTTGCGGACCTTATTTCCAGATATTAGAGCTACTTTTACCTGGAGCACACAAAAAAAGGGGGGAGGGGGGAGTTGAATTTTTTTTTTTAAATCTCTTTAGCAATGAGAGGATAACATCCTGCTGAGGGAAATGATACTAGGAGTTATTGAAGGGGACAAGAGAGACAAGATGGGAAGTGTATGCAAGCAAGTGTCATGACAAACTTTTTGTTTGTGTGTGTGGGTGTCTTAAATTTAAATTATGACTGAGTCAATAGTCTATTATTTTGGAACAAATCAACATGTTTTTTAAATTCCTTTTAATGTTTAATACTTTATGCTTTTTATATAATTATTACATAATGTTTGAAGCATTCAAACTCAAAATTGCAGATCTTCGACAAGAGGGGGGCGGGGGGCTCAAATGTGTGACCAGTGTCTTTCCAGAGGCAATCAGCTGCCAGCTACTTTCCTCAGTAAGGGCAAGTTGACGCCTGTGTTGATCTTTCGAGCGCTTCTAGGGTCGGGGTGGAGAAATCTCTGTTAATAGTAGACAATAAAGTGATGCCAGTGCTCCTAACGGTTATACAACAATTCTATCATAAAAAAAAACACCGATAAAAAAACTGCCGATCTACACATGTGTACACATCCTCCAATCGTACTGGGTCAACACAGGACACACCTTTCTATAGAATGGGACAGAAATGTGTCCTGCTGTCTCCTCATTATATTTCCCTTCGTTACTCTCTCAGACTTAACACTATCCCGAGTGTCTCGAGTTTCTGACAGCGGCAGGTGGTCATTTCTTTTCTACCAATAATATCCAACAGATATGTTCTATCTGTAAGCCGATTGTGTATTGTTTGTTTGCCCTCTTCGTTTGATAAAGATCTCGTGGCCCAAAGCGCTTTTCTTTTCTCTTGTTCAGCAGGATTTTCCAAATCTGTCTGTTTATTTTGCTATACAGTAGTTGAACCCAGCTTCAATAAAGTAAATGTCATATGCACGTGCAAGGCTGCTGGTTCCATATCCAGATTAATACATGGACCTCTGGTATTTTAACTGAGATCAAAGTGGGCGAAAAAAAAAAGCAAAATATAAAAAAAAAAAAAAAAAAAAAGCTTCTGTAAAGGGAAGAACTCCACATTTAAAGCCATATGTCTCAATTTTGTAAGATTTATTTCCCTTTTCGATTTTAAACAAAATTGGAAACAAATAATTACCGCTATTTAATTAGCTGATTGGCTAATGTTTTGATAGATTCATGTTTTCTTAGGAAGAATAAATAATTGTGCCACGTTTCAACTTGAACCTAGAATGGGAAGTGGGAGAAATAACATGGTAACAATTTGTATCAGCAGACAGAGTGAGTGAGTTGATAGAAACTTTGTTTAAAGTAGGTTACTCAAGTGTGTTTCCATGCACTGAGTTACAATCTGAGCTGAAAACAGACTGAAAAAAATATTTTAAAATGTAACGACGACTTTGATAACAGGAGAAATAACCGATGAAAAGATAGAAACATGGTTAGCTGGCTCCAACTGATACTTCATTTTCTTGTTAACAAACTTCACCATAAAGCTCCATTGTGTGAGGTGAATGAGGAGAAATCAATAATCATGGTAGAAATACTAGAAGCCTTACTTAGGCTTACTAGCAAACAGGTCAGGGCCGGATTTAAGTATGTGGAGCCTCATGGGCAGGTTTTTTGGTGGAGGCCCCTACAATTTTTCTAAAACTTCAATAAAGATCCACCTATGAATACAAATACTTATATCTAAAAGTTTGCTATATTTTACCAGAAAGAAATTGAGCTCTTGTAAATGTAATCTCTATTTCCTTAATAATAAATATGCATATTTTAGTTTGAGTAATGCCCTTTGTAGACGCACTGTGGTATAGCCGGGCATGTATTTATTTATTCCGATAACATCTTCTAATCACGACATTTTCGCCAGCCGTAAAAAATGCGAGAAAAAATGTTAGAAAAAAAAAAACGTACAAGTTTCTGACCCGTTGAAATGTGTATATAAATATTTTTTATCTCTTTTGTCGTGGATGCCCCGTCTGCCTTCACTTCAATCCGGCCGAGAAACAGGTCCAAGTTAATAGTTCTTGTAGAAAACTATGAAATATAGCCAGAATAAGAGTTTCTGTTTCTTTCATGCCTTCAGGCTCCCTTGGATGCAAACATCGATTACATGGTAGCAATACTTTGTCATTAGTTCACCTATTACGATTACATGGTAGCAATACTTTGTCATTAGTTCACCTATTACGATTACATGGTAGCAATACTTTGTCATTAGTTCACCTATTACGATTACCTGGTAGCAATACTTTGTCATTAGTTCACCTATTACGATTACATGGTAGCAATACTTTGTCATTAGTTCATCTATTACGATTACCTGGTGGCAATACTTTGTCATTAGTTCATCTATTACGATTACATGGTAGCAATACTTTGTCATTAGTTCACCTATTACGATTACATGGTAGCAATACTTTGTCATTAGTTCATCTATTACGATTACATGGTAGCAATACTTTGTCATTAGTTCACCTATTACGATTACCTGGTGGCAATACCTTGTCATTAGTTCACCTATTACGATTACATGGTAGCAATATTTTGTCATTAGTTCACCTATTACGATTACCTGGTGGCAATACTTTGTCATTAGTTCACCTATTACGATTACATGGTAGCAATACTTTGTCATTAGTTCACCTATTACGATTACATGGTAGCAATACTTTGTCATTAGTTCACCTATTACGATTACCTGGTGGCAATACTTTGTCATTAGTTCACCTATTACGATTACATGGTGGCAATACTTTGTCATTAGTTCACCTATTACGATTACCTGGTGGCAATACTTTGTCATTAGTTCACCTATTACGATTACATGGTAGCAATACTTTGTCATTAGTTCACCTATTACGATTACCTGGTGGCAATACTTTGTCATTAGTTCACCTATTACGATTACATGGTAGCAATACTTTGTCATTAGTTCACCTATTACGATTACCTGGTGGCAATACTTTGTCATTAGTTCACCTATTACGATTACCTGGTGGCAATACTTTGTCATTAGTTCACCTATTACGATTACATGGTAGCAATACTTTGTCATTAGTTCACCTATTACGATTACCTGGTGGCAATACTTTGTCATTAGTTCACCTATTACGATTACCTGGTGGCAATACTTTGTCATTAGTTCACCTATTACGATTACATGGTAGCAATACTTTGTCATTAGTTCACCTATTACGATTACATGGTAGCAATACTTTGTCATTAGTTCACCTATTACGATTACCTGGTGGCAATACTTTGTCATTAGTTCACCTATTACGATTACATGGTGGCAATACTTTGTCATTAGTTCACCTATTACGATTACCTGGTGGCAATACTTTGTCATTAGTTCACCTATTACGATTACATGGTAGCAATACTTTGTCATTAGTTCACCTATTACGATTACCTGGTGGCAATACTTTGTCATTAGTTCACCTATTACGATTACATGGTAGCAATACTTTGTCATTAGTTCACCTATTACGATTACCTGGTGGCAATACTTTGTCATTAGTTCACCTATTACGATTACCTGGTGGCAATACTTTGTCATTAGTTCACCTATTACGATTACCTGGTGGCAATACTTTGTCATTAGTTCACCTATTACGATTACCTGGTGGCAATACTTTGTCATTAGTTCACCTATTACGATTACATGGTAGCAATACTTTGTCATTAGTTCACCTATTACGATTACATGGTAGCAATACTTTGTCATTAGTTCACCTATTACGATTACATGGTAGCAATACTTTGTCATTAGTTCACCTATTACGATTACATGGTAGCAATACTTTGTCATTAGTTCACCTATTACGATTACATGGTAGCAATACTTTGTCATTAGTTCACCTATTACGATTACATGGTAGCAATACTTTGTCATTAGTTCACCTATTACGATTACATGGTAGCAATACTTTGTCATTAGTTCATCTGTTACGATTTAATGCCTTGTACTTTGATGAATGTATTACTTTGCGTCTCCCAGATATCTCTGCACTCATCTCTAGCTGTGCCGCGCCATTCCCTCCAAATGTACGATCTGGTGGCCTATTCAGTGCAGTCTAAGGTTTGGAACTCGCTTCCTGCTGAGCTCAGACGGAGGAAGAATATTGAGACCTACCTGTTTAAAAATAATTAGATTTGTCTCCTTTTTTTAAAGCTCTGTTTATTTCTGTTATCTTCGTCAAGTTTGAACCTATTGTATGTTTATTAACAGTGCTTTATTAAAAATCATTATTCAATATAATTATAATTTCCCATATTCCAACGAGTTTTGTACACTTAAAGCAATCTCTTTGATTTCTTTATGGTTTGTAGAGCTTTATGCCTGTAGATTTGGACTATATGCAAGCCCATCTCAAGATATTCATAGCTTAGCATCTGTGTATTTAATCCACTAATTGTCATAATCAGTCCATTTGTGAAGTCCGTCTTTTAGTCTGTCCACTTACGGATGGCTGCCTGATCGTGTGGTATGCGCGCTGGACTGTCGTTCGGTCGACTCGATGGTCCCGGGTTCAAAGCCTGCCCGCTGCCATCCCTCGTCGTCCTGCGGGAGGTTTGGGCCAGGAAGTAGATGATCTTCAACTCTGAATGAGCAAAGAAACATGTCAAACATTTTACAAACAAACTTTCTGTTAGCCTGTCCATCTAAACTGTAAGACTGGCCGTGTAACCTGTCTACCTGCTACCGGCCAATTCAAACTCTCCGTTGGTCTGTCCGTGTAACCATGGTAGCCTGTCCACTTAAACTATTAGCCTGAAAAACTTCATTCTTTTCAATAATTCTCTTCTTTGGCTTTTTTGTAGGTTTTATTTTATCAAAGTCTAATAGCTCTAGTTTATAATGTGGTATTAGTATCCAGCAGTTGTTTATCCAAATATTAGTATCCAGCAGTTGTTTATCCAAATATTAGTATCCAGCAGTTGTTTATCCAAATATTAGTATCCAGCAGTTGTTTATCCAAATATTAGTATCCAGCAGTTGTTTATCCAAATATTAGTATCCAGCAGTTGTTTATCCAAATATTAGTATCCAGCAGTTGTTTATCCAAATATTAGTATCCAGCAGTTGTTTATCCAAATATTAGTATCCAGCAGTTGGTTATCCAAATATTAGTATCCAGCAGTTGTTTATCCAAATATTAGTATCCAGCAGTTGTTTATCCAAATATTAGTATCCAGCAGTTGTTTATCCAAATATTAGTATCCAGCAGTTGGTTATCCAAATATTAGTATCCAGCAGTTGTTTATCCAAATATTAGTATCCAGCAGTTGTTTATCCAAATATTAGTATCCAGCAGTTGTTTATCCAAATATTAGTATCCAGCAGTTGTTTATCCAAATATTAGTATCCAGCAGTTGGTTATCCAAATATTAGTATCCAGCAGTTGTTTATCCAAATATTAGTATCCAGCAGTTGTTTATCCAAATATTAGTATCCAGCAGTTGTTTATCCAAATATTAGTATCCAGCAGTTGTTTATCCAAATATTAGTATCCAGCAGTTGGTTATCCAAATATTAGTATCCAGCAGTTGTTTATCCAAATATTAGTATCCAGCAGTTGTTTATCCAAATATTAGTATCCAGCAGTTGGTTATCCAAATATTAGTATCCAGCAGTTGTTTATCCAAATATTAGTATCCAGCAGTTGTTTATCCAAATATTAGTATCCAGCAGTTGTTTATCCAAATATTAGTATCCAGCAGTTGGTTATCCAAATATTAGTATCCAGCAGTTGTTTATCCAAATATTAGTATCCAGCAGTTGTTTATCCAAATATTAGTATCCAGCAGTTGGTTATCCAAATATTAGTATCCAGCAGTTGTTTATCCAAATATTAGTATCCAGCAGTTGTTTATCCAAATATTAGTATCCAGCAGTTGTTTATCCAAATATTAGTATCCAGCAGTTGTTTATCCAAATATTAGTATCCAGCAGTTGGTTATCCAAATATTAGTATCCAGCAGTTGTTTATCCAAATATTAGTATCCAGCAGTTGTTTATCCAAATATTAGTATCCAGCAGTTGGTTATCCAAATATTAGTATCCAGCAGTTGTTTATCCAAATATTAGTATCCAGCAGTTGTTTATCCAAATATTAGTATCCAGCAGTTGTTTATCCAAATATTAGTATCCAGCAGTTGTTTATCCAAATATTAGTATCCAGCAGTTGGTTATCCAAATATTAGTATCCAGCAGTTGTTTATCCAGATATTAGTATCCAGCAGTTGTTTATCCAAATATTAGTATCCAGCAGTTGGTTATCCAAATATTGGTATCCAGCAGTTGGTTATCCAAATATTAGTATCCAGCAGTTGTTTATCCAAATATTAGTATCCAGCAGTTGTTTATCCAAATATTAGTATCCAGCAGTTGTTTATCCAAATATTAGTATCCAGCAGTTGTTTATCCAAATATTAGTATCCAGCAGTTGGTTATCCAAATATTAGTATCCAGCAGCTGTTTATCCAAATATTACGTGTTTGCAAAGTTTCAAACAGAAACCTTTTTTTCTCAAGACAACAAGCTTACTTCCCTTGGCTAATATTGAATACATAGGCTACATTTATTGCAAAGATTAAACAAGCAAAATATTTTAAAAGGAGAAGAACCTCAACATCACTGCCATACTTCTCAGTAGTGCAGGAATTTTTTCTATATCAAAACAAAATTAATTAATTACCATTATTGGTTAATTTTTTTATTGATTCATGTATTATCAAATATGAATGATTATGCAAAATTTCATCTTGATCCGAGAATGGGAAGAATTAATTACTAATAATTGAAAGACTAATTGGTAATTTTTTATTGATTCTTACTTTGTTAGGTACAATAAATAGTTGTGCAAAGTTTCCACTTCATCCGAGAATTGGGAGAAACGACGTGTACAAAATGTGTACCAATCAAACAGACAAAGAGAGTTGATATAAGCTTAGAAATACAGATTAAAATTACAAATGAAAGAAAGCAACACATATCAATCTTTGTTCTACTTTATTGTATTGTTTATATAGCTCGATAAACATTAGATCGACATATAACATCAAACACTAAAAACAATTCTATTCAAAGAAGCTGATATCGAATCGCTAAGTTATCACCCCTATGCAGGATAACTCTTGTGATGCACCTAGTGGCCTAGCTCTGATTGATGGGCCTGTATTACAAAGTTTTATGTTAACTTATTCCGTCTGTCTGTCTGTCTGTCTGTCGCGATTTTATATGTTGTTGTTTTTTCTCGCTCTTCCCATTGTCGGATCAAGTTGAAACTTCGCACTTTAACTGGTATTCATTGTCCATAACAACACATGAATCAATATTTTAAAAAAAAGAATCAATTAGTGGTAATTAATATATTAGCTGTAATTAATAAATTACCTGTAATTAATAAATTAGCGCTAATTAAATATTTTTGTGGAGAAAAATGGAAATAAATATTGCAGCACTAAGAGCTATGGGCAGTAATAGTTTAAAAAAAAAATATTTAAAAAAAATGTTTTGCTTGTTTTCTAAAATGCAGAGAGAGGGATAGAGAGAGAGAGTCTGTATTAAAAATACAAGTTATTGCATTAAATTAACAAGCAATATTTAAAAATATATGCGATGACTCGATGCTCAAATAATATTGTAAACTTAACATTCATATTTTATTGTCTAAAAAATTAAATAGAAATAAAATGAGCTAGTACTAACCCTGAACCTGACGTAACGACATTTACTCTCCTAGCGCGACGTTCTATCAACTTAGTTATCCAGCCATACTTGTAAATGCAAAATTTTAGCTTGAAATAAATGTTTCAACTGTCTTTTGACCAACTTCCAGCCTTTGAGTGTGAGGTAATGGTAGGAATGAAAAAAAACAAACAATATCAGCAAAGTCTTTATTTTCAGTGATACAATTTTGTTATTTCATGTGACAAAATTCTTACTGTCACATAGAAACAATGCCCCTCAGAGTGCCCACTGGACTCAACGCTTCTAGTAGGCTTGGAACTCACTCCCCATTGATCTCAGACAGACAACATGCTACGCTACATTCAAGAAGAACATTAAGACCTACCTGTTTAAAACTTGTTTAGATTAGTTTGTCATTTTAGCTCTTGTGTTTGTGTTTGTAATGTTATCACAGCACCATGAGCCTACCTTTTGTTTGTTAACAGCACGGTATAGATTAAATTATTATTATTTATTATTATTACTATTATTAGAAAAAGAATATTGAATCGCGTAGAATTCGTGGAACATTTTCATCTGTACTTCTCCATGTTCTATGGAAAAGGCTCGCATCATCTGGGGTAAGACTGAATTAGATATAGGTTTAAATTAGGCTGAGGATTTATTTTAAGTATTAGGATTTGTACTGAGCCTTTTAAGTTACCTCGGTACTTGCGGTTAGTTTGCTATAAGTCTAAGAGTGTTAGTCGGCGGCCGAATAGTTATTTCAAAGCTTATATCAACTCACTCTCTGGCTACTGGCAAAAAGTGTGTAGGCCTACACGTTAGTGCTCCGACACCCATTTTCGCACATTTATTTTTTTTACCTGACAACACAAGAATAATTATTATTTTGCTTGGTATCTCGAAAAAGGGCAAGAAATTGTACTTGACTGAGTTGGTGGTATAAGCTGAATCATTCCCCAAATAGGTGGCCGCTTTAAAGAAATGAAACAAACAATAGATAAGTATGCAATCTTCTATTTTCATACTCATGTCAATAGCACAGTGGTTAGAATGTTGGCTTGAGTCAGGATTTTAAATAAATGCTTTTAAAAAAAGATTACTGTAAAACTCACCCAAATATCCTTTTCTTTTTCCCAACCTGTCCAGATAAGTGATAGAATCAGACCGTATTGAGAAAGCTAAAATCATGAAATAGCGCTTAAAAAAATGGTAAAAATATTTCTAATCGCACAGATTTATTGTTGTTGGTCTAGAAAACTCTAGATCTATTACAAAATTAATTCCATGGCTAATCCGAACTTGATACAACCACAATACCATTCACCATACAAGCTTTGTATTATTATTTTTTTAAAAGTATTTATTAATGTTTTTCTTGTTATTTAGTAGACCTACACTTTACATTGTGATGACTTAGTCAATTATTTTTTATTAGTATTTTTTTTTCTTCCTTATCTTTTTCTTGAGGAAGATGGATTTGGGGAAATAGGTTAAGTAGATCTACGCATTTTGACGTTCCAAATGTGTAATAGTTAAATGAGTGGAGGGCGAAGAAGACAGACAGTGAGCAAACAGTAGATCAATATAGATTCCAATGCACGAAAACCTCTCTCCGTCCTTTCAGGCTATTTCAATTAAGTGTCGTTTTCCTGACTGTCTTGAATGTCGCACGTGCCAGTGTACGATGGATTTCATGAAGTCGCGGGCATTGAGTTTCAGTGTAACACGTGAGTCTTTTCAGGAGACACCAATAGACATGTCACGTGCATGCGTGATGGTAAGATCTATCTGTGATAGATATAATTAGCGTAGGTAGGTTTATTACTTAGAGCTAGAGAGTGGGGCTGCAAGTTGTCTCTAGAGAGGTCGGTCCCAACAATGTCTTCTCTGCTTTGACGTCTTCCTTAAAGGCATGACGCCATGTTAAACCAGGGTTTGCGTTTTTCTCGTTTCATTTAACTGAGGACATATCCTACACAAATCAGGCGACGTTCGGTAGCACGTATAAGAAATGAGCCAGAGACCAGCAGAGGATGACACGATCTCTGTGACTCTTTTAATAGCTGTCTCAACCATTTGCTGCTGAGCTAGATAGAGACTTCTTTCGATCTTAACAGCTAGATATTTAGCATAGGTCATCGTTGGAAAGAAGATTGTGCTAAATAGATGATCGTCTCGAATTGGTCTCGCTCGAAGCCGACTGCTTGGTGATAAGGTTCATAAACTACTAATATAAAGTTGTTAAGTAGGCCTATCTTTGTTTCTGTGTGAGAGTTCTGTTGAACAAGATCAAAGCTTTACTAAATATTGATTTTAGGGTATAGCCTAATTATTTCACCAGCTCTTTTCTAAACGATATATCTACATATATAGTGCATCATTTAGGATGGGTTAGGCCTACCTGTAAATAACGGCCTCACTATGTAGACTTTCGTTAGAAACAAATAGGCTAATAGGAAAGCTTCCCCCCCACACTTTTTTAAGGACATATATTTGTTATAATAGCTACTGAGCCTGTTAATTAGGCCTATGTTTGTCTCCAGAATCTTTTTTTTTTTTTGACAATTCACTTCAGTCTTATGTTTCAATGTTACTGATAGGCATATTATTAAACTTCAACACTAGCTGAAATCTCATTTTGATCTATTCTTTTTTTTTTTCGTTTGTTTGTTTGCCAGGTTATTTAAAATGTGATCAAACATGGAGGAGCAGTCTATCTGTATCCTGTTGATTTCTGTTTTACTTGCCTGTACAATCATAGATGGTAAATATACATTCTATTTAGCTCAATACATTCATATTAAGTATTCACAATCATGGATGGTAAGTCCATGTTAATTCAATCATTCATTACCAGGAAAACCAGTGACTTGGCAGAATTTAAGTCATTGGTTAATATACATGACTGAATGCAGGACGCGTCGGACGTAATGATCTTCTTTTTTGAAGTAACGTCTGTATTATATAAGATAAGAAGATAAAATATAAGGGAAAGAACTACAAAACTACAGTAATATCTCTCAATGCTGCAAGATTTATCTCCTTTTCTAAATAAAACAAAATTAATTAATTGCCACTAATTAAATAATTAATTTGACTTTGGTAAATTTTTTGATTGACTAATGTGTTGTTATTGACAATGAATAATTGTACAAAGTTTCAACTTGATCCAATAATAGAAAATGGGAGAACTAATATGTACAAGATTTGTACCAGACAGACAGAGTTGATATAAGCTTTGTACAAATATTAGATCTAATATATAGCTATCAGAGTGAGGAATTAAAACAATTGTTTTTTTTTCATTTGTATTTAGTTGACGCCTTTGTTTGTTTTGTTTGTACCTCGTATTAAGTTTTTTCTTTCATTTGTCTTTAGTTGAAGCCATTGGTTGTTTTGTTTGTACTTCCATCAACCACAAAGAACCAGAATGTGAAGACATGTTCAACAACACTGGAAAATATTATCAAGATTCCTGCTGGGCACCTCGCAAAGGAAGAATCGGAAAATTTCCAGGGACCAAATGTATCAAGATGATTGCAGAGGACGGTATGTTGTGCTCATTCAAAATATTGTAGACAAAGTCAAATGAGTGATAAAGCTCAGTGCATTCACTCATTACTAGTTCATTAGTTGTTACCTCAGGAGCTCAAGTTCAACATTTAAAAAAAACTATGGTCTATATTGGTTTTTCACTTCAAAGCTAATGTTCCACATTGACAAAATTATTGTGTTGATGTGACTATACCTATAAATCAAAACTAAATACTATTATGATCATAGAGATTGCTCTTTGGATGGTCATACTTCACATCTTGTAAAGATCATTGAACCTCTAAAAGTGTTTTAAGTTTACACTTGAGAACATGTGCTCCAAACTATAGAATTTGTATACATATTATTTTATCTTTATATCAATTATATCTGTTACTTTTTCATTAAAATTCATTAATTTTTTTTTTTATAGAATCCACCAAGTACTCAGTTGTGGTTCGTGACTGTGTGGTTGATGATGGGGGAACTAATTCAGAGACAGAAATCGGAAGACAGAGCCACTGTGGCTGGATGCGTGTACTCAAATTCAACGACAAGACATTACGAGGATGTATTCTCAACTGTGATAAAGATGCATGTAACCATGGGAACAGAGTTGAAACAGATCTCATTTTGTCACTTGTGGCTGCTGTGACATTATTAATATTGTTCACAAAAAGACTTTCATGACAAGTTCAAGAGCAGACACAGAGGAAATGTAGACCAAAAATAATAGTTTGCCGATCAAGCTAAAATCTTGTAGGGAGCTGAATTCTATTTACTAACATTATTATTATTGATAATGCATTTATAGTGATTAAATTGATGAACACTATTTTAAAAGCACAATGATGCATCAATCATCTTGATTTGTCCAGGTAGCCATAGTCACCCCTAGGGCTAAAACAATAATATATATTTTTTCTTTGTTTTTTAATCGCAATGTGAAATTATTCAAACCTATAGATGTGTATGATTAGGCTTTATTGTAATAAATTCTTCTACAAATTGAATTAACTTATTTGTTTAGCGATAGGAAATAAAGCAAAACGTTTCCAAACATTTTTTTTTATATAAATTGTTATTTTAAACTACTTAATACTAGTCCATTATTTTATTGCCAATTTAAGTATAAATATTATTTTAGAGTTACATATTACAATGGTTTTCCTCTTCTATTGTTATTAAAAGGACTTTCTTTATTTAAAAAAAAATATGTTACTCATTATTAAAACTAAAGCATTTTTAAATCTTGTCAAAATAATGGTATTTTGTAACTTTCTACAAAATTATATTTTTTAATCCTTTTGAATTGAGATTTTTTAATTAACTAATTGCTCTTCAAAAATAAGAAACTTTGCATTACATAAATTTGTATATCATACTTTTAATATTGCACTATAAGTAGTTAGCATTTTTTTTCTTGTACTTCATACATTTATCTATTTTCTATTAATGGGTAACAAGTGCTTGAATGAAACAAATTTCATGACTGTCTTTAGACAGATGGCTCTGAGTGACTAAGGTGTTTTACACTTGAACTGAATAACATGTATTTTTTATTTCTTGTTTTGTCTTCACAGGATTTGATGGATAATCTTCACTTCATACTATTTTATAAAATGCTAATAATTTTTGTATTAAAGCTGGTTGACATGTAACATAAGAATGTTGGTAAAAACTGTGAGCTTTGAAAACATGTAATTGTATATCTTATAGATATCTTACAATCTAAAAGATTCCTTGAAAAAAAACAAAGAATTTGTCACCATGCAATAATTTTTTTAAAAAAGTTTCATAAAAAATGTCCATACAAACATACTGACGCCCATGCCAAATTGGTTGCTTTCTTTTCTTAAGAATGCAATATAAGCAATTGACTTTGGAAATTCATGTGTCTTAACTCCACATTACAATTGAGAATAGTGCCCCTTACAGTACAAATAATGGAATATCTACTAACTATTCCAGGGACCAAGTAAAACAAACAACTTATTTGAAATGGAAATAAGTTGAGGATATTCTAAAAATGTTCATAGCACCCAGCCACATTCATCATTGTCAACAAAAAAACTATGGATTCATTGTACAGTACAAGAGTACAGTGTTCTGTGTTGACTAGATAGCATCATTGGAAATTTGTGTATTTGAAATGTAATTTATTGATTCAAGTTATTTAAAACCATGTATATGTAAACTATTGTCCATTCATACATCAACTATGTAAGTATATAAAAAAAATTTATGAGAGGGTAAAAGCCAATTGATATTAACTTAATTAATGTTCTTAAATATGTTATGTAGAAATAATATTAAGAAAATGGTTAAAAACACAGTCCTAGGAAAGCCTAAAGCACTGGTATTAGTAACAAATACCATGAACAGTGCTACTACTGGGAAATAGTTAATTATCATACATTTTTTTAGCTTTATATTTCATAATAATTTTTGGGGGGGCTATTTCAATATGAATAAATAAGTGTGATGAAGACACTCGAACTGAAAGATGGTTAAAACATTAAAAAGAGCATCTTAAAAAGTCATTTTGCAATTATTTTCAATAAAAAAAAAGACTTATCAGTATAGATTTCAAAGCTGAAAAGAATCTTGTTTTCATTAGTCACATTCAATAATGTAAAAAGAATTCTCTGTTTGTGCATATCAATCTAGCGATTTTATCTTTAGTTCATGTTTGATAACTTATATGTTTTCATTAGTTAATGTGTCAGTTTAAAGAATGAAGAAATAAACTCAGTGTTTCTATTAATCAATTTCACCAAATTACAGTTGATCAATTTATTTTTATTACTTTATGGGCCCAAAACAATTGAAAAAAATGAAACTACAAAAAGCACATAATGATTAATAACTTGCACATATTTTTTTTGTGTGAATTTCTTAACAGTTTTTTTTTTCTTCTGTATAAAAAATGTCAGGTTCAACCATTTCATTAAAACAGTAAGAAAGCATAAAGCTTCATTCAAACTATCAATTTTATTTTGTTTCATGGTTTCAGAGTAATGAAGGGTATGCCTACTTTGACTCAACAAGTGAGAGCTGAACTCATTGAAACATTAATTTATGGCAGATGGCAAAGTTGAAAATACTATTTTATTACATTCTGTCATAAAAACAATGGAAAAATAAATATATTTTATATATATGTCAAGATAAAAACTCAAATGTTTTGGGGCTTAACATTATAGGAACTATTTTTAAATTAAAAGTTTGAGTATTTATCAAACAATATTTACATTGATTATATATATACTATTTTACTTTAATGAAGTCAAAAATTATAACATTTCAACGTATCACAGTGATAGGAAATTTTTAAAACTATTTTTGAAAATGAAAATCAACATATATAGTAGGTTTTGTTGTAATAGACAATTCTAATATATATAAATATCAAAGAAACACAACCTATATCTCTTCAAGCTATGGGAAACATAATTGTGACTGAAGACATGAAGCAGTTTATGCAGCTTAAAAGTTGCTGCTGCACTAATTCAGTCATTTTTAGGGAGACAAACAGCAGAAGTCCAATTCTTTACAAATACATTGTATGTCATTATAAACAGCAGAAGTCCTATTCTTTACAAATACATTGTATGTCATTATAAACAGCAGAAGTCCTATTCTTTAAAAATACATTGTATGTCATTATAAACAGCAGAAGTTATGTTCTTTACGCATAAATTGTATGCCATTATAAGCAGCAGAAGTCTCATGCTTTTCAAATACAATGTATGTCCTATTGAAGAATGTTTTTACTACAGATGTGTGCTCATGTTTACAAATTCATCAATGTTTAGTTGTTTCTCTTGAATTAGAGTACACTTAGTTCATTTAGCTACTATTCCATATGACAATTTAGATACATATAAAAATTCCATAATTTCAAAGTCACATTTTCATTAAAATTTTATTTATTGTTTTGATTTCAGTGTTGTGTCATCAATCTGCATTTACCTTAAGAGCTTGATTTGTGAAAACAAAATATTTCACTATAAGGACTCTGTTTTTATATTAATCTTTACAAGTGTAAAGCTTGGTTTTCATTTTAATCTTGATAAGTGTAAACCAATGTTTAATTAAAAAAATAAGAAACAGAAAAATTGTTAAAAATGATAATTGTAATGTACAACAGACATACAGAAACATTCTGAGAACTTTAAATATTAACATCCAATGGAGTTATTTATATCTTAAATTTATGACAGTTTTAGTATTTTGTTGGCCATAATAGAACAATAAGTTCCTTTCAAAACATTGTATTCAAGTACAAAATATTTCAAAAAATATATAATTTTATCAGCTCAATCATGTCCGACATATTGTTGTTTATTGTTTTTTTTTGTTTTTTATTGAAAATTAATTGCTGTATATATTTTATCTTACTGCGTAACAATTAAATTTGGCATTCCATAGCACACTGTATTGAAGGCTGCTCTGGTTACTACAGGATAGTTTTCAATTTCCCCTGACTCAGGCAAACTAGGCCTTTGCATCAAAGTAGGCTCAGCAGCTTGACCCTTATTGGCTTTAGAATCTGCTTTGGATTCAGCAGATTTCTGACCTGAACAGCATTTATTAAAATATAAATTAAATGCAAAATAATAATTATAAACAGATTTTTAAAGTTATTTCATTGATTTTTTCTATTTCTTTTCAATGTAAAATTAAAACATAGTTTTCAGTCATTCAAGTATGAATGCTTCTACCAGTAGTAAAGCTATAGTTTTAACCTTGTGATATTTAAATTATTTTTAAACAAACTGGTGTTTTAAATATAGGATACATTTAGACATGTTAAAAAAAGTACCCCTTTCAGACCTTGCAAACTATAGAGCAGATGAAGTAATGGTCATCTGTTTCTAGGGTCAACGATTAACAATTGTGTCATGTAGCCAGCACAACAACCAACTGCTTTACTTTCCCCAACAAATAGGGTGGACTCAGGGACACTCTAAAAATCCCAAAATTAAAAATTCCTGCATTCACCAAGATTTGAACTTGGAATCCCTCAGTTCAGAAGCCAAGCGCTATACCAGTCAGACTACATGTAACCTACCATATATTAATGAGTCAATCAAAGTATAAAAAAAATAATTTTTTTATAAAGTTAACAGACTCTAATCACACCTTTTTTTAAAATTTTTATCTATTAACATTTACTTCAATCAACATGAAAACAAATTAATTAAAAGTTGAAGATTTTTGGTTTAATAATTATTATTAATTATACTAACCTGATTTGGCAGCCATTGATTCAAGTTTTGACAGAGTGTAAGCTTTGATGGGGTTTTGAATCATGTGTAATGCTTGACCAGTACAGTAACCTTTCTTAAGTAAATCTAAAGAGAGTCGAATGAGTGTAATTTAAATATAATGCTTTTTAACACATGTAATTTTACATTTTCTCAAATCACTATTCAATCTGTATTTCAAGCAGAATCTTTTCACAATAATTTAAGTTGCCCATAAAAATTACATATTTGAAAAAAAAATTATAAAAGAAAAAGAAAAATTATTTTTATAGATGTATGGCTTCTTTAACTATTTTAAGATTATTTTTAAAATAACAATTTAAGCAACTTTTCTTTAATAAGTATGAAAGACATTTAATCCTTCCCAGCATTCTTAAACAATGGTATTGTAATAATTTTGTAGCCATTTTCTATGTATTTAAGAAATAGAAAAGTTTTAAGCCTACATTCCATAGTCTCTTCTAGCTTGATGGCATTTTCACTTAGAGACGCATGCCATTGGTTGCCTATGATACATTTGACTCCTGACAAGCTTGAAAGCATCGCCATTTCTACTGGTGCTTCCAGAGATAATAGACTGGGTCTGTCAAATAAGTAATGCACAATAGTAAAACAAATTTCCTTGTAAATAATAATGATTGCTATTATTATTATTATTAATGGTCAGTAAAATAAAAAGTGATGTCAGAGGTAGGCATGCAGACCTAAGAAATGACTTTGACTCAATTAATCACAATATTTCAGAAACTGCTTATTCCATTGAGATATTATCAACAAGGTAAATGTACAATTTATTATCAATCAATACATATGAAAAATTATCAAAACTATTACAATTTATGAAGATCAAGTTTGCTCTGCCTTTGAAAACTTTTAGCTGTTTCAGAAAGATCAAATGAGAACAAAATACTGCAATCTGTGAAAAGTAAATGAAAATAATGTTTTTTAGAATTGAAAAATTAAATTAGAAAATAACAATTGTAACAAGGCTAATAAATAATGATTTTTTTTAAGTTTTAGAGTATAACCTGGTATATTGAGTGTTGCCAACTTTGAGGGTGGGATGTAGGATAAAAATCTTTCAAAACCATAGAAAATAAATGCACTGCTTTCAGAAATGTAAATCTCCCATTCTCCCAGGCTGAAATACACAATTTTATTAATGAGAAAGTAAAGAAATATTTTATAAATTACCCTATTTTTATTCAGCAAACAAAAGTTACAAAAAAACAAACTTTTTTTATTCAGTTGTTTAAAATGTACACACAAACTTTCTTGCATATCTCTCTATACTGTGTTGTACAATATCAAAAGAGACTATTAAATTCCATATATATCTACTTAATTTAAAAGAGCCAATTAAAGAGCCTATCAAAATCTATTTTCTTAGTTGAACAGAAACTATCAAAAGAGTCTATACAAATCTATGTTTATATGTACTAATGTACTAAGTTGAACAGAACCAATTAAAAGACAAATCTATGTTAATACCTTGGTGTGTGTATGCTTCCTGTGACACCCAGCCACCTTGATGTAAATTGAGATTCATAAGTAGTTAATAGGCTATTTATAACCTCTATAGGCTTCTTCCTTTCTCCATCTGAACACTCCAAATATGGATCAACAATGTCTATACAAAGTCAAGTTCATACAGTTTTAATTTACTTTTTTTTTTTAATCCGGAAAATACTTAACTGTACAAAATTTGTCTGAGCATTTTAAAAATAAACAGAGCTGAAGCTCCATATAGTTTATTTTTATAGGCAATTATTCTATGGACTGAATTTGTTGTTAATCTTTAAAAATATTAAAATCTGAAATTATAAGTCTGATACAAATTGCTTTAGTATCTTAGCTCCAATGTTAGGATCCTCTTCTCGAGATCTGCCGTCAGCGTCCAAGATTTGCATGCATATAAGATGTGGCTGTTACTAGGGAGTACACCAGTCTGATTTATGTGTTCAGGGCCTGCTTATAGAGGTTTTTGGGTAACTTTTATTAAATTTTCATTTATATTGTATTTTTCCATTGTTGCCCAGAATGCCCGATGAAATACTCTGTTGAAATTTTTCTTGAAGTCAATGAAGATATGGAAAAGGTTCTGTTGGTATTGGAGGTATTTTTCGCAGAGTATTTATTCTATTTTAGTATGGACCAGTAATATACTTTTTATCTCCATCCTGGTCTGTGAAGGCAAACATGGACCTTGGTAATCTTGCCCAAGGTGGTATGGATTTATTTACAGAAAATAGTCCATAGAAATTATTATTACAAGTGATTATGATGTAGCAACAGCTACACAAAATACAATATGAAAACACAATAAGGAATAAAGGATACATTTAAAATTATTTGTATTCACTTCAGTTTGCCAGGGTTGAACTAATCTATTTAATGGAACCTGTGAAATAAACATTTACTAAAGAAAATTCATGAAAATTATTTTTTTACAATAAATTCTCATTTAATGATTTAACTTTTTACAAAGAAAAATACTGATATGCTAAATATTTATTTAATTGTATATCTATTTCCTTTAAATTGCAATAGATATAATTTAAGAAACAAGATTATTTGCTCGATCAAAACTAATAACAATTAAAGAAAATGAAATGTACATAATTATTGACTAACAACTTTAGTTTGCTTTTGTTTAGCATCCCTGGCTCCAGGAATTCTTGAATTTACATTGACAGCATCTTTGGAGGTTTTCTTCTTCGCATCTTTTTCTTCTTTTTCATCTGAAAAGAATGTACATAAGAGTCAATGAACAGGCCACTTCAAAGTTCTTTGGTAGATTATCTTTTAATGCATTGAACTCTGGGATGCTGGCATTTCGTTTAGGCTACTGGAAGCGTGGTTAAGAGGCTAAGTACGCTTGAACTTGGCTTGGCTTGGCTACCTATGTAGGGGCTTGAGATTCAATACCCGACTTGAGCAGAGTTGTGTTTAATGAGTGCCTAAAGGCAGCATGGAAAACCTTCTCCCAGATACCCCCTGCACTATAGAAAAGCAATAATTTAATTTAATTTACTGATAAGTTCATGAGAAAAAAAAACTATTTTTTGTTTCCTTTATTCTATAATGTTTCTTTTATTTTACATCATAGCCCAAAACTTCAAACAGGATGTTGGGGGATGGTGATGAGCATGGTTCAAATCCAGGACTATTGAAAGGACCACATACCACTCAAATAGTCATCTAAAAGTTATATGTGAGAACATAAAATATGAAAAGATAGTGCATCTGAAACTCACAATTTTGATCATTTTTTACCATTAAATTAAAAAGTTAAAAAGTCTATCTGTATAATTATGACAGTTATTTTTTGTTAAATTAATTTTTTGCTTGTTGTTTAACTAAAGAATAACAAAAAAAAACAAACCTTTTTTCTCTTCTGGCACACGTTTACGCAGCAGCTGCAAGGAGAAGTCTCTACTGACAGAGATGACACCTTCTACTATTTGTAGATGCACACAGGCTTCAAGGGGAAGCTCCATTAGGTCAATGTCTGCCAGCAAAACCAAGCATTCATTCTGTGGTGTGGCAGTTTCTTTACTTATCTTGGATGTTACGTCTTGCCCTGCAATGTTCATACCCACAGAGCTGTTAGGATACCTGAAATAGAAGTGGACAATTTTGATTATTTACAAGTATGAATTTATAGGCCTAAATGAAAAGAAGTTTACATATAAATATAAAAATATGTAAATGTTTTCAAGGGGTTTAACTCTTCTACAAGCATTTATAGTTTAAATTTGAAGAGTTGGTAACATTTATAACCAAATGATGAGCAGCTTTAAAAAAAAGCATTTTTATAAACCTGTACACAGATTGTCTATGTAGAAACCAAGCATATATTTTCTATTCAGAGAGTAAGTAAAGACTTGACTAATCAGAAACTAATTAAGGATTGTCTATTCAGAAACTAAGCATAGTTTTTACTCAATATAATATTTTAATTATATTTGTTTTTAAATCTAAAACTATTATAACTGTGATAATCTACAATGTTGTAGATAATCTCAGGGTCTATTTTTTTTTGTCTTATAGTTTAATGAACATCATAAATTATGCTTATAAGTTTATAATTATTAATTGCATTAAGTTTTTACAAAGTTTATATCAACTCAATCCATCTGTCTGTCTGTCTGTCTGGGTAGATTCTTTGGCACTTTTTTTCTTCCACTCATTCTCAGATCAGGTTAAAATTTTATACAATTATTGATTGTCATTGACAACACATGAATCAATCAAAAAATTAACCAATTATTTTATTTAAGAAAAGGGGAAATGAAACTGCAATATTGTGAAGTATGACATAATTGAACAGTGCTCTCCCTTCACTCAATGTAAGCTTTTGTTTTAAAAAAGGATTTTTTATATTTTGCTTGTTGAGTGTATCTAAACAGATAAATAAAACAAACAAGTATAATATTGCAATATTTCTTCCCTATAATGAATATTTGTTTGCAATATAAAAAAAAAGTATGTATTACCTTAAGGAATGGCAAATGGGTTCTAGAACAGGTTGCAGATAATAATTCATTTCATTTACAATATTTGTAAATAGAGACTCTAATTCAGCTTCTTCTTCATCATAGTTTTCTGCTACCTATAATAATAATAATAATAATAATAATAAGAGAATAAGATAAGTAAAGAAACTGCCACACCACAGAGAATGACTACTCGTTCATTTCTAACATAATAATAATAATCTTTATTGTCCGTATGGAAATTTGTCTTACAATTTGTGCATTACACCAAACAAAAAACATTATAACTATAAGAAACCAAAGTGTACATTCACACCAGACTCACTCATAATTTACATGTGACAAAGTTTATATCAGATTGTAACGACATAAAAAGCAAGTATTGGATCTAGTTGATAAGTATGTAAGTAAATGTATAATTTTAAAGTTAGACAATATTATTATGTTAAGCTTAAAGACATGATCAAGGATTTGTTAAAATTCTATCTGAAAAACATTCTTTTAATCAAAC
The DNA here is from genome assembly GCF_947242115.1 of Biomphalaria glabrata. Taxonomy (NCBI): domain Eukaryota; kingdom Metazoa; phylum Mollusca; class Gastropoda; family Planorbidae; genus Biomphalaria; species Biomphalaria glabrata. Next base: position 54,967,332 of record NC_074711.1, read on the forward strand.
ATAATCTAGTTCAAAGTAAAATAAGCTAAGTATTTTTTTTCTCACTCTCATCACATGGGCCTCAATAACAGTCACCAATGACTTATTTATATTTGCAGTGTGGATAGCTGCCTAGTTTTGTGGTATGCACTAAGGACTGTGGTCTTGATCGTCTAACAACAGGCTCCAATGACTTATTTATATTTGCAGTGTGGATAGCTGCCTAGTTTTGTGGTATGCACTTAGGACTGTGGTCTTGATGGTCTAACAACAGGCTCCAATGACTTATTTATATTTGCAGTATGGATAGCTACCTAGTTTTGTGGTATGCACTAAGGACTGTGGTCTTGATGGTCTAACAACAGACACCTATGACTTATTTATATTTGCAGTGTGGATAGCTGCCTAGTTTTGTGGTATGCACTAAGGACTGTGGTCTTGATGGTCTAACAACAGACACCTATGACTTATTTATATTTGCAGTGTGGATAGCTGCCTAGTTTTGTGGTATGCACTAAGGACTGTGGTCTTGATGGTCTAACAACAGACATCTATGACTTATTTATATTTGCAGTGTGGATAGCTACCTAGTTTTGTGGTATGCACTAAGGACTGTGGTCTTGATGGTCTAACAACAGACATCTATGACTTATTTATATTTGCAGTGTGGATAGCTGCCTAGTTTTGTGGTATGCACTAAGGACTGTGGTCTTGATGGTCTAACAACAGGCTCCAATGATTTATTTATATTTGCAGTGTGGATAGCTGCCTAGTTTTGTAGTATGCACTTAGGACTGTGGTCTTGATGGTCTAACAACAGACACCTATGACTTATTTATATTTGCAGTGTGGATAGCCACCTAGTTTTGTGGTATGCACTAAGGACTGTGGTCTTGATGGTCTAACAACAGACACCTATGACTTATTTATAATTGCAGTGTGGATAGCTACCTAGTTTTGTGGTATGCACTAAGAACTGTGGTGTGATGGTCTAACAACAGGCTTCAATGACTTATTTATATTTGCAGTGTGGATAGCTACTTAGTTTTGTGGTATGCACTAAGGACTGTGGTCTTGATGGTCTAACAACAGGCTCCAATGACTTATTTATATTTGCAGTGTGGATAGCTGCCTAGTTTTGTGGTATGCACTAAGGACTGTGGTCTTGATCGTCTAACAACAGGCTCCAATGACTTATTTATATTTGCAGTGTGGATAGCTGCCTAGTTTTGTGGTATGCACTTAGGACTGTGGTCTTGATGGTCTAACAACAGGCTCCAATGACTTATTTATATTTGCAGTATGGATAGCTACCTAGTTTTGTGGTATGCACTAAGGACTGTGGTCTTGATGGTCTAACAACAGACACCTATGACTTATTTATATTTGCAGTGTGGATAGCTACCTAGTTTTGTGGTATGCACTAAGGACTGTGGTCTTGATGGTCTAACAACAGACACCAATGACTTATTTATATTTGCAGTGTGGATAGCTGCCTAGTTTTGTGGTATGCACTAAGGACTGTGGTCTTGATGGTCTAACAACAGGCTCCAATGACTTATTTATATTTGCAGTGTGGATAGCTACCTAGTTTTGTGGTATGCACTAAGAACTGTGGTGTGATGGTCTAACAACAGGCTTCAATGACTTATTTATATTTGCAGTGTGGATAGCTACCTAGTTTTGTGGTATGCACTAAGGACTGTGGTCTTGATGGTCTAACAACAGGCTCCAATGACTTATTTATATTTGCAGTGTGGATAGCTACCTAGTTTTGTGGTATGCACTTAGGACTGTGGTCTTGATGGTCTAACAACAGACACCTATGACTTATTTATATTTGCAGTGTGGATAGCTGCCTAGTTTTGTGGTATGCACTAAGGACTGTGGTCTTGATGGTCTAACAACAGACACCAATGACTTATTTATATTTGCAGTGTGGATAGCTGCCTAGTTTTGTGGTATGCACTAAGGACTGTGGTCTTGATGGTCTAACAACAGACACCTATGACTTATTTATATTTGCAGTGTGGATAGCTGCCTAGTTTTGTGGTATGCACTTAGGACTGTGGTCTTGATGGTCTAACAACAGACACCAATGACTTATTTATATTTGCAGAATGAATAACTGCCTAGTTTTGTGGTATGCACTTAGGACTTTGGTCTTGATTGTCCAAGTTTTGAACCCTGCCTGCTGCCACCACCAGCAATCTCGTGGAAAGTTTGGGCTAGGATGTAAACATCTTCAATTTTCAAGGAAAATTTGTAACTTGTAATACAAAACAAACTGTGGATCATTTTCTTGAAAAAAAAAAAAAAAGAAATTTTCAGTCATACTCAATTTAAATGTAAAAATATAAAATAGATGTAAATTTGTTAATGTTTTGTAAAATTTACTTTTAAAACAGGTGTTGTTGTTGTTGTGGTTGTTTTTTGGGGAGGAATCTTTTGAACAAGGTATAATATAGACTTGATGCTTATTAATAAAATGTTTATTAAATGCATGCAGTACTACTACATTTCAAAGTGTCTGATTTCTTACTGACCTTAATCTGAATCTTCTGGCTGGCCTCAACATTCTCCATCATCTTCTCTCTCTGTGCCACTTGGACACAGTGAAATTCTCTTCGCAGCAGAACTGTTTGCTGCTGTTGCTTGTAGGCTTTAACTTTCTCCACCAGAATTAGAAGACTGTTATAATTGACAGGTGTACTAAATATTCTGGCTCTGCTGAAATCTAATCAAATAAATTTATGCTTCATTTTGTATGTATTCAACTTGCTTTTATTAACAAAAAGAGATGTCATTGATCCATAATTGCATTTAGATGTCCCTTTCTGGGTTGTATATTTTAATAAAAAAAAATGTTTTTTCATTTTGTTCCATATATCTAAATCACAAAGAACATAGTGCTGAAAAATGTTTGGGTTTTTTTTTTAAATTATTTTCAACATCTTTAAATCATAAAATGCATAGCTCTGAAAAATTGCACTCTATATTTTGATTACTATATCAATGGTCAATGTAAGTTAAGCAGAAATTAAGAAACAATAAAAAAAAAAAAAACAAGAAAATAAACAGGTCAAATTTTTTTGAGATATAAATAATAACAACTGAACAATGAGTCCACCTTCTGTTAAAGGAGTTTCTCGTATGGTACTCAGATTATCCTTGATTTTATCAGCTGAATAAAATACAAATAAAACTAAAAGACTACAGTGTTGGCATAATGTCTTTAAAAAAACATGCCTAAAATTTATCACAAATATTTGTGGCTATTTGTTTTCATATAAAAATTGGTACATTTTAATTAAGAGTCCATATAATATAGAATCTGTACAAAAACATAGAAAAGGATGACCTTTACATTATCTCACCTAGAGATAGCAAGGTCTAAAAGGGGAACTTTCCTTTTTACTTTTTTTAATGATAAAGAATTAATAATAAAAAAAAATGCAAAAAATCAAATTTTGCAATATCATAATTTTCTATTGTTGCATCACTTTTACAAGACTGCATGGATAGCATTTCTTCTGGTAATTCTATTCTGAATAGCACTCACTTTTATCTTTTGCTTTTGAAACTCCCATTACAGAACCCTTTGGTTTATCAAGAATAGAACCATAAAGAAATTTCCTGCAAACAAACAAAAAATGAGGAAAAAATAGAAAAAAAAAAGGAACTTAAGACTAAGAAAAAAAAATGTACATATATCTTTTTTTATACATTTACATTACTAGCTCATAATAAAATATGTACATAATATGAAATTTTAAGATGTTTTTTCATGAATTATATTTCCTAATCCTTTTTTTAAGATTTCACTTGTGTGCTATCTGTTGTAACAGAACATCTAACAATGCTCTCCCCTTCTTTTAGTCAGAAACTCATCTGGTTAGTGCAAGCAAGGGACAGACTAATGGACTTATTCCCTTTCTCTAACCTCTATGAGTGTCCATTAAGGGTCAAGCTTGTGCCCTTTTAGGACCTGAGACTTTAGAAGAGGATTTTACCCAGAGGTTTCTCAAAAACTAGATGATTATTTGATTACACCCCTCTATTGTCAGACACAGTTCCTTGAGCCCTGTCCAGATTTCCAATCCTGGCGAGGTTGGAGGCCAAGCACAGTAGTGGATCTATTGTATTGCTAAACTAACTATGAAAGAGCAGTATGGTCCCATTGAGGAATGGCATGGCAGGTGGGTCTCTTTTGCTGAGCCTTTCTTACATCCTCTCCATACACTTGTTCACTAAAATGTCTCTTTATCTAACCAGCTTTATAAACAGACTTACTTATCAGGAGAATGCTGTAGTATAATCAAGTTGTAATTAGATGGGAACTCTTTTAATAAGTCTTGATGATTGGTGGACACTTCTAATTTTTTTCCAGCCTAAAAATTTAAAGAAAAAAAATCATGTATATTGCTTAAGCTAGAGAATAAAAATTTAATAGGAATTTTACCTTTGCACTAATTATTTATCTCATTGCATGCGGAAATATGTTGGTAAAAATATTTTTTCAATTTATTTTTTAAGCCTCAATGTTTCTCTGATTGATTAAGAAAACAACAAAAAATACTTGTTAAAAATGTATAATCATCTACTAAAAATGTGTTAGTGATATATTAGGTAGCCATCTTTAAAATAGTTGATGCTTTTACTTTTACTGTGTTCACATACCTGCCAGTCTGCATTCAAGGACAACTTCAACTCTCTGTAGATGGGACTGACACTGTTATTTGTTGTGACATCTTTCATAAGCAGATGATTTTTCTGGTGCAAAATGGCAGCAAGTTTAGAAGTTGAAGGGTCAGGCAGAGATGAAATGAGCAGTTTCTCAAGCTTCAGAGAAGTCTGACAACTCTGTTGGGATTATATATTTAAAAACAAAAAGAAATTATATAAAAAGATGTTGATGCTAATTACCAGTATTGAACATAAGAAAAAACTTAAAACATAAAAGAAAAATGAATTTTTTCTATGTGGCAATTATTAAGATAATCCTAATGTCTTGATAAAACAGAATTTATAGCAATGTTAGCTGGTGGGCAAAGGTCTAAGAGCCACCAAAAATCTTTTTTTCTATTCAACAATTATTTTTTCTGGCAAAATATAGATTAACGGTTAAAGAATGAAAGAGATTAAAAAATAGTTATGAATTGTTCACAACTAGTCCACCAATCTATATGAAACTAGTGATAGCTGGTCATTGTAGTAACTAAACAAAGTCGTAACTAATATCTCTGAAAAATGTATCACAATTTCTATTGCTTTACAGTATAAAAAGATCAAATTTAAATTGAATAAATAAACTGCCCTGAAAACTATTAGTTTACCTGATGGAGAGCCAGCATGAGGGAAGAAGCATGAGAATCAAACTGAGCCAATAATTTCACAAGCTCATACGAGGCAATACTTGCTACATCCTGTTGTTAAGTGTGTACATAAAGAAGTAGCTTATAATGTAGAGCAACAGTTCTACAATATAAGTAATCATTTGGAAACAAACTTCTTTCATTAATTATATATTTCTGATATGGCTGTATGACTCAACTAATTGTACTGTTTTGACAATATTTAAAATAAAATTGTTTAAACTAGTTTTTATTATTATTTTCGACAAGAAGATTAAAAGCATACTGCTCATAGTACAAACAAATAAAAATGCACATTATCAAAATCTCTCATGCACTTCTGGTAGATGAGAAGATGGCATAGAAGATTATATAATTTATTTATTAAATAGCATATGGAACAAAATTAAATAAAGTATTATTTCCACTATATATAATAGCATAGTTAGAATAATTTAATTGCTTTAGGTAGATCAAAAGATAATAACATTTAGTTCAAGGTGTTCACTAACATGTACAAAATGAATTTTACTACAGCTAGCCACACTTACCAGAATTTGATTCTGAAGACAAATATTTAAGCCTTGGTACAAATATTCACTGGCACACATAAAAAGATGAAGAGATTTGTCTTGTTCAAGCTGGAAGACATAAGCACAATGTATCAGAATCATTGATTGGTTAAATATTTTAAGATGTATGAGGTTAAAATGATCGTTTCTTAAAGATATGCTTAATGCAGACCCATGGCTAAGAAAATAATAATTTTTTTCTTCAGCTAACAAGAAAGAGGAAGTATGACTAAAACTTTTCAAACCTGTTTCTGAATTATCTGAGCCCTATACTTGGATGCTCTTTTCTTTTCTTCAACATCAAAGAGTTCTTGCTGCAATTTGGAAACTTGATTTTCTGATGGCAGTATGCTAGAGTCATCTTCAGACTCTTCAGCCTCAACATCTATGTCAGCCACAGCTGCAGCAGCTTCAGCTTCTTCAGCAGCAAGTTGCATTTTCATTATTTCCTGATAAATTATAGAAAGAGAATATCATTCATAATCATCAAATTCATTGCTGCCTGGTCATGCGGTATGGGCCCTGGATTGTCATTTGGTCATCATGATGTTCCAGGGTTCATACCCTGCCTGCTGCCATCCCCCATCATCCGGCGGGAGATTTGGACCAGGACTTCAACTCTGAGGGAACATTCAAAACATGTCAAACAAACAAATATTGTTAGAATACAGGAGAGTTACATATGTAATTACCATTTCAAAGCTCATGAACAAGTAAAATGGTGTGTAAATTCTATAAAAATAGACTACAAGTTAGCTCTGACAGCTCACATTACTACAAGTTAGCTCTGACCGCTCACTCACATTGTCTTAAGAAAAAAAAAAGGCATAAGTAAGGTCATAAATGAAAAGATATAGTGGAGTCAATATTACATGAAGATTATCTAGCATTCAATGAGGTTTCAATGTAGTTAAGTACCCAGTATATAATTGGTTTGTCTTTTATAAGTCAGGGGGGGAAATTGTACAAATATTTATATTATACACAACTATATTAAGTGTACTTACAAGTATATTCTAATACTCACAATGTCTTGGACTGTCCACTGAGCTGGAGGTTCAGGACTTTCACATTCAGCAAGAGTGTGAAGAAGTTTCCCTAGAGTAACTAAACACTGGGAGAGAACAAGAAAACTAGCTTATATTATTATTTTGCTTTTATATAGCACTACTTTCATGCTTATAGGATGCTCAGAAGCACTAACAAATAGACTATATAGTACACAGTGTTCCTTTGACATTGGCAGGGGATACATTTCAAGGTCGCCCTCGAAAGTCGAATTTCCAAGAAGTGGAGAAATGGTATTAAATTTTACATATGTACACTATTTTTGGGTATGCACAGTATCTAACAATTTAAACCACTAATTAACATTTTCCTACATTTTCAAACACTCATTAAAAGTGAGAAGGATTCCATGTTTGATACTTTGACCTAGCTCCTATTCAACAATGCACTTGCTATATGGCTATTTCAGCCAATCAGCATCCAGAAAGCTTGGCAATGACGTATTTAGTTGTTTTTTTTCAAATACCATACATATACATTGAGTGGCCGCGGGAAAACCCATGATGTTAAAGCAAATGCAGAGTATTTTTATTCGTTAAGATTTTTTAACCCTCCCTGGTATAGACCTTCCGCAAAGTTGGACCTGCAAAAGTCAAGGGCCAATAGTATCTTCTTTTGAATAAAAGAAACAATGTACATTTTTGTATAATACAGTAGAAAAAATTTTACTTTGAAAAAACATTTTTATATAACTAAAGCTAATGATAGAAAAAAAGACCTACCTTTGCTTTCATCCTTATAACAGTGGAACACAAACTTTGAGCACTTAACAAATAGGACATCGCTTCATTCCCAGCAACACTAAGAAATAGAAAACATATTTAAAAAAAAACATTTTATCTCACTCATAATTATAAGTCAAAGATTGCAGGGTTTTTTTCATACTGATTCAAGTGACTATGACTTTTCATAATGTATCAAATAATCTCAAGTATAAGTACTATCTTAGAAAAGCTGATAATCAATGTAAATACTTTTTGTTTGGTTTTGTGTTAAATTCTGGTCATATTGTTTAATTTTCTATTCCATGGAAACAAAGTTTTCTTACAAATATATTTTATGGCAATACAAAAGTACTTAATTTATCTCTGAGTCCAGTTTTTGCACACTAGAATTTAAACTAAACCACAATTTAACTCTTGCCTGCAAACATCCAGCCATTCTTTATCATGACCTTCATAAACAGGTGTCTCACAAACAAACTCCTCAATCTGGAGAATGATTGAAGTTTTCTTTTCTTGCTGCATCTGCTCCTGACGCAACTCTGTGTGTCTGATTGCCAAAATATGAGTCAGAAGTTCAGCCATCTCAATGTTCACTTCTGCTAGCTCTCTCTGCACAGCTGTACTTAAATTCTTCATCTTACAATGACAATTAATGAATAGAAAAAAAAGTTAATGAACCAACTTAAAATGAATATATAAAATTTTTTAAAAACTTTATTTTATGATTTGTCACTAGAAAAAAAGGTAATTTTTTTTAAAGTATAACCCACACAAACCTGAGCAAGAGAAACCAGAGAATGGACATCATGAAAAACTTTCTCTGACAAATTGACAGCTTGTTTTAAGACATTCATAGCCTAGAAAAAAAATAAATATATAATCTTCCAAATTTTAACTCTTTTAATATGAACTTAAATTTATCAAATACTGTTCCTATTGTATTGCTATTGGTCAATGGCAAATTCTGTAAACTAATAGGTTAAATAATTAAAGCATTTACTTACAACACTGTGTAATATTTTTAAAGCAAAAAATACCTCCATATAATAAATCTTGCTAATATTTGCATCTGTAGTTTCCATGGCTAAATGTTTAAAGAGGAGTGCATGCTTTAGGATTAACTTCCTTGCATCTAGCCAGTGTCCAAGATGAATTAATTGATTTGTTATGGACTCATAGCGCTGGTAATGTAAGAATTTTTAAATAAAATAATTATTTTAAATAATAATAATAATATAGTAAATACATAAAGTTATATACAAAATATATTATTAGATGTGTGTTTATTGTTTTTGATTTAAAATAAATACGAATATAATTGAATTACAGAGTGGGAGTATTGTTGAGTATTAGTATAGCAACTGACATACAAATACAATATAGAAAAACAAATAGTGCAACAGTATAAAACTTCACAAATTAAAACCAATGATTTTGGAAACATCAAACTTGTAGTGACATCTGGAAGAAATAACCTACTTGACATGGCGCCTGTTTAAATCTTCCCAGTTCTAGTCCTTATAGATAGAACTGGTGTAAAGAGTGACATGAACCTCTTGTGGTCGAGAAGCTAGGTACACATAAACTTGGCTTGGCTACCTATGAAGGGGGCTCAACGTTCGACACCCGGCTCGAGCAAAGTTGTGTTTACTGAGCGCCTAAAGGCAGCACATAAAACTTTTTTCCCAGATACCCCCTCCTTCCACCTGGTCCACAAATGAGATTGGACCATAGCGATCTGAGCATGCTATAAGCATGAAAGTAGCGCTATATAAAAGCTCAAATTTTTTTTTTTTTAACCTTCAGAATTTTAGAAATTGTATAGAGTTACCATTCTTTAGATAGTTTATGAAGAATGTAGTTGTGTCTGAGTGAAGTGAAACTCAATGCTTAATTGTTATTTATGACATGAGTGACAAAAAAGGTACACTAAACGTTGAAATATCTAGTCTCAAGACCCACACTGAGAAATTTTTTAAAAAATCATGCTAAATTTAGGCTCCCAAAACAAAACAAAATATACAAATCTGGCAATAAGCTACTTGAAATTAGAAACAATTTTTTTTTATTTCATAGATCTGCCATTTTAAAATCATTTATCTACAACCCAAGCTGCAAAAAAATATTTTGAGAGAGGGTTACAGAGAAATAACAAACAGTAAGATACTTAGCAAATTATCTCTAAAATGTGTCATAGTGTATTATCAATTTGTAAAAGGCATGAAAGTCTCACCTCACATCCAGCATAAATCAATTCAAGTGTTTGGTCAGATTTGTCCACCTTCAGTTTCAACAGTAAATTGTCAATGTAAAGCTGTAGCAATCTGACAAAGGAAAAGTATCAAACAAATTATTTTTTTTAATACAATCAATATCACAAAAAGATATTTTAAAAATATTATTAAAATGTCTCAGCTGTTTTTATTAGGGCTAATTACTAATTAAGTAAAATTTGATTAAGCTTCAGGTTAAAGCTGTAACAAAAGTTTAAATCTTTAACAAAAGTTTGATTGTTTAAATCTTTTACCATTAAACTAGGATTTTATTATAATCTGTTAAAATATCATCACTAACTTGACTTCTAGTTTAGCACAATAATATCTGGTGATCTTGTATCTGTTGGGATTAGAATCTCCATGGGCAGTGAATTCATTTATCGCCTCTATCAATAGTCTCTTGGCCTGTAAAGAAAAAATGTTCCATTTAGCTTGATAATAAACTAAGTAGTAATGCGCCTACATATCATTATGGAAATCTTCAATTCAACAAAATAGCAATAAAGAATGTATATATATGGCTCCTTTTGTCTCAAAAGGCAATGGATGCGCCCAAATGAGTCACTGGTTTTGGCTTAATCTTGAGACGGGGCAGAATCTGGTGTGGCTAATCAAGCCAATTGTAGAACGTCAGTCTTTGCCACAATTCATACATGTGTATGCCTCTGATTCAGGGCTAGCGGGCAGGGCAGCTTTCTTTTTTTCCCTCTTGATTAAGGCCGCTTCAATTCTTTTGTTCTCAGCAAGGGTTGTCCCAGCACGCACAGTCTGTCTCCATGCACTCCGGTCTTTGGCTATGTTTTCCCACATACTTTCGCTGATGCCTGTGGCTCTCATGTCTCGCTTGTAGACATCTCTATATGTTAGTCTTGGGCGGCCCTTGGGTCTGACTCCTTCCACAAGCTCAGCATATAAGATATCTTTCGGGATTCTACCATCTGGCATGCGGGTGACATGTCCGAGCCAGCGTAATCTTCTTTGTGTCAGGAGAGCATACATGCTGTTCATATTGGCCAATCTCAAAACTTCCTGATTGGAGACATGGTCCCTCCAAGAGATGCCCATTATGCGTCTCAGGCAGCGCAAGTGGAAACTATTCAATCTGTGCTCTTAGTACATGTATGTTGACCAGCTTTCACTGCCATAAAGGAGAGTGCTCACAACACAGGCGTTGTAGACTAGGATTTTGGTCGCTGTGGTCAATTTACCATTTTCCCAGACGCGCTTGGAGAGTTTTGCCAATGCTGTGGTAGCTTTTCCTATCCTTTTTGTCAGCTCGATGTCTAAGTCTAGGTTACTGACAATTGTTGAACCCAAGTAGGTAAATTCCTGCACCACTGAAAGGGTGTGGTTCCCAATATGTATTTTAGGTATTTCTGCGACGTCTTGTGCCAGGATTTCGGTCTTGGAGAGACTTATAGTAAGGCTAAACTCTTGACAAGCAGCTGCTAAGGCGTTCACTAGCTTCTGTAAGAATGTAAGGAAAGAACAAGAACATGTTAGTAGTTGACTTACTTTATTTATATTTTCTTTATCAGCTTTCATCATGACCACAGCATTTGCTAGCAGCTTTATACTTTTGTACCAAAATATGTCTTCAGCTTCTCCCAGTTCCTGAGCAATGATGTTTTTACAAAAAAAAAAAGAAATAACCAAAGTTTAAATGTAATCTTCCACTAACTTATTTAAAGACAACTTTTGTATTTACAGGAGAGAAAATATTTACCTGTGATTTAGTACACAATGCAACAGTTTGTCCATATTGAGCTTCATGGTATGCCAATTTGGCAAATAGAAACAGAATTCTGGCTTGTAAAGGCTTATCATTGAATGCCTGAAAACACATTAATGTTGGTTTTTGTTAGTGTTCTCTGTAAGTAATATTTCACTTGAAATTGAATGCATATTGAGGAATTGTAAGACTTACTTCTGCTGCTATGTTAGCTTCAGTTAGATATTCTCTTGCTCTTTGATACTGAACCTGAAAGGACAACATAGTTTAATAAACACAGAAATGTTAACTTCAACTCCAACATAAGAGCTTTCAATCTTGACAAGTTAACAATCATATTCATGCTGTTGAAAAAACACTTAAGTGATGTATGGCTGAGTGGCATAAATGGCTTACTACCTAACCAGTAAGTTCAAGTGTAAATCTCAGTAAGACCAGGGAGGTACAATTGGATTTAGACTTGAGCTGAGTTGTGAGCTGAGCAGCAAAGAAACCTGCTTCCAGAAACCCCTTTTCCCACATGTCTATAAAAAAGAAGGCTCTAAAGAGCATTATATATGCTATGGTATGATGGGGGGATATACAAACATTATTTAAAAAAAAAACATATTATACAATTACTGCAGGGTTTAATTAATATGTTTTTGCCCTCATACTTCTGTATTGCCATCCATAACATAAACATTAATTAATGAGCCTATTTTAACAAATAATATCTCAAAGAACTATTAAGGAAGCTGCCTCTGTCTCTGTTGAGTTGTAGAAGATCAAATCTGAAAGGACTATTTGTACCCAGTACACCACAACACTATTTCAGATCAGGATGTAGCAGTCTGATTCTGTCCCAGAAGACTGTCACTCATTTCTTCCACTATAGGTCAAATAGTTTGAATAGTTTGAATCCTACTAATTGTCAAACAGACATATACCGAAATATACTCAATATATTGTTCTTTTGAGTATTGTCTTTGTTTTATTTTGAAACTGTAACAGTAATGCTAAAGTTTAACTAAACACTGAGTAGTCAAAACAAAAATTCCATTGATTCAATCAATGATACAATATTAACAATATTAAAAAGTAGCACATCTTTAATTAAAAAGTTCCAGACACTGAAGTTTACCTGTTTGATAAGAAGCTCAGCAGTGTCAGTCCAAACATCTCTCACAGACACTGCTCCATAGACTTTACCAAGATGAGGTGCACCTAGTTCAGAGTCATCCTAAATTTAAAAACACACATTTTTCATTTTTTAAAATACGATAGTCTTGAAATTCTAATGTTTGTTTTATTTTTCTATTTCATCTTGCCTACTTTTAAAATTATTAACCACAGCTTATATTATCTCAGATGACATAGTTTCCGATGGAAGAATGCAAGGAAGAGATAAACTGAAATAGTTGAATAATAAAAAAAATATTTTAATATATAGTGCTGTTAACAAACATAATGTAGGCTCACGGCGCTATTAGAACATAACAGACATAAAAGCAAGTGTAGAGACAAACTAATCTAAATAGGTTTTGAACAGTAAAGTCTTAATGTTTTTCTTGAATGCACTCAAGAAAGCAATGAAAAGTAAAATCCAAACCTTTAGTCCATGTACTGAAGAATAACAAAGATTTACTGCTGCAGGGGTGAACAACTCTGTTTATGTTTATTGTACTGAATGTAGTGAAGCAAGTGATTGTCTGAGCTCAATGAAAAGTGAAATCAAAACCTTTGGTCCATGGACTAAAAAAGGCCTTAAGCTTGAAAACCTGAGGGGAAAATGTGGCTCAACTAGCAGCATGGAACACAGGGCTCTCTGAGCGACAGATGGAGTGCCCAGTTCACTAAGGATAAAGGGCATTATGGATTAGACCCATCTATCAATGACTCACTGAGAGAAGCAGAGTACTCAGACATGGTGTGCAGTTGTGAAAGAATCAACAACATTTTAATGGGGTTGCTGAATAGAAGAAGATACGGAAGGAAAAAAGCTTTAGTAAATATTATTAGAGCTCTAAACTATAGTCGCAACATTCCTCACAGATTTTCATGTTAATACTATAGCACAACTATTTAGAAAAAAATGAGAATTCAGTAACAAATCAAACAGAAAACAGAATGAAAGGAGAAAATGCTCAAGAAATGACAGAATCAAGTAATTAAGAAAAAAAAGTAAAATAAAAGGGCTATTTCATCTGACCTGTCTAATATTGGCATGTGCAGAGTAAGCTGATGATATAGCAATTTTGGATGATATTGATTGTTCCAGGGCAGAAATTTCTCTTACTCTTTGCTCTTCTTTTGCTACTTGAAGTTGAAGTTCTTGCCATTTGGCGATTTCATTTCTGCTTCTAAAAAAAACATTGCAGATACAAATACAGATATTCAGAATATAACTTTTACCACAATGTTTTATTAAGAAAATTTTTTTTATACTATTTTTAATTTCCCTGATAATCTAGTAATATTTCTATTTGATATAAGTTAAAAACTATTCAACCAACTAACACTGCTTGGTCTGTTTCAGCTATGTGTAGATTTCCAAGAATTTTTTGATGAAAATTGATTCCAGTTTTAAGGTTCAGCTCCTGACATATGATTAATGATCTGGAAATTTGTTAGAACAATAAAAAATATATATATTTAGAATATATTTTCTAGTATATGAGTATTTACTGGAACTGATCATATTTGAAAACTATTAAAGTATCAGTTTTTCTTTGTGTAAATGCATTTGTCAATTAATTCATTTTTCACTAAAGCTTGTCCATAATAAATTTTAAATTGCAAGACACCTAAAGCCAGCAAATAAAAATAAAATATTTAAGAAGTGGGTAGTTAAACAGTTGAACAACCTTGTTGAGAAAGCCATTGGTTTATTTGGTAGACAATTTAAATTCAAAGAAAACTACTTAGCCAAATAATAAATTCTTTTTATAATTATAAATTATACAATGTCTTCAAAAAATAATTTACATATTTCATTAACATTAAAGTTAGAGATTTAAGCTTTAAATCATAGGCTGATTCAGGCAACTTATTCAATGCTTCAATGGTACTTGGTACTAAAAAAAGTTTGTTCTAGCAGTTACCTTTTCAAATACTTTTTAAAAAAATGAATACACAAAGCTAAATTAATACCAGCTTAACATACTAGACCAAACTTCTTTCCAAATGTAATTCAAACATAAAACAGTTTGTCTGAATCAGCGGTTTAAGCAGTTTAAATCTCTAATAAAACATGTATCTACAAGTTATCTTTTTTTTTGTTTGAAGGAATGTATGCAATTTATAAGATAATATTTTCAGTAAAGATTTTAAAAATATAACAGGGTTATTCTTTAGATGTCACTTCTACCAATCATTAATTTGAAACCAAATTATTTACAAATTAAATGATTTTAACTTCCAAAAGTAAAATTATAATTATGAAGAACAAGAATAGTCCATTCAATGATTTCAACCTACTTGAGATGCACTAATTTATTGAGGGCTTGACTTGACAAGACGCTTCTTGACAGAAGATCTTCAAATGCCAGAAGTGGAAGAGTGAACTGAGAGTAGCCTACCTTGATCAACTGTCTAATCAAGCTGTCAGTGTAGTGATAGGTCAGCATCTGAATTCACCAGTAAGATTCATTTTTATAGAATAGTCAATTTACATAAAATTATCTTAATCAATTACTTAGTTATACTTTTTTAATAAAGTAATTTCACACACACACACAAACAAATTTGATGAGACAAAACTTGCAAGTTGCATTCATACTCAAAAGAAACAATTCCAAAATTGATGCAAAAGGAATTATCATGTATATACTTTGTATAGTAAATACAATGAGATTAACTTACAGGTTTTGGAAAATTGACCTCATTCAGAGACATAGACTTGTAAGTATCTACTTTAAAAGCAACCACACCTTCTTCTGGCCAATCATAAATCGCCCAAGACTCTATATCTGATGGCAGAACATCAAGTGGGAATTTCCTTTTACGTTTTGGCAGCTATAAGAAAATATTCATTAAGATAAATATGTAAGTCCTTTTTATCAAATATAATATAAAATTGTAATTAAACTAATTATTAAGCAACCTGGACAATACTCGAGAGAAATCTTGGTTGACTACCAACATGGTTCCATGCCTAATAGATCCACAGTAAAGTAACCTTTTCAGATGTTTCTGATATATGCAGGAGATGATGTTAAGTTCATCTGCTTCTGTGGTTAACAAGGGTGTCATGTGGCCAGCACAGTGACCAGCTGCCTTTACTAATCCCCAACTAATGACAATACAATTAAATATGTTATTATAGAGATGTAAAAGTCAGAGAGAAATCTAAATAGAAGGTATGTTGAAACAGTCCTAGCCCCTGCATGACCTGTAGTGCTACAATGATGGATGAAATTATTTTTTTTACAAGAGTTTTTTATATCTTGTAATTGGAAGCAAATGAATGCAAATTAAAGCCAAATCACAAGGTCGTCAGGGTTCGCAAATACTTTCCCATATGGGAATAGTTCCAGAAAAAAGAATCAGAGGCAGACAGAGAAAGCTATGGGAAGAGGAATGTGTGGTTAAGAGGTAAAAATTGTTTGGCTATGACTTGGCTACCCTACAAGGAGTATGAATCCCAACTCAAGCAGAGAAGTTTTTGCTGAGCACATAAAGACCCCTCCCCCTCACTATAAGCATGAAAGATGTGCTCTATGAAAGTAATTTTTTTTTAAATAATGGACAGGCATGTCATGGCATAGGACAAAGAGGACTGGAGAAAGATGGTCAACAGATCATGTGTTGTGCCCCAACAATTCAACAGAGTAAAGGATATGAGAAAGTAGACCAGTATGGCTATAGAGGCTATAAAAAAACTTTCCCTAATGTATGAGAGACAAACTGGATGTTAAACTTGTATAAGAGACAAACTGGATGTTAAACGTGTATACGAGGCAAACTGGATGTTAAACTTGTATAAGAGGCAAACTGGATGTTAAACTTGTATGAGAGACAAACTGGATGTTAAACTTGTATAAGAGACAAACTGGATGTTAAACTTGTATAAGAGACAAACTGGATGTTAAACTTGTATAAGAGACAAACTGGATGTTAAACTTGTATGAGAGACAAACTGGATGTTAAACTTGTATAAGAGACAAACTGGATGTTAAACTTGTATAAGAGACAAACTGGATGTTAAACTTGTATAAGAGACAAACTGGATGTTAAACTTGTATAAGAGACAAACTGGATGTTAAACTTGTATGAGAGACAAACTGGATGTTAAACTTGTATGAGAGACAAACTGGATGTTAAACTTGAATGAGAGACAAACTGGATGTTAAACTTGTATAAGAGACAAACTGGATGTTAAACTTGTATAAGAGACAAACTGGATGTTAAACTTGTATAAGAGTAAACTTGTATAAGAGACAAACTGGATGTTAAACTTGTATAAGAGGCAAATTGGATGTTAAACTTGTATGAGACAAACTGGATGTTAAACTTGTATAAGAGACAAACTGGATGTTAAACTTGTATAAGAGACAAACTGGATGTTAAACTTGTATAAGAGACAAACTGGATGTTAAACTTGTATAAGAGGCAAATTGGATATAAAATATGCACTTACTTGTACTTTCTCTTTATCATCTTTCTTTTTTTCATCTTTCTTTCCTTTGGGTCCTGAAGATGTTGCAGGCGCGTCCTCTTTCAAGACATTTTTAGAAATATCTTTCATTGGTTGGCCAAAATAACGTATCAGAGCCTGATTGATGTTATGGAAAAGTTCAAATATAAAACAAAAAAAGCAAGGTTTTCAACACAGTTGAATATTGTTTCCCAAGGACTTATCTTTTTCTTCAATATTTGTATTGGCCTCACTATAACCGACAACTCTCCCTCATTTTATTACCTATTAGACTCTATTATCTATGGGGGGAAAATGACCTAGAAGATTGACTAAGTTCACCTTTGGAAAGAAAGCATGCACTACTTTTTACAATGCTACCCACTCAGTATTCAACCTTGCTAAGTGCTAATGCAAAATAACTTTTTTTTTCATTTTCACATGATATAAGACTACACAGACTTTTGTTTTTGCTTTGTTTTTTTTCATACTAGTTTTATGGGTTAGGGATAGGGTTAGGGTTATAACTACAATAACACATTTAACTTTGAGTGAACTAGAGTTACCTCCCAAAGTCTCATAAGAATATTGTAAGCAGTCAACAGTGTGTCCTTGTAATGAACAGAGTCCAGGCCCAACATCTCAGCCAGCACAATGTGAATACGGTACAAAGTCTCTAACTGACGAATGTCTTTCAGTTGAGTGATTGGACTAAGTGAGGGGGAGGGAGTTCTACCTGTACAATAAATCAACTCTTGTTATCAATCATAAATAAATTGCAAATCTGGCAAGTAGGGTAATAGTCACACATCTTTCTTACTACAATATTAAGGACTTATTAAGACTGATGTTCAGATATAGTTCCCAATGTTGCAGATGAAAACAGAGAAAAAAAATTAATTAATTTCTCAGGCTAATAGTTTGAAAAATTAATGAATGTAATAGATACATTAAACCTCAGTAAAAAAAATTAAGCTACTTTACAATATGTGAGACGTGGTTTTATCCTATCATCAAGTAGTCAGAAATTTAATTGTTTCATTCATGTAACTAGTTAGAAAGCCTTACATATATAATTTTTAACATTGTATTTGTTTTTTGTACTAGACTCTAAATTTATAAACAGCACTCAAAGATTGAGAATCACTGATGTAAAATATTTTTAAAACTATGATTATTTTTTTAGAATAAAAGATATCTAATAAAGTGAAAGTATGAAGACAATCCAGAAAATGTATTGCATCTAGTCAGGGCTGGCCCAATTTAATGGATGCCTGTGAGGCCCCTCTTCTAAATTTTTTACAATCTTAACTATTACTATTAATTTGATCATTATATTAACATTTATTATACAACATGGATAGCGAGCAACAGTTGGCTCATTAAATTTTCATCAATTATACAATACACCAAACGTGTTAACCTTTTAAGTCCTACATCTTTAAAAGTCTGTGACATGTGCCATGACTGATAATGATATGGTAAATGTAAAATGCGGGTCCCCTGCTGGGCACAGGCCCAGTTTGGACCAATTGGTCAAATCGGCCAAAGGACTGTGCTGCATCTAGTCCTTTTACGTACAATGACTTAAAGTATAATACATGATATCTTATCAAAGTCGTGTAACAAAAAAACTTTAAGATGAACTGATTACTATAAAAAATATCCTATTTATTAAATTTTTGATTTGCTTTAATTTTTAAGACTTTGTTTAGTACTTTAGTTTTTGTTAATTGAGTAAAATGTATATTATATATCTATATACCTTGTTTTTTATAGATGATTAACTTATAAAAGCCTGATTTTTGTAATGCGTGTTAGCATCAACAACTTTTTTTAACATTTTAAACAGATGAAATTTCCAAGACAAATAATCTAGTTTAAATGTTTGCATATTAAAACAAAAATTACCTAAATCTGAAGTCCTGAGTGAATCAGATTGATCCAATTTACTTTCATCTCTATTGACCATACTCACTGGACTCTTGGGCTGCAATATGGAACTGACATTTTTGGATGAGACATCTTTTTGTTTTGGAGTATTAGCAGGCAATACAGAAGTGCTAGATGGTTTGTCTGAAGATAGGAATTTTAAAATATACATAATATTTTGAGTTTACAACAATATTATATTGTGTTAGACCTTACAAATTTCACTGCTTTCTTTTTAATTACCAAAGTCATTAAAATTTTTGAAAATTTATTGAATGTAACAAGCTTAAATAAAAAGTTAGAAGTAAGTAAAAAATTATAAAAAATCTGGTCCAGCATATTCTTTCTTAATGGGAACTTGAGGATGTTCCTAAGCCTCCTAATGCTCAACAATTGGATGAGGAGAGAAAATGTGGTTCACCATTGTGCACGTCAGATGTTTCCTTCATTTATCAAGTTTCATAAAAGAATACAAACTCAATCAATAGGTTTCTGTATGTCAAAATAAGAAGGCAACTGTAAGCCAGACAAATCTTTTTAGGCCATCTTTATTCTGATCTTGCTACTTTGTGTGGATGTACAAATTACCCAAAGTATAAATTTACACAGAACACATCAGACTTTTAACTAACTCAGAGCCTGTTACAAATAAAATGAAATTAAATGCTTACTCAGAGCCTGTTACAAACCAAATGAAATTTAATGCTTACTCAGAGCTGATTGCAGACCAAACTATATTACTAAAGTTATAATCAATTGCAGACCCAATCATATTAGAACTTTACTCAACCTATTAAAGACTAAAACATATTTTGGGTTTGTAATATTACATTTCAAATTCTTAAAAGCATTAATATATAATAGAAGAAAATTATATAATAATGTTATAAATTAAAAGGTTTACAGGGCAATGAAGACTGAGTTTTTCAATTTGGGGATTTTTTGGATGCCCCTGAGTCCATCCAACTCTAATGGGTACCTTACATTGGTTGGGGAATGTGAAGGCAGTGGTCATTGTGTTGGCCACATGACATCATCTTTAACTCTTAGCTATAGAAACAGATGGTCTTTACACCATCTTCCCTATAGATCGCAAGGTCTGAAAAGGATACTTTTACTGTTGTTGTTTTTTATTAAAGAATTCATAGATATATATTTAATTAGCAACAAAGTAAATATATTTTCAGAAAACAAAAAAAAACACACATCTAAAACCTTAACAAACTAGTGTGAAGCAACACCAAACTTTTTTAGCATCAATCCACTTATTGATTCAGCCTTGGTATGTAAAACGTGTTTGAGAATTTTTAGAATGAGATAACTACAAACCTACAAAATAGTTAAAACATATCAGGGGATGGAGTATTTACCTTTCATATCTAAAGTCTGTGAAAGTTGACGTCTTGACCCTAATATACATGACACTCTGAATTAGTGTAGTGAATACAACACAATGCATTGTGAATACATAGTTGAAGTGAAGTCATTCAAGGTATTCTATTTGTGATTCAAACATTAGATAGAGATCTATTTGCATTAACACTGCACTGCACACATACACATTTATTTTTTAAAAGGTCTGCAAAATTCATGCTTTATATAATTCTTCAAAAAATTGAGAGTAGAAATTTAATTTAGATATATTTTATTTTTTAATGAAATGTTAATTTCTTTTAACAAATAATAAAATCTACTAGCAAAATATAACAGTCTAGTCAATGTCGGACACATAGGTGAGGTATAGTTTACATGTTTAAATTCCAGAAGATACTTGGTTTAGTTATTTAGATTTATTTAGTCTGCACAAATTTTAAAGGCTACTAAATATTCATTTGGCAAAGAAATATAAACAAATTTAATAGCAAAATGCATTAATATATAAACATTTTTGTGACTACATATATATTTTTTTATTTTTCTTATACATTTTTTTACCAATACAGCATTTTTTCTCAATCCTCTTATCTGTAGCAAATAAACTATTTTTATGAATTTATTGTTAGTCATAAAAATAAAAAAAAAATTACCAAACAAAATTTATATGGCTTCATTTACAGATTTTAAATAAAAAGCAAAGGGCCTACCTTTAGTCCGCTTTACTTCTGAGTTTGCTGAAGTAAAAATTTTAGAGATAAAAAGAGTGACAAAATATTGTTTAGTTAAAGAAGTAAATTAAAGAATTGAAGTAATGATTTAAAAGTTGTTGTTTTTTTAAACAAAGGCCTGCATTTTACACTGAAATACAAAAATGTGTCAGACGAAAATTCTATTGAAATTTTTTTAGATTTACAAGAAAACCAAATACCTTTAACAATCTCAGGAGGCTTGATGCTGAGTAACAAGTCTACTGCCCATTCTAAAAGATCCTGCACAACTTTAATAGGAAAATGGTTGCAGTAAAGCCACTGACCAAACTCTATTATGTATTCCACTTTCTGGTACACATTGCTAGGATTCTGCAAACATGGTAAGCTTTTTAAAAAAAATTGTTTGCATTTAAAAAAAAATATTTTTTTAATTTAAGATTATCGGCTACCTATGATCTATGTGATTAAAAATGTAAAATAGTGCAAAATCTTAGCATCATAATGAACTATGATGCTCTTCCCAAATGTATTCATTACATCAACTATATTTCTATCAGTGAACTCTGGACATTACTTAAAGCTCCACAGGCAGGAAGCATGATTATTTTGCTAACCATGTGCACATTCTACTATAACAACTGGCCACTACATATAAAAAAGCATTATGTAAATAAATTTCCATTTCAAAAAATAATCCTTAACTATCAATCCAAAATGTGTTTATATATCCTTTGATGATGTACCATAAAGATCTATCTACTCATAGTTAAGATATACTGATCAGTTCACTTAAATAAAAGTGCAACAGAAACCTCTAAAATATCAATAGCTTTTTGATATGACTTCATCTGTTCTGAAGCTAGTTTTGAACTTAAAGCTACTCTGTGCCACATGTTTGCCACAAAATCTTCAGGCTCATCCTAAAAAGAAATTTAATATAATTGGTTTAAAATAAAATAAAAATTGTGTGCGTTATGGTTTATTTTATTTTTATAAAATATGAGTGTTCTAACTAGTACCTTAAATTTCTGCATGTCCATATCAATAGCTTGTCCAAGTTTTGCTTTGACCATAACTCTGTGTTTGAACAGGATCCTGTCTCATTTTTATTTTGAAAAAAAAAAATGTCAATATTCATGTACATGTCTTAGGTAAACTTAAAACAACTTTAAGATGCATGACTAAAATGAATTAAATACAATATTTAGAAGAAGATTAGAACATAAAGTTGTGCAACTTTTAGAGATAAATAATATAGACATAGAACATTGATGAGTATAATGATGGGAAACATTAACTTACAGTCTGTGTTTTGTTCTAGGCATACAGGACACTGCATTATCAATGGATTGGAGAGCTTGATCCCACTCACCCTATGATAGGAATAAATGATTTACACCAATGTTTTCTCTTTATGTTCAAAGTCTTGAGTTATAAGGCACAAAAAAATACATTTTTTTAAAATGTCAGTGTACAAATTTGTATAAGGGTTGGCCTGGGTACTTGAATGTGTTTGTTCACTGCTATTGACCCGATCTCATAAGACCACTGACTTTGATGACTTGATACCCATTATTTAGATTCTAATTATGAGGTTTGACAATACACTTGAAAAACAATGATATACTAGATAACAGCTATGAAGAATTCAAACGATGTTTATTTACAAAATGGGGAAGATAGTCATGTCTGTAAATCCGCCTGTTTAAACTAGCAGTTCCTTTACCATGCTTTTTTCTTCAAGCCCTAGCCATATTTTCTTATTGTGTACCCGTATTCATCAACATCATTCGTCTTTCTGGTGTTATGGCATGATTAGGAATGCGTTATTTGTTTCATAGAAGGGGAAAGTTTTATTAGAGACAATGACGTGACTAGTAAAAACAAGACTAGGATTTTAGGAAGAATAGCAAAATGAAAACAGACTACTTTTGACGGCTTTAGAGAGAAGCAGTTTTTATGGAAGTAGTAATTTACTTTGACAACATTCAACAGTTTCCTTTGTTAGTATTAAACTTCTTGTTCAACATTTGCTTTCCACTTGTGTTATTTGATTTTGTTATTTAAGTGTTACCTCCGTTTGACTTAGCTGCATAAGACACAGCGTAGAAGCCGCTAACACTGGCTACATTACTACTTTTTACTGTCACTAATTACAATACACAATATATTTATTTACAAATTAACATACTCTCTAAGTTAAACAAGGTCACTACAAGTTCAAATAAAGAACTGACAGTTTACCTTATCAGCAAAAGATTGAAACAAAACTCCATACATGGCAGCTCGTAAAGACAGATCATTGTCAATTTTTGTACTTTCTTTAATGCTGCTTTTTCTGCCATCTGTCTCATCCCTCTCTTGTTCTTCTGCTAAGGAAGCATCCTTGAAAGAAGAAATGTTTGAATAAAAAATGTATTTTTAATATCTACTTAAAATCCATTAGTCAAAATACAAAATCAGTTTTTGTAAAGGGTTTTGTGTCATTCATTGGCTGGTTCAGAGTGGCTAAATATTAAAGTGAAATAAATAACTATGCAATAAAAACTAAGATGTGATTTGTGCCTTACTAGATTTTTCTAAGGCTTTTGACAAAGTTCACCACCATAGTTTGCTTAAAAAATTAAAATATTTCGGCATTAATGGTCCACTGCATCAGTGGATTAAAGATTTTCTGATAGGGAGAGAACAAACTGTAATAATAAATGGCTCTAAATCAACACTGATAACAGTAAACTCAGGTGTACCTCAAGGAACAGTCTTGGGTCCACTACTATTTTTAATTTACATAAATGATTTACCAAATTGCATTACTTCAGGAACAAAAGTCAGATTATTTGCAGACGATTGCATAATATATAGAACAATAAAAACAACACAAGACACAGATATTTTACAAAGAGAATTAGATGAATTACAGAAATGGGAATCAAATTGGAGCATGTCTTTCCACCCAGAAAAATGTCAGTTGTTAAGAGTAACAAAAAAACTAAAACAAATTAATTCCACTTATCTTATTCATGGCAAACCAGTAACACAGACTAAAAACGCAAAATACCTAGGTGTTATAATAAATGAAAAACTGTCATGGAATCCACATATTGATGAAACTACAAAAAAATCAAACAAAGCATTAGGATTTATTAAAAGAAATTTCTATAAATCAAATAAGAACACAAAACTAAAATGTTATTTAACCTTGGTTAGGCCAATAATAGAATATGCATCCTCCGTTTGGGACCCCTCAACTCAAGAAAACATTAAGAAACTGGAACAGACACAAAATAGAGCAGTGAGATTCATAACAAACGAATATTCACATTTGACTAGAGTAACACCTTTAGTAAAATCACTAAATTTAGAAAGCCTTCAGGACAGAAGGCTCAAAAGTAAAGTAGCAATCATACATAAAACACTGAATCATAATCTTCAAATACAAAAACAAAATTTAATAAAATACTCTGAAAGATACAAAGATAAAGGCACATTCCTCGTCCCATATGCTAGGACAAATTTGTACAAATACTCCTTCTTCCCTAGTGCTATTAGAGCATGGAATGGGTTGCCTGAGCTAGCCAGGAAAACCAGTGACTTGGCAGAATTTAAGTCATTGGTTAATATGCATGACTAAATGCATGACGCGTAGGACGTAATCATCTTCTTTTTTGAAGTAACGTCTGTATTATATAAGATAAGAAGATAAGAAAACCAACACCCTGTACGGCAGTGCTGAACAACTGAAGAAAACAGCACACTTTTTTTCCTTGGCACAGTCTGCAAAAGAGCTCACAGCTCAGCAGCAATAAAGCTGGCTAGAAGAAGAAGAAGAAGAAGTGCCTGATTGTATACAAATATGCATGTAGAGTTACAGTTCTACAAAACTGTAATATATCAAAGTCTCACTCAAAGCTATAACTGTTAGCAAAGCAGAGTATGATACTTTTAATTCAAGTACATTACATTAGCTTTTAATTTCTAATGTTTAACACACAAAAAAGTAATATAAATTTTTTAAAATCCATTCCTACTTTATGTAAAAATAATATAAAATAAACATTAATACTTTATTATAATTTTGTAAGCAGGCATATGAAAGGGAATATTACTGAAACTAGTAATAGGAAAAATACAAAATAATTGTCCCATAAATGGAACAATGGGCTTTAACAGAAATGGATAATGTTAATTAATTCAATAACATTAATGAAGTGATCTTTCTGAAATTTTAATAAAATGTTTTGTCATGCAGCAAAAATTTATGTGCAAAATTTCAGCTTAATAGGATAATGAAAAGTTGACTAATTAAATGATTAGCATTAAAGTGTGTAAAAATATTTTTTTTTACATGTTTCGGATGTTCCTTCAGAGTTGAAGATAGTTTACTTCCTAGTCCTAACCTCCCGCAGGATGATGGGTGATGGGACCAGGCAGGGTTTGAACTCGGGACCATCGATAAATCTGAACGAAAATCCAGTGCGTAAACTGCACGACCAGGCAGCCATCCAGTGTGAGTTATAAGTAGGAATTTTAAAAAATGTGTAGAGTGTACATCTTTCAATTTCTCTTTTTATATTTAGAAAAAAAAAACTACCCATGATGAAATAGAAGTTGAGCATTTTTAGTTTTTTATTTACCTTGACATTTTTATCAGCAACGGCAGCAATTGCATTAAGAATTGTTTTTAAAGGTTCTTTCAAAAGTTCCCGTTCAATTGGCTGCCCAACTAAAGGTAGACATGTGTTCCAGAAATGCCTTGCTGCCATCATAACCAAATCATAGTTGCTAGCATTTTTAGCAAACCTGGTAAGGAGATGGCACCCTTAGATTATAATTATTGATGTCAAACTTGAATAAAACTTCTATAAGTAATTGTATAATATCAAAGTTAAATGATAAAATTGTCAGTTAAAACATATTTTTTAAGACAATTGTTTTTTCTGCTTCTTTATAACTCATGTTTATGTTAGTTTGATAGTTTTTAGTAGTTTCTTAAATTTCTTGAAATAAAAATAAGCTTTTTTTTTCTTTTCAAATCTTTAAAATAAACTTTTAAATGACTGAAATTCATCTCACTTAGCACTGTTGACAAACGCTTCCAATGCTTCACGTCTGATAGTATTTCTTCCTTTCATGTTTTCTACTAAACTTTGACCCATAAGTAAACAGGAATAGAACAACATTTCTTGTTTGACTTTCTCTTGATTTCTAAGAGAAAATAGACATATATATATATATATATATATATATATATATATATATATATATATATATATATATATATATATATATATATATATATATATATATATATATGTAAACATCATTGTGGAATCACAAATAGAAATTTATATTTTATTAACAATAAATAAATGTATGTGAAAATATGTGTATTTTTTTAGTCTACAAACTACAATTGGGAGCTGAGTGGTAAAGCAGTTGGCTTCAGAACAGTCTTTGGTTCGAATCTTGGTGAAGGCTGGGATTTTGAACTTTAGGATTTTAGGGCTCTTCTGATGACTCTAATGTGTACCTAACATTATTAGGGGAAGTAAAGACAGTTGGTCATTGTGCTGGCCACAATGAAACCCTTGTTAAAAGCAACAGAATTACATAACCTTTACATCGTCTGCCCTAAAGATCACAAGGTCTGAAAGAGGTATTTTACTATACTACAATCGGTATTAGGAATTTTTAATAATAAGATAAATAAATGTACCTGTCTAGTTTCAATGGATTGTTCTCAAAACTTAAAGTTTTTTTGGAACATGTCAAAACCTGGTTGTGTATATGATCCGCATATGCCAGAGCAGTGAGTCTGGCCCAAAGTTGCAGTTCAACAAATTTATCACTCCACTTGGCTTCACTAACCATATGAAAGGTCTGAAACACAGAATATTTTAATATGTTTTTTTTACAAAGCTTATATCAAGTCACTCAGTCTGTTTGTCTGGTAAAAAGTTTGAACATGTTTTTTCTCTGATCTCCCACTCTCAGATCAAGTTAAAACTTTGCACAATAGTTCATTAAACCTGACAATAAAAAAAATTAAACAATTAGTTCATTAATTGTTGGTGATTAATTATTTTGTTTGAAATAAGGGAAATAAATGCTACTAACAAGAGATGTGGATGTATGTATGGATTTTGATTTGTTCTCCCACTTTCCATTCTTCAATCAAGTTGACATTTTGCATAATTATTCATCGTCGATAACAATACACAAATCAGTCCAACAATTAACCAATTAGTTAATTGTTTAGTACTAATTAATTAATTGTGTTTTATATAACAGAAAGGGCGATAAACCCCATAATTTTCAGATAAATGGCAGTAGGCCTACTTGGTGGTTGCTTCCTTTGATAAGCTTTTATTTTTCAAAAGTATTCTTTTTTCTATTGCTTGTTTTTATTTTTGAATAGGCTCTGATCATGGGATGTGCAGAAAGAGTAAAAATCAGTTTAATTCTTGGGTAGATAAAGCATGAAGTAGTGAGCTAAGAAAAGTAAAGTTTAATTCCAAATATTTTCTTGGGTTTAAAAACTATTCTAGAGGCTTTATTCCATATAGTTGGTGATTCACTGCACCAAATATAAAGATTTTTTACACTTTACTACACAGACTTATCATTCAAACATATTTACAAAGGACAAATGAAACGAAATAAAACTAAAACTGTTCATTTATCACAACAACATAAGATCAATTGATGTAGTAGCTTTTATCCATGGCTGTTGCTATAAACATTCAATAACCACTTCAGGAATTACAATCAATTTTTTCTTAAGACTTTGCTTACTTCCTCTAAAGATGGATTATCTTTAAATTCCATTTGTCCATTTTTGTTGACACTCAGTATCTCCACAGCAACTATAGCTCTGGTCATTGAGTTTTGTCCTCCTTTCTTATTCTGTGCAAAATAATAATTATTGGTAAAAATATTAAAACGTTTAAGTGTTAAGTATGGTTTAATCTACACTCACTTTAAAGTGATACACTTTTGTGGCTGACAATAAATAACATAACAGATCTGCATCAATGGTTTGTGCAATCATTCTTGTTGTCAATTTTTTTCAGTTTTAAAAATGATACAAATTTGCTTGTGTCATATTTAGATTTGGCTCTGATGCTCAGCTTAACTTCCTAACTGGGGTCCCAGTTTCAAATCATGGATCCTGGTGAATAATGGAATTTTTTATTTTGAGATTTTTAGTCACCTCTGAGTCCACTCAGCTCTAATGGGTACCTGACATTAGGGAAAATTAAATGCAGTTGGTCAATGTGCTGGCCACATGACACTTTCATTCACCTTAGGCCAAAGAAACAGATGACCTTTAGATCATCTGATATATAAATAACAAGGTCTAAAAGAGGATCTTTACTCTTTTTTTTTTTCTATTTTTAAATTTGGGTAGAAAGAATAATTTCAATTTAATACTTCTTTAAACTTAAAATCTAATTTCTTTTATAAAGCCCTGTATTGTGCAATTTTACAGTATATAACAAATTTCAAAATGTATAGTGTTCAATTACATCATCCTCAACCCCTAAGTTTTTCGATATTTGCTGCTGGGCCAATTGCTTGGCCTTGACCCATGTCTGCAAAATAGGAAGCCTGGAGTATATTGGCACAACATCTTCAGGTTCTGATCCATTTGTAATCTTCATTGCTAGGTCACAGACCTGTAATATTTACAGTGTTATATCATTATTCATTGTATAAAAGTTATATTAATATTAATAGTTAATATAGATTTTTTTAATGCATTATTAATTCTTGAACAAATTTTTTCATATTAAAGAATAATTTGAATGTATAAAGTAATTTTTTATTATTAAATGTAAAAAAAAACAAAGAAATGATAATCGATTTTCGTAGGGACAAGAAGGAAAATGATATTGTTTCTGTAGCTGGAGAGACTATTGAAATTGTGCAAACCTTTAAATACCTTGGTACTATCCTAGACAATAAACTCAATTTTACTGCAAATACTGATTATATCAGCAAAAAAGGGCAGCAAAGATTACGATTACTAAGAAAACTGTCCTCGTTTAATGTTAGCGAAAAGGCCTTGGCTATGTTTTATCACGCTCACATCTGCAATATTTTAAGTTTCAATATCACTGCCTGGTATGGCAATCTGAGCATTAAAAATAAAAATAAACTTTATAGAATCCTAAATGCTGCTGGCAAAATCATTGGCAAAAAACAAACCCCATTTGGGCAGTTGTTTGAGACAAACATCTCTAAAAAAGCTAACAAGATCCTCGAAATAAAGAATCACCCTTTGTGTCAGGATTTTGTGATTTTGCCATCACAAAAGAGATACAACACACCGATAGCAAAGACAAACAGACACAAACACTCTTTTGTTCCCCTGGCAATCAAATCATTAAATAAGAACAATCTGGTATAAACTTTGTCACATGTAAATTATGAATGAGTCTGGTGTGAATGTACACTTTGGTTTCTTATAGTTATAATGTTTTTTGTTTGGTGTAATGCACAAATTGTAAGACAAATAATAAAGATTATTATTATTATGTTAGAAATGAACGAGTAGTCATTCTCTGGCGCTGCCAGGGTCGAGTTTCGCTAAAGAGAAACAAAATTCATCGTAGTCCCTTTAACAGTTTCCACTGAGGAATTTTCTGGTGATGTGGCAGGTCTGCAGCAGTACCGTCCTCTGACAGGCAACGAAGATGTTCCTAGGAATGTTGAGGGCCTTGAAGGTGTCTGTGAGGTCAGTTGTTATTATCCCCTCGGTTGATATAACAATGGGGTATATTGTTATTTTGGACAATTTCCATAGACGCTTAATCTCCAAGCCTAGGTTCCCATATTTTCTTTGTTTTTCTATCTCAGTTTTTCTTAAATTATGAGATAGTGGTACGGCGATATCGATAATGGTAGCGGTTTTTTCTTTTTTATCGATGAACAGCAGATCCGGGCGATTGAAATCTACCGTTTTGTCGGTCAGAATAGGCCTATCCCAGTACAGCAGATGTTCAGTAGACTCGAGAACCTCTTGCGGAGAGTATTTATAATAAGGGGGAGTGTCCTTACCGATCAATTTGTACGTCAAAGCCAGGTGTTGGTGTATTAACTTTGCAACTTGGTTATGGCGACCCAGGTAGGCCGATTCTGATAGGGCTGGACATCCTGCCATAATGTGTTCAATCGACTCGCCCACATTTCCACATTTTCGGCATTTGTCGACAACATTGAGTTTCAGGATATGCTTCTCGTAATTTTTTGTCCTGATTACTCTGTCCTGTATTGCTGTAACAAAGCCTTCTGTTTCAGGGTAGAGATGACCTGCTTTGAGCTATGTTAAGGAAGCAGCCTTGTCGATGTTGTCCCCATGTAATGAAGCCGGAAATTTTCCGTGGAGTGTTTTTTCCTCCCATTGGCGAATCTCATGCCCTACGTCGTCCAAACCGACATTGACATCAGCATTGTGTAGGTTCAGAGGGGTTCCATCGGAGTCGTATTTCCGTAGGAAGGAAACTAATTTGTTGCTGGAGGCGAGCAGTTTTGATCGTATTTTTAAAACTTGCATCTTACACAATTTGAAGATGTTCTGCAATCCACGACCCCCATCCTTCCTGGGCAGGTATAACCTTATGGTGGAGGACTTGGGGTGTAGGCATCGAAACTTGGTTAGTAATTTTCTAGTGAGTCTGTCAATGTCATGTAGGTCGGTGTCAGTCCATTTGATCACACCGAACGTGTAAAGGAGCACTGGGACGGCCCAGCTGTTTATTGCAGTGATGAGATTACTGCCAGACAGTTTGGTGTTGAGGATTTTATTAACTCTTTGCCTATATTTGCCAAGAAAGTCCTCTTTTAATTTTTTATGGTTTATCTTGGCATTCTGGTTTATTCCAAGATATTTATAAATAGAGGCGGAGTTCAATTCCTTGATGCCTTCAAATTCAATGTTGGTGTTCGTTGCCTTGCCCTTTTTAATGCTTATGATGCCACACTTATCCAGGCCAAAAGACATACAGATATCATCCCTAAAGCATTTTACCGTTTTGATTATTATTATTATTATTAAAAGTTTATTTCCTTTTTATTTTTATTAAACAAGCATTACAAATATACATAAATAACAGGTGCATAGAAATTAATTTTTGAAGGCATCAATATAGATGTATACCTCTATAGCTTTTTTAAGATCAACTAAAGCTTCCGGTGAAACAGTTGCTAAACTTGCTGTCTTGGATACTTTTGTGGCTATCTGAACACCTTTGGCACTTTTGCCTTTGGCACTCTGTATTGGAATCTCTAGCTCTGCTTTAATCTCTAGCTTTTCAGGTTCCACACGTTTGGGAATCCAATTCTTCATGTATCCATTTGCTAAAGCATTGCAAATATTCACCAGCATCACTGTTTCTCTGTATGGTAGAGAACAAAAAATATTTTATCATATTTTGTTTGCTTTTTTATGATAACTGAATATATATATGCTTATAGAAGAGGATATCTTTTTCTATTAAATACAAATAAATTATATGGAAACAAAAAGGCAAAGTACATTAGTTATTTAACAGTTTCTTATTAAACTGATTAAGTTTTCAAATAAAAATGATTTTATGTCGTTTATAAATTTTATGTGTTACTGCAGAAATTAAGATTAATAAGTCCTAGATCAAAATTCTGCAGGGAATACCAGTTGGCAGGGTATGAACTGAGAATCATTATGCATACCAAACAGCCTGGTAGCAACATATTCAACAAGTGTGCAGATATGCTGGCAGTTATCATTTCTTCAGAGATTTTGTTTTCTTTTTAATTGAGACTAGGTTCCACTTTGAAACAGAAATGTTTCTATTGTGATGATTGCTCAATATAAGTTATATCAAAAACTGATTTCTAGCCATAAACAAAACAATTTAACTAAGGAATTAATAAGCCGTTTACAGTTTAGAAATGATGTTTATCCAAGAAATCAGCATACTTAAATAAGTTTTTGTTGGAAACTATTGTAAAAGCTAAACAACTTTGAAAGTATTATAAGGAAATATAAACTATGTTGTTTTTTTTCTCTGTCAAATGTCAAAAGTTTAATAATACTTCACAAAGTTGGTGAATATAGATTTGGTTTTTACCAAATAAGATTTTCACTTCAAGAAAAGGCAGAGCTTTCTGTTAGTATTTTTCTCCTTGCCAACAATAACAACTGAATGATGTAGCATGTTTTCTAATCCTTAAGCCATTGATTATTTATTAAAAGGATAAAGAAAAACTAAATAAAAATAATTTAATTCATTTACGTTTGGTGCTTTTTTTTTAAATTATAATATACTCATATTTTTACAAATCCTAATGGACTCAAACAAGAAAGGCAAAAGAGAGAATGTTTAGATGACATTAAGAACAAGCTCACTCTTCATTAATAAACTTTTAGCCCCAACAGAGACAGAGATAACAAAATACTTTTCAGGTTCTGTGTTTCTATCCTTCCAAGCTACAGCTCATTTATCTAATAAAATCAAAAATGTAATAATTAAACTGTCAACTAACCCAGCATGTCCAACTTTCTTAAGACCCTCCAGAACAATGTTCAAGTCAGAGGAGATTTGATCTTCCTCTCCCTGACTAATAATATGATTATTGTAGTTCCAGATGTAAGCTGCAGCACTGCACACAATCCATGGTTCATTGATAGAGACACCCAGTGATAGGCCTCGCAGAAAACTTTGAGTGGCTTCTTTAGATAAGTCCATGAGCCAATCACTATACAGAAGAAGAAAAAAAAGCAAAAGAATTTTTATAACTAAAATAAAAGGAAGAGTCTCTATTATGTCAGTGGGCTATACAACTTCAGACCTGCCATAACATCAACACATTTTGAAGTTGGGTTCCACTGCTGAGAATGGCTGCAATGTTACAGAATGGAACTAAAGATGCAGGAGTGACATGTTAGATGAGATTTTCAATATTTATGTGTATATGTGTAACTTTATGATATATATTTGCATAGCACATGCATCATAATTTTAGTATATTCCTGGTGAGCTAGTTAAGCCATCTCATCTACTGCAAATGCATTTATCTTTAAATACTCAATTGCAATTAAATACTTTTTTCCCCTAATCAAATAGTCAATTATTTTATCCTAATGTGCATGTGGATGAAAGAAAGTTCAAACATCACAAAGAAACCAAGCAATTAACAACTGCAATGAGATCTCAATGATTTTACTTTGATTCAGCCTGACCCAGACTATGTCTTTTTACATTACAATACAACATTACTCAAACATAAAATGAGATTGTAGAAACATGAAATACATTCATTCTATTATTCATCATTAACATTTCAAAATGGGACACAGAAAAGTTGTATTTAATTAATATTTTACTCGTGAAGGTCATAGATGTCTTTAGGAAATATATAGCCTACTCTTAATCCATATTTCACACACACACAAAGTCCATGCATTGACATGTCACTCTTTGCTGTTGTTGTTGTCATTGAATTTTTAAAATAAATTACCTGTATTCTACCCAATCCAAATCTTCCTCTGGCTTCTTAGCTACATAACCTTTTGGCTTCTTGCTTTTGTCTTCAGGATACAAGGGCTTTTGATTAAGTTCCACATTGTGTGATCTCAAGAGTTGAATTAAAGCCTGGTTTTACAAAAAAATGTAGAGTGAAATAAAGCAATCTCAATTTTTGCTAAGATTTTATAAGTATTTTATTTTAGATCAAAGTTTATTGTTTATTTGATTCAAAAAAAATGCAATGCCAGCATTCATTTTATTCAATGAAATTTAAGAAAAGATTGATTTATGAATAGGCAGAAATACCTAAATATGTAGTCTGTTCAAGATAAAGATTGTCTAGCCTAATTAAAATTAACTTTTTTTATACTTTAAAAAATTATAACGGTCAAACTAGAGTTTTCCTAGTGCGGCCAAATAGCTTTACCAAAGATGTATATCAACTGTCAAATTTCTATTGTTAGAGCAGGTTTTGAGATCCATGTCCAGGTTTTTCCACCCAGGTTTTTGTTTTGCCCATAATTTGCATGCAGAGTAGAGAAACAACAACTTATGAGACAGCAGGGTTCAATGTTTTAGAAATGTGTGTGCTCAAGAATGACTATCATTATGAATGATTTAACTACTATATCTAGTGGATTTAAGATAATATGATGTTACTATAACAAGGTTGGTTAATTTTAATTAATCCTAACAAATGTAAAGTATCCAGAAAATCTAAGTGAACATCAGAAAATTCTAAAATCAAAGCTCAGAAACATAGTTTAGCAGCCAAAAACTTCATCACTCTGCTATAACCCTTGATAATATTGATTTACAAAATGTGTTTACCTCCCCCTGAATGAATGAAACCTCTGCAAACATTCTTATGAACTCTCTCATGATGGGAGTAATCTGTGTTTGTGGTGTAGCAACCTGTGTTGAGACCACACTGGATGTTTTCTTTTCCAACTCAATTGATGACTCTTCCCTTAATAGGTCACTTTGGCTTGAGTCAGACTTGTTTGCATTAGAACTAAAACAGTTTGGGATTTTTCAATTAGTATTGCACACACACAAATCTACAGAGCCTTTCTCTTTTTATTAACTTACTGATCAACTAGTCTCAATGTTTGCATATCTGTCATTATCATTTTAAGAAATGTAAATTAGTGATAATTGAGCAAATATTTACTTGTCTAATGCTTGTATAGTCATTAAAACTTTGTCATCATCATACAGCAGACAAAATTTACAAGCAGTTCTACAAACATCCCAAACTTCTTGTTTACGGGCTATTTTGACAAGGTCAACCCATAATTTTATCCTGAAGAATATCAAATAAACAATTAAAGAAAGTTTAAAAATTGATATAAATTTGTACAATGTTGTCATGGAAAAAATGTTTCATCTGAAATAGCTGCTTTGTAGTGTGATATGTGCTATGTACATAAGCTTTGTCCCAAGTTTGAACCCAACAGGTGGTTTGGACTAGATGAAATAATCTCCCTTTGTGAAGGAACAACCAAAACTTAACTTACAAAACAAAAATTTTAAAAAGGAATTTCAATGGCTTTTTACAGATGGTAAAAGCACAACTTTTAAACATGTCATGTATATCATGAACCATGGATAGATAATGAGACATAGTAGTTTGACACTGTAATGATTGCCTCCCCCCCCCCTTCCCATACAATCATTGTTTTTCAGTTGTTGTTTTTTTTGGTTTTCCTTTAAAAATGGGAATAGTCTTATAAAAATAATAATGAGATGAATTTTTTTAAAGCAGCAGAATTTAAATCATTTGTGACCTGAACAGGTTCCTTTGTTTATTTAATAAAAGGTTGCACTTTTTAAAAGATTTATTTTTAAATTACAACATAGTATTTATATAAGCTTCAAGTTAATTGAAATTACAGGGTATGTTTAAATTAATTGATTACCAAAGAACCACTCCCTTCCCACCCCAGCCCTTTAGCTTACATTGTTTTTGTATGTTCATTAGTTTTCATTAATGTAATTTATATCCCAACCACTAATTTATGAAGTATACAAATATATATATATATATGTATATATAATATTTATCACAAATAATATTTCATAGTATTACCTTTCCATGATATTGGAGTCTCCAGTTCTATTAAGATGTCCTTCAGTTTTAACAATACAGCTTTTGTACTGTTTAGCTTTACCTGAAAGCTGCTTGACTTTAGTTAAAGCTTCTTTGCCAGTGGACACAACTGTAACAAGTATAAAAAATGTATCCTAGGATGTGATGTAAACAACTCTAGATAACTTTTAAGACTTATATGAGCATAGATAATATAACCTTTAGCAAAACAATACTGAAATAAAAAGTTCTATTTAGAAGATGAAAAATATGACACAACTGCCATATGTTTTACACGTTTTGATAGATCTTCAGATAAGAAGATTAGTATTACAACCTGACCCTAATCTCCTGTTTCCCAGCAGCAGATGACAGTAGGCAGGGTTTAAATTCGGAACATCAAGATGACAGTCCAAAGTGCTTATCCAATTTAAAACATTTACTCAGTATTTTTACAAGAAAGTCTATTCAAACATGTTGAAAGCAAACATCAATAATGAGTTTCTGGGATTGATAAAGTTTTTTAGTTCAGTGTAGGGAAATCTGTAGGCTTATAGACCTAGTCCAATCTTTTTGTGGGTATAAGAAAAAAATTACAAATTGTAAAATAAGTTTTAGAAGATTATTTCTAAAAAGAACTCTTAACATAAAAGAACATCTCTGAATGATTGTGAAAAAAAAATATTCAAGATATTAACTAAATATTAACTATGAAATAAAATAGATAATATTTGCTTGAATGTAATGTTAACAAATAAAGCATAATAAATAAATTAATTTAAAAAACATATAAAATTTCTTTCTATTCTCAAGTAATAAAAAAATATTATTAAAAGTTAACTTTTTTTTTTAAAGGAAGCTTCTTAGACTTACAAATAATTATTAACTTTATTTCATTTATTAATTGTATTTAATTTGGATGCTCTACAGGAGAAATGATCTTCATTAATTGAACAGGTTATATTTAAATCAATCACGAGTCAAAACTGAAAAAAAACATTACCTTTTGTATCATTCTCACTGTCTAAAACTAGTAAAAAACTATCAGGTGCAAGGGCTTCACCTGCCTTGACAAGCATAGATCGTTTCATGCTTTTTGTACCAGAATCAGCTGTCCGTGCCTGCAAGAAAATTACTTTTTTCAAATACATGTTTCATGTGTTTAATATGTATAGCCATGATCATGCATTGTTTTTATTGTCAAACAATGTTGATTTGTCAGTTATTACATTGTTTAGATGTCAAGAAAAAATTATTTTTGTTTTAATGATGCATTGTTAATAAAAATTGATAGTTTTTTTCCAATAATTAACATTTTTGTTAAAAAAAAAAAAGGAAAATTATTATATATTGAGTAAAAAGTGTTCCTAATTATCTCCCAATTAATTGTTTTTCACTAAAAACAAATTATTTCAGTTCAATTATTTCAGTTTTACAAAAAATATTTATAATTTATTTAGCAAATGCAGATATTACTGTGCATTTTCAACAAATACCCAAGCTGAAAAATCTAAACTTAATTATTCAAAAAAATATTGTTTTATTGACATCTTTACAACTATATAAGGCCTATCAGAATCATTGTGATGTAAACTGGAAGACTGATTTTTATTCTTTTATTTTTCTTTATTTGTCTGCATGGCTTAAGTGGTTAAATATTGGAAAATTGTGATCTAAATAACCATTTTTCTACATGTTTAAATAATTTTTTTAATTTTTATTTTTTAACCATCAAAACCATCAATAAAAAAATTAAATAGTATTTTTTAATGTATCATTTATCAATCTCTGCACTACGCTAAAATGTTGTTTTTTGTTTGATCATAACAAAATGCAACTGAAAAAAGACCTAAATTAAAACAGAAATTCCATTAAAATTTGACCTGTTCTATGATCATGGCTGCCAAATCTTCTGTTCCTTCTGGCTGCTTGTACAGCTGAGCTCTTAGTTCTAAACGCTTGAGTGTTGATACCAGCTTATCATGATACACACCAGTATCATCAAGCAGCAACGCCTTAAAATAATGTTCAATTATCTAACATTTATATTCATCATTTAATACATTGTTAGTAAATCCTTTTCTTACATAATTATCACTAAAACATTTTTACTAATATGAAAATCAAGGGTTTGTAGGAAGAAGGATGTATAAGTAGCATTATTCCTTGCTAAAAGATTCTAAATTTTGTGTGAGAAGCCTGCGCAGTGTGTAGCTAACCGTGACCATTCATTACAGAAGGCCTTAACACTGACCTGCCACATTACAACCTATGGGCAGTGAAGACCATTAGCTCATTGCCATGTCATACAGACCTGTGACATGGCAACGAGCTATTGTTCTCCACTGCCCACAGGTTATTACAGGTCAGTGTTCAAGCTTTCTATGAGGATTGGTCTCGAGCTAACCAATCAGTAAATGTGAGTCTTGCAAGATTTATCTGATATGCAACTATAATGAATCTTGTAGCAACCATTTTTTGTTATTTGAAGACAAACTAATTCAAGAGATGAGATCAAGAAGAACTAAATTAAAACTGTAGAAATCCATGCTGGTTATAATTTAGATGTCAATCTTCATACTTTTTTCAAGTTTTCTGTGGCAGTCTGGATCTGTTCCTGATCTTCTTCACAATGAGACAGCTCTGTATGAACTTGACATCGAAGCTGCACCAGTAAACTGTTAATATATATAAAAAGAAATGCGTTTAAAAAGAAGGCTTTTTTTTTCATGCGAATACAAAAATCCAAATACATTCCGATGCGTAGAATGTACAGGCTTAGTTTTCCAAATGATTTTTGATAATGATACTGCAAAAGAAACTAACTTATTACATTTCAGACAACAAAATTTAAATACTGTTACATATTTCTGAATCTTCTGGCTAAATGTACTAGTAGGCACACAAATAAAAACACTGCAAAGAACTTGACGACTAAACTTTCAGCTTCATATAACTTTATTGACTACTAACTCTAGCATTTCGTTACTGTAACATGTAGCGTAAAAGACTGTACAATATCTGTCAGTTTACAGTTAGCTATACTTCATTGCAATTCATCTCTTCACTTCGTTGCAATTCATTTCTTGTCAACTTGCATCGAGCCGTATTCCACGGAACAGACCACCGACACACTTCCCAGTATCGCTCCAGGTCTCCCAAAGCGGAACCAAGTTGTACTCAAGTCTACCGAATCAGAGCCGTACACGTCTTACATTGACTGTATCAACTGTAACAGCTCAAGTCCACTGTAAATCGCTGTATAGACTTTAATGACAGTAGTCCACTCCAGTTAACTCTACCCTAGTTAACTTGCATCGAGTGTACACATCTCTCTTCCACTGTCTCTCACAGTAGACAACAGTAACGACGACTGTACCGATGACTCTACCTACAACTCACTCACAACTGACTTTCACATTAACTCTCTGGCTTATATAGTTTCCCTAATCGCTCCTCCAAAGTTGCACAAACACTGCTAGTATCTTCTGGAACAACATGCAAGGAAACGTCACATCCTGTCTTTGTTTATACATGTAGATTTCAGAAAACACCAGCTGCAGTGTCATCTTGCCGGGGTCACAAGTTGTGACCTCTATCTGTCACTGGTCATTTGTAACAATACTATAATCTATTATTAATATAAGTCCATACAATTTTTATATCAGAACTAAGAAAGTTGCTACATATTTTCCAGGTTTTGGATGTTCCTTCTGAGTTGTAGATTATTATATTGTACACAAACCTCCCACAAGATGGTGGGTAATAGTGCTGGACAGGCTTCAAACCCAGGACCATCAAAATGACAGTCTAGTGTGCATACCACATGACTGGGCAAGTCATAACAACTTATAATTTTGTTTATAATCATTAATGGGATAATAATGGTATGATTCTCATATTTTACTATCTCTTATCCTACTTTGAACACAATCCCTAACAATTTTTTTAAGTTTAATTCTCTATCAATTTATTCTTACAAGCTTTTATTTACCAGTTACATTAGGATATAGGTTACAATTTTTTAAAAAGAAGAAGAAAAAAAAGCACCTGTCTATTTGTTCTAAAGCTTGTGCCACAAGAGTCAAAGGTCGCCTCACTTTGTTTCTCAAGTTAGGCTGCAAAAGTGGAAGGCAGAGGTTCCACTGAGTAACACAACCTGCCTGAATCACATTTGGGTCACCAATGCGTATGGCATTCATAATTGCCTCCTCACATCTCTTGATGGCTTGGACTCTTATCTGAAATGTAAATATATATCAGTTATTATAATTTGTATAATGAGCTATGTTTCCAAACTGATTATCAAGCCAATTACAATAGATATATAGGCTTTAAAAAAATTGTCTGTAGAGTTATAAGCTTATCATAAACAAAAACCAGAGTGATAATATGAAAAGATATCAAAGAGATAAACTTAGCTACAGTTTTAGGGATAACAAGTTTAGGATAATACACTTTTTTAGGTCTATTAACTACATTTTTAAATATCTGTTCATACTTTTTTATTTATATAGTTATAAAGACTGTTTTAATATAAATGAAACATTTCATTATTTGATATATTCTGTACATACATCAATAACTGATTTCTTAAAACTTTCTTGCTTCTTTCCAAGTATCTTGACCATCAGTTCACATTCAATAAATTCTTGTTCAAGGCACACACTTGGATCCTTTTATTAAGTATAAGGAACAATATTTTGAAAAACAATTAAACAACAATAAGTTGTAATTATACAAGTTTCAAAAGAAAAATGCTGTTGTCTTATATATGGCATGCCTTTAACGCAGAAGTGTTTTTTACACATTTTATTTGCAGAGTTGCTGGGCTTGTACATATGAAAACAATACAAAACGTATGAGATGAAAAGCTACTTTTCTAATGGAAATTTTAACCAACTGCCATTCTAAATTGAAACTTCTGAGATTAGTAGTATATTGACAATTATAATGATCTTTTATTTTCTATTCATTATAAACCTACCTGAAGTGAAAGAGTTTTTAATTGTTCCACACAAACATTGGCATGATCAGGAAAGTTCAGCTCAAGACATAATCTTGCTAATTCTATCAAGAGATTGCATCTGGAAAGTAGTAAGTGTTTTTTTATAAACCAATAGCTACATTTAAACTAAAGAATAATTTTGCTGTTAAATTATTTATTTTTTATATTGTTAATTGAACTCAGTTCAAAAACACATTTTTAACCAATTCACACAAAGCAAAGAAAAGTATACCAGGAAAAACATGTAACTGTAACATTAAGTTGCTTCAAAAGAAAAATAGATTTGCTCCTGGCAGGAAAGTTTATGCATAAGAAAGAGACCAATTAGTGGCCATTTTATTTGTGCACTTTAACTTAAGAATCTGGAAATGAATTTTATGATATCTCTTACTGAATAATGTAGAGCCAAAGATTTTAAAAATCTAATAAAAAATATTCATACAAATTTAATAATTGTCTATGAACTTAACAAGATTGCATTGTGATTCCTATCTAAAGAGTCCATATAACTAAAATCCATTTTTTAAACTTTTACATTTTTCAAAATGTCCTTAGACAATTTTAAGTTATTAGTGGATTTTTTTCAAATTTATTAGTCTACACAAAATCTGTGGGGAAAAAAATGTTGCAATAACACTTGTATCAGTTTTGGTCACACACAAACACACAGGTTAAAGAATGTGATTGCATATCATAAATAAAGCAGCAAAGAAATATCCATCAGGTCTAGCAAGATCCAATGAAAACAAACCTTTCTCTCTTTGATAACCGTCTGAAATATAAGATATTAAAAAACATTTATCTTTAAATCTCTGGTCTTACTTCAAACCATCACACTTTGAAATGAATTGGAGACATTCAACACTGCTAGAAAAAAACTTGTCTTATATTTTAATAATAATAAATAATAAATATGTTTTCAGAAGAAGAATATTAAATCCTTATAAAACAATTACAGTTCAGCAGGGAATCACTGATCAGAATTTAACCCAAAAACTGTCATATTGTGAAGATGATCCAATAGGCCAGGTTAGCAAGTGATCATAATATGTACAGCGTACAATCTCTCAACAGACACAGATAATGAGATGATCAGCTAAAAGTTTAAATATCAATGACATGCTGGGTTAGTAGTAACTAGCTTTCTTTTCAAAACTATGCATTCTCCTATGTAAATTGTAAACTGCTTTTATCCCCATTCTTGATATAAGAATGAATGTTGAGCTAATGAGTCTATATTATTATTTTTTTTATTTTTGAAAGCATGTTATCTTTTTATCTTATCTAATAAATCATATGATTTACACACTAATAATTACAATGTATATCTTTTTTGTTATCTTTAATTATTAATAAAGTTTTTACAATAATTTGTGGGTTACAGAATAAATCTATTCTAAAAAAGAGTTTTCCATGTTGACAAAATTTGGCACTTATGAATAACTGTTAGTAAAGTAAGTCATATTTCTGTCTCACCAAAGCCCATACTGACTGATTCAACACTTTAAAGAGGTCTCTGTATCACTAAGTGTTTAATGTAGATCTAGTTCTAAAATTCAGGAGCCAAAAAATAGTCCTTGTGTATGTATGTGTGTTAAGGAGGTGATGAAGCTGAGGCATTTAATCCTTCATACAACTGATGGACCAAAGAAATTTGAATTTGATGAATTTGTGTGCAAGGACTATAATTGTGAAACAAGTTTCCTCTCAGACTAATTCATAGGAGGAGATTTAAAAAAAAAAATGAATTTTATCCTTTATTTAAATATTAGCTAAGAAGGATGCAAAGCATTGTTATCACAATTTTAGATGTCTTTACAATTTATTTTTAATTAGATTGAAATGAACTGACTCTATGAACTTTTTTCAATGCAGTGAATATTGAGTATTGGAGTGGAGATTAAAGGCCCAGGAGAGATCTGAATGGAGGGATGTGTTGAAGCAGGCCAGAGGCCTCTGTGGGCTGTAGCACCACTGAGATGGATGGATGGATGGAATGGTGAGTATTAGCTAGTATTATATATAACTTTTGGCTGAATATGTTCGTTATGTGTAATTTTCTTTATAGGAAATGATAATATTAATTTAAAACAAACTTACTTATCAGAAGGAGTCTGTGGCACTTTCTTTGGTAGAGCTGGAGCTTTGGTTGCAGATTTTGGGAATTTGCTTGATAAACAATACAGAAATATTGTAATTTTTTTGAAAGCCAATGTTATATCAGAAAACATAATCTGTTAAATAGGCAATATCAGTAAACATTATGGAAAAGAAAAGAAATAAGTTAGCAGAAAGTTTATTTTGTGTTGTTTGTTTTTATTTGTTTGTTTGTTTATAGCTAATGAAGGCTTCTTGGTTAAACATCCTGGATTTTCACTTTGGTCTAGCAGGATTTCCTATAAATAGGTCTATTATGTTTTTCTATACAGTTTTTCACCTCTGCAGCAGTAAGTCCTTTTATT
The DNA here is from genome assembly GCF_947242115.1 of Biomphalaria glabrata. Classification (NCBI taxonomy): domain Eukaryota; kingdom Metazoa; phylum Mollusca; class Gastropoda; family Planorbidae; genus Biomphalaria; species Biomphalaria glabrata. The sequence goes on from NC_074711.1 coordinate 55,010,748, forward strand.
TTATGTCACTAATAAGTAATAAGTACTATGAGTAATGGTCAAGAGGTTAGAGAGTAAATATGCAATATGGAGATCAGCTTTAGCCTGAATACAAGGTTAATAATTTTTAGGTCCTGTGAGGCTAATAATTTTATGGTAATTATGTGTATGTGGTAATCCCCACTTCCACAGTGAATAATTTAAACCAACAACTCCTTTGTTCTCCACATGAATAGTTTGATTCTGATGAGTTATTGTTAAAGAGAAATATATAGGAGAAAATATTTCATAATTATTTTCAATGAAGATGGTCTGACTCAAATAATTATTTTCAATGATGAAGGTCTGTCTCAAATGAAACGTGTTTAGCAAGAAAATAAATGAATAATGCTCCATTATACCATTAAGTACTATGGGAAATTTTGTGTTATTTTTTCTTTATATTGGCCTGCTAATTTGTGAAGCAATGGCATAATTACCAAAAACATACATTTATATGATTCTTTTTATTTGATTAAATGTATAATTTTGGCTAGTAAAGAACTTATGATTGTCAGTGACTGTCAGCAAGAGTTTTCTAAAGATGAGGATATCAATGATATTCATTAATAATTTTTTTTTTCATTTTTCATTACACTCTATATTTCTACTAATTAAGATTTTTAAAAATAATATTTCAATTTATAGCATGTAAAGAATTCAGCTTTTAATACTAGAATAATGGCATAGAGGCTACCTATGTGTATAAATGTAATAAAAAAATTCAAGGCTTAAAATTAGTTTAAACTATAAAACTTTGTACACATATATATAGAACCTAATTAGATCTAAAATTTGGAATGTAAATATAATGAAGAAAATGTCAAGTAGATAAAAAAGACTCTACCGATCTTTCTTCTCAACATCATCTTCTTTAAGAGTTTCTGCTGAAGTCTTTCCATCAATAGCTGCTACCTGTAGTGCAGAGTCAGAAGATCCCAGTAGATTTAAAATACTTTCTATCTCAGCAGCATAATTTATTGTGGAATCTCCTTGTTCCAAGTTGCTTCATAAAGAGGGTAAAATGAAACAAAATGCTTTATTTATAATATAAGCTATAGATATATTAATTGTATTCCTTTTTTTTATTTATACATAAATTTAAAGTACAGCTTCTTATTAAAATTGAGCTCCAAATTAAATGGATATAAATAGGAATTTTCAACAATGTCATATGAATAAAATCTATTTTATAAGTGTAAATTAAACTTCATTTTGTAAGTTTAAAAAGATTTAATTCTATATGTTTAAAAAGATTCAATTATAAATGTTTAAAAAATACATTTTAGAAGTATACACAATTTATTTTGTACGTTTAAAAGATCTAATTCTATTTGTTTAAAAAATGCATTTAATAGATATAAAAATGTATTTTGGAAGTTTAAAAAAAAATTTTTTTATAAATATAATAAATGAACCAAATAAAATATTTTTAAATCTTTTGATTATTATTCTAATAAAGTTTACTAAGATGTTAAATTCTGATCTACAGACTGAAGGTATTAAGAATACATATTCTAAGTTTGTTTAAGGTACTATCTAAAACTAGATAGAAGTATACATGAACATAATATTATTTTTGTTTACTCAAAATAATCTAAAGCGACATAAGGAAGAGAGGAGACTAAAAGAAAATTTTAATACCAGGAATCTATATGAAATAAAAATAATAGCAAATTTTTTTATAATAAATAAAATGACAAAAAAAATGATGAAAAAAAAATACTTAAGGTAAAAAAGTAAAAATAAATAAATAAATAAAAAAATAAGAAAATAAGAAAGAAACAGAATGGTCTGCAACTTAAAAATTGAACAAAGTTTACACAATGCTTAAATCTTTCTCAGACTCCTCTAAAAACATCATAACAGAATTAGGTTGTGATACCAGTTGGTCTTCATTAATCACACTTGTTAAGTTCAGAGAACTAAAGAAAACATACATATGGAAATGTGTTCATCACACTTTTACTAGGTTTTTTATTTTATTTTTATCCATATTTTAACTCTTCAACTCTGTAATGACGTTGCCATCATTGATTTTACCCAACTATAAAGTTCTGATCATGGCTTCGATTCACGGTGCCCTCGCTGCGGGGAAGAAGAGGAAACCGTGCCTCATATTCTGTTTGACTGCCCCAGACTTGCTGATCTCCGTCTCGACAGGTCTGGGAAACCCAAAATTCTCGACCTGTATGGCGACATTCATGCACTACGCAAGACAGCAGGGTTTCTGTCCAGGGCTTTTGCCAGAGAGGATTTGAGCCTCTCAAATCAAGCCCTCACTCTAATGGAGTTTGATGATAATGATGATGATGATCATGGCTGGTAACGTCAGTGTTTTAAAATATTTTTTTTTCTCCTGTATATGTTTTTAATTGCTTAATAAAACATTATCTTCCTTTGCTAAACATCCATAATTTCCTTCTTTCAATGTGTTTTACAGTGAAAGATTTTTTTTAAAGACTGGGGTCTTAAAAATGCTCTATTTTCTTTAGTTTTGTGTTCTGGATGATAGTGATAGGGTATAATGAGCTCAAAACATTCATTTTATGTGTTTTTAAATGGTTTTCAAATAAAGTAATGTAGAAATATGAATAAATATCAAAAATAATTATTTTTTCTACTTTGGATCACATTATATTTCCTATATCTAATATAGACCCAGAGCTGTTGAATTGTCCACGGTGGTCAGTAGTGACATGGATAATTAGCTTAAAATCTCCATTTTATGTGTTTTAGATGTGTTTTCTCTTACAAAGTTTTGTGACAATAAGGATAAATATGATTAAAAAAATATTTATTTTCAATATGGATCATAAAATTTTCCAAGATCAGGTCTAGATCTAAATCCTGGAGTTTTTTCGCAGTCAGTGGGTTTTTATTTTAAAATTTCAAACATTAATAAAAAAAAAAAATTTTTTGTTTTATAAAAATTTCTTTGTGCTATAATAAAAGGGCATGCATTTGTTTTTAACCCTATACTAAATATATCATTTTCTGAAAAAAAAATAGTTATAAAAGTTTAATGAACGCAATTTAGTCACTCCAAAAGGGTAAAAACATAAAGTGCAAAGTGTGGAAAATAATTCCAGAGTCAAAGAATTAAAACTAGACTCCTTTAGGAAGCAGGTTCAAATGGTAAAAAAATTTTAATGCAAAATATCTTTTTGACAGATGCTAATATTTTCCAACTATTGTTTAAATGATGCAAATGTATTTATTTTTAAAGGATTACAGAAAGCTATTTGAAACATTTTTCTTTTAACATAGTAAATAATTTGTAACATCTGTGACCGTAAGACTTTTTCTACCAAAAAAAAAATACCTTTTTAATTTACAGATTCTGTGAAATAAAGCAAGCTCTGGTGAACTTTTAAGCTCTTTTTGATTTTTTGAAACATCTCCAAGTTGGTATCTGGTCTTTAAAAGAAGAATTATGTATAAGTTACAAAACTAATATTCCAAAATTATTTTAAAAATTATTATACAAAATATACAGCAGTCCTTACTTCTACCTTATTCTTTAGGCATGAAAAAAAAAAAAAGGAAATAATTTTCTTCTCTAGTTTAAAAAATGTCAAATGATGTTCTTTTGAACTGCATCTGTTAAGTTTTTTTTTTAATCTTATCATTTTAAAGTTGATAAACATGTAAATATAACTATTTTGACTCCATATCTTTTTATTTAAACAAAAATGTTTTAATTATTTTTTAATTGTTCAAAAAAAAAAAAAGGGAAAAAAACAGCTTTCAGTTTTCTATTTATAAGTAAGTCTTATTATTACATAGAGAGAGAAAATTTTAAAACAAATAAAAAACATGAAGCAAATAAATGTCAAGAGCTTTCTGTGTCAGCTGCTTGCTAAAGTATTCTAGGTAACATTGGCATTCAGCTACATAAATATGTGATGTGACAAAAAATATAGCCCTTATAGCACAATCAAACTTATGTGATGGTCACATTTCTATAAGCCTGTAAACCCAAAACTATAACAGAAGAAACAGAAATGAAAAGAAAGATCCAAGACATAGAGATAGTATGTTTAAGGAAGCTAACAGATATCAACTATAATGGCTGCATTTCAAATTTGGATGTAAATAACATGGTTGAAATGACAAAACGGCCTCATGAACTACATTGTAAAACAAATGACATGGCCAACTAGAAAAGTTCTCAGGATAGTCATTTGTAGTTCAATAATAGTGGGAAAAAAGTTAAGCTAAAAAATTATATCAAGACAAGAAAAAGAAGTGGATAGACCTTATTTGGTAATAACCTAATGATGACATAATTTCTGATGTCGAGACAAGAACAAGAAGTGGATAGACCTTATTTGGTAATAACCTAATGATGACATAATTTCTGATGTCAAGACAAGAAAAAGAAGTGGATAGACCTTATTTGGTAACAACCTAATGATGACATAATTTCTGATGTCGAGACAAGAAAAAGAAGTGGATAGACCTTATTTGGTAATAACCTAATGATGACATAATTTCTGATGTCAAGACAAGAAAAAGAAGTGGATAGACCTTATTTGGTAACAACCTAATGATGACATAATTTCTTCTAAAGGAGGATGGAGTCAGCAAAATGCTTGAGCACTAGGGCTCAACAAACTAATGAAATTTGAGTGAGTGATGGTAACAAATAGAAAACATGGTCTATTACTGATCTTCCAAGATTAGAGATAATGAGGCCTTTCTTTACATAGCATGATAGGCCTACTTAAGTTATACATGACTATGTTCCACACTAATTGCTTAAAAATAAATTTAATCTCCAGTTCTTACCATAAGACCAAATATTTTTTTATAGAGAGAAGGAACATTTGTCTTAATAAATGCAGCAGCAGTAGAAGCAACCTGTGAAGCTTCACTGCGTTTGTGAGCATCAATGTTACATTCAACCAAAGCTCTGTGAAATAAGAGGAAGGGAGTATTTATCAATAGCATAATCCACTTTCAACTTTTAAATACAAATCTAGACTGATTTTTTTTTTCATGCAAGAAAAAAAATGGTTTGATATAACTTGTTTTAATGTCCATTTTGTTTGTAAAATTATAGCAACTAGATTATATCATATAAATATGTATGACTAAATTTTGTGATGTAACAAATATTGTATATGAGATAATATTACACACAAAAATGTATAACCAATGACTGTACTACAGCATCCATACAAGCAAAGTGTAAAATTAATAAATAAAGCAATAAAAGTAGAGTTTAAAAAGATGATTTAAACTTGCAAACAAGTTAAAATTCATCTTAATTTGATTTTTTTTTTCATAGTTTTTTGTTTGTTTGTTTGTTTTTCGTTCTTGCTGAAAAAAAAAAAGGTTAATTTGAAGTCAGTTAAGTTCAGTTATGAAAATGTGATTAAAATATCAACATTTTCCAGTTATTTCCCTGAGTGTATAATTAGAGTACTTAAATCGACCTGCGTATCGCCAAGGTCAGTGCATCCTACGGCAGACTGTCTACAAATGTCTGGAACAGACGTGGTATCACCACAAACACCAAGCTAGGGGTCTATAGAGCCATCATCCTCCCTACATTGCTCTATGCCTCAGAAACATGGACAGTGTACAGTAAACATGCAAAGAAACTAAACCACTTCCACATGACATGTCTGATAAAAATACTAAATGTCAAATGGCAAGACAAAATACCAGATACAGAAGTCCTTTGGAGAGCATGTCTGCAAAGCATCCACACAATCCTGATGCAGTCCCAGCTGCGATGGGCTAGTCACGTCCTCAGAATGGAAGACCACCGCATCCCTAAACGACTCTTGTATGGCCAACTAAGTGAAGAAAAGCGCTCGCAAGGTGGTCAAAGAAAGCGCTTCAGGGACACCCTCAAAGCTTCTCTGAAGGCGTTCAGCATAGACCCAGGCACCTGGGAGACAGAGGCACATGACAGAGCATCATGGCGTCACGCTGTGAAAACTGGCGCACAGGTTGCTGAGAAAAAAAGAACAACGCTGGCAGAAGAAAAATGCCAGAAAAGAAAAGCAAGGGCCACGACACTAGCTCCAGCTGGAATAACCTGCTCAGTGTGCGGCCGAACATTCAGGGCTCACATAGGTCTCACCAGCCACATGAGGAGGCATAAAACCCCAGTGCATAGCCCTCAGCCCCCTGGATGACAAAGTGGTCATCATCGAACCACGAAGGACGAACTATATATATATATATATATATATAATTAGAGTATTTAAATAAACAAAAAGATACACTTACATCATGAGCTGAGCACGCCATTCCGAGTCTTTATCTTCAATTTCATCAAGTGCTTTGACTATCTGTTGTAAGCTTTGAACCAAGTATTGCCGGCATCCTGACTTCAGAAACGGTCTACATAGCTGCCAGTAGATTACTGATGCATTGTATACAAGAAAGTGGTACCTTAAAAAATAAATGTTGAAAGCAATAATTAAGTTTTTTAAAATTTAAGTATAGGACTGTATAGGCCTATTTATAAAAATACCCTACACAAGATGTAATACACTTTAAATTAAACATTAAAATAAATACCTGGAATTAGCTTTGGCAAAAGAAATGGTCTTCAGAATGTATGTTACAGATTTTTCAAATTGTTCCTGTTATCAAGATTAAAAGTTGAGCATTAATATTTAGCAGAAAAAGAATACCTCACATATATGTTCTTGTTTTTAAAGATTAAGGAATGTGGTAGACAAACAGAACTTTGATTAATAATTTGCCAAACTGAGGATCCTAGCCTTAAAATCTTGTGTTGTCCTAACTTAAAAAAGGTATTTGACATAAGAGGAGAAGCAAATGTGGTTGAGAATTCTGTTGCCCACGCAAGACTCTCTTTCACCTACCCTTACAACCTTAGCCTTCTATTTAAAAAAAAAAAGTACCTTTTTCAGACCTTGTGAACTATACAGGTCGTCTGTTTCTGTGGCCCACAATTAACAAGGGTGTCATGTAGCCAGCACAACAACCAACTGACTTTACTTTTCCACAATTAATGTCAGGTACCCATTGAGTTGGGTGGACTCAGGGCACCCTAAAAATCCAGAAATTCAAAATACTAGGTCTTCACCAGGATTCGAGCCCAAAACCCTCAGTTCAGAAGCAAAATGTTTTAACACTCAGCCACCAAACCCCTTATGTTTACACATGAAAACCTTTTTTTTTTTACTAAATAAAAGAACATTTTAAAATCCAATGTTATATGTTTTAAGAATGTTGGTAGATGTGAAACCAATAAAAGACATGTAAATCAAAATTATATATTTTTATAATAATGAAACCCACATTATCAGTTGCATCTTTAGGAGCTAATAACTGAGCCTGGCAGAGATATGCACGACCTAGAAATTGATTTGATGCTGGCTGTTTCATAAAAAACATCTGTATGCAATCCTTTGCAATGTTGTTAAAACCATGCTGTAGAAAAAAAAAAAAAAGGAAGAAAGAATTGACATTAAGTCAATAACCAGGCCATCATTGTGTTAAGCCTATTTGCATATTTTTAATGTTATTTGTTGTTTTTTTTAGGTTTATATTAAATTAAGTATAAAATAAAAATTGTGATACATTAAAATATTCATAAAATATTTTTTATTTAATATGCAGAAAGAAATTAATGTTAATAGACTTTTTTATTTAAACAATTTTTTTTTTTTTTTATGTTTTACAACAAAAGTACTTAGTTTTTTTTAATGCATAATACTGTGCTGAAGAAGTCAGGAGCCATGAGGAAGGCAAGAGAAAATTGCAAACAGATTTGTGTTTATTGGGATGATATGTTGCTACTAAGACTTTAGAGAACTTTTGAGAATGCTGGCTGCCAAATGCAGCTTTAACCCAGTATTGGACTAGACCTTTTATACATTTTAGATTAAGAAGTATTATACATACATTATACATATCAAGAGATATGTTACATTTCTTTTGTAAACTAAAAAAAAAAGCTAACCATACCTGGTATGCTACTTCAGCACACAAAACATACAAGTCTTGTCCAAAAGACTCAGGTATGTCTGTAGATGCTCTAGACCTTGCTACATTTTGAAGAAGAGTATGAGCCTGGAGTAATGCAGGATTTTCCTCACCTTTGAATCATAATAATAATTAGTATAAACCTCACTTATGACCAAACTGAACCCGAACTTTAAAACTGATAGGTACAAACTGAACCCAATGAACTGTTGTTAAATAAATGAACAGAATAAAGAATTGCAATACTGCAAATTTTGCAATTTACACATGACCAAACCGAACCCAAACTTTAAAACTGATAGGTACAAGCTGAGCCCACTGAACTGTCTTTACAATAACTGAACTGAATCAAGATTTGCAATATTGCAAATTTTGCCATTTGCACTTCCCTAAAATACATTTCATGCCACATTAACAACAATTATTGCTTTGTAAGCAAGTTTATTGAATTATATGAGTTTGCTGAGACTAACTAAAACTGGCATAGCCATTAAAGCAAAAACAACTGAAATTCTTTTTAAAATTTTCATAAGATTATAAAGATTGACAATTTGGTATTTTTTACTGATAATGGAAGTAATTAATATGTAGTTTTCTTATGGCAATGGTGTTAGAATTAGTTTTCCAGGTCATAATCTGATCTTAGCTCGTGTGGAGTTTTTGATCTCCCATCGAGCGCCTCCCCAGGTGGCAGATAGATAGGGTGGGTACCGGGGAAATAAAATACCAGGGGTGGACCAAAATCAAACCTGCTGCCTTGCAGGAAGTGGAGGGATCCACAAAGGCTAGGGCACCTTACCCGAAAATAAAGGCAGCTATCCAGAGAGCTGAAAAGGGCAGCCCCCCAGATGGTTATGCACAGGGCTAACAACTCTGTCATATAAAAAATACTGTTACGAAAGCTAATACACACAAGAAAACCCGGACAGATCTCAATGGAAAACGGCCTAGGAATGGAAAAGGACATGATTTTTGTTTTGCGACATGGAACGTGATAAGCCTTTATAGAGCAGGTGCGCTAGCCCAACTTACTGAAGTGTTAAAGAAATATAGGATACCCCTTGTAGCCCTACAGGAAATCAGGTGGAAAGACTCGGACATTCTCAGAACCAAGGAGTATACTATATTTTATAGTGGTGGAAGCACTAACAACTTAGGTACAGGTTTTGCTGTTAAAAAGGAAATGGTAGGTAATGTCATTGGATTTAAACCTGTAAGTGATAGACTCTGCTCACTATGTTTGAAAGGAAAATTCTTCAACATATCATTTATCAATGTTCATGCCCCTACTGAAGATGCAGATGATAACACAAAAGAAGCCTTCTATGATGGACTGGAAAGAATTTATGATGAAGCGAAGCACCAAATCATGACATCAAAATAGTCCTAGGAGATTTCAATGCAAAAATTGGAAAGAAACCAGCATTCAGACCAATAATTGGCAAAGAAAGCTTACATGAAGAGACCAACAATAATGGCATAAGATTAGTGGATTTTGCATCAGCAGCACAAAATTCCAACATAAGAATATTCACAAGGTAACCTGGATCTCACCTGATGGCAACACCCAGAATCAAATAGATCATATACTCATAGATAAGAGACATGGATCAGACATACTAGATGTAAGAAGTTTCAGAGGAGCTAATGCTGACTCAGACCACCTACTAGTAAAAGCTAAACTTAGACAAAGAATAAGTACCATACACAATTGCCAAAGAAAGAGAGCACAGCAATATGATAGTCAAAAACTCACAAAGGATCCACTTGTTGCAGAAACTTATAGAATGGCACTCCAAACGCAACTGACAACATTAGAAAAGGACTGCGAAAATAACATAAATGAGCATTGGGAAATAATAAAGCATGCTATCAAAAGAACAGCAGAAGAGGTAGTTGGATTTAAACAAAAGAACGAGGAAATAGGGTGGTATGATGATGAATGCAGACAAACTATAGAAGAGAAGAACAATGCCCGAATGATAATGCTACAGAGAGAAACCAGGAACACTAGACAGCAATACAATGAAGCAAGAAGAAGGGCCACAAAAGTTGTTAGAAAGAAAAAACGGGAATGGGAAAAGTCCAAGATTACTCAAATTGAGGAACTAGCAAAGGAGGGAGACATGAGAGGAATGTATATGAAAATTAAAGATGAAAAGAACGGATTTCAAGCTAGATCACACATGTGTTAGAACAAAGATGGTCAGCTTATTACAGAAAACAGCAGGGTCATTGAGAGATGGGCTGAATACTTTGAGGAGATCCTAAATACCACTGAAGATGGAGACAATGGAGAATATGAACTGCCACATGGGGGACCAGATCCCTTAGTGAACCCTCCAACACTCATTGAAACATCAGAAATAATTAGGACCATGAAGAATCACAAAGCACCAGGAGAGGACCAAATCACAGCAGAACTAATTAAATATGGAGGGAAAGACTTACATTCCCAAATACACAGACTAATATCAAGAATTTGGGAAGAAGAAGTAATACCAACAGAATGGGAAATGGCTCTTATAACCCCAATACACAAAAAAGGATCCAAGTTAAAGTGCTGTAATTACAGAGGAATCTCTCTACTAAATGTGACTTATAAGATACTGTCTAGGCTTATAACTAAGAGACTTGGAAAATATTCAGAAGAAATCTTAGGTGACTACCAATGTGGTTTCAGACCCAACAAATCCACAACCGACCACATCTCCACACTAAGATGTATACTAGAAAAATGCCATGAATACAACATACCAATCCACCAACTCTTTATAGACTATAAAATGGCTTATGACAGTATCAGAAGGAAATACCTATATGACACTCTACAGGATTTTGGAATACCCAACAAGCTGACATGACTTATACATATGACATTAAACAACTCAAAAAGCAAAGTCATAATACAAGGAGAACACTCACGGGAATTTAGGATTAAACGAGGATTAAGACAAGGAGACGCACTTTCCTGCATGCTTTTCAATTTAACACTGGAGAGAGTTATAAGAAATATACACATAAACACAAGGGGAACTATTACTAACTACTTCAGGAGAGAAAACATGGGTCCACAACCAACAGGGACGATATACAGCCAACCTCTACAATACCTTGCTTATGCCGATGACATTGCCTTATTGGGTAAAGAAACCTCTGACATCGCTAGAGCCTTCATACAACTAGAAGAAGCATCTCGACCAGCAGAACTTGAGATCAATGACAGTAAAACCAAGTACATCACAATGACAAGAGACAATCAAACAGAGGGACAAAATATCAAAATCAAAGACCATGAATTTGAAAACGTCCAAACTTTCAAATATCTAGGAAGTACTATTAATTTCAAAAATGACCTACTAACAGAAATAAAGGAAAGAATAGCAGCCGGAAACAGGGCATTTTATAGCACCCACCATTTACTTAAGAGCAAAACGATTTCAAGGAAAACCAAGAAAATAATATACAAAACCATAATAAGATTAGCAGCAATGTATGGAAGTGAGACCTGGACACTAACAAAGACATCTGAAAATTTACTTAACACTTGGGAAAGAAAAATTCTTAGGAAAATCTATGGTGCCATACAGGATGAAACAGGGTGGAGGACACGCACTAACCATGAGTTATATCAATTATATGAAGACCCACCAATAGTGAACGAAATAAAAAAGAACAGACTACATTGGGCAGGTCACCTTGAAAGAATGTCAGACAACAGAGGGGCGAAAATCGTATACAGGCAAAAACCAAAAGGCAGGCGACCCAAAGGCAGACCCCGAATGTGATGGATAGATGACATGGAAGCAGATCTGAAGCAGCTTGGGGTTAGGGCGTGGAGACGAAAGGCCCAGGAGAGATCTGAATGGAAGGATGTGTTAAAGCAGGCCAGAGCCCTCCATGGGCTGTAGCGCCACTGGGATGGATGGAATCTGATCTTAGCTGTTGAAAAGATTCTAAAATCCCTTGACGTTGATTTAGTTCATGATATGATCAAAACTTCAAAAGCATGAAGGACCCTTTTACTGTTTATCCCTCCCTCCCTCCACAATTTTTTTTAATCATCTTGTAAACGTATGTAAAGGTTTTTGGCATGGGGGGGGGGGGGAGAGGCAGAGGGATCCACAAGTACCCAGTTGTCTAAGGCCCAAATATTTCTTGCAACGGGTCTGTCTAGATAAAAAACTATATATTACATTGTGAAGATGACTGCTTTATCTGAAAATTTCATATAATGTCTACTTAGCTAGGGTGACTAGTAACAAAAATGATTACTTTTCATCTTGGAATAGTAGGATCTATAGCTAGAGTCTAAACTATGTAATAAAACATACCTTCACTGCTTTGAGCTTTAACAATTAATCGTCTTATATTTGCATCCATATTAATTATTTAGATCTGCTTTGTTGATGCAAAGGTCATTGTGTGATATCTGTAAAACTACAGGTCTATATTACACTTGACTGTCTTGACACTTTTTTGTATTGTTGGTTCTAATAAAAAAAATATTTACACTATGTAGATCTACCTTCAGGGAACATAAGTAGACAAAAGAATAAGAGGCAGACAAAGAAAGCAGAGGAAGACATCAAAGAGTGGGTAGGCCTATCACTGGAAGAGATTTTACTTAAGGCAAAAGACAGAAAGAATGGAGGAAGATGGTTGGCAAATCATGTGTGGTGCCCCAATGGTTCAACAGATTAAGGAATAGGCGATGGTAATGAATATCTAGCCAAGCATTTAACTATATATATATATATATATATATATATATATATATATATATATATATATATATATATATATATATATATATATATATATATATATATATATATATATATACAGTGCTTTTTTTGTAAGAAAATAGTTGCCTATGAATTGCTTAACTTTTAACTACAAATAAATTAATAATAAACGTTAAAATACAAGAAAAGTAATAATTTTGTCCCCACATTCAAAAAGGTGCTGATGTGCCGTACCTGTGCTTACCGTAAAAAAAAAGCACTACACTGTATGTATATTTACAGAGAGAGAGAGAGAGAGATGAGACTATATTATAACAAATATTATACATATTAATATTATTAACTACTGATTATTCAGTATAATATATATAATATAGATCTGAGAGAATAAGGTCTATGGTCCAGATCGAAAACATTCATTAAATAATTCAACTTTCAACTGTTTGTAACAGTGATTAAATCACAATGTACAGACTAATTATTTGTTTGGAAATTTTTTGAATCCACAATGCTAACATTAACATAAAGTAGGTCTTGATCTAACTCTATATAATTATATAATATAGACCTAATGAATAGACAATTATAGGCCTAATATTCTTATATCTTAGATCTAATTCTAATTTTACAAAAAATATAGATAGATAAATATTTGAATCTAGCAACACTAACAATAACAGGCTAACCTTAACCTGCTTTTACTTTCTATTTCTAGTATAGTTTAAGTCTTAAGTTTTAGTTATAAAAAAAAGTAAAAAAGGTATAAGTACATATAGATCTAGTCATACCATGTCAATCAATCATGAATATTATCATCACATGATATTGATTATCATATTCGCCAGCAGATCACTAGAATCTATATATAATAAAATAATAAATAATGCTTAATAATAGCCCTCTAACACACAAACTGACAACTAAAATTACAGGGTATTTAGGCTATTTTTACAGTTTACAGTTTTGTTGTCTACTTTACTTAGATTTAGTTAATTTAGACTGCATTCAATTGATTAGAAGTCTATAACTGATTCCACTTGAGATTTGGATCTACACTACATTACAGTACTTTAGTCTTTTACTCTTAATTTTAATCCTTACTGACCTTAGTCTTACTCTTAGTATTTAAGTTAGTAGATAATAGCTGAATATATAGCTAGAGTCTAGAATAGATCTAGATAGAGTCAAGACTAATACTCTCTGTTATAATTAATACTAATCAAATCAATGACATTAATGATTGATTATACAGTGTCACATTGTGATATTGTGTGTGTGTCACTATGTCATACTATGTGAAGTAGATCTATGTCAGTATGTGGTAAGGCCGCGGCGTGGTAAGGCGAGTCAGAGTCAGTGAGTGAGTGAGTTGAGTGTGACACTTACTCTTGACCATAAAATCCTATTTTAATTAGCTTTATGATTCATGCTATTATTCAGAATTACCATAGTATCTAGATCTATCTATATAGATATATAGATCGTTACATAGATCTAGATCTAGATCTATATAGTAGTTATAATTCCGGTACAAGATATGCTAAAAAGAACTGCTAGAAAATAATATAGGTAACTATGGTAAGCAAAAGATGGGTAACCATTTTAAAATACCAAGTTTTTTCAATAATAAAAACCCAGTTATGTTATATTCAACAAACGGATTATTTCGCTTATTTTATTTATTGTAATTGAAGTAATAGGCCTATACTAGATCTATATAGATCTAATGATTAATGCTTGCTCTTTCTAGGAAATCTATATCCATCTATCTATCTGTCTATCTATATATATATATATATATAATTCTCTTCATGGCTCAAGAGTTTGGACACCAAGTAATGGAAAGATCACTCTTTTATTTCTGCAAGTCGGACGGACTAGAGTTACCCCACGTAATTTTAGAGGCGAAAAAAAAAGAAAAGGGGGGGGGGGAGAACAAGTACTATATATTCACTCGTCATTAAATACCAGGGCCGGACTTAACCATTGTGGGGCCAAATGCGAAACGGATTTCGAGTGGGCCCAGTTCGTGTAGGGATACGGATAATAATTGAAAATTCTGAGTTTATATTATATATATTCATCTTGCATTTTATTCATTCTTTACTACGCACAGAATTACTACACGAGCCTTGTGTGATCACGCTCAATAGTAAGAATTACCAAATGTTTCAATCTATCTACGAGAAATGTTGACCTTAATTTATTCTTCATTAGTTTGAGGTGCGAGAAGCTTCTTTCACTAGATTCCACAATTGGGCCTACGGGTATTGCATAATGTCATGTTTTTTTTTTAATCGCGCGTAGGATTAGCGTTTACCATATTGAATGACACCCCAAAATGACCATTTTTGTCTATATATATTTCAGGAGATTTGTATGAGTTTTCAAAAGGTTTTAATAATTTCCGGATATTTCCAGGACTTTTTCGTATATTTTGCAATTTCATGAGATTTCCAGGAGCTCCTGGTAAATCGATAGGAGGCCGGGGGAAATCTGTTATTTAGTTATAAAATGGTTTAATTTAATAATTTATACACCTAGAATTAGCGCGGGTCCTATAAAAGTGCGGGACCCACTGCGGTCTCATTGGTTGCAGTGGCTAAGGCAGGCCCTGCAAAATAGCGGCGTATGCTACGCCGCCGGTAGACTAGTAAAATATAATGAAATAAAATCTAATATCTATTTCTATTTAGCGTCTGAAACAATAGCAATAGGATTTTAAAAGTTTAGCCTTAATTTATCTCAAATAAAAAGAAAAATAGCTTAACTCCATTTCATCACTGTCTGCAACCCCCCTTTTTTTTTATTAGATATATATCACCATCATCATTATATCTATTCCTTAACTTTCGTCGTAGAGGTGCTGTTACAGTTCGCGAGTCAGCAGCTGCTCTTAGCCGGATATTAAGAGAAGATGGTCCATTCTATTACGTTGTCTAGCCAGTTTTTCTTTGGAGGACCCTTTCGCCGTGCTCCCTCCACAATTGCCTTCAATTGAATGATAACTCTTGAAAGTGAGTCATGCGCCTTACAATATGACCGAACCAGATTAGCTTTCGTCTCTTCACGGTAACGTAACGTGTATTAATCTAGATCTATCAAAAATACAACACAAACTAATAGATGTAGTATTTTTATTTTAAAACTATCAGGTCACTTTTGTAGATAATAATTTTACAACAGAAAATCACTGCTAAATAATCTGTATGGTTACAAAATATTTATTTTACAGTAGGCCTAGTACACGATGGATGCTACGATAATGCATAAATTTTAGTTACATTTGAAATGTTTCAATTTTGTATTTTTCGTTCTTCAAAGCAATATCCAATAACTCAAACTATTAATCGTGATGCGTATAGATATTAATTTAAAGTATATATCTTATTGGATGGGAGGCGCCTGGACCGCGGATATTAATTCCTCTTCCACACAAAGAAGAAGAGGATTGACTTGATTATTATCCAGTGCTATGCCCCAACGAAGACAGTGAAGAGGTGGAGAACAACAACTTCTACAATAGATTAATTACTACTAGCCGACCCGCGGCGTAGTGTACGCCGCTAGCTATTTAGTGACGGGTGAACACTTCCTGAAAGACACACTTGTCCAAATGGCGTGGGTTTGTGCAAACGACTGTGTGCGCATGCCTGGAGAACGAGGAGGGCGCGAGTGCAGGCTGCAGGGGGGCGGGAGGAAGGTTAGAGAGTCGGCGTGCATGCGTGGTGTCCCGCATGTTTGAGCGACGTAGAGAATTATATATACAGATTGTCACGCTTAAGCTTGTATGTCTAGACTAGTCGCAAGAATGTGATGTCACATGATCAGCAGATCCATGTGCCTGAGTAAGGTGAAGACAAAAAGGCGGGAAAACTAGAGGTGAAGGCTGATAACAGCGTAAACGTGGGAGAAAGGGGATAAAAGTTTTGGAAAACGAGATTATCAGAAAGGTAGTTGAAGTTTTTACTAGTGAGTTGCAGTTTGGTCTAGATGTCACTAGTTTAAAGTAAATAGTTGGTTAGTTCTATTTGATCGTCATTTATATTTTGGTATAATGTGTATATATTTATTGTTTCAAATTCGAGTTTAAAGGAATTAAATGGAAGAAAATTATATAAGCTGTTTCATGTCATTGGTTAACATGCCTGACTAGATGCACGACGCGTAGGACGTAATCATCTTTTTTGCAAGTAACGTCTGTATTATATATGATAAGATAAGATTTATTGTATCTTAGTAGTGTTTATCTTATATAGCTTCAAACCCCGCTCATAGCATTTTGAGTGTGTAATTTAATTGCTTTTTTTATATTGAAGAAGTTGTTTGTTTGTTTTTTTTGCTTCAAACCCCACAGAAGGGGGTTTTAAAATCACCCCCCCCCCCTTTTAGCTATGATCTTGGAATTTTGGAATTGTCGTTTACATTTTTTGTGTGTGTGTGTTTGTTTTGTTCTATAGAAGAGGGGGGTTTAACTGCAAAACCTAGTCCTGGTATGGGGTTTTAAACTCAAATCCCCCTTGGCTGCGTTGGGGCAAATGATGGCTTAGTATTAAAATCTCTCCTAAAATAAACAAAATCAAAGCAAAAAATCAGTCACTAAATTGAGCCCCCCCCCCCCCCCCCGCGGCGGGGGATTTCATTTCGGGGGGAATGTACCCCAACCCCCACCCTTCTGGCTACGCCCATGATTATTGGCGAAGTAAGGACGGATGGGCATACCCAGTTTGTAGCTTAACATTCCGAACTCACGAGCCACATGTAGACTCTAAAACTATATGATAAATATTAACTAGACTAGACTAGATATCAGCCCTCTTCCCCACTCCTCGTCGACTGGTCTCGATTAAATACGATGGACGAACAACCCAGACTACGATTGACGAAAAACCCTTCTTTGATTTTTAGCTGCATGGTCTCACTGGCCGTCATAAAAAATTCTTTTTTTTTTCTACATATATCCTGCTATTTTACACATTTAAAGTCTACAGCGAAGTTCAAGTTGGAAAAGAAAACACATCTCTAGATTCTAGAATCTCTAGTCACTAGTGTCAGTCTAGATCTTATAGACTGTCACTATATAATATATAACTATAGTGTATTTAGCCTTTTATACTAATCTATAACTAAGCCATACTATACTCTAGTAGTCTCTAGTGACTCTAGAATACTCTAGATCTAGAATAAATATCAGACTCAGACTACTAGTCACTAGTCTACTACTCAAGTCCAAGTCAAGACTACTGAGAGTACTACTATCATTATTATCATACTATGTAGATCTAGTACTACAGACAAGACGCTAGAGTTAGACACTAAGACGTCTAAGACAGAGTCTAGTCTCTAGGACTACTAGATCTAGATGTAGTAAATAATATTAATTATTAAATAATAGACGTCTATAAACTATAGACTATAGATCTAATTCTATAATTTACTATTTTATAATTTTTTTAATAGACATAGAGTAACTTACATCTATCGAACACCTTCGTTTTAAGGTACTTATCAAACACCCCATTGTATTTTTTAAAATTCTCCTTTATTTCGATGATTATAAAGAAACTAGTCCATTCTTATTGTGCATCGTCCATTTCTTTATAGTTAAGTCATAATTAGTTTCATTTTCACCCGAGGATCATTTTTTTACTTATATTCAAAGTGCATTGGTAATATTGGTATAAAAATTTCACATTTTTTGAACTCTTGGGAAGAGTGGAGTGAGTCTCGGGTTAAGGGTATTTTTTAATGCTAATGATGCTTCAGCTCAAAAAAACTATATAATACGCTTCTAATTAGGCTGAGAAATATTTACAACTATTTATTTGAAAGTGTCCTTTGTTACCTAAACATGAAAATTGAGGTTTAAAAAGGGGGTGTTCGATAATAGCAGTTTTTATATAAGCAATCTCAGCTTCGTAAGATATCGAACACCATTTTAATGTTAAAAATAAACATCAAAGGGATATAACCCAAAGAAGACAAAATATTTAAATTATATATTTTTTAATTGTTATTTTTTTAAATAATGTAATGCAAAGTACAGATATAAATTAATCATATGTTACAATTTGTATCAGCTATTTGTGGTTTACCGTAAATGTGCTATATTTTTTTTCAGTAAATAGATTTACATCGATATGCACTAATTATACCCATTTTAAAAGCTTGATTTTATGACACATATATTATAGCTTGATATGCTAATAGTATCTATGCCTCCGGGAGGAACAGAGTGGAATGTATTCAGTTGTTGTTTCTTTTTCAGATGCCCCATTCTATTAACTTCTGAATTTGCCCCATTCTATTAACTACTGAATTTGCCCCATTCTATTAACTTCTGAATTATGTGTTATAAACCAATACCTAGCGCATGTGCTTGATGTGAAGAGATATTAATAAAACGAAAGGGCAAAGGGGGAGGTATATATGGTATTTTGAAATAAAAATGTCTTGGGCAGGTTAAAAAAAAAAAAAAAAAGGTCGTGGGGTGGGGGAGAGAAACAGTCAAGACACTGTATCCAGAGATCATCAATAATTGATCGACCATTAGAATGTGACGTCAGCCTCAAATACATAGAGTCAGTTGTGCTTCTCGATCTAGACGTGTATGGCGCCGGGTCTATAAAATTATATATATTTTTTTTTTTGCCATAAAGTATGATAAAGCTCATAATGCGCTACAAAGACGTACATTCCTTTGAAACATCACAAATACACAAAATAATAACAATAACGCATTTAACCACTGTCTTATTCTGCCTACACCCCCTTACCCGCGCTTCCACTGTCCAACATTCACACTTTTTCAGTGCAAAGTAACAACGTAAATTTCAAGACTCAATCCAAACGCAGCCACCAGACTAACACACAACAAAAAAAAAAAATGGTCAGTGATAGCGTAACACACAGGTGTAAACCAGGCCATGAACACAGCTGCCTGGTCGTGCGGTTTGTGCGCTGGACTGTCGTTCGGATTTATCGACCGTCGAGGGTTCAAACCCTGCCCGCTCCCATCCCCCGTCGTCCTGCGGGAGGTTTGGACTAGGAAGTAAAATATCTTCAACTCTGAAGGAACATCCGAAACATGTAAAACATTTTACAAACAAACATCATTGTTTCACTGAAACATTGTTCAAGTTGCAGTAAGAACAATGTTGAGAGGAAAGGGGGAGGAGCCATCAGTCGAGTACCTACGGTCAAGCCGCTAATTAGGTCACAAACACTAGGCATGATAGATACGTAGTATATATAGATATGTTGTTTGTGTGTGTGTGTGACAAATACTAAGCGTGCTCTAAAATACGTTTTTTTTTTTTTTTGGTCAACCAGGTGGTTTAGGGAGGGCGGATTTATCTACATCTATAGGTAACACAGCTTGCAAGCTACCATAGCTTTTCAGCACCCCCCCCCCCCTCACCGCCCAGATCGAAAAATATCTAGCACTGACTTTTGGGCTGTTACATACACTGAGCGTGCTAGATCGGCGGCTAGTTACGTAGGGCCGCGTACCGTATGTTTTGTTTTTAGGTCAACCAAGTAAACTGTTGTGTCCTGCAATGACTTGGGGAAGGCGGGATTATCTATTGGCTACCAAAGCTTATTAGACTCTCCCTCAAATAAATAATATCTTGATTTAATTTATTAATGGCCTTAAGTCTCAAAATAGCTTAGACCTAAATAAGTTCTACGGTAATGCGTTACTGGGCTTAGCACCGTCAGTTTCTAAGCAGAGCTGATCAGTGATAGATTCCTTCGATGTGGACCATTTGAAAATGACTAAAAATCTGTCTTTCTTGACATGGCGTAAAAAGAAAATGATATAAATAAAAAAATATAG
Organism: Biomphalaria glabrata; assembly: GCF_947242115.1. Taxonomy (NCBI): domain Eukaryota; kingdom Metazoa; phylum Mollusca; class Gastropoda; family Planorbidae; genus Biomphalaria; species Biomphalaria glabrata. The sequence continues at coordinate 55,031,334 of NC_074711.1, forward strand.
ATTATAACACTTTTAAAACACCATACTTCTCGTGTGTTCGATAAGTTCTTAATATGTTCGATAAGATAAGATAAAGCTAAAAAAGTGTTCGATAATTTAAGCTTTTGAAATCATCAACCTGACCCATTTTAACATCAAATATAAGTTTAACTATGAGTAGTAATAGAATAAAACATGTCTACTTTTTAAGAAAAATGGATGAGGAGTTCACAGATACAATCAGTTTTTTTCTAGGTCTAATTTTTACGGAGATACACAAATTCAAACATAAAAAATGTCGGCGAATGAGTTTAACTTGTTCGATAAACGTAAGTTACTGTAGTCACATAGTCATAGTGACATAGTTGTCACATAGGTAAATACTAGACTATATTTAACTATATTTATTTTAATATTATAGGTTAGATCTAGAATGATATATATATAATATTAATAATATAGATCTAGTCTAGAATTCTACTAATTCTAGATCTAGTCAAAGTGTAGGAACCTAGATGACCTACATCTAACTTTAGCTAGACACTGTGAGGATACACAGGATGCTGCCACTTGCGTAGCATTCTTCAAAGGGGACCCCACCGTCGAATGATTACCTAGAGACTATAGTCTATAGATTAACTATTTTATTAAAAATTAAATAATATAGATCTTGATCTTCTAATTATACTGTCATTATGAATGTCACTATTGAATGAGTTGAATGATGACCGACTATGTGTTAAGTTTCATTATTATTACAAACTTTACTTCAAAAAAGAAGATTATTAGTCCTACGCATTTCATATGTGTCAATCTAGACTTGCATGTTAATCAATGACTTAAACTCTGCTTAGTCTTGGTTTTCCTGGCTGATTCAGACAACTCATTGCATTTTCTAATGACTAATGGCACTAGGCAAGAAGAATCACTTGTACGTTTCGTTCTAGCATTTTAGGAGTATAACTATGGGCATGCTGTCACTGACATGAATTATGGATATAAATTATATCATTGAACTCTCTGATGATCATGAATCATGGGAGTATCTATGACATATAAAGATCTTGAATTCTAGATCTATTATAAATCTATATTCTAGATTTCTAAATAATATCCTTATTATATATATATATATAATAATTAATTAATATATAAATTTGGATACACTTAGATATCATAGATTCTATACTGAGATTAAAGATAGTAGATCTTAATCTAGAGTATAGACCCTATGTAGTATGACTATGCCTGGCTTTAAAGCAAAGGTTTTCAACCTATGGGTTGCGGCCACCTTGAGCCCTTTTAGAATTTTAGAATGACTAGATTTTGAACTACAAGTAAAACTATTCTAAATTAAAAATAAAAAAATTGTCACAGTAAATATAAGGACCTATTTAAAGTGTGTGTGTGTTTAAAAAAAAGAGGGGTGGTATAATTTAAGTTAAAACTGTTTGTGGAGATGGGTTAAATAAAGTGTATCTCCTAGATCTATGACTGAAAACAAAAATTAATGTATAGAGAGTGGACTAAATTGTGAATAGTGATGTTTCTTCTTTCAAAGTGTTAGCGGGAAGAGCAAAGTTTCAATCAGTATTTTTTCAGTAATTTATGGATAAAAAATATATGTAGTGCAGTGGGCATTATTATATGATAGGATGCAATGGGGGATTTAAAAAAGGCAATGCTTTGTTTAGACAGACAAGAAGACTACAATTGATGAGCCTAAAAAGTGTTTGTGCATACTCTATACTAAGGGGTTTCAACCATTGTGCAACATAGTATCTGCTCGTAATATATATTTTTGTTATGCTAATACATACTACTATGCATAGAGTGTATATCTTAGTAAATATTTTTATACTCATCTTGTCTCATAGATCTATTCAAAATGACAAAACCATGGCGTACAAAAATGCCACCTTTAAAATCAATGAGTCGAAAAGAAAGACGAAAAGAAGAAAGAAAATTGAAAAAAGCCAGAAAAGATGCATTTGCTCACCGAAACTATGTAAGTTGTAAAAGATATTATACTTATATTAAATATATCTACATAATTCTAAGGGTATATATATTATTTAGCTAAAATAATGATACTGATAACTATAATACCCGTATCAGCTAAATTAATAAAAATAAATAAATTGGATTTTTTTTTTAAGCAAAGTCTTTTAATTTATGTCCAGACAGTTGCAAGCAAATATATTGTCTCCATAATTACCAGACAGGGTCAAGCAGCAAACATTTTTTAAAATGAAAATTAATCTGTAAAAAGGTTATATTATAGGAATAAAAAGTAACCAAGTCTTGCTAATATCAATATTTCAATGAGGAGTCAGTGACTTGTGATGAATGGAAATTCCTTGAGGATGACAGTGAGATTATTGACACATGGTTATAGAAAAAAAATGTGGAGAAATCCTTTTCAAAAGTATCTTGTAGCCTAATGTTTATTTCCATGAAATCTTGCATATTGGACCCTGTTTTTATTGTTTTCTTTGCTAAGAAAAAAAAAACAATTTCCAGTGTATGGTAATCTAAAAAGGTTATTAAACTACTTTTGTTCTATGGTGGAAACTGAATATTAATGTCAGACGTATCCACTGAAATGATCTCAAAGTCATTATGTCAATTATTGTAAATAAGACTTGTGGTTTTTATTTGAGAATTGATGGTATGTGTATTATTATGATTTTACTGTCACCAGTCTGTCAGACCATTGGGGCATCACACATGATCTTTCAACTGTCTCTCTCCATTCCACTCTGTCTTTTGACAGGATTAGAGTCTCTTTGATAGATAGGCCTGCCTGTTCTTTAATGTTGTCCACCTATTGCTTCCTTTGTCTGCTTCTCCTTCCTTTCCCTGATATTTGAAGCTTTTGACACTTCCTAGTTTTTCATCTCTGATCCTGATGCCCATGGTAAAGACCTGTGTGCTATTTGTCATAGTGTGTGTCTTATCTGCATTTATTTGCATGCCATATGCTTTGAAATTCTTGTCTATTTACATCACCAAGTCAGTTAGCTATTCCTCTGTTCCTGCCAAAACATCTATGTCATCAGCAAAGTGCAAGCTATTATTGCTTCTACCCACAATGCTTAAGGTGCCTTTCAAGAGTGTCCTCCCTTATCCTATCAAGGAAGATATTACAAAGTGTTGGTGAGAGTATGAAACAGAAACCCATGAGTTTATTAAGTCACACAGTAATAACTTTTGAGATTGAGTGTTAAAACTTGTGTTTTAAACTTTCGCCCCCTTACTAGGTAGCCAATCAGTTTTTGCCTCTTGGCCACAAATTTGAATAACTAGGTGATTATGTTGTTTACTTAACATTTTTTTCATATCATTATGATTTTAAAAAATGAAAGTGACATAGATATATTCTTCTCATTTTTTGTTCAGCTAAAATTTAATGATTTATTGTCTGCTGTCTTCCTTTCCTTGTGTTTTCTTTTTAGGATCGTTTAAAAGATTTGAAAGACCTAGATACAGCATTTAAAGCAAAGAACCAACAAGAGAAGAAAGAACGACTAAAAGTAAAAGAGAAAAAGAAAAAAGTAGCTCAAGTGGAAGCAAAGAAAGAGGTATGCTAAAAAATGATTTTTTTAATATTTTTTTTGTACTATGTAAGATCTTATCACTAAAATTGCCTTGAGATATTTGATACCATCATAAAAAAATTTTTGAGACAATGTTTAATACTGTGCTAAATACCAGCAAGAGTTTGAAACCAGATTTTATTCTGTCCATTTGAAAGTAAAACTTTCATAAATTCACAATCTTTTCATTTATTGTTTTGCTTTTTTTTTAAAATTATTTTATGTTCTGTAATTAATAAACTTAAAATATTGAAGTGGATCAATTTATACAGATGAATACTTAAGTCAAATCAGAACCCAAAAAGTGGAAATTTGCCAACACTCAGCAGTGTTTTTAGTCATAATAGCCTGAAAAAAGATGTTTACTTTGTAAATTAAATTAAAACATTGTATATAAACCAAGGAAGTATAAAAGCAATCAACTTGAATTTTTAGCTGTAAAAAAAAACCCACGCGTATTTAATAGCCTTTTATGAAGTTTGTTGTTTTTGGAAGAAAGTGAAAGGAAGTTTGTATTTTGAATTAACATATGCAATTACTTTTTCATTACAGCAAGAAGATACAAGAGTTAAGGGACTTAAGTTGGCGATTCAGAAAGATGAAAAGGAGCTTAAGCAGCTAGAAAAAAATTTGAAGTTTCGCAAGAAAAAAGGAGTAAAGAATTTACCATCATCTTTCATGAAAGATGGCTTGGACTGTATCTTTAAAAACAAAATGTTTTTGATTTAATAAGGTTTCAGAAAAAATAGTAGAATTATAATTTTGTTTAGTTTAGAAGAATCCTCTACATGTGTTCCTTAAAACAAAGAAGATATTTTGGATGTAACTGATTCAGAGAAAATTAAAACACTTGAAGATGTTGTTCCTGGGTACGTAAAGGGATCAGATGATGATGATGATTCTGAGTCTGACAATGAAATGAATTTGAAAATGGATACTGAAATAGAAGAAGAGTCAGGTAATAGGATAATGTGGGATAAAAGTTAAGATGTTATTGAATTTTCATAATTATTTATTCAATTATTTGTTTATAGAGCATCTCCTTTCTTTAATAACATACTTATGTGCTTAATATAGCTGGTAGGTATATTAAGTATGCATACATACAAACTAGTAAGTTAAATAAATTATCACATCTTTCTCACATCATCTTATTAAAACAAACCTATAGAGGTTTTTTTTTTTTTTCAAATTTCAGTTGTATCATAGTTTTAGAGTTAATGTATTTTTTAGGGTCAGATGATGATGAAGCTGATCAGAAGTCATCAAATGAATCTAAAGATATACAAAAGGCTCTTAACCCTATTATCAAACAGAAGAATGATCCAGCCAAGAAAGACTCAAAAAAAGTCTCATTTGCATCTACTCATTTACAAAGTAAAACAGCTGGAAAAAATATGAACTTCAGTGATGATGATGATGACAATGATGAAGAGGAGGAGGAGGATGAAGATTTTGATGAAGGTGAAGAAGGTGAAAGTGATGAGCTGGAAGAGTTTCTTGCTGGCGAAGATGATGATGATGATGAACTGGAGACTAAACCTTCAAGAAAAAGGCCAAGAGAAGAAGCAGACAATGAACTTCGAGAGGATGTGTATGGAAGACTCAGGGATAGAGAAGGGAACATTGTCAAGCCTACTGAAACTGGGACATACATTCCACCTGCCAAAAGACTTCTTCTGTCAGCCGGGCAAAATGAAGCTCTGCACAAGAAACTTAAAGGCCTTATAAACAAGTAAGTAATAGTATATATCGAGTGTAAGGTTGGCAAAGCAACTCAACTCTAATATTTGCATTTAAGATAAGTAATTATGATTATCCCATTTTTCTGTTAATCATTACAATAACTCTTCTAGAGTGAGTGAAGGCAGCATGCAAGCCATAAGTTCTCAGATAGAGGCTTTATACCTCGATAACAGTAGAGCAGACGTGAATGAGACAATGTTTGCTATCATACTAGAATCAGTGGTCACACCTGTTGCCTGTCCAGAAAGATTAGTCACAGAGTTGACTATGCTAATAACTATTCTGAGCTGTAACATTGGATCTGAAGTTGGTAAGTCTTTAGACTACTTGTTTCTCATTCTGAAGTATGTATCCTAAAAGAAACCTAACAGATGTAATAGATGAAATTTAATGAGGATTTTCAGTGTTTGTTTTTTGTTTTGTTTTTTTAAAGTTTGCTTCAAATGTGTACATTAATGAAATAGGGGAGTAAAAAAAAAGGTGGGGAAGGGTAGGTAACTGCTGCTTTCAGTAAATATGTTCATTTCAGATTTATCAATGCTATACATCAGGGGTTCTTAACCTGTGGGTCGCGACCCCCTTGGGAATGGATTGACGATTTGCCAGGGGTCGCCAAAGACCATTGAAAAGATGGATTGTTATTGTCTATTCTTCTATTGCTGTGTGTGTGTGTGCGGGGGGGGGGGGGGGCGCGGCTAAGTGGGGGATTGTAAAAAGGGGTTGCCGAGCATAAAAGGTTGAGAACCGCTGCTATGCATAGATTATTAATTTTAAAAGTTAAGAAAAATTAGACCTATAGAAGAAAATCAAGAAAAAGTAGAATCTAAGCTTTGTTACAATAAATGAAAAGCATCATGTGTCCATAATAGGGGTGCATCGGATAATAGCTCCGGCTTCTGCCAAATATTCAGACTTTTTTCACTATTCGGCAATATTCGGCTTGGTCGAATATCACCGCCGGATAGTTGGCCGAATAGTAAAAAGTACACCTTGTACCTATTTAATATGGACCACGTTTGATTTATGTCTGATTTATATTTGTGAATATTTGTAAAAGACATGACCAGGCCTATCTTTAAAGGGAGTGCTAAACACCCCCCTACTCCTTATTTTATTTATTAAGCCCTTGGCACTCAATTTATTGATAGACGTTGACATTTGTTTACCTAGAATGGATGAACACAACATACAAAGACAGCATACTACACTATAAATAAAACGGTTGATTTGCTGGAGTGTTAAGAAACACTTGTAACTAGTGTACGGTATACTAGATCTACATGCTTGACCGACCATGCCAATGTGTTATTTTTTGCCTGACCACTCAACACTATTATGTATGTATGTGTACACACTACAATAGGACTACATGTGTAGGCCCACAACGTCCATCTGACCAGGTTATTAAAATCATCTGACCAGGTTATTAAAATCAGTCTATTTATTTTTTTGGGTAGGGAGGGTATGGATGAGTTTTTTTCTTCTATATTTGGTTTTCCTAATGCTATTAGATCTATATAACTGTGGTCTAAAACTAAATCTCAATAACAGGCCTACAGACATCAATTTAATCTATGCTTCGGCACCATTTAAGGTTCAAGCTATAAATAGGTACAATTGATGTTCTTTTGCCGCAAATGAATTAATCTAAAACAATAAATATTGACCTACAACGTTTCAGATTTCAACTATTAACTAACAGCTACTTATCAGTATTAAGCCCTTGAAGCCAGAACCAGAAGCGGTTCTTGGACTTAAAATGACAAGCCTGATGATCAGTTGTTGGTCTGAAATTATGGGACCTCTATTCGAGCCAGATTGCACATTTGAGAGATTTACATTAGTAACTAGTTCAATATCTTATGTAATACAGACGTTGCTTCAAAAAAGAAGATAATTACATCCTACGTGTCATGCATTTAGTCATGCATAATATATATTTACATATCCCATTGACCATCCTACACACACCCTTTACAGTTGGTGGCCTTGTAGATACACACACTTATGTTACACAGATTAATTTGTGATAGGCTTATTTGTTGATAAATACTGTTAAGCTTTAATTCATCAATTAGTAACAGAGTTTAAAACAATAAGGTAAATAAAATGAAAAAAAAATCAATATGAATATAGGTATGTTATTTAACAGTTATACAAAATGTTCAGCAACACAAGCTATTTACAAGACATGTAGGTATCCAACTTCGGCCGAATATCAAATTTTACTATCCGGTCATATCTTGCTCCGGCCGAGTATCAAAAAGTACTATCCGGTGCACCCCTAGTTTATAATAACTAATGATATTTAGGAAGTAACTTTTTTGTGAAGTATTTACTATGTTTTCATTTCAGGTGCATTTTTTATTCAAAAGCTGGCTAAAAAATTTGATGATTTATTGCGGGAGCCTGACTATGGCCATGGCAAGCTTATGGAAAATGTTTTATTGCTCATAGCTAATTTATATAACTTCAAGGTGAGTTTTTTAAATCAAGTCTTCAGGGTTTGTGTGTTTGCTAATATAGCTTGCATCTTTAAGTATGTTTCTTATGTCTTTTCATATATGTCTCTTATATTGCAGCTTTTCATAGTAAATTAGTATTTGACATCATGGAAATTTTGTCTTTAAATATATTTCTTATGTATCTTCATGTCTCTTATATTGCAGTTGTTTCATAGTAAATTAGTATTTGACATCATGGACAAATTTGTCTCAACATTTAATGAAAGAGATATTGAAGTACTTCTCCTATTGTTAAAAAGTTTGTTTCTTTTTTTTTTGTTTTTAGAATTTTAAGAGATACACTTTTTATTAGAATACCTTAAACTTAAAGAATGAGATGCTGGAACTTATTTTATTCAATTTTTTTTTTAATTAATTATTATTTTAATGTTGGTTTTTAAATATTATGTTAGTTATTATCATTTTAACATTATTTTTTCAGTTTTAAAATACCGGCTAGATTTTTCTTTTAATTTAATGTTTTCAGCTGTAGGCTTTAAGCTTCGCAAAGATGATCCTCTGAGGTTGAAGCAGGTTATTCTAGATATCCAAGCCAAAGCTAGAGCAGCAGAAAGTTCTTCTGGAGGCACTATGCAGTCCCGCATTCGTTTCATGTTAGACATCCTTATGGCAGTGCGTAATAATAACATGAGGAAAATACCAAACTACGATTCTAGTCACATAGAGCATTTAAAGAAAATAATCAAAACTTTTATTAAAGGTAACTGAATTCAAACTGTGGCATATTTGAGATTTGTTTATTTACTTTTATGGTATAATGATATGATTGAAAATCAAAAGAATTCAAATGTCACAAGCAGTAGTTATTTTCGCTTAATTGGTTGGGTTTTTTTTATACAGTAAAACATTTACTTATTTATACTATCTAATAAAGTATGAGGAGAGATTGTTCAATAGTAGAAGTAAAGTTTGAATGTCATTGGTTTCATAGAGCTTATAAAAGACATAGAAAAACTTTATCAAAGGACTCACCACATGCAAAACAGATTTCTAACTATACATCAATTAATATTTTAAAAACTAGCCGCAATATATGACCCTCAGACTGGTTATGCTGGTAGGTTCTGGAGAAATGCAAAGTATCTTTATATCATACATATACTAATTAAAACCTAAGACAGAAAACTTGCTACAGTCACCTTAAGATTTTAAATCTTTTGTTGAATTGATTTGATTTGAATTTAATTGTTTTGATTGCAATAGTTCAGGGAGAAGATGAGCTGAACATTTCATTGGAAGACTTACTTAAAGCTGACCAAATTGGCAGGTGGTGGATAGTTGGCTCTGCCTGGGAAGGTCGCAAGGATCCATTAGATAGTATTAAAGGTATTTTTTGCGTTGTTTTTTTAATTTTAAATTGATTTTGAGATGATTCTTGGTATAAAAATGTTTATACAATTATTTTAAAATTGTGTGCAATGATTTATTTTTTAGAAGCAAAATCTAAAACAGAAACATCTCTTAGTGGTACATTCAGCAAACAAATGATGAAATTGGCCAAACAGCAAGGAATGAACACAGAAATCAGAAGACACATATTTTGTATATTAGGAACAAGTGAGGTAAATGAAACATGTAGTTAGAACTGAATCTTGTAGGATTAAATGATTAAAAAGATCACCCTAGAAGTAAACAAATGTTAGTGAAATTTTTTTTTTTTTTTCATTATCTTGTACCAGGATTATGAAGATGCTTTTGCCAGATTGATACGTATGGGACTAAATCACAGTCAGGAGAGGGAGATAATTCATGTCTTACTACACTGCTGCTTGAATGAGAAAGAATACAATCCATTTTATGGCTACCTGGCGGAAAAATTTTGTGTATTTGATAGAAGATTTATGGTAGTTATCTTTTTTTTTTAAATCAGCTATTTTTATAAATCTAAAATATATATTTATTAAGTTTTTTCTTATAAATATAATAAATTTACAACTTAGTATATTGCTATTAGTGTATTATTTTAAATTGTTTATTACATATTTGTGTGTGCATGAACTTATATATTTTGTTTTTTTATTTGATTTTGTTCTTCATAACTTACATTTATTGTTTTTTCTTTGATTTTTCTTAAGATTACAATACAGTTTAGCATATGGGACAAGTTTAAAGAAGTGGATAAATTAGACAAGTTGTCTCGAAATAAACTTAGCCGTCTTATTTCACATCTTCTTATTGCCAAAGCTTTATCACTTTCTATTTTTAAAGTAAGTTCATATATATATATTTTGTTTTAAAAAAATTGTCTTGTGATTACTTGCTGATATGAGTTTGAGTAGTGGTGGAGGCTGATATATTTTTTTTAGGATTTTATTATTTCCCTATTTAAAAAAGATGCCTTTATGTAATGGTAACAGTGCAAGCAGATAATTTGTAGTTTTCCAAACCAAAGTGTTAAACTTTAATTCTAACAATGGCTGCTATATTTGCTTATTGACATCTTAGACATCCATCCCTAATGTGTAATTGTATTTGTTTGGCCACATAAAAATTTTAACAGAATTTTGAAGACAAAATTAAGTTTCTGTAAATTTTTTGGGAGAGTTGCATAATACAAAAGGGAGATGGCCATTTTATGATAACTTTTTTTCTTCCCCAGGTTATAGAGTTTGGTATGGAGAGTAAGAAAATGATCAGATTGTTAGTTCACATTTTGACAGAAATCTTTACATCGTGCAATGAAACTAGTGTTCATGAGATATTTGAAAGAATAGCTCCATTTCCCAAATTAAAAACATTGCGTCAAGGTTTACAAGTTTTTATGAGAATACACTTTAAAGAAACCAAAGGTCAGGCTGGTGCTTTATTACAAGAAAGAATAGAAAAGGCAGATTCAGCAATGTTCAGTCATCAGACTTCCAATATGTTACTTTAACAACATGTTTGTTTGGAATTAGTCTCTGCAGCCAATATTTTACTGTAACTTCAGTTAACAACACATTTGTTTGGAATTAGTCTCTGCAGCCAATATTTTACTGGAACTTCAGTTAACTACATGTTTGTTTGAAATTAGTGCAGCCAATATTTTACTGTAACTTCAGTTAACTACAAGTTTGTTTGGAATTAGTCTCTGCAGACAATATTTTACTGTAACTTCAAGTTTGTAGTTTGTTAACTACAAGTTTGTTTGGAATTAGTCTCTGAAGCCAACATTTTACTGTAACTTCAGTTAACTACAAGTTTGTTTGGAATGAGTCTGCAGCCAATATTTTACTGTAACTTCAGTTAACTACAAGTTTGTTTGGAATTAGTTTCTGCAGCCAATATTTTACTGTAACTTCAGTTAACTGGAGGAATATGCATTTTTAAATGATTGTTTTCCTGTGCTCGCTTGATGGCAGTGCTATAAATTTTTGATGGAAATGTAATAAATTATTTCAAATGTTTACTCTAATTTTTGTTTGTTTCAATAATAATATCATCATAATTATGTCATCAAAAGTAGCATTATTCATTAGCATTATCCATTATAATTGTTATATAGAAAAAAATTTTTAGTTTTCTATATTACTGAACTGAGGTCTTGGGTTTGAAAACTGGTGAAGACTAGGATTTTTTTATTTTGGGATCTTTGAGTGCCTCTGAGTCCACCTAGCTATAAAGGGTACCTGACATTAGTTGGGAAAAGTAAAGGCGGTTGGTTGTTGTGCTGGCCACATGACACCCTTGTTATCCATAGGCCACAGCAACAGATGACCTTTACATCATCTGCCCTATAGACCACAAGGTCTGAAAGGGAAACTTTACTTATTTTCTATATCTCTAAAACCTGGCCTTGTATTATAAAACTAGCTAATAGAAATAGAAAATTGTGCTGTTCATGGCTTAATGCTATTATTACATTTGGAAAGTGAGTAGGCAAATGGTTACCTTTTGGCATTGTAAGGTAAGGATAATTAAGACTTCATTTGTAAAATTTAAAAGCATATTGTTTAGTAACAAAACAAACGAATACATTTACCAATTCTCCACTTTCTAAAATAAAGGAATGTGCTTAATTTTGTTCTTATAATTAATTAGGTTTGTAGGGACACTTAACCTGCTAATTTATTTATTTAACATGTTTTGTATCATTCAAGGTGCTTTTACAGTTATAAAATTATAGGTCTAACACTCACAAATTCTGTCTAAGACAATTACACGAGTAGTGAAATGCAGTACAAAAGAATAAAATAAAAACATTGTCCCATCATATTTAATAAATCTTATTAAAACAAAAATCCAGTTAGACTTACACATTGGAATTGTAAATAAATAGCAGCCAATATACAGATATAATCAATGTCATCAAAAGAATATCACAATACAATTACACTTTATACATTAAAAGAGTTAATTTAAAATCCATTTGATATTAATTAATTTAAAATAATCAAGCTCCATGTTATAATAATGAAATTGGATTTATTCATGAACACAACAATACAGACATCGGAAACTATAAGCCTATGCTTATCCACGTTCACAAATAAGGTCAATCACCTGGAGAAAAACAAATTGTTACAAATTCATTATCACCACACATAAAAACTGAGCTATTTAAAAATTGCAAAACATTTGTATAGATAATTTTTTTTAACAATATTTTAGAGTTAATCAAAACTAAATCAAGGAAATAATATTGGATAGACTAGACATTTGTTAAGTTTCATAAGCAGTAACAAAACTAGTCTACTTTTGAAATACAAATTCTAACATTCAGAAATATTGTGAACTAGAGAACAAAGCAATGTCTGCTTACACTTGGTTCCATCATAGTTGGGTCCACACACCTATGCACAGCACTACAGACTATCTCATCCAGTAACACTTGGACCAAGCTAAGAGATGAAAACAAGTAGGATTTGAAAATACCACTTTAAATTGATTCTTAGCAGTCAATAAAACCATTTCTAAAAAATGTAAGTATGATATGAAATAATCCATAAATATCTATAAAAAAAAAAGAGGTCTCTCAATACGAGAAAAGAAAAGCACAAAAATAATGGTTTTCTAACCCAGATTCTAGTGCAAGAAAAAAAGAGAAACTTGTAGACAGAAACTGACATCTTGCCCAAGTCATTAATTAAAATCACTAGGCAAATGGAGCCTCAAGACAAGAAAAGTACTCCAAGAAGTGCCTGATGGTATTAACTGGAAGCAAACAAACAATTTTGGTTACACCTAGAACAACATAAATCCACAACATGAGACTGTGGACATTTTTTCAGGACCCATAATAATACATAAAGTTAGGTTAGCCAGTGGTTTAAACTTAATCTGTAATTAATAAACAGTGTAAGCTAAAAAGGGAAAAAAAATTCAAAACATTTGGTAAAAGATTTCCTAAAAACTTTATTTTACAATTTTGTACAATTTTATGTGAAATCCATTTTATCATCAACATTTGTGCACCCCAACATGCATTAAAATGGCTTTAACTTGGATACATTTCTTTTTAATGTGATCTAATGTAAAGATTACTGCTTCAAGGCTGCAGATATTGAGTTGTGGATATCAATGCCATAATGTCTTTAATGAAAATAAACCATGTCCCAGAGGGACTCGCAAAATTCCCTTTATTAAAAGAGTGGACAAAATGTGACGCATTCTTTCAGAAACATAAGAACAAAACTGGATTTATCTGCAAGAGCATAGGACCAGTACAGTTCGGCTTTTCTTTTACATGCTGACTCCCATTATCACCACCTATACACAGACATATAGTTTGATTTGTAAGAAAATTTAAATTCAAATAGAAACCAAAACATTATCTCAAAAGTACACATTACCGTTGGCAAAACAAATTGATGACACAGTAACAATTTATCTGTTTGTTAAACTGTAGTAAATAAATGTGTAGCAATATTGCATGTAATGTTAAGCATTGGTTTTAAAATAGGGTGTGTTTTTGTACTTAGCATCAAACTATTGATGTTGACCCCTGCAGCATAGAGTTTTACATACACACTACTATGAAATGCATCCGATAAGAAAGACTTACTTTTCATCTGAGACAAATCTCCAGAGATAAAGTTGAAGGTAGTGTGTGTCTACCTGTATCTGTTGAATTCCATACTTGCCAAATGTTCTCAGACGTACACATTCTAGAAAGGTCTGTCCAAAGAGACAATAGGAATTTTTCATTTTGAAAAATAAAAGCTTTTCAAAACTTATCACTCAAGTTATCTTTTTAAATTTTATTTTAATTTGCAGATATTTGAATCTGTTGTTGATACAAACCTTGAGACTTATTTTGACTATTCCAGTTAGTACTGACACTTTAGAAAATTCTACAGCACTGAATATTTCAATCTTCTCTGAGAAAAGTTTCTGAATATTGCTCATTAAACTGTTATCAACACTGTGAAAAAAAAAAAAGTCAAAATATACTGATATTTCATAAAAACGAAAAATATTAATGTATTTTTACAAGTTGTAAGGCTACTACCTAGGAGCATAATTCCACTGCTGTCTCCGACTTTGTTGAGCAGCTGAACTAAGTGCATGAGTTCTTCTGCTTGAGTCACTGCTACGTTCTTTTCTGATACCCTCTTCATACAACTGGCCAACCTAAACAATGACATTTGAGATATATTTATATAAGAAGGTGTCTAACACAGACTTTTTTTCTGTAGCTCTAATGCTAATTGCCCATTTCCAACATACCTGCATGTCTATAACAGTAATATCTTCAACAACACGTTTCATTACCGCCCTTACATTACGTGGCTCTATGGTATTTAGCCAGTCTCTTGTCTCAACACTTTTACGCAACATCTACAAAATGTACATTGATTCAATATATATATCAAGGCATAGAACTTAACAAGACAAAGCTTAAAACCAAATAGCACAAATATCAGTCATACACAAAGAATATATATTTGTCAACTAAGAACTGAAGCTCAAGGTTGACTACATTGATATCTCTTACAAAAGTAGAAAGTGTGAAGATCAATATAAATAAATTGTAATGATGTACTGGTAGTATCTGCCAATCCACAAGCACTATATAGAGATGATGTACCTGTGATATTGTTAGTCCTTGGAAACGAACATAATGGTTTAACAGTCTTTGTCCAGTTTCTTTGGCTAAAGCAAACAATTCCGTCATTGTAGTGACAGAAGTTTTATCTTCCACCATAAACTGCTCTTCAGCAAGAGAAAGCTGATAATAGAAAATTGTTGGATAATTATTTTTTTTATGTGTGTATATTATATATATATTTATAATTATTTGTTTATTTATTTATAACAGGTGCCTTTTGGATAGATATATTTTGTTAACATGTGAAATATTTTTGAATCTACTATTTGTAACATTGAATAAAAAAAACAAACTTCCTTGATCTATTTACCAGATAAGAAATTGTTGCATTTTCCAAGTCAATACAAAATCTTGATAGAATCAAAAGAAGTGTTGGTGGTGTCATTGTTTTGTCTCCAGACACTTCACAGAAGTCCTAAAATAAAAATGTAAAAAACAAAATAGAATTTTTACACAATGAAAAAAACAACAACAAAAGTTAAGAAGTAATTAATTCATAATTTTTTTTTTAAATTATAATATTATCAAATATTTAATTGAATTCCATTTTCCATGTTTCTCATAAGCCTTTTTAATATATAATTTTATGTTGTATAAAAATAGCTGAACACTTACATTGCAAACTGAGCAGACATGCTTGATAAATGCCACAACTAAACCTTCCCGAACATCTTGACTACAAAATGGACCACGGAAATATGGTTTCATTGCAAATGTAATATCAGATGCAATAAATGCCTGCAGAGAGATTTTTAAATGTTTTCAAATTTTATAACAATTTACTACTTCAAACAAGTTACCATGTAGGTAACAGCTTGTCAATGAGTAGGTTTTCACTTAAAGACAGTATAAAAAGCCTAATAGGAGACAACATTCTATTTTACCACATTTTTTATTATTCTAAAATATTGAATAAGTTATTTTTCTTTGTCTTAAACTCTGAACTGTTTAAATTGATACCTGTAAATTAATTAATACAGACTTGATTTGTTCCACAACTGATGTCTGTATGTTGCCTAAAAGGTCTGACAATCTGGCATTATGATCCTGTTTACCAACTAGCCTTGGAGCTGCCAAACTTTGCCTTATGTCTGTTAGGCAATCTAAAGGTTAAAAACATAATAATGAAATGGTTCCATAAATTATGATATAAATATATATATAATATTTATATGCACAAACAAATAATGATAAAAAAAACTTTATAAATAGAAAAAACATTTTACTTAAGAATATAAGTAGGAGACCAGCATTACAATAATATTAATATGTTTCAATATTTTTACCTGCAAAATGTTGTTTGAGAGACTGCAAGTAATGTGCCACTCTGTCTTTAGCTCCTCTAGAAACTATTTCAGTTCCAGCTCTATAAATATATATAATATAAAGCATCCCAATGTGCTATCTATTTATTAACAAAAAAAATCAAAGATATAAATTTTGGATTGTAACATGAGGAAAAAATGGTAAAGTTCAAAGAGTTCTTATTAAGCCAGTTACCTTGAAAAATCAGTATCTGGAAGCAACTTGTTCATAGCTTGCAATCTTCTGTGGAAACGATCTAATGCTCTGACTAAGATTGTGTTATCCCCTGTCTCTTTCTGGAAATGAAGAATACAACATTCATCAAATCAAGGATCTATATTGAACAAGCAAAAAACTGCAAATAGAAATAGCTTACCTCAAGCTGAACTCTCTTCCTAACAAAACTGAAGTATTGTTCCATCAGTTCATTCACAAAAATGACCAATTTTCTCAATGCAATGGTGTCTAGTGATTCACTGAAATAGTGACATGCAAATAAATGGGTTTTACAGTTGAAGCAAAATATTTAAAAATCAATTTTAGTTTAGGGAAGATAAAAAAAAATTAAATATAAACAAAATACTAACTCTGCTTGAGGTCTGTTCAAAAACATATCATTGTATGAAGCAATCACCAAACAAATATTGCTTAGAAATCCATTGCAGCCTAAGTCTACAAATTCTAACACATCCTGATCAGGAAAAAATGTTAAAATACATTTAAGAACTTGGCAAAATAATATTATTAAAAAACAACTGCTTGATTTCTATTATTGATTCAATGTCATTTAGTTATTCAATCAAGACAAATGAGTAGTTTGATCACATTCTACTTACCATACCAGACGTAACATAAGCTTGAGAAGGCCTCTGCTCAGTACCAGGAGTGGTTTCACCTATGTACAGTTTAATCTGTCTATCCAACTCCTCAAGGTCTTCATCCAGCTTGTGTCTGGCACTTTAACAAGAATTCAAGTACTCAACAATCTATACAAACTGATGCTGTTTTTCACATTTTCAATGATTATAACAACAATAATCACAACAAAATTATTGGATGTATGACTAAATGTCATAAGCTATTGCTACATATCAAAGGGGCTTGATTTTGAATCCTAACTCAAGTTGAGTTGTGTTTGCTGAGTGCCTAAAGAAACCCTCCCCACACCCTTTTTCATAAAAAAAAAAGATTGAACTAGAATGCATTGAGTAAGTAATAGCATAAAAGACACGTGATGTTTTGGAAGTTATGCCAAGGAAAAATTAAAAAAAACAACAAAACATGAATACAGAAAATCTACACATGGCCTAATTGTGCCGATGTGCCAAAAACTCAAAACTCTAAACTCTCTAATAGCTAACAGAACCAATAGTTAGCACTTGAAGTGTTAGTTTCTATTACAGAGAGAAAATCATTTTTAGCACTTAAAAATGATTTTCTCTCTGTAATTGAAACTAACACTCCAAGCAGTTTATTTGATCAAAGCAAGTGACAAAAACACTTAACTTTAATATTTGTTATGTCTAGTAGCAATATAAAAACCTAATGATAAACTTTAGGAGTATAGAAGTCTTGACACAGTCTTAACTAAAAGTCATAAATAAAATAAACTTATGACTAACTTACTGAGACAAGAATTCCTGACACAAAGATTCAGCGGGCTCACCAAGTTGAAGCAATAGGTCAACACATTCTGTCAGCTGTTTGGCTGTTGACTATTAAAACATTTGACATTGAGAAAAAAAAAGTTTTTATTATGATCTATTTAGAAAATGTAAACTAATAATCAACATTATTAATTGCTTTTCAAACTGATACCTCTTTCTGCTTGAACTTTTCCCTCAGCTTACAACATAGTTGTTTTATTATAGTTTCACAGTCACGATGAATGGCTTGGAAGCTGGGCATATGCTCATACTGGTGTAGAACTCTCTGAGCTTTGGTATAGTACCTGTGCATTTACAATATCAGATCAACAGTTTATTCATATAATTTTTTATGTTCATTCATAAAAAGATAATGTTAAAAAAATATTCATTAGTTTTCCCGGTTAAATCAGACAATCTCTTATTTGTCGAAACTGGGATTTTTAATGTATTTTTATAAACTCGTATGGAATAATATGTGTTGTTATTATTGTATATTTCTGATTTTTTTTTTTAAATCATGGACTTTTTAAAGTTATTGTTTATAAGTTCACTGGTGTTTTTCTTACTGTCTGAACATTAGCTTGTAATACATCTTACTGTTCTCTTTTGTGTTAATTATGTCTTTTTATATTTTCTGGAATTAATGATTCCAAATATATGATATCTAGTATTGGTCTTACTTTGGTTTAATTTAATTGACGCGCTAGGCTTTTATTAGGTTTGACAGATTTCTTTTAATAAAATGTAATGTCATGTTTAATATTGTTTTTATTTCATCAATATGGAACTTAATGATAGCTATGTATTTTGAGTAAATAAGTATTATGGATTTGTGGCCAAGGTCAATGGTTTACAATGAGTCTGATAAGTAGTGATTGTTTCCTTTTTTGGTTACTTTTAATAATTTGCAAAATTTTCTGAATGTAAAAACATGCTACAATGCAATGCCTTTAAATGATTTTTTTTATTTTGTATATAATATTATTTTAATTGCTCAATTGCAACTAATGTTGTTCTTTTGGATGTAAGTCCCCTAAGTATTTAACAACTTATTTACCTAACAGCTTGCACGTATGCTTCCATTTCTATGCACTTGTTTAATCGAGCAGGAAGCTCAAAAAGGAATTGAAGTTTTTTCAAAAGGGAATGAACTCCAACTAATTTTGTAATTTGCTGTCTTCTGTCTTGTAAAGTGGCGCTGATGCTGGCAGAAAAATCTGTGATAGCAGACATATTAGATGCCAAGTGGTCCATTTCATCTTCCATTTTACGGAAATCATTTTTCATCTGCAATATTTTTAAATTTCATTTTTAGGTTACATGGAGTTCTTCTATTTAAATGAATAAGTCACAACTTTAGCAATTAAATAGGAGGCTATTAAAATATTTTTTAACTGAGATAATTTAAAAAAAAACAATGAAATTGTGAAGTACTCAAAAAATACCTTTCTAATAGTATCCGTAGCACTTATGAACTTATTATAATTCTCATACACCAGTGTTTGCATGTCACTGTCTAGTCCTCGTATTTCACGCACCATTTTTTGTTCTTCATCCATCAGGTCAGTGAGAGATTTCTCCTGCATAAATCAAACATATAACAAAAATGGCTTGGCAAAAGAAAATATTATAGAGGATAAAAAAACAGACCAAGAATTAATGGAATAAATAATAATTAAAGATGTGAGAAAAGAATATAATATAAAATAGATAAGATGAGAAAAACAAAAGGTAATGTTTTATTAAAAAGAAAAACAGATATTGGAAAATTACATTAAAAAAAAACATACTGAACATGGTTTTGACAATCCTCAATAATGAAGTTTAAAAAAAAGGTAAAGTTTGAGTCGCAATACACATACATATGAATGTTGTTCAACTTTGACTAGGAATATACTTTTACCTGAATAAGTTTTGATAGATAAGTTTCAGGCTGAAAATGGGCTCCATCAATGTTGCATGGATTTCCTGCATCTGGGTCTTCATTTTCCAAACCATAAAACGATTTTAAATCTCGTCGATAAGGTCTTTCATCCTGTACAACTGAATCTGGTAAAATAAAATGAAACAATATTAAAAACAAGCTACTACTTAACTAAGACCTTCTAGCTAATTCAAAAATCTTTTTTTTTCTCCTCTACGTCATAAAGAAGAAAAAGAAAAAAAGTACTTTTTTTTCAATGAGAGGAAATTGTAAATTTACTAGTTTAGAGAATATTTTTTTATTGATATTATATTAGATAATTTCTGGTCACCAAAAATATATCATCAGCATAGGTTGGCTGGCAAGTAAAGCGAAATGGTTTTAATATGAATGGCTGTGTGTATTTTGTTTCTTCTTCAACTTATTAATTTTACTTGAGGAGAAGCTTTTGAATAAAGTATAGAAGATATAGTAGTGTATAATATTCTGCAATTGATAAGTTTATGTAAATTTTCAAATAAATTTAAAAAAAAAACATTTTACAGTGAAATTTCTGTAATTCCCTCAAATTATCGATTTGTTTACAACCGTATTTTATGCCCAAAATATCTCAGGTAAAAAATGTGCTAGAGAAAAACTAAAAGTTCTCTTAACTGTATTACTTTAATAAATATCATCAAATCTACTTTAGTACAGTGGTTGGTTCTCAAACTGTGGTCTGAAGACCTATAAGATGACCCAGAGGGTCCACAGAAAGATGAAAATAGGTATATACAGTTAAAATAACTTCATTGCTAAAAGCTAGTTAATCTGATAGGATAATTTAATAATAATCAACAGGCCACACACTATTTTTGTACATGTCTATTACGTTCTATTCTATGTTGACCTAAACCAAAGATTTCAATACATTCTTCACTTGGATATTCCTGACTGCGTGTTGAGCTATTTTACACATGGACAAATTCAGATCCCAATCACAAATGATTCATACAGGAGCAGCTTATTGAAATATCGACAAACGAGGAACTTAAACCACTGTTTGAAAAAGGATATCACAAATTCTAGCCACAAATACAGATTTCAATTTTATATCCTTCATTATGGGTCATTGTACAGACGTTGTTGACTGCTTACAATTTTCTTATTTGGTAGAACGTGGATACAGTACCGACTAGAAATTTTTGCTCAAAAAGAGATTTGCAGTAACTACTTACAAACATGAAGCCAGACATAAATACATTCATAAAATCTCATCAACATTAATTTTTTCTAAAAATCTAATCTCTATAATATAAACATTCCTTCAACAAATTTTTTTTTTGTACATTTGTAACTTATAAAAATATAATTATAAAATGCATTTATGACATTTATGTAGCTTTTTCCTTGTGGTCTGTTTTAGCTATATAATAATTATAAAGGGGTCTCAGAGTAAAAAATATTGAGAAAGTCTGCTCTACTGAGTAGAGGCTCTAGTCTAGTAAACTAGACTAGTTGAGTTGGTCTAGAGACTCTGTCTCTGGACTAGTCTGGATTAATGTCTTTAGACACTTTAGTCATGCATTGATGGATTTAAATTTCAAGTACACAGACTCTAAGTCTAAACTAGTCTCGAGAGACTCTAGATTTAAGTATATGATTAGATCAAAATATAATATTTAAAAAGTATTTCACTAAAATCTAGTGACTACTGAGTAGATCCAGATCGAGTCTTCTGTCTATACTATTTAATCTACATCAGTAGTCAGTCTGAGTATCTAGATTAAGTGAAAGTTAATTCACTTCACTGTTATAATCATATTCATAATTATCTGTTAAGTTATTAATTTTAACTGTTAATTAAGTAATTCATCAGAAAACTGTGACTACACAACACTGTCTACAGTCTAAGTCTAAATCTAATCGACTCACTCTAATGCCTAATCTTAAATCTAGATTTTCTAGATTCTAGCCCCCCCCCCCCACATGCCCTAGGGCTAGGGGCCACTAGGGGCTAGCCTAGCTAGATCATAACTTAACTAAACTAGATTTAGATAATAGATCTAATTAATAATACTTAGGACTTAGTCATACTAATAATAGTAATAATACTTAAACTTAATAGTCTAGTTACTCTACACTCTGACTAGACTCTAGTAATTACTAAATTACTAAACTAAACTAATTAGGTCTTATTAGCCTAGGTCTACTTTATTTAACTGTTAACTTTAAATTACTACATTAAATTTACATTATTATTATTTATTATGACTTTATGTATTGTTTAAATTAAATTAATATGTTATTATAGTAGTGACAGTGACAATTATAAAATAATAGTGTTAATTGTTAAGTTAACTGTTAGTACTAGTAGTAGTGTTAGATCTAGATCTAGATCTAAGTGTTAAAGTTAAGTGTTAAGTTATACATAGACTAATTACTAGATCTAGATCTAATTACTAATACCGTTTGTGGGTTGGGAGATTCTTCTTGGAATCATTTTAAAGATGACTGTATCAAATCAATGTATCATAATAATAGGTAATGTGTTTGTCTTTTTGTTCATTTCCACTTCTAAGTTCTGTGTAGATTCTAGATGTATAGATGTCTAGTCTAGATCTAATGCACTTGCTCTTTTTTTAGAGAAGTTTTATTAAATGTACAAGGGACACCACTCTTAAAGAAAATCGTATTGTTACACAAGCATGATAGAAATACAAACATTGCCCCATTAACTGCATAGATTTAGAACTTCATTAGTTAAATAATTCAATAAGTAGATTCTAGATCTATATATGTGTGTAGATCTAAATTTAAATCTAGATCTAATTATTTGTCATAGACTGTCAGTGTACTAGATTCTATTAGACTATTATTAGAGTACTAAGAGTAAGACTAACAAATCTAAGCATTGACATTGGATGATTGGTGATTCACTGATTCACTGATTGTCAATCTGAATCAGTGAGTTGAGTGAGTGAATGTAAATAATCATTATAATGTAATAATAATAATTACAATAATATTATTATTATATTATTTATTATTACAAATATACAATAATATAATATTTTTTTATAATAATTATAAATTAATAATTATCTAATATAGTCTCTATCTAGATTATTATATATTATATATATATATATATATATTTAATAATAAAATTATTAATTAATTAAATCATTTATTAATAAATTAGAATCTAGTTAATCTAGTTCTACCAAAAAAAAATATAGATCTAGATCTATAATTATAAATATCAAGACTTTTCCCATCTGAAATAAAAATTAATTTTTATTAATATCTCCCCTTCCACTTGTCCTACAATGATGATAAATTTAGCATGTTGGGAATATTTTTTTAAAGGGTAACTCCGATGGTTTTGACAATTTTTGATATAATATGTGTTTTGATTTATAGATAATGAATATATTATTCTTTTTTTTTAATTTGCAAGAATAACTTAGTAATTGATGTTTTTGTGACATAATTTTTCTGCGCATCCAAAACAGTCAGATTTTCACTGAATTTCTGTGTGACGTCACGAGTGTGCACTCAAATCCTATTGATAGGGAGGCGAAAAAGAAATTATCTTTGATAAAAAAAATTTTCGTTTGTACATCATTAAAATTATTTTAAATACTTTAAAAGAAATTTCTAATGGTGTATAAATTATGACTGTATGTTTGACCGTAAGAAAATTATGATTTTTTTGTGCTGTTTTGACCTAACATTGGTTGACATGGAAAAAGTGATGAGAGAGCTTGACGCTGGCTCAGCCGGCGAGACACACCCCCAAGGTCAAAAGTTAAAAAGTTGGAATTGAGATTCGTAGACGATAGAACTACTTATAAAATAAGAAATTTAATAGTAGATCTAGTATTCGTAGTAAATTTCTAGCTCACAAATCTGATTCATTTATATTTATGAACTTCAGTTGTTTAAAATGTCTCAGTAGTATCATTAATTGAATTCTTTGGCCTGGAAATCCAATGTATTGTTGATACTGCACCTGGTATTAACTTCAATTTTTTTTTTAAATCCCATTTCCACAGCAATGAAGTTGCTGAAACAGCTTCTCTCAAAATGGTTTGAGCATAAACAGGAATTAGCTAATGCCTTTGTAAAATATTTGCTCTTCAGGCGAATAAATTTTCCCCATTTTCCCTTTAAAACTTCATCTCTTGGAAACTTGCTGATTTTATCTCTGTGATTGGAACTACTGCAACAAGCTGAAGAACAATATTTAATTTTCTTCAAGTAGAAATAGAGGTTTATAAACAATGACCGATTATAAATCAACGTGGAGACTAGATCTAGCTGTGAAGCGTAACAATAAATGCGATCCGATAGGTCTAGATCTAGACTAGAGAGTTTATCGGTTATATAGGTCTAGATCTATATTTAGCCAGCACCCTTGTGACGTCACATTTTTAAAAACTAAAAACATCTCGCAGAACCCCGTTTTTTGGGGGGCGTGAAGAATTTTCTGTCTAATTTATTAAATATAAAATTTTCCGAGCATTTAAATAAAAAATGATATAATGTTTACTATTACAACTTTTTACGCAGAATTTAAATATGTCAATAACTAAAATTTGAAAAACTATCGGAGTTTCCCTTTAAGCCCTTTTCAACCATATATCATATAGGTTTTATTAGTATATTGTGATTTTGAATTATTTATCGAACTACTATTAATAATGATGTACCAATATGAATCATGTCATAATTCAAATTGTCACATTATGTGTGTATCAGTGTATGATCATGATCAACTTAAGATTCTATATCTAGTCTACATCTACTGTATGATGTTATGTATCAATATTGTAGCGTTTCTCACTGTCCAGGCTCTCTTTAAACTTTAAGAACTCAGGGCTCCAAAGTAGCATAACAGTTTAATATCCAATAAATTGCAGCCAACACTGTACGATTGGCAACAAGTAACACTGACTGTAAAAATATTTCAACGTTTAAAATTATAACCATACTGCCGTATCAACTCTTGCACTGGCCTCTCTGCCTCGTCTTAGACTTGCACTGGGTTCAACAGTTCAGGACTGACTTCACACATTGAGCTCGTTGTGTTGGACTCAATGGCAGATCAAGATCAAGACGTCATCTCATACTTGCTGTACAGTGTGCTGGACTGTAGTGAACCGTTTTGACTGTGACACCTCCGCTCTTTATATAGTGTCCCCGCTAACCTTCTGGCTGATCACATGATCACTCCATTCAACGTGCCTGAGTACTATTCACAACACAGATCCTTCCCGAACTGTCCCTCACCACGGCTGGCCGCTGAAACTCATCTAGCACTGGCCTGGGGTGATTAGCGTTTGCTAAAAACACACATCACTACCCCATCTGTGTCACCACCAGGTTTATAACAATATAATATTTATATTAGTGTATGTTTGTTTGTAAAATGTTTTACTTATTTCGGATGTTCCTTCAAATTTGAAGATAATTACTTCCTAGTCCAAACCTACCACAGAACGACAGGGGATGGGAGCGGGCAGGGTTTGAACCCGAGACCATCGATAAGTCCGAATGACAGTCCAGCGCGCATACCGCTCTATCAGGTAGCCATCCAGTATGATTGAGTACATAAATAATTTTGACTTAGTAATAGACTATATTACTGTAATTAATCTAGTTACTTTCTAGTACAACTAGATCTAGTCTAATTATTCTGGTAGACCCCATTCCATTATCATACTTTAATATGTTAAGAATATTTATAAAAATATTATTAAATATGTTTATCTTAATCTTTGATATTTTGAGACGGCTATTCATGGGGGCAGATGATGTAAAGTTTCTGTAGCTTATTAGATCTAGAATCTAGATTTAGTCAAGTCTGTTATGTGACCAGCTCATTATCCCCTCATCTGCCCTATAGACCACAAGGCCTGTAAGGGGAACTTTACTTTTTTTCATTACCCTCTGTTCAGATAATCTTGTCAAGTGCTTTACCTCTGAAGTTCTTTGCGATCATTCATTCACTTTGCTCACCACAAGTTGTAAAAATAAAAGTTCATTCTGTCACAGTGTAGACCATAAATGAGTATAATAAGTTGTGACTTTGAAGTTTGATTTTAAAAGTTTTACCCTTTTTTTTAATTTAGAATTCTTTAAAGTTATTGTAATATTGACAAGACTTAAAATAGCTTTCAGAAATCTTAACTTGAAAACACACATATATATATTAATTCTTGTCACAGCTTCGTTTGAGACTCTTTTAAACTTTATATAATTTTATTCTAACAATACTAATCAATACTTGTATTTATTTTTAAAGGTGAAATAATTTTGACAATGAAGCTGGAGACATTGAAAGAAGTGAGGCAACTTCAGAGTCAGCCATCAAAAATTAGAAATATATGTATCCTTGCCCATGTGGATCATGGTAAGATAGATCTTAGATTTGCTTGTAATACAATTGATTCTAATCAATTAGAAATCTAATGTACTTAATCATGTTAGCCCTTGTGATTGGCTTGCTTGGCTTACAGAGTCTTTAAATGCTGTTTTTCACTGCAATTCTAGTTCTGGAAATGATTGCAGCGTCATATTCTTTATTTTATTAGTATTGGGGCTCTTCAATGAATACAAAGTTATCATAATGTTCTACCTGTTGAAAAGACCACATGTCTGCCATCATTCTCACTTTATTCTTGCATGTTGATAATCTATCAACATCAAATGTTTATAGCTACAGCTCATTTATTACACTGCTTATTTTTCTAATAATAAGGCTTGTCTTCGAGTCCGAAGATTAATAATAATAATTAATTAATTAATTATTAATTAATAATAATTTTCTAATAATTCTAATAACTTTGTGCTTACAAGTTGTTCATAATGAAAGAAAATATTTTCTTCATTTGCTTCCAGAACATAATTCACCATCACTGCACCATAAAATACATTTATATATAATGTTAATGTAATTGATCATTACATTCATCTGAGTGGAGGGAGGGAGGGTAGGTATTGTCCCTCTTGACTCATGACGCAAGGAAGAATATGAAGTTCAGAAAGGAGCTGTAACCTTTTTGTAGTCCCTCTCATGTTCTGTGCTCCAATAAACAAAAATATCCAGAAGGGCTAATGATTTTACCTTGTTTAATAAGATTTGTTTTTGTTCTCTAGGTTTTGGGCTGAAAAAGCTTGTCTTATCATTGGGTGGTTCATTAAAAAACAAATTAATTATACTTTTCTTTTTTTGGTTGCTGTTGTAGAAATAAAGTCTTGCTAAATTATCAAGAATCCAAGTGACATATTGTACTAGATTTTGACTGCTCCGTATTTGTGGTTTGAAAATAATATTGAAAAGCTGTGGTTAGTACTATAGAATACTTATTTCAAAAAGCATATTTTGTATTTTTTTAAAACAACTTTTCAAATTTCCTAAATTATCTATCCAACACAACAAAATTATACTGGGGCTAGACTAGGGAGAGATAACTACACTCTGTTAATAAAAGTAAAGAGATCTAGGTGGCTCTTCAACTAAATTATTTGATTGATTGAATGAAGGAAATGACCGTGTCACTTCTAACTACCCTTTGTAAACTTTTGCTTTATAAATGGTATTTGGCAACTTTTTTTTTTTATTAGGAAAAACTACAATAGCTGATTCCTTGGTAGCCAGTAATGGCATCATCTCTAAAAGAAATGCAGGAAAGGTAAGGAATTCTTATAATAACCATTGTAAAAAGAAAGGTGATTTAAAAAATGAACTACAGGAAAACATTTCTTGGCTAATAACACAAATTTTAGTTATCGTTTCAATTCAATTTATTTGTTAGGCTTATACATGATGTAAACTTATCAATAGTATTTAAATTTGTAATAAAAAATAATTGTTCACTTTTTATTGTAAAAAATGTACATATAGAGTAGTACATTAGTATACCTAAAACTGAGTTTTATTTTCATTAATATTTATCACTTGTATTAATGGCTAGATTCGGTACATGGACAGTCGACCAGATGAGCAGGAAAGAGGAATCACCATGAAATCAAGTGCAATCACTCTTATCTATGATAAATCTTCCAAAAGTAGATCCTTTTTTTTTATTGCGACTGGAAAAAATAAAAGACCAAATCTAAAATGATTTGATGTACATTGTTTTTTTTTAACTCATAATTCCATTAAATATTTTTAAAAGTAACTTAGATCTTACTAATTAATAATATTAATAATCATACAATTGCATTGCATTTTTGGTCACAAACGACTTATTTTCATTCCAGAGACAGACAACAACCCATCATCAGATCATTATTTAATCAATTTGATAGACTCCCCTGGCCACGTTGACTTCTCAAGTGAAGTTACTACTGCAGTTCGACTGTGTGATGGAGCCATAGTTGTAGTTGATGTTGTCGAAGGAGTATGTCCTCAGGTCAGAAAGTTTTTACATTAAACAGCTTAGAAAACTTTGCGTTAGTTTACAATGACAAAATAATGCATGTCAGCTTTAAGGTTTGTTAGCAGAGAGAGTAGGATTTCGTGCCAGTTTGTGTCTTAAGGATTTAAAGCGTTGGAGCTTTCAGTAGAAATTATTTGGAGTTTGATAGAATTTAGTTCAGTGTAGAGTTTTGACATACTATCAATGAATTTTCACATTTATACTCTCAATGAAGTCTCATCATTTATAATAATAATGAAGTTTTATCATTTATAATATTTTAAAAGTTTCCTCATTTATACTATTAATGAAGTTTCATCAGTAATGTTTGTGTCACATTTTTTTTTGTTTCAAACTAGACCCAAGCTGTATTGCAGCAATCATGGCTAGAAAATATAAGACCAATATTGGTGCTGAATAAAATTGATCGTCTCATCTCTCAGCTCAAAATGACACCTATTGAAGCTTATTATCATTTAATACAAATTTTAGAGCAGGTAAATTTTAGTATGCAAATTATATTATATTATGTGATATTTATGGAATAAAATTATAAAATTCTTGTAAATTTCTCATTTTTCTTATTGATGTTTTTAGATGAATTTGTTTACAAATCAACTGTTTACTTCTAATGCCATGGAAAAGTTATCCTCTGTAAGTTTGCTGATTTTATAAAAAAGAAATATAATTTATTATCTCACTTTAGCTTTCAATTTTGATTACTATGTTCTATATAAATGAGTATAGAGATGCATATTGTATAAATGTTTTGAAATTTACTAAATTATAACAATTTCCTAATTTCTTTGCTTTTAAATAGTTAATACTTTTTTTTTCCTTCAGGAAACGGACAAGGAAAGCAAAGGAGTTGAAATTAATGTAAGTGTTTTATCTAGTTGAACTATAATAAGAGTTTACACATTTAGGAATACAAACTCAACTTCCTTGATATTTAATAGGGTCATTTTTTATATTTTTTTTATGATATGAAGTGACATCTAGGGTTGAATTGGATTCCAAATCAAGGTCTAAAGCAACTGTAATAGCTATCCACCAAAATAATATCCTTACCTTACTAAACTGTTGTGACAGTCGACATAGAAACCATTAACTCCCCCTGCATTCTTTGATGTAGACTAATAAATTTATATAAACTTTTATTGGATACTATTTAAAATACTATACAAATATTGTTTATATTAGCTCAGTTATAGACAAAATCAATTAAATAATGAAATATTTAATTAAACTATAGTTTAAGCTCTTATTAAGATAGTATTAAAGCTTGCACTGCCACCAAAGCTATTTTATTCAGTCTTACTAAAATAAACTAAGAAAATTAATTGAGATCAATATTTTTTTTGTCCATGGAAAGTATTCGCCATCTTATACTATAATAAGTAAACAAATCTTAAAATTTCAGAATAGGTTTACCAATCCATTTCTTATTGTGCTAAAAAGTGTGGCATCCATCAAATGTCAGTCCTTAATTCTTTTTTTATTTAATGTTGATTTTAGTCAAGCCTTGCCTTGGTTAAATCTTGTGTTTTGTTTTGTTTTACAGTCATATGACTGGACAGTCATTGAAGATGAGGAAGATCACAAAAATATTTTTTTCTCACCAGATCTGGGAAATGTCATTTTTGCCAGTGCACTTGATGGCTGGGGATTTAGGTGAGATTTAAATGCATTATCTTGATTGTTTTGGTTTTTTTCTTTTATCCAAAAAAAAAAAGTTTTGAAAATATTGCTTTAAGCTTGTTACAATTGTTTTTTCTAATTATGATATATTTTTTTTTTATAGATTAGGTGACTTTACTCACTTGTATGCAACCAAATTAGGTGTGGAAGAGGAAATTCTTCACAAAACAATGTGGGGTGATTACTATATAAACATGAAAGCTAAACGCATCATGAAAGGTGCCCAGGTGACCAGTCTTTAAATGTATCCATGTTATTGTTTTTAATATAAGTTCATTCAGTTGAGTAGTTTTATTCCAACAATCAATCATTCAATCAGTTTTGTACTTTTATCAAATCTAAGTTGTCCCCTATGTTTTTTTGGGTTGAATCAGCTATTTAATCTCACTGTGAAATGAGAGTTGATGATACAAATAAAAGAGGCGAGTACTTGCCTGAGTAACATTCTGCCCCTTGTAAACCACAGAAAAGAACTCCTCTTACCTGCTTTCTGGACATATGGCTATAGGTAGGAAATTTTCATGCATATGATATTAGTTGTGAATAATGTAAAATATTTTTGTTTTCAACAGTCGAATGGGAAGAAACCTTTGTTTGTTCAGTTTGTGTTAGACAATATTTGGTCAGCATATGATGCAGTGCTAGAGAAGAAGTAAATATTTTCTTACATCAAAATTTAATAGATCTAACTAAATTACATTTAGAATTAAGTGTGTTTTTTTTTGCTCAAGTCACTATCAACAGTTAATTATTTCCTTTTTTGAAAGAACATCTGTAATTTATAATCTAAGATAAAGTTGAAGGTTAAGATGGCATAAAACAATTCACCTTGAAAATATTTTGTTATTTTAAGGGATGCTGCCATGACTGAAAAAATTATCAAGTCATTGGAGCTTAGTATTCCACCAAGAGACACACGTCATAAAGATCCAAGAGTTTTGCTTCAAGCAATAATGGGT
The DNA here is from genome assembly GCF_947242115.1 of Biomphalaria glabrata. Classification (NCBI taxonomy): domain Eukaryota; kingdom Metazoa; phylum Mollusca; class Gastropoda; family Planorbidae; genus Biomphalaria; species Biomphalaria glabrata. The sequence continues at coordinate 55,062,162 of NC_074711.1, forward strand.
CTCTGGTTACCGTTATCTAATGCCATATTAGGTAATCATCATTATTAGTTTATAGTCAAGTTCATATTATGACTAACTATTGTTATAACCTTGCCATGCACACCACTATCCAAGATAGTGCAGAAGGTGCGCACTTTTAGACACTAGACTAGGAAGGATGTTGACATTAGTGAAGAGAACGATTTCCGCCCAAGTCTAGAGCCGAGATGAAGATGCTGTGCTCAAAGCAGATGTCCTATGTGTTTGTCATGTCTCCATGTAAATAAATATCTATGTCTCGTTGAGTTGCCTCCCTTCAGTTATTACAATATTTACAGTGTTTTGTTGATTCTTTTTTTTTTTTTTATTTTTTAGATACTGTTACAACATGTCTTCCGTCCCCATTGGAGATATCAGATGAAAGAGTACAACAACTTATGTGTAATAAAAGCCAACAATTTTCTTCACTTCCCAAGGAGACTCAGGACTTGAAGAAGGGTAAAATTTTGTCTTGCTTTAGTATAAAATATTTGTAGCTATCTTATGCATGTTGTATGTAAAGCTACATATTTATAAAATTAGTTTTAATCTTGGACTCTTTATATATTTTTTTTGTATGTCTAGATTTCCAAGCATGTTCTTCATCATCTGATGCTCCAGTCATTGTTTATATCTCTAAAATGTTCCCTATGGATAAGACTAGCCTCCCTCAGAACAGAGCTAGGTAGATCATCAACCTACATTTATATTGTTATTGCATTATTTTTATTTATCCAATTGTTAAGAAATTTACATCGTAGTTCAATTCAATATTAATAAGTTAATTTCTCTTTAATTAATATTGCTACAAATTTAGTGAGTTTATATTAAAATCAGTTACCTGTTGTTGTTTTTCTGTTAGTTTACATAATTCTTTGCTAGAATGTAAAAAGAAATAATTTAATGTGAGAATATTATTTTAAAGGCCTCTCACTGATGAGGAGCTGCAGCATAGACGAGATGAAGCTAGAAAACGCCATGCTGCCATGCAGCAAGAAAAATTACAAAGTATTTCATCAGAAAATGATAATTTAGCTGCCAAGCCTCTTACTACAAATTTGTCAGGTAAAAACTAACTTTTACAACAAAGTAAATTATACTTCTAAAACATAGCTGTAAATAAAATAATTAACCCAATAGGTGCCTATTTCCGGTTTGAAAAATCTGTAAAATACCCTAAGCAATGAGGGGGTTAAAGTAAGTCAAGTTTCCCCCCTTGTGATCTATGGGGTAGATGATGTTAAGGTCAGAAGTAATAAAATATTTAAACAACTTTCTTATTTATTGTCTACATTCATTTTTTTAATGTCTTGAATCCTTAGTTTGTTTAGTTGATTGTATGTTTTTCTTGTTGACTAGTAAATGTTGTTCTACTTAAAGGCACAGCAAAAGTCACAGTCAATGATGAGAATGATTATGTCTTTATTGCTGTTGCAAGGATTTTCAGTGGAACTTTGAGAAAAAATTCCACAGTTTTCTTTCTGGGCCCAAAACATAATCCAGGGGAAGCTTTTAGTGAGGTAAATTATTATACAAATTAACCATACTTTTCCAATATACAGCATTGATTCTAAATAGATACACTCATCCATTGTAGACTTTGTTCCCACTATTTGGGTGCTTCAAATAATCCCATATCAAACAGACCCAATCATCTCAGTCAAGTTGACTAATACTACAAGAACATTCTTTTTATCTGTGGTACTCACTGTACTATATCTCAGCAGTAAAAAAAAACAAAAAAACTTTAACATAATGAAATTGAAGAAAAATGAAATGTTAATTAAACAATATAAATGTTTGATGGAAAGTCTTTTATAAACTAAAGGACTAGAAAAGTTAATAGGATAAAAAAAAATCTGCAGCTCATTGAACATTATAATTGAGATGCAAAATTTGGGACACACTGTGTTATAAATAAGACTATGGCAGTTTGTACTGTTCACTAGTGTTGATATTAGGGTGGTATTTTATAAGTCACACATTTTTTTCTATTGGACTCTCAAAAAAAAAACATGAAGTGGCTAACTTATTTTTGTTTTACTTTTGAAAAGATGAGCCTATTGTGTATTTATATATGCATGTTATAATTGTCAAACATCTAAATTAAAAATATTTTTTACATTTGATTTACAGCTTTGTTCCCTGTCCCCTGAAGAATTTCAGAGTAGGCCAGAGCTTCAAGTTAATTATCCCCACATTATAGCTGTGCATATTAAAGATCTGTACCTCCTCATGGGAAGAGAGCTTGAAGCTCTAGATGAAGTGTCAGTTGGCAATGTGTTTGGTATTGGAGGACTTGAATCAATTGTCCTGAAGTCAGGAACTCTCTCTTCCACAGTGGCATGCCCAGCTTTTACAGATATGTTTTTTGATACCTCTCCCATTGTCAGAGTAGCTGTTGAACCAGCCAATGCATGTAGGTATTTTGTTTATTGCAATTTTCTGTTTTAAAACTTTAAACACTACTATTTATAAAGAACAATAAAATCTGCAATAGATTGGTGTTAAACAATGCTAATAAATTCCAATATTCTTATTTATTCTAAAGGCATTGATGCCCGTAAAAAAAAAATCACTTTACATCTTTAGTACCAACTTGTTAAATTTCACCTCAAGAAAATGTCAAGAAAAGTTGTGTTCATTGGTGCCACATACACTTATAGCTTATTTTATTATTGTCATTAATTAAACTATTTTTTTTGTTTTTGTTGTTCTAGGTGACATGAATGCCCTTATCACAGGCTTGAAACTACTCAACCAAGCAGATCCTTGTGTAGAGGTCAGAGTTCAGGAAACTGGTGAGCATGTGATCATTGCTGCTGGAGAAGTGCACTTACAAAGATGTATTGATGATCTCAGAGAAAGGTGGTAACATTGTTTTTTTAATCAGTGCTCGAAAGTGTTTAGTTCACTCTAAACATTGGTTGTTGGTTTTTATTGCATGTCTCCATATGAAAATCATGTTCAGGGTGATATGGTCTTATCTGTTTTGAAGGTATGTGCAAAGAGTTATCTGTGAAAAGTTTCATGCTGCCTTTTGACAGACAGAAGTGAGCTAAATCTTGAATTAAAAGTGAAAGCAAGCTACATTTTGTCAAACTTAATTGCAAGCCATAGCAAATCATTTAGTGAATGTAATTTTATGAAGGATTGTGTCGTTAAAGCTGCTGAAGTAGTTTGTCCAGAAAAGGTGAAAGCATTCAAAGAAATAGCGTTAACTAGGAACACTGGCAGATAGAATAAATGACATGTCAGATTGCGTAAACAATTAAAGAACAAAATAGCTGATTTTGAATTATTTTCATTGGTTCTAGATGAGCCAACTGATGTAACGGGTGTAGCACAGTTGGCTATATTCATAAAGGTCTGTGACAGGAATTTTGAGATACATGAAGAACTACTTGAGCTCTGTTCTATGCTTAACAGAAGGTGATATTGCAGTAGGCTACAATTTATCATTGGTAAAGCTAACTAGTCTAATAACGGATGGGGCACCAACCATGAAATGAAATGTTGTTGATGCAAAGCTACTTGCAAAAATAAGAGAGACTGGTGCTAATTTTAAATTTGCTCATCATTCACCAAGAAACATTCTGCGCAAAGCAATTACAGTTCCAACATGTCATAAGACCGGTTTCAGTCGCTCTCAATATTATTTGTGCCTGTGGTTTAAATCCTCGCCAATTTTCAATGTTTCTGGATGACATTGGACACGAATTTGTGTTCCCTACTACACAGAGGTTCACTGGCTCTCATGTCATAAAGTATTGAAGAGATTTTTGCACTGAGTGAGGAAATTGTATTGTTTCTGAACATGAAAGTTGAACCTGTTGAACATTTCCAAACTGACGAATGGGTTCACGATTTGGCATTTGCAGTTGATCTCACGGGTCAAATTGCAAGACTTGAATTTGAAACTTCAAAGTAAAGACAAAATTGTCACAACTGCTTGTAATCATGTGAAGTGCTTTCGTGCGGATATTAATCAAATATGAAGAGAAAATCTTGTTCACTTCTCAACGTGTCAGGAACTAAAAAGATTAAATACAGCTACATTTGGTAAATATGTCTTACACCTGGAATCGTTAGTAGATGCTTTCAATTACCATTTTCATGACTTCGTTTCATACGAGCAAGAATTTTCGTTGTATGTATCTCCATCTCATTTGATTCTGAAAATTCTGCTGATAATGTGCAACTAGAGCTGATAGAATAGCAGTCAGATTCTATGTTGAAATTGAAGTATATAGAGTTGGCTGTGCGAAATTTTACAGTTATTTACCCTGAACAGTACGTTGAGTTGCGGAAATTTGCAGCCAGAATTCTAGCTATGTTTGTAACTCACTGTGAGCAGTTCTTTTCCATACTGAAAGCTACAAAAACACCTCACCATTCAAGATTATGTGATCAAAATTTGTTATCGTTGATGAAAGTGTCAGTGGCAAACAAATTTCAACATGACATTAATAAACTTGTATCTTAGAAAACATGTCAAGCAACAGGACAAAGATAATAATGCGTAACCATAGTAATTTTTAATTACCAAATAGTACTACAAATTTAGCTAACTAAGGGACAGGTATGCCATTAATTATTGTATTCTATTGTATAGTTTCTAATTTACATAAAATTAGTAGGCTGTTTTGCAACTGATTTTTTGCTGCGGTCCCTCAGGTCATTGTAAGCTTTTTAAGCGGTCCATACACCTTAATGAGTTTGACATTCCTGAGATAAATACATTATTTTTATATTGTTTGGGATTTTTTAAATGTAGAAGTATGTGTCACATGACAATATAATAAAACTATACCTTTTGGCCAACTTCAAAGATACCACTATTGGGTGTGCGGAAGAAGTTATTGGAAGGAGGCGAGGTTCATACAAGGAACGGTGGATACAAGACAGAACATGGAAATTGATAGATGAGAGGAAAGAGGCCAAATGTAGACGAGATTAGAAAAACAAAACACAGGATCGCAGCCTAGCGGAAGAAGCCTATAGGGAAGCAGATCTGAAAGTAAAGAGAAGCGAGATAAACGGGACTGGATTGAGCAGAAGGGACAAGAGTCACAAGCAGCTGCAAGCAGAAATGACACAAAAACCCTCCATCGTATTGTCCTAGATCTCACTGGAGCAAAGAGTGGACATGGGGCACCGATAAAAGACAAGCAAGGCAAAACTTTGTTAACGAAAGAAGAACAGGATGCATGATGGGTAGAGCACTTTAAAGAGACCCTTAACCAACTGTCGCCAGACCTAACTTACATATTCAAGGACCCCTCTCCAGACAATGATCTCAAGGTCAAGACAGACCCAATAACTGCTGAGGAGGTTACCATGGCCATTGCAGTGCTAAAGAATAACAAAGCACCAGGGCTAGACATGATATCAGCAGAAATGCTAAAATATGGGGGACAGTGCATTGTTAACAGAATGACTGATCTCTTAAATCTCTGTTGGCGAACTTCAAAAGTCCCAGAGGACTGGCAAAAGGGAGTGATTGTAAAGCTTCCAAAAAAGGGCAACTTGGCAGACATCAACAACTGGAGGGGCATTACTCTCCTCTCTGTCTCGGTCAAAGTTTTCAGCACTGTTTTGTTGAGACGGCTTCAACAGTCTGTAGATGAAAGGCTCAGAAAAGAACAAGCAGGATTCCGAAGAGGCAGATCATGTACAGAGCAGATTTTCGTTCTACGAAATATCATAGAACAAAGTCCAACAACGGCTAACAATCAGTTTTGTGGACTTCAAAAAAGCGTTTGATAGTGTCCACCGAGAATCACTATGGAAAATAGTTAGAGAATACGGTATCCCAGAAAAATTCGTCCAGATCCTACGACACCTTTACAGTCAGTCTAGTTGCTGCATTAAAACAGAAGAGGGAACAACAGAGTTTTTTTACAATCGAGACAGGTGTGAGGCAGGGATGCATCTTATCTCCCTTCCTTTTCCTCCTAGCCATCGACTACATAAGGAGGAGAGCTATGAACCAGACTGCCTTTGGTATTCCATAGCATGAACAACTCCGATTGACAGACTTGGACTTTGCTGATGATGTTGCACTACTCGGGGCTACAAATAAATGCATTCAAGAAATGACGCAGAGCCTAGACAGAGAAGCACCCAAAATTGGCCTCCGCATAAACTTGGACAAGACTAAAATTATGCGAGTGGGATATAAGGCAAAGGGTGTCCCCGTCAGACTTGGCGAGTCAAAGCTTGAAGAGCTGGACAAGTTCACGTACCTTGGCAGCATCATAACAAATGATGGAGATGCTTACCATGATGTAGCGTGCCGAATAGGAAAGGCAGGGAGCATTTTCCAAAGGCTGCAGCCTATTTGGACTAGCCAAGCCATTGGACTCGAGACAAAAATACACCTTCTCAACACAATCGTCATTCCAACTGCTACATATGCATGTAAGACGTGGAAGTCATCTGTCAAAATTGAGAATAGACTAAATGTGGCTCAACAGAGATGGCTGAGACGGATTTTGGGAGTCAGTTACACAGATCGGGTCTCAAACAAGGAAATCCTATGTTGAACTGGGAGTCAAACACTTAGTGAGGTTGTGACTGAGCGTCACATGAGGTTTGCGGGACATGTTCTACGTCAACATGAATTACGCACACCAAGAGTTGCGATAACATGGAAGCCAAAACGAGGAAAGCGCAAACAGGGACGTCCTTGTATTACTTGGTGACACACCTTCATGGAGGACCTCAGAACAGTGGACACCAGATGGGAGGAGGCTTCAGACATTCCCAGTGACAGATCTTTATGGAGACAGCTTGCCGCCCAATGCGCCGAACGGCGCGGGAGGACCTAAGTCTAAGTAAGTCTTTTGCTTATTTACAAATCAATCTTTTTGATATGAATAATTCATTTTAAATTATATTCTAAAAGTAATTCCTATCAATTCACATAAACTGCAGTGCACTGTATGATACCAGGAGAACTTGAGGAGATTTAATTGAATATTTCACATCAATGTGAATATGCTTTGTCTCGGCTTGATGGATGTATTTACAGATCTTTGGATCTTGTTGGAAATGGTCATAATGCATCAATTTTTTAGGAAATAACAGATTATCAAAATAATAAGGGCAATGACCTCGATGAGAATGAATGCAGTGTTTCACATAATTACCATGGCTGTTGTGACCTGCTTATTTCTCCACATTTGATGCAGACTAAGCAATTGTGTAAATAGATGATTCATCAAAGTACAGGGATATTTGAAAATTATGGTGTGATCAATGTAACATTTGATTATCCTTGTTCAATTTATCATAAACGTTTGTATTTCTTTAGGTATGTCTTGTTCCATCTCTCTCAAATAACCTTTTACACACTTCAAAATTTGGCACAAGACACTCAGCAGTTTTAGTGATGAGTGTAACTGTTTCCGATCATGCTGTTGTTTTTACATATGAATTATTGTTATCTGCTTCATAATGAAATTAGCTGTATTAGTATTTAAATTTCTGTTACTTAAATTTTTTCTCTTTTGCAAACTGTTTTTAAAATGTTACTGGTCAATATAAAATATTAAAATCAGCTATTTATTTTGATTTTTTTTTTTAATTACATTTTGAAATCTCATTTGTAAATAAATCTTTTCTTAGGTATGGCAAAATAGAAGTGAATGTTTCTAAACCAATTGTGCCATTCCGAGAGACGATAGTACTTCCCCCTAAAGTAGACATGGTTAATGAAAGTATACAAGATCAAGGAGATGATGATGACAACAATGGAATTATACAAGTTTGTGTTTAGATAAATTTTAAAAAAATATCTCTTCACATTTAGAAGATACATTATAATTTCTAGGTTACCAATAAATGTATCTTTTTTTTAAACCTAGCTTGAGATACAATTTTTTAGAATCAAGTTCTAGTTGAGTATTCAAATATGCTACAACTTTTAGATGAAGTGTCTGGTTATACCTACATTGAAGTCTTGGACAAAGCTTTCAAATCATCACATATTTTTACAAAGCTTTTTCTTGTTTATAATTTACTTTGACAATTAATGTTGAGTTCTCTGTTTACGCTGACTTAGATAAAAGAATAAAGAAATAAACAAGCAAAATATAAAAATACTTTTAAAAGAAAAAAAAGGCTTATATACACCAAGAACTCCACATTAACAGCAGTATCTCTTAATACTGTAATATTTATTTCCCCTTTTCAATATCAGACAAAATTAATTAATTACCACTAATTTGGTCTTTTTTTTTATTGATTCATGTTTTCTTAGGAATAAGGAATAATTGTGCAAAGTTTCAACTTGATCAGAGAATAGGAACTGAAAGAAACAACTTGGTCACAATTTGTACCTGAGAGACAGTGATGTAAGGTTTGTAAAAACTGTTTAAAAGAATGAGATCTTTTCATTCATAGCAGGCCTATTTTTTTTGTCTTTTCTAGGCATCAACAATAAACAGGCAGTGCCATTTGCTATTAAGAGCAGCTCCATTGCCTGGTGAAGTTGCTGAGATCTTGCATCAAAACCAACAACATTTAAAGTTATTGGATTCTATGACATCAAGTTCACAGGTTTATTACTTTTGAACAATTTTTAACAAATGCCTACAATTTTTTGTATCAAAAAAATGCTTTTCATAGACATTGTACAGCACATCAAATTAATAGTTCTTTATTTAATGTCTTTGTTTGTCATCTAGGATAGTGGCATTTATTTAAGCTTGTTTGTGCTTATAAGGTCTTTAAACTACATCAGCCGTCTTACATCTTGTTCTGTATTTGTTTTATAATTAAGTCTAAGCAAATCTTTTAATAGTTTGTCATAAACTAATCATGATCATATGTTTATATTTGGATAGTGTGCACTATCAGGCAGTGCTAAAGAAACATTTTTGGCCATCAAGCAGAAGCTGAAAGAAGAATTTGAAAAGGCTGGACCAGAGTGGAGTGGGGCAGAAAATTGTATCTGGTGCTTTGGTCCACGAAGATGTGGCCCTAATATTTTACTCAACCACGTGAAGTGCTATAACAGGCCTTCAGTGTGGCAGCCTCTTGAGCCAAGTGAGCAGGAGCCCTCCAAGCTGGTTGAGTTTGATAACAGTATAGTCACAGGCTTTCAGTTAGCGACACTGGCTGGACCACTGTGTGAGGAGCCCATGCATGGAGTTTGCATCATAGTAGAAGACTGGTGGTATGGAGAGAAAACAAAGTCACATGACTTGACTCAATCTACAGTGAATACTGAAGAAAATATAGACAGTGTAAACAAAAGTTTATCACAAACAGCACTTTCAGACAGTATACAAAGAATGGAGTCAGAAAAAACACAGCCCTCAAAGCATACATCTGTAATCCCAGGTTTTGACTCAGTGCAATTACAGGACAGTAATTATGGACCATTATCAGGCCAATTGATCTCCTCAGTAAAAGATGGCTGTCGTAGAGCTTTTCAAGCACAACCTCAGAGATTAATGGCAGCTATGTATAGCTGTGAAATTCAAGCAAATATGGATGTTTTAGGTAATTTACAATGTTTTTTAGTTTGATTTGGAAAATAATTTAGAACATGTAAATAAAATAGTGTTGAAGTGTATTAAAAATCTTCTTGAACATGGCCTGGTAGTTTTGCTTAGCAAAGAATATAAAGGTCAGTTAGATTTCTGGACTAAATACTTGCTACATATTTGTTCACCAGTTTCTGTGAGGCGCACCACATCCTACTCTCATCATTCTATATATAGTTAGTCCATCATGGTTCGATGATGACCACTTTTGTGTCATCCAGGGGGCTGAGGGTTTTGCACTGGGGTTTTGTGCCTCCTCAAGTGGCTGGTGAGATCTATGTGAGCCCGGAATGTTCGGCTGCACACTGGGCAGGTTATTCCAGCTGGAGCTAGTGTCATTGGCCTTGCTTTTCTTCTCTGGCGCTTTTCTTTTGCCAGCACTGTTCTCTTTTCCTCAGCAATTTTCCTCACCAGTTTTTATAGTGCGACGCCATGATGCTCTGTCATGTGCTTCTGTCTCCCAGGTGGCTGGTTTTATGCTGAACGCTTTCAAAGAAACTTTGAGGGTGTCCATGAAGCGTTTTCTTTGTCCTCCTTGTGAGCACTTTCCTTCCCTTAATAGGCCATACAGGAGTCATTTATTTTAGGGATGCGGCGGTCTTCCATTCTGCAGATGTGTCCTGCCCATCGCAGCTGGGACTGCATCAGGATTGTGTGGATGCTTTGCAGACCTGCTTTTCTAAGTACTTCAGTATCTGATATTTTTTCTTGCCATTTGACATTCAGTATTTTTCTTAGACATGTCATGTGGAAGTGGTTCAGTTTCTTTGCATGTTCTCTGTACACTGTCCACGTTTCTGAGGTAGCAATGTAAGGAAGATGACAGCTCGATAGATCCCTAGCTTTGTATTTGTGGTGATACCTCATCTGTTCCAGATATTTTTTGACAGTCTGCCATAGGATGCACTGGCCTTGGCGATACGCAGGTCAATTTCAAGATATGTGAATCTGTCCAGTGCATTTATATCATGTCCATTTATCTTGATGCTTGGATCCGAGTAGACTTTCCCTGGAGCAGGAAAGACTTCAGTCTTTTTTTGTGTTAATGATAAGGCCAAAGCCTGAACATGCTCTTGAGAAGTCACAGACGATGCTCTGCAGATCATTTTCAGAGCAGGCATTTAGTGCACAGTCGTCAGCAAATAGCAACTCCTTGATTACTGCTGATTTTATTTTTGATTTTGCTTTGAGCCGCCTCGGGTTGAATAGGCCACCATCATATCTGTATGTTATATTTATCCCGTTGTTTTCTCCATTTGTGAATGCATCTGTCAGCATAGCATAGAACATAATACTGAACAGTGTAGGTGCTAGGACACAGCCTTGTTTTACCCCGTTTGATACTTCAAAGGGCTCGATGGTTCTCCACTTTCCTGGACACGAGCCTTCATGCCATCATGAAATAGTCTACTTTTGTGTTGTCTTACATTCTACATGCACTAAACAATATTTTAGTTTCTAAAAAATAAATTAGTTCTGAGTTCTGCATGCGAACCAGTTTTTTAATGATTTAAAGCCATTATAATTAGGAAAATCTTAAATACATAACTATAAACCTTTGTTTTTATCATATTTTTGCTATATCTACTCTGACAGAGATCTGATTTCTTTTTAATAACAGTGGTGAATTTAAATTGCTACTGCTGATTATCTCAAGAAAAAAACTATTTTTTGTTTATTAGGAAAACTTCATGGCGTGTTAGCTAAACGTTATGGTCAAATTTTATCTGACGATCTGATGGAAGGCACAGCAATATTCAATATCAAGGCAGTGCTTCCTGTCATTGAAAGTTTTGGTTTTGCAGAGGACATGCGCAAAAAAACAAGTGGCCTTGCTTCCCCACAGCTTAAATTTTCACATTGGGAAGTAAGTCTTCAGTTCATTTTTGACCTACTGCTTTTTATACCCTTTTTGTATTTCTATCACTAATTCTTAGTCATAGTAGTACAAAACTAAGTGATAAGCTAAGCATGGACTAGATTAACACTTGGAACTAGCAATTTATTGGAAACATATGGTTCTGAGTCAAGAGACATTTTTCAAAGATTGTTTTTGGTGGGGGGTCTACACTAAATTAGATTGAAAGAGATATAAAGATGTATAAATAATTGTCCATATTGATTTCTCTTTCTTTGTGGTTCTCTTTTGGTTAACTTATTGTAACCATATTATTTTGATTGGTTACTATTGATTCTATCTAGTATATGTATATGATTAAGTTGTGAGCATTTATGTCAAGATGTGTGATTGATATTTGGTAAACATTGAGACAGCCTATTTAAAATGAGCAAGTGAACTCCATTGTAGCAGGCTCATATATGAGCTCATATATAGGCTATGTCTGTGTTGGTTGTGTTAAAATATGTAGGTCACAGCTTGGGCTGCGTAGCCACATAAAATTCTCCTAATTAATCTTTGGACTCGAAGAGAAGCCCTTATTATTTATATATATATATATATATTTATTTATTTATATAGTATTTGACTACTCCAAATAAAAATAGATCCATCGTTAAAAGACAAAAAAAGCTTTTTATAGACAATAATATCCCAATACAATTAGCTTGCTACAAGATACAACAGGCATCTATATGGTCATAAAGATGTACCGTCAACTACGGCCTCAAACTGTTCACTGAGTCCTGTACAACTGCCAGACTCAACTTTGACCTTACCCCAAGGTTCAATGAGTTCACCCTTTTACTCATGACTACGTGACAAATCACAATTTGTAAAGTCATAACATTTCTGTTCATTTTCTATCTACAATATTATGTCACATTTTAGTTGTTGTTTTTTTGTCTACATTCATTATTTGAAATATTTTCAGGTAATCCCAGTTGATCCATTCTGGGTGCCAACAACAGAAGAAGAATACATGCATTATGGCGAGAAAGCTGATGCTGAAAACAGAGCCAGAGTTTATATGAACCAAGTGCGTAAAAGGAAAGGATTGTCCACAAATGAAAAAATTGTGGAGTTTGCTGAAAAACAAAGAACTTTGACGAAAAATAAATAATTTTTAATATATAAAAGTCTTCTAAGACTTGATTCTATGTGGGATTGAGTGAGATGGTTAGTACATGAGGGACTTTTGTGAGTTTGAGTGCATGAGGGACTTTTGTGTATATGTGAGTTTTAGTGCATTGCAAAAATCAGTGGGTAATTATTTTCTTTTTAGCATTTTCTTTTCAACTGTATTGTCTAGATCTAGACAGTTTTTTTGTTCTCATAAAGGCTAGATATAGGCACATTCTAATTTCATGTGATAAGACTCTTTCTTCACTAGTGCCATTAGAGTATGGATTGGGTTGCTTGAATCAACCAGGAAGACCTACCACTTGGCAGAGTTTTATGTATTAAATTTACATGCACAACTAGATTTACACATGGATACGAGTAGGACGTATTTATCTTCTCTTTCCTCACTGTACTCACCGAGACCCTCGACAATAGTATTGTTATGACTCTACCCATTTCTTTTTTAAGTTCATCCTTTCCTGATTTCATGTCTTCCTTCAATGAGTTTCCCATGTCAGTATTTGTTTTGCCTTGTTCTTGTATCATGTTCCAGAATGGTCTAATCTGTCAGTAAACAGGTATCATAAAAGGGACAAACTGAAGTGGAACAAACTGGAAGGCCAGTTACATCCTAGAAGAGCGGAGATTGAAACATCAAACAATCATTGTTGTGGCTATACGGGTAGTTACAAGTGTTGGTGGTGGCAGCGCCGTCGATGATCATAATGACTTAATGACAAATCAGATGCGTCTAGCTTTCAACGATAAGCGCAGACCCGAAAAGAAAACGCTAGATGAAGAAACTAGAGGAGTGACCTATAGGCAGAGTGAAACTATTGCTTTCGATGTCCTTGATATGAGTGCTTCAATGGGCATGACCAAATCAGACAACGTTGGGTCTGTGTCCAATACTCCTGTTTGGCTACCAGTACTAACTGCAGACAGAAATCTAATAAGAACTGTACGGGCGGCACCTAGAATGAACAATGCAAATACCAGAAAAACCATCAACAGGTCTACACTTGACAAACGTGTGTACGTCTGCCTTCACAAAGCAGAGTAAAAGATTAATCAATTTCAGCGGAAACTGGACACTGATAATGTGGTTAATGGACATGTGTAGAAAGGCATACCCTCTGGAGATGGCTGAAAATGACAGTGTGTTTATGACCTGGCCTCCAGTGGGACTATAACTTTCTTGCCAGAACTTCATCTGCACTGACGATTCTTCAGCCCTGTCGAAAATCTGGTCATGTTCGGGACGAACATAACTAAGGAGGGGGCAGTGTTATGACTCTACATTGCGCACTGTCATTTGGCGCGACATTGTGTACCAGAGGACACGATAGAGAACAGGGGAAGGAAGATGGCTGATGATTAGAGATGTAAACAAGAAGGCCTGATATGTGATCCTAAGTTTGGCTCTAGATGTAGTTTATAATTGATTATTAAACGTTGTTTTATATCACTTTCGTTGAGGTTAATTGCTAAGTTATAGCAGTATCTAATACCGAGGGTCCACACTCGACCGACCATTCCCCCCTCCCCCAATGGAAGAATTTCAAGAAAAGACGGTCGGACGTCGCTCATATGGCCAAGGTTTATTTGTCACAGCCATTTCTGTAATAGCATTTTATTGGTAACTCGTATTCGGGCAGGCTCAATATTTAGAGAGCTATACAAAAAAAAATGTTCTTCTCATATTTTTGTTTTCCATTAGGTTTCATAGAATCGTATTGAACAAACTAGATAATGTCAGTCCAATTAGGCCTACTTATATCTTGGACCCCACCCCACCTCTAAGTTTATACAGGTATGTACATATATGCATAAGTGTGTGTGTGTGTGTGTGTCTTAATTATATAGGTTAGGGTTTTCTAAAAAAAAAATTTTGCACCCTTCAATCGAAAAGTTTGCTCTAGACCTCAGCCTACGCGTAATTTTTTTTTTACCACACTTATTGTTTTGGAAACTATATATATGCATATCGGCATACTAAATGCATGGGTTAAAGCATAACTAATATAATGAATTGCAAAACAGCATCGCACCTTGTATGAAGCCGAGAATCTATTGGAAGTAGAGTAGAACATAGACGAGTCTCAAAGTGCTACTTGGCCAGCAACAGGATAGCCAAGATATTTGTCCCTCCGTATAGTTTTGTTGAATGTAATGCCTTCTAGGGAGTTGGACAATAGCCGATGTCTCGACTGTAGACTAGATCAGTTAGTTGCTATATACTCCTGGCAAAAATAAAAGCTTAACATTTTGAATTTCTTCATTAACTGCAAGCTGGAAATAAGTAGAACAGATTCAAATAAAGAAGTCTTGCGAAGAGCAGTTCGCCAAGTTATCCACATTAATCTTAGCAACTGGTGTCTTAGCTGCTTCAATAGCATGCCACGTAAATCCACATATTCAACAAGATCGAGGGACCAGGTCCGCCGAGCGTCGTCTTAGAGATCTATCTAAGCAACACGAAGCACAGTCATTTCAAACTGGTATCTTCAGCTGGAATACGGATCTTGGATTGCCACGTTTGGTTTCTTTACTTTTCCATCTTATGCCTCTGTGGTATGTTTCTCAAGGCACGTGAGGTATAAAGAGAATAAAAATTGCCTCCCGAGACATAAAGTGTCAAATTAAACAATAAATAAGACCTAAAATCCACACGCAGAACAAATTTTAACTTCAATATTAAGGTCTGCAATAGTGGTTAAAGTTGAGTTGATGCTGAGTTTGCAACTGCCGAAAAAAAAAAAACACCCGTAAGCCTACACAACCTCCTAACATTCGACATAAGTTTTCACAACCAAAAATATTGCAAATGAAATATATATATTGGCTTATTTGAAACAAAACCATCAGTTAGTTACTGGTTAGACCTACTGGTTCTCGTGAGAATGTTTCCCGGACTATTTTGTCACATGGCTAAATGCAGAGGCGTAGGTCTATTTATAATAGACCTATTTTAAAAAAAGATAACCTAGATCTAGAGTCTATTTTTTTTTTTTTTATAGAGAGCAAGGAATGATAGCCTATAATACTTTGTAACACTGTCATCTCTCTTTATTCAAAATGAATCAAAGAAACGATTAGAATTCATCAAACCAAATGAATATTTCTTTATATTTAGAAGACAAAACCAAATTCAATGTCGTGTGGAGAACGGGAACGTGACATTCAATTGGAGGCTTCGGAAAACTTTTTTTCTCCCTCTAGGCCAGAAACTGATTATCTAGAAAAAAAATGTTTGCGGTGTCTAATGCCGTACATTGCTTGCCCTGTGATAAAAGGGTGAAAAAAGAAATAAGAAAGAAAAGGGGTGCTATAGGCCTATATATATATATATATATATATATATATATATATATATATATATATATATATATATATATATATATATATACAGGTCATGACTTTGACTTTAATTTTGATTACATTTTAATAGAATTACTTTATACAGGCATAGTCTATATGACGCATACATGCATAGGCCTATAGGCTATGATCCTTAAGTCAATGATTCTCAAACTCTCGTCCGCAGACCCTCAAGGGTTTCGTGAGACGACCGCATTGGTCCACAGACAGATGAAAATTGTATACAATTAAAATAAAGTAAAAGTAAGTAAATTTCCCTTTTCAGACCATGCGATCAATGGGGCAGATGATGTTAAGGTCATCTGTTTCTTTGGCCAACGGTTAACGAGCAGGGTGTTATGTGGCCAGCACAACAACTAACCGCCTTTACTTTCCCCAACTAAAGTCAGGTACCCATTAGAGTTGGTTTGACTCAGGGGCGCCCTAAAAATCCAGAAATTCAAAATCCCAGTCTTCACCGGGATTCGAACCCATGACCTCAGGTTCGGAAGCCAAGCGCTTAACCATTCGATCACCGCGCCCCCTACAATTAAAATAACATCTTCGAAATTTATTTTTTTTTACTTTAAATGTCTATTAAGCCTACGTACTATTCTATGTTGACCTAAACCAAAGATTTCAAGACATTCTTCCCTTGGATATTCCCAACTGTGTATCGAACCTTTGTGCGCGTGCACATAGCCTACTCAGATCCCAATCACAGATGAATCCATTCTAATAGAGGGGTGAACTATTGAAATATCCACAAAAGAAGGAACAGTCTTAGGTCCACTTCTATTTTTAATTTACATAAATGATTTACCAAATTGCATTAGTTCATGAACAAAAGTCAGATTAATCTCAGACGATTGCATAATATATCTGTGGCATTTTACGTCTCGAGAGATGATCTTTTCCCTTTGCAACTTCTTGTGTGACTAAAAAGGCCAATCCTTGATACACAGCTGCGATCGCAGGTTGGGCATATATAATAACCAGGCGCCCTTGCATTTTCACCCTTCTTTCTGCTTCTGTTGTGTATGACATCTGCAATCCGTGACCCTTCCTTTATGCTCTCTCTCCATGTGGATCTATCCAGTGCCATCTCTTCCCAGTTGCCAGTGTCGATTTTGAAGAGCTTCATGTCGCCCACTTTTACGTTATACGGATGTATGCATAATATGTAGAACAATAAAAACAACACAAGATACAGAAATTTTACAAAGAGAATTAGATGAATTACAGAAATGGGAATCAAATTGGAGCACATTGAAAAAATGTCAGTTATTACGAGTAACAAAAAAAAAACAACTAAAACAAATTAACTCCATTTATCTTATTCATGGTAAGCCAGTAACACAGACTAAAAACGCAAAATACTTAGGTGTTATACTAAATGAAAAACTGTCATGGAATCCCCATAT
Organism: Biomphalaria glabrata; assembly: GCF_947242115.1. NCBI lineage: Eukaryota > Metazoa > Mollusca > Gastropoda > Planorbidae > Biomphalaria > Biomphalaria glabrata. The sequence goes on from NC_074711.1 coordinate 55,079,543, forward strand.
TGATGAAACTATCAAAAAATTTTAGAAAAGCATTTGGGTTTACTAAAAGAAATTTCTATAAATCAAATAAGAACATAAAATTAAAATGTTATTTAACCTTGGTTAGGCCAATAATGGAATATGCATCATCTGTTTGGGACCCCTCAACTCAAGAAAACATTAAGAAACTGGAACTGATACAAAATAGAGCAGTGAGATTCATAACAAACACGATTATTCACATTTGACTAGAGTAACACCTTTAGTAAAATCACTAAATTTAGAAAGCCTTCAGGACAGAAGACTCAAAAGTAAAGTAGCAATTAGGCCTATACATAAAACACTGAACCATAATCTTCAAATTCAAAAACAAAATCTAATAAAATACTCAGAAAGACACCAAGATAAATGCACATTCCTCGTTCCATATGCTAGGACAAATTTGTACAAATGCTCCTTCTTCCCTAGTGCTATTAGATCATGGAATGGGTTGCCTGAGCTAGCTAGGAAAACCAGTGACTTAGCACACTTTAGGTCATTGGTTAATATACATGACTGAATGCATGACGTGTAGGACGTAATCATGTTCCTTTTTGAAGTAACGTCTGTATTATATAAGATAAGATAACAAGAAAACCTGGCAAGGGGTCTACGAGCAAAAAAAAATTAAAAATATGGAACCACTGTCTGTAAAAATGTTAGAACAGTTATAGTCACAGATAATGCGATGGTTGGTCGGTTGCGAAGAAATGTGGAAAGTAGGTCTGGAAATGACTGGAATGATCGTCCTTTATTTTTCTTAAGAAGGTCTTCAGGCACAGCTCTAGGATTTGGAAGTTTTTATTTCAAGTTCAATGGATCCATTTCCAAGACAAGCAAGTATTCATCAATATTTTGCGTTTCCCCTTGAGTTAGTAAATATACTAAAACATATCTAGACAAGATTACAAAAAAAAAGTGAGTGTTATTACACAAACTCAGAGGCGGTTCCCAACGATACATTATAAATATTTCGAACGACGTATGAGGAAAAAAACTTTCACTACGTCACACGTCTTAGTTAGACTAAAAAATCTTTTCTTTTTTTTTTTTAAATACGAGTCAATTGACGATGGTTATTATACATTGGCGCACGAGTTCTTGTAGCATTTCATTTAATAAAATCATTCCAAATGATGTCAAAAAGTTTCAAGTACGTCACACTGCCTGGTTAGACTAAAATTATCTTTTTTAACACGAGAGTTTTGATAAGGGTAAATAAACTATGACGCACGATTTTTTTTATAGCATTTCATAAACTTAAATCATTGCGAATGACGTTAAAAAAAACTTTCCTCTACGTCACATGGCCTTGTTAGACTAACACAAAGTTTTTATCAACACGAGAGAGTTGAGAGTTACTAGACATTGGTGATTGATTCATTCCATATGACGTCAAAGAAAAAACGTTTCAATACGTCACACGGCCTTCTTCGACTAAAAATGTCATTTTCAACACAAGAGAGTTAACGAGGTTAATAAACATTGGGACACCGAGCTCTTATAGCATTTCATTTAATAAAATCATTCCGAATGACGTCGAAGGTAAAATGCATCTGCACTACGACACTCGTCTTAGTATGGAATAAGTCTTTTGGGATGTAAAATAATTCAAAAGTGATTTTCAACAATCGTTTGTAGGAAATGACTTTCTTCTTTTTAAAATCCTGAACAACCCATGGTTGATATTTTTGTAAAATAATTCATTAGACATACATTTATTTTAAGTTGAAAATCAAAAACATTTTGATATAGATAATTAAATGATAGTAACGTATAGACCAAGAATATTAAGTGTAATCATGGGCGTAGCCAGGATTTTTTTTCGAAGGGGGAGGGGGAGATTTTCTCTCCATCACAACTTTTGGTAGGCTATGCATAATTCATTTTGTCGGAAAACATGTCTCGCAAACCTCATGCGACGCCCTGTCACAACCTCACTAAGTTGTCGACTCCCAGTTCGGCACAGGATTTTCTTGATTGAGACCCTATCTCTATTACTGACTCCTACAATCCCTCTTAGCCATCTTTGTTGAGACACATTTAGTCGTTTTTTTTTTATTAATGGAGCCCAACGACTGGTAGACATTTGTAACCTCTCTTAGTGACTGTAGTTTGCTTTAGATTTAATATCGAAATGGGAAGTTTTATAGTCAAAACCATCTGTTGGGGGGGGGTTTAAAATAAAAAATCTCTGGAGGTTTTTTTTTTTAAACAAACTCAAAACCCCCCCTAGCTACGCTCATAGAATTTGGTGACTGTAGTTTGCTTTAGAATAGGCTAATATTGAAGAGATGGTTTTAAACCTTAAAACTATCATAAGGGGATTTTAAACTCAAAACCATCTGGAGGGGGTTTAAACTTAAAGCCCTCTGGCTGAGAGGGGTTTAAACTCACCCCCCCCCCCTTTGGTTACACAAATAGAATTTTGAGTGTGTAATTTGCTTTTTTTTATATTGAAGAGGTGGTTTTTAGCTCAAACCCCGCTGGAGGGGGGGGGGGGGGTTTAACCCCCTTTCCCCGGCTACACCCATAGAACTTTGAGTGTGTAATTTGCTTTTTTTTTTATATTGAAGAGGTGTTTTTTTTTCTTCAAGCCCCGCTGGAGGGTTTTTAAACCCTTCTTGGCTACAATCATAGAATCTGGAGACAGATGTATGCTTTAGTCTTATATTGAAGAGGGGTTTTATCGTAAAATAAAAATCCCCATTATCTATCCTCTTGGAATTTGGGGATTGCCTTTGCATTTTTGTTTTGTTTTATAGAACCGCAAAACCTCTGGAAGGGGATTTTAAACTCCAAAACTTCCTTTGGCTGCGCTTGGGCAAGTGATGGTTTAATATGAAAATCTGAACTAAAGTAAACAAAATAAAAGCAAAAAATCAGTCACAAAATTCAACGTCCCCCTTGCCGGGGGGATTTCATTTAGAGGGGTGGGGTGAACTCTATTATAAGGACACCCCCTCCCCCGGCTACGCCCATGAGTGTAATACAAATTAAATTTGCGATTTCTAACCATCACTTGCCGTATTTTTTTAAACAAGTGTACAAGAAAAAAATATATCATTACTAATTATATTTGTTTTGAACATTTCTTGTAGGTTCATTTTACATATCTACATCCATAAATGATACAGAAAATATAGGCCTATACCATTTATATTCTTTGTTAACATATTATTATCTTCATCGCCCTTACAGTTATGTAATTGTTTTAGAAGTGGTGTATTTTATGAAAAAAAAAATCGCTTCCACAATTCATTTTATAAACTAAACAGTTTGCTATTAGAAAACAAAAAGTAGCCGTTGCACTTCTTTACAAGCCACAAAGTATGGTGAAATATGATTTTTCATTTTTCTTCTAGTTTTTGAGATCTGAGTGTGACAGAGGGACATTTTACACAAAAATAATAGGGCTAATTCTCCATACGGGGCCGCTAACTGGATTTTCATGCTTTTGTAGCTTTAAAAAATCAGGTATCCACAATAGTGACGGGGGGTCAATCTAGTTGCAGCATGCTCTTATATTTATACATTAATATAACTAGATGAATAAAAAAATATATCTTACTATATTTTAATTTTAAATATAGGCCATTTGGTCTTTTCTTGGAATAAAAATGAAATGAAAAGTGCAATAAAAAAATTAATCCAATCGACGAGGATGGGATTCGAACCCACGCGGGGAGACCCCAATGGATTAGCAGTCCATCGCCTTAACCACTCGGCCACCTCGTCCCATTTTGCAATGTCAAAAATAGCTTTATATAGTATTTTAATTTTTTTTTCCGGAAACGGAACATAAAATAAAAATTGGTGTCTATATTTTAAAATACAAAAAATCCATTCTACTCGGGCTAGATCTTGTATTCTTGTCATCATTGATTTAACACTTGTTATTCTTGCACTGATGTAAAAACATAACAATGATACTTTACGTTGTGGATTGGAAAGTGCTCTCTCATGAAGTTCATGAGCATCTGTGATGGTAAGCTAGATTCTAGATCTAAATCTAATCAAGATCTAGAGTAACTTTAAACTTACGTTTATCGCATTATCGTGTTATCGAACAAGTTAAGCTCATTCGCCGACATTTTTAGCGGCCCCCTAAAGGGGAAAAGACGCTTTTAGTTTTGTGCGAAATGTCTGTCCGTCCGTCCCGTTTAGATCTCGTAAACTAGAAGAGATATTGAAAATCCGACTTCACAATATTTTAGACCATTCAAAGTTCTGATGCAACGGCTACTTTTTTTTTTCCTGAAAGCGAAAATTCTAATTTTTAAAATTAATTATGCAAGCAGTTTTTTTTATAAGAAAAAGCTAATTAGTATGCATTATATGTTAGACCTAATTTAAGACGAATAGTAATCTTATAAACATCATTTTCTTGAACATTTTTTCTATTATATAGTGGAAATTTTTTTTTTTTTTTTTTTTTTTTGAGGATTCGAATATGAGATTGAGCCTTTTCAAAACAATTAACTTATTTAGTTCAAACCGAGGGTCCCGGGTTCAAATCCTGGTGAAGACTGTGATTTTCAACTTCTGAGTCTACCCAGCTCTAATGGGTACCTGACATTAGTTGGGGAAAAGCAAAGGCGGTTGGTCGTTTTGCTGGCTAGATCTACATGACACCCTCGTTAACCGTAGGCCACAAAAACAGATGAACTTTACATCATCTGCCCTATAGACCACAAACTAGTTAGGCCAGGTTCATATCTAACTTTACATTCACTTTCACGTATCCTTTGATCTGCGGGACTGTTGGGGCACTACACAAGATCTATTAACCTTCTTTCTCCATTCTTATCTCTCATTTGTCTTTGGTATAATTTCGTTCGGATTTTCTTTCTGAAAATATTTAAGCTACCTGGGTGGACCACTGGTCGTGCGGTTTGCACGCTGGACTGTCGTTTGGATTTATTGATGATCGAAGGTTCAAACCCTGCCTGCTCCCATTCCCCGTCGTCCTGCGGGAGGTTTGGACTAGGAAGTAAACTATCTTCAACTCTGAAGGATTATCCGAATTATGTAAAACATTTTGCTTCGGGGGCAGATTGTGAGTTTGTGTTTCCACACAAACTGTCTTTTGTAACCTTGTTTATGTTTGAATTAGTGTATCTCCGTAAAAATTAGACCTAGAAAAATCTAGATCTCTATGAACTCCTCATCCATTTTTCTTAAAAAGTAGACATGTTTTATTCTATTACTACTCAAAGTTAAACTTATATTTGATGTTAAAGTTGGTCAGGTCGATGATTTCAAAAGCTTAAATTATCGAACACTGTTTTACCTTTATTAAAGCCTTTTTTATCTTATCTTATCGAACATATTAAGAACTTATCGAACACACGAGAAGTATGGTGTTTTAAAAGTGTTATAATCTTAAAATTTTGTGAAAAGTATGGTGTTTCAAAAGTGTTATAATCTATTTTTTTTTTTTTATTTATATCATTTTCTTTTAAGCCATGTCAAGACATACAGAGTTTAGTCATTTTCATATAGATCTAGTCCACATCGAAGGAATCTATCACTGATTAGCTCTGCTTAGTCGGCTTAGAAACTAACGGTGCTAAGCCCAGTAAGACATTGTACCGTATTACTTATTTAGGTCTAAGCTATTTTGAGACATAAGGCCATTAATAAATTAAATCCAGATATTATTTATTTGAGGGATAGCCTAATAAGCTTTGGTAGCCAATAGATAATCCCGCCCTCCCCAAGTCATTGCAGGACACAACAGTTTACTTGGACCGACTTGGTTAACCTAAAAACAAAACATACAGTACGTGGCCCTACGTAACTAGCCGCCGATCTAGCACGCTCAGTGTATGTAACAGCCCAAAAGTCAATGCTAGATATTTTTCGATCTGGGCGGGGAAAGGGGGGTGCTGAAAAGCTATGGTAGCTTGCGAGCTGTGTTACCTACAGATGTAGATAGATCCGCGCTCCCTAAACCACCTGGTTGACCAAAAAAAAAACATTGTATTTTAGAGCACGCTTAGTATTTGTCACACACACACAAACAACATATCTATATATCTATCACGCCTAGTGTTTGTGACCTAATTAGCGGCTTGACCGTAGGTACTCCAATGATGGCTCATCCCCCTTTCCCCTCAACATTGTTCTTACTACAACTTGAACAATGTTTTGGGGCTGTGTTGGTGACCTGTGTATTGGGCTATCACTGACCTTTTTTTTTTTTTTTGTTGTGTGTTAGTCTGGTGGCTGCATTTGGATTGAGTCTTGAAATTTACGTTGTTACTTTGCACTGAAAAAGTGTGAATGTTGGACAGTGGAATTGCGTAAGAAGAAAGCGCGGGTAAGGGGGTGTAGGCAGAATAACAGAGTGGTTAAATGTGTTATTGTTATTATTTTGAGTATTTGTGATGTTTCAAAGGAGTGTCTTTGTAGCGCATTATGAGCTTTATCATACTTTATGGTAATATATATATATATATATATATATAATTTTATAGATCGAGATCAAGAAGCACAACTGACTATGTATTTGAGGCTGACGTCACATTTTAATGGTCGATCAATTATTGATGATCTCTTGATACAGTGTCTTGACTGTTTCTCTCCCCTCCCCCTTTTTTTTTACCTACCAAAGACATTTTTATTTCAAAATACCATATCTAAATTCTATACCTCCCCCTTAGCCCTTTCGTTTTATTAATATCTCTTCACATCAAGCACATGCGCTAGGTATTTGTTTATAACACATAATTCAGAAGTTAATAGAATGGGGCATCTGAAAAAAAAAACACAACTGGATATATTCCAAATATATTGTGCCTGTGACATCACAACGATAATAATAGCATCAAACTATATGTCATAAAATCAAGCTTTTAAAATGGGTACAATTAGTGCATATCGATGTAAATCTATTTACTTAGAAAAATATAGCACATTTACGGTAAACCACAAAAAGCTGATACAAATTGTAACACATGGGTAATTTTTATATGTACTTTGCATTACATTTAAAAAAAAAAAAAACAATTAAAAAATATATAATTGAAATATTTTGTCTTCTTTGGGTTATATCCCTTTGATGTTTATTTTTAACATTAGAATGGTGTTCGATATCTTACGAAGCTGAAATTGCTTATAAACAGCTATTATCGAACACCCCCTTTTTAAACCTCAATTTTCATGTTTAGGTAGCAAAGGACACTTTACAAAAAATAGTCGCAAATATTTCTCAGCCTAATTAGAAGCGTATTATATAGGTTTTGTTGAGCTGAGGCATCATTGGCATTAAAAAAATACCCTTAACCCGAGACTCACTTCACTCTTCCCAAGAGGTCAAAAAACGAGAAATTTTTATACCAATAGTACCAATGCACTTTGAATATAAGTAAAAAAAAATAATCCTCGGGTGAAAAAGAAACTAAATATAACTTAACTATAAAGAAATGGACGATGCACAATAGGAATGGACTAGTTTCGTCATAATCATCGAAATAAAGGAGTATTTTAAAAAATACAATGGGGTGTTCGATAAGTACCTTAAAACAAAGGTGTTCGATAGATGTAAGTTACTCTAGATTAAAAAAAAAAAGATCTAGAATCTAGATCTAATTTTAAAATATTTAAATAAATAATCTAAATTTAATAATATTTTTATTATTTTATATAATCTAGTAGTTTATTTAATTCGGACATTACATGAATTCGGACATTTGCTGTTTTTTGTGGTCATTAAATAATTATTTTTATAGAATATGTATTGTATTATAAAACTAGCGCACTGTATAATGTGCTTGTCTGACAGCTTGTCCATTTTCCAATGATTCTGACCCAATTTCCATCCATTTAGTATTTAGCTGTCTTTTTATGTAAGAAAAACGAATTTCAAATTTGTTAGTCAGGTTGTTTTTTCTGTAAAACTTTACATCGAAGGACCCTAGTTTTTCAGGTCAATTACTTGGCAGCTGTCTATCCGCACGTATGATGACGTACTGAATTGACCTCACCTGCTCACGCGCAGAGCGCGCCCGGTCACTGCCCTCTCTCTCTTCTCTTTTAGTACGTTAAATCGTAGATCTATGTAATATAGATTTAGATTTTTTTGTACAAATTATTCTTGGAATAACTATTAATGTTTAGATGGTATTTTATGTTTTTAGTTGGGGAATTTTAATTAATATATTATTAATTAATTATAGGCTTACGTATCTTTGCTAAAAAAATAATATTATAAATCTAATCGTGTGTTAACTGTTTTGTTTATTTTAAATACGTATTGAAATACATTTTTTTCTGCCGTCGTTTTTTTTTTAGAGTATGTAATCTTATTTTTGTACTTTAAAAATAATTATAATTATTAAATATGCAAGCAAAAAATGTGTATTTTGTATATTTTTAGGTTTGCGGAAATATAGGCACTGCCGTAAATCCGTAACTGGGTGTTTATATTACGAGTACGCTACAAATGGACATTTTGTTAATCATGACGAGGTTGCCGACTTCTGTCTTGAAAGACAAAGGATGTAAATAATGTACTCACTTGAAAAACTAGTTTGGGTTTCTTTTTGAGTCCACGAACACTCGGATCTTACTAAGTAAGCCGATTCCGAAGCGGCAAAGTTAGCCACTGTTCGTGTGTCTGAATGCTCCTGTTTTAGGGTTATCTAACAGGGCTGCTTTCTTGTGCATCCCCTTCTTTATGGCAACTTCATTTCTTTCGCTATCGGCGAGGTTCGTACCAGCACGCTCAGTTTGTTCTGTTGTCCATCCTGCGCGATGTTCTCAAACTATTTGTTCACTTGCAGACATCTCTGTTGTTAAATCTTGTACGTTTCTTGGATGACAGTGAAGAGGAAGATAATATTTACAACAGACTGACTATCATCATACTCGACAGACTTAAAAAGAGAAAGATGGGGACGGCCCAGGAATATATGGTGCCGCAATTTGGAAGCAGATGTCAAGCAGATGGGCAAGACGTGGGGACAGTTGGAGAGACACGCCCAGAACCGAGACGCCTTGAAGAAGCTAGCTGGTGGCCCATGTCCCATAAGGGACCACAGGCAGAGATGAGATGATGGCCAACCATGTACATCTAATAATAGGCTTGCAATTCTTTGCACTATAAAAGGTTTGAATATTAGAAAGTTCTTCAACTTCGTACGAGTCAAAACGTTGATTTGGAATAAATAAATAAAAAATACGAGCAAGAGCATTATGAATCAACTGAATTTGCTGGGTATATTGGTGGTGAAACGCAGATATTTCAGGCCCTGCTCAGTCACGGTGAAAGACGGGGCATTTGAATACTTTTGTCCAAGCATATGGAATAAGAAAAGTGCCTTTATCGGCTTCAATAGTCTGTAAATGAGAGGCTCAGAGAGGCAGGCTTCTAAAGAGGCAGAACATATGCAGAGCAGATCTTCGTTCTACGAAATATCATAGAACAAAGTATTGAGAACCAATAATGGCTAACGATCAGTTTCGTAGACTTTAAGAAAGCGTTTGATAGTGTCCACCGAGAATCAGTATGGAAAATAGCTAGAGAATACGGCATCCCAGAAAAAATCGTCCAGATCCTACGACACCTATACAGTCAGTTTAGTTGCTGTATTAAAACAGAAGAATGAACAACAGTTTTTTAGTATCGAGACAGGTGTGTGTGTGGGGGGGGGCCTGAGCCATAAGGGTAAACTACAGGGTGCGTCAAAAAAAATTTATACACACTTTGAACTGTCATAGACAATTTATTTCCCGTTCTACAATGCTAAATTTCAGCACATGGAAAGCTTAATGTCTAATTAGAAAAATAAATGTGAAGGTGGTTCTGTACCACACACAGTACCGGAGTGGCAAGGAAGTAACTGCAGCATGGCGGACGTGCGTTTGAGTTTTGAAGAGCGGAAGCAGATAATAAAGTGGTATTGAAAGTTTGAGAATATTGCTGCGGTTCGAAGACAGTGGAGACGTGAGTATGGTACAGAACCACCTTCAAGGTTAACAATTAAACGTCTACGAGACAAATTTGAAATTCACGGAACAGTGTGTGATGTGCATAAAGGTCGATCAGGGCGACCTCGTATAGCTACAAGTGATGAGTCCACAACTGCGGTCTTGGAATTGTTTCGGCGTTCACCTCAAAAATCGTAGGATAAGCTTTTTTCTCATCTACAATGCATTTAAGGCAGTAGCTGGAGAGCCCAAGAGTGTATCAAAGTTGCACGAGTCATCTGAACCTCTCGTAGAAGTTGATAGCAAGATACTCTCTAATGGGCTTCTACGATGCAGAAAAATCTGTGATCTCCATGTGGAAGTCATGCCACACAAGAGTCTGAACATTTGATGTCTATGCACCTGAGATGAACCCCAATTGGTAACAAGACTGGAAGGATTAGTCCTCCCGTAGAGCCTTGGCGAGAAACTCTTCTGTTAGGCGGGCGTAGTACCTTCAAGCTCCCATACAGGTTAAGTGACTGCAGACAAACTATCCCGCAGCTCTCGGAGCTGCATACACTCTTGCAAGAGACGCGCCACTGTCTCCACCGACTCTCCACAGTGTCGGCAACGGGCATCAAAATTTGGCCGGAACCTGGCAAAGTAAGCACCAACAGGGCAGTGCCCCGTTTTACACTGCGCAATGATAGATTGTTTATATATATATATATATATATATATATATATATTGGAAATTAATTGGAAATGTGTAGGGGAAACGTAAATGAGAACGTGAATTGTGTTGGTCACATCTTATCAGGGGATGGAAGGTATTGACGGATCCAGGGGTGTGGCGCCCCCCCCCCCCCCCCACTCGCCCTGTAGTATGTTGGCCGGTTTGGTGGGGTAGGGAATTAGTATATAATTTTCATATTATATTGCTACCCTTCTGGTATCTTGGCGAATTCGGTGGGATGGGAGGGTGACCCTCCCCACTCTAGCCCTCTGAATGAGGGAGCGGTCAGAGTTTATGTAATTGCACATGAATTTATCATAATTATTTTAAGAAAAACTTTCTTTTGGAAAAATTTAGAATTTATACAAAATTATTCAGTATAAGAGTAAAACGAGATGAGTTCTGAACCCTAATATTCTTTATCTAGTCGCCTATTTGCAACCTTTACTCAATCTGATATTTTCTATTGTATCAATACATTTGGGACTATCACTCACAATTTATGCTTGAATCCTAAAAATGCCAAAAATTTAGAGTATAATCTAATTGGTCCACTTAATTTCTCCTCCCACATTTTTTTTTGTTTAGAGCTTGGAATTATAGTTCTGTAACAAAACAAAGTTACAAACA